>NC_059331.1:79796726-80438976 GCF_018350155.1 Leopardus geoffroyi | reverse complement strand
GGTATAAGAATCAAGACCATAGAATCATCTGAGTGCGCTAACTGTGGTATTTTGTCTATTTCTACTATACCACTCGACATTTCAAATTTCTATTTCATGATAACTTTAGAAAGATCTAGTTAATTTTGTTTACTTATTCAGCAAATACTCACTGAAGACCTGCTCTGGGTCAGGCATTGTATTTAGTGCCATATTTACTCTCATTAGATAATATCAAAACATACCTCACATTTTAAAAAATATTTTATTTATTTCTGAAAGAGAGAGAGAGACAGTCAGACAGACACTGAGAGCAGGCGAGGGGCAGAGAGAGAGGGAGACAGAGAATCTGAAGTAGTCTCCAGGCTCTGAGCTGTCAGCACAGAGCCTGACATGGGGCTCGAACTCGCAAACCGTGAAATCATGACCTGAGCAGAAGTGTGACACTGAACTGACTGAGCCACGCAGGCGCCCCAAACATACTCACGTTTAATCGATGTTTTTATTATAAACATGTCACCTGCCTCCAAACAGGATTTGAGAAGCAAACAATACAAGACAGATACCATATGTTGTCATTCTAAAAATGTGCATGTTTTCTCATTTCTATCTCTCTGAATCAGTATGCATCATAAAATGAGCAGACTGTAGCATTGTTTCATATGTTAATGGGCAGTGTTTTTTTTTTCTGAGTTCTTCATAGAATAACGGTTTATATCTTAGATTGGATTAAATAAGGTACATTTGGATAATTATAATAAAGATTTTTAAAAAGCAGGTGCAAAATAATTAAAAGTGAAAAAAACCTAGGATGTCAATTATAACTCAATAAAAACAATTTTTTTAATTTAAAAAGTTAAAAAAAATTTTTTAAACCTAGCCTAGAGCTACCTGTCACAGTGGAATGATAAACTTAATTCCAAATTTTCTAAAAACATTGGCAGGATACCAGTTTTTTTAATTTTTAAATATTTTTATTTATTTTTGAGAGAGAGGGAGAGACAGAGCACAAGCAGGGGAGGGGAAAAAGTGAGGGAGACACAGAATCCAAAGCAGGCTCCAGGCTCTGAGCTGTCAGCACTGAGCCTGACATGCAGCTCGAACTCGTGAACCAGGAGATCATGACCTCAGCCGAAGTCAGACACTTAACCAACTGAGCGACACAGGAGCCCCAAAGTTGGTTTTATTTATTTATTTATTTATTTATTTATTTATTTATTTATTAAAACTCAACATTTCTGTACTTTATTTTTTTTAATATGAAACTTATTGTCTAATCGGTTTCCATACAACACCCAGTGCTCATCCCAACAGGTGCCCTCCTCGATACCCATCACCTACCCTCCCCTCCCTCCTGCCCCCCATCAACCCTCAGTGGCTCCCTCCCTCTCTAACCTTTTTTTTTCCTTCCCCTCCCCCATGGTCTTCTGTTAAATTTCTCAGAATCCACATAAGAGTGAACACATATGGTATCTGTCTATCTCTGTATGACTTATTTCACTTAGCATAATACTCTCCCGTTCCATCCACGTTGCTACAAAAGGCCATATTTCATTCTTTCTCATTGCCACATAGTATTCCATTGTGTATATAAACCACAATTTATTTCTCCATTCATCAGTTGATGGACATTTAGGCTCTTTCCATAATTTGGCTATTGTTGAGAGTGCTGCTATAAACATTGGGGTACAAGTGCCCCTATGCATCAGCACTCCTGTATCCCTTGGGTAAATTCCTAGCAGTGCTATTGCTGGGTCATAGGGTAGATCTATTTTTAATTTTTTGAGGAACCTCCACACTGTTTTCCAGAGCAGCTGCACCAGTTTGCATTCCCACCAACAGTGCAAGAGGGTTCCTGTTTCTCCACATCCTCTCCAGTGTCTATAGTCTCCTGATTTGTTCATTTTGGCCACTGTGGTGTGAGGTGATATCTGAGTGTGGTTTTGATTTGTATTTCCCTGATGAGGAGCGACGTTGAGCATCTTTTCATGTGCCTGTTGGCCATCCGGATGTCTTCTTTAGAGAAGTGTCTATTCATGTTTTCTGCCCATTTCTTCACTGGATTATTTGTTTTTCAGGTGTGGAGTTTGGTGAGCTTTTTACAGATTTTCGATACTAGCCCTTTGTCTGATATGTCATTTGCAAATATCTTTTCCCATTCCGTTGGTTGCCTTTTAGTTTTGTTGGTTGTTTCCTTTGCAGTGCAGAAGCTTTCTATCTTCATGAGGTCCCAATAGTTCATTTTTGCTTTTAATTCCCTTGCCTTTGGGGATGTGTCAAGTAAGAAATTGCTGCGGCTGAGGTCAGAGAGGTCTTTTCCTTCTTTCTCCTCTAGGGTTTTGATGGTTTCCTGTCTCACATTCAGGTCTTTTATCCTTTTGGAGTTTATTTTTGTGAATGGTGTAAGAAAGTGGTCTAGTTTCATTCTTCTACATGTTGCTTTCCTGTTCTCCCAGCACCATTTGTTAAAGAGACTGTCTTTTTTCCATTGGATATTCTTTTCTGCTTTGTCAGAGATTAGTTGGCCATACTTTTGTGGGTCTGGTTCTGGGGTTTCTATTCTATTCCATGGGTCTATGTGTCTGTTTTTGTGCCAATACCACACTGTCTTGATGATTACAGCTTTGTAGTAGAGGCTAAATAAAGTCTGGGACTGTGATGCCTCCTGCTTTGTTCTTCTTCTTCTTTAAAATTATTTTGGCTATTTGGGGTCTTTTGTGGTTCCATACAAATTTTAGGATTACTTGTTCTAGCTTTGAGAAGAATGCTGGTGCAAGTTTGATTGGGATTGCATTGAATGTGTAGATAGCTTTGGGTAGTATTAACATTTTAACAATATTTATTCTTCCAATCCTTGAGCACAGAATGTTTTTCCATTTCTTTATATCTTCTTCAAAAATTCTCAATAGGATACTAGCAAATCGAATGAAACAGCATATAAAAAGAATTATTCACCATGATCAAATGGGATTCATTCCTGGGCTGCAGGGCTGGTTCAACATTTGCAAATCCATCAATGTGATACATCACATTAATAAAAGAAAAGATAAGAACCATGTGATCCTGTCAATCGATGCAGAAAAAGCATTTGACAAAATTCAGCATCCTTTCTTAATAAAAACCCTCGAGAAAGTCGGGATGGAAGGTACATACTTAAACATCATAAAAGCCATTTATATAAAGCCCACAGCTAATATCATCCTCAATGGGGAAAAACTGAGAGCTTTCCCCCTGAGATAAGGAACATGACAGGGATGTCTACTCTCACCGCTGTTGTTTAACATAGTGTTGGAAATGCTAGCATCAGCAATCAGACAACAAAAGGAAATCAAAGGCATCCAACGTTTTTATTTATTTTTTGGGGGACAGAGAGAGACAGAGCATGAATGGGGGAGGGGCAGAGAGAGAGGGAGACACAGAATCGGAAACAGGCTCCAGGCTCTGAGCCATCAGCCCAGAGCCTGATGCGGGGCTCGAACCCACGGACCGCGAGATCGTGACCTGGCTGAAGTCGGACGCTTAACCGACTGCGCCACCCAGGTGCCCCCAAAGGCATCCAAATTGGCAAAGATGAAGTCAGGCTTTCACTTTTTGCAGATGACATGATGTTACACATGGCAAACCCAATAGACTCCACAAAAAGTCTTCTAGAACTGATACATGAATTCAGCAAAGTCGCAGGATACAAAATCAATGTACAGAAATCAGTTGCATTCTTATACACTAATGCTGAAGCAACAGAAAGACAAATAAAGAAACTGATCCCATTCACAGTTGCACCAAGAAGCATAAATACCTAGGAATAAACCTAACCAAAGATGTAAAAGATCTATATGCTGAAAACTATAGAAAGCTTATGAAGGAAATTGAAGAAGACCCAAGATTTTATTTAAATTGGAATAGTTTTACAAATCTAATCAATTACACTTTCTATTTTTTTTTAATTTTTTTAATGTTTATTTTTGAGACAGAGAGAGACAGAGCATGAGTGAGGGAGGGGCATAGAGAGAAGGAGACACAGAATCTGAAACAGGCTCCAGGCTCTGAGCTGTCAGCACAGAGCCCGAAGCGGGGCTTGAACCCACTAACTGTGAGATCATGACTTGAGCCGAAGTCAGATACTCAACGGACTGAGCCACCCAGGTGTCCCTATACTTTCCATTTTAAAACCTAGAATGTTCCGTGCTTGGGAAGATGAGCTAAGTGGGTTAGGTTTGAGCAGTATATAAATATAAATATAGATACATATATAGGTATATGAGTATAACCATATATATAGCTTGTATTTTTATTTTTTATTTTATTTTAAAGTTATTGATTTATTTTGAGAGAGACAGAGACAGTGTGAGCAAGGGAGGAGTAGAGAAAGGGGGAGAGAGAGAGAGAGAGAAAGAGAGAGAGAGAGAGAGAGAGAATCCCAAGCAGGCTCTGAGCTGTCAGGGCAGAGCCTGATGTGGGGCTCAAACTCACAAAACTGTGAGATCATGACCTGAGCTGAAACATAACCGGATGTTTAACCGACTGAGCCACCCAGATGCCCCTATAGTTTGTATGTTTATAAATGTATATGTGTGTGTGTGTGTGTATTTCCCTTGTACAAAATGAATTCTTATTTCATGTAAAGGTTTTTAAACCTACAGGTGGTTCCCCCCAATGTCCTTCTGATATTCAGTGTTGCCAGAAATGCTCCTCTGGTTTTATGAACTACACCTTCTTTAAATGCTAACAGCTAATCAGGAGATAGCGTTTATTCTCTATAATGTGAAGCATATTGTACTGTGGTTTCTGTGAGTGGTCAGTCTCATTATCATCTTGTATCTTCTAGAAGACCATCGCTGTGCCCATTCTGTCCCAAGGCTCCTAATGCATCCTGACATCTTTAAGAAATGCTTAAACCATTCCCATGTAATACAGATTCTTTTTTTCCCCTAAACCATGGGGAGGTGAGAAAAATACATTTGAGTCTGTTTCTCTACGGAAGAACAAACAAACAAAAAATTGGTTAATTATTTTTATTGAGGCATATGCAGGTATCCCCTGCTTTCTGAAAGTTTGCTTTTACAAAAGACCTACATGAGTATCAGTTTTCCTTTACTGAAAGAAATCGAAGGGTATTTTTGCTTTTCTGAGAAAAAGGTGAAAAGAGAACGTTCAGCATTTGTTTTTCAGTGAGACTCTAGAAGCCGCAGGCATCCAGAGTGGTGAGAGTGGCTTCGTTAAGTTCCTTCCAGGAAACTACACTCGGCATCTCAGCATCCAGCCGCCATGGCTTTGAGCTGTGTCTGTGGGCATCCTGTGCTCTCTCTCTCTCTTTATTTTGTGCATCCATTAGTAAGATGTGCCCTAAGAGGTTATTTTGAGGTCTGGGAATACTCAAAAAAATTTTCCCATATAAATTAACGGTAATTGCTTCTTTGCTTTATGCCATTTCGGCTTATGAAAGTTTTCATGGGAATGCTTTACTTTCAGGTTATCAAGCGAAAGCTGTACAGAATATAAGGGGGGAGGGTGCCTCAGATAAAGAAATGCAGTAGAGGGGCGCCTGGCTGGCTCAACTGGTTAAGCTTCTGACTCAGCTCAGATCATGAGCTCGAGGATGTAGAGTTCGAGCCCCACGTCGGGCTCTGTGCTGTCAGTGCAGAGCCTGCTTCAGATCCTCTGTCTCCTCTCCCTCTCTCTCGGCCCCTCCCTTGCTCCCTCTCTCTCAAGAATAAATAAACACTAAAAAAAAAAAAAAAAGAAATACAGTAGAAGACAATTATTTAAGGCATTTTTCTAAGTCACTTAATATTGGTTGTGTGTCCCACATGTCAAGCAGTTACGGCCTGCTTTTCTAGGAAAGAGGTTTCAGAAAGAGTCATTGTGATTTTTGTCTTAAGATTCACAGCATTATAGACTTATTCTAGAAAAGCTTCCTCCTGGTGTGGGAGGTTCTGGTGAGCCCTCCTGCCAAGAAGTCCCCGTGGCTTGCCAGTGATTACAGTCCTTATCACTTTCCATCCCACTTCCTGGGACGTTTGAACACTGGGTTCCCTTTCATGGTAGACAGATTCTGCCTTTGGCTGGTACATCCACACTCTCCCTCTCCAGCCAGGGGCACCTCCTGCCTTCACCTGTGGTTCCTAAGCCTCAGGCAGCCGGACCATAATGTCCTGTGGATCAAATAAAATATCTGAGAATATTTCAAAGCTTTACAATGTTTGATATTATATCACATTATATTATATCAAGTCATACTATATTATAATGTCCTGTTTTACACTACAAACCTTGCTTCTGTTGTTCTCCTGTCCAGTCCTTAGCGTATATTCATGGGGCCTGCCCACCTGTGCCCCACCCTAGGGCATTATGGGGGCCACTTGAGAGTGCCCATCCACCAGTACAGACCACTCTCTACCTTATCTTTCTCACTCTACATTTAGGTGCAGCCCTAAATAGATGGACAGATTAGCAGATAAAGTCAAAGTCAACTGAGATACAACCAAGAGTGGGCAGTGAAGACCATGTTTGGGTATTTCTGAGCTTAAAGTAGAATTCTATTTGAAGTCTCCTAATTTGATGTTAGCCTCTTGCCCACCAGTTTCCCGGTGGGTCCTCATTATTTGACTGTTTGAAGATTTTAATAATGGATTTTGGAAGCATTCAAGAGGTCAACTAGGCTGAACTACATTGCCTGATCTTAGCTTATGCTTATCTCTTCCCCATTTTCTAAAGGCCTAGGTAAATGAGCCATTGAGTCAACATTGGCCGTTGTCATTGTCATTAGTATGGACCACTAACTTTGTATTTTGTAGATATCTAAATTACTCCATTCAGAGGTAAACTACACAAACT
Source organism: Leopardus geoffroyi (assembly GCF_018350155.1). Taxonomy (NCBI): domain Eukaryota; kingdom Metazoa; phylum Chordata; class Mammalia; order Carnivora; family Felidae; genus Leopardus; species Leopardus geoffroyi. Next base: position 80,432,163 of record NC_059331.1, on the reverse strand, counting down.
GGATTAGATCTCTAGTGAGGAACCTCAACCTGTAAAATTACCCCGCCATTGAATGTAGCATCTACCAATATGTTAGCATTGAGGACACAGTAGTGAGGCAAGACAGAGTTTCCACCCTCCTGGAGGCTACTATGTGGCTAAGCTAGAACTGGGGCTTGCTTACAGGATGCATTGTAGCTCTTGGCGGGGGTTGAAAGTTAAGTCTCTTTAACTAGTTAACTGCAAGATTTACACCTCAAAAACCAGCTTTTTGCAATGAGGCACTTACTTAAATTCTTAACTACTGATGGTAGATTCTGTGCAATAAATACAAGACCTTTGAGTGTTCAGACCTAAGCTAAAAAGGTGAGATACCCAGCAATGTACTTGCAAAGACCCTCAGGAGATGTATAGAAATGAAAACACTCATCTTGGAATAAGTTCTGAGAATGTGTTTATGCTTAAACTCTTTTCAGCCGACCAGTCAGGTTCCCTCTGAAATGCTGATATATGCAAATTATTGGTTACAATTTGGGAAGGCCCAGTACAGTCTGTCCCAGATGATAGGTGCAGTACATGTTATTTTTTTCCTTTTACCAAAAGTGTTATGAAGAAAATGTTCAAACATAGGAAAACGTGAAAGAATAGTACAGTGATCACCCATCTACCTGCCACCTAGAGTCTAGAATTAACAAGTTTTTGCTTTATTATGTATCTTTTTCATCCACCCTTCCATTAATCCAGCTTACTTTTTATATATTTCAGAGTGAGCCGCAGACCCCAGTGACCTTAACACTTAAGCACTTTATTTTTTTTTAATGTTTATTTATGTATTTATTTTAAGAGAGAGAGAGAGAGCATGAGTGGGAGAGAGGCAGAGAGAGGAAGAGAGAGAAAGAATCTGAAACAGGGTTCTGCGCTGGCAGCACAGAGCCCGATGCAGGGCTCAATCTCAAGAACTTTGAGATCATGACCTGAGCTGAAACACGACTTAGACACTTAACTCACTGAGCCACCCAGGTGCCCCAATACCTGAGCACTTTAGCACGGGTATGGTTAACTGGAGTTCAATATGCTGTACCATTCAGTGAATTTTGGCAAACGCATACACCCCAATAACTCAAATGCCTATAAAGATCTAGGACATTCCCATCACCCCAGAAAGTGCACTCCCATCTTTCCCAATTAATCCCACTCCTACCCTTAGAGGCAACCACTCTTCTGGTTTATTCTACCAAAGAGTAATTTTCCCTATTCTAAAACTTCATATAAATTGAATGAACTCTTAGGAAAGCCTTCTTTCACTTAGCGTATGTTTTTGGGACCCATTCATGCTGTTGCATCTATCCTAGCTCTTTTTATCAATGAGTGGTATTCCAGTATATGAATGTACCCAGTTTGTTTATTCACTCTCCTGCTGATGGACATTTAGGTTATTTTCATTTATGGATATTATGAATAAAACTGCAATGATCATTCTTTTATAGCTCTTTTTGTGGGTATGTTTCATTTCCCTAAGTAGGAAGGAAGCTAAGGTAGGAAGGTAAGAATGGAATTGCTGGATCATAGGTAGGTATATGTTTAGTTTTATAAGAAACTGGCACAAACATTTTCCAAAGTGGCTGAGCCATTACACATTTGCATCAGCAAAGTATAAGAACTCCAATTGTTCCACATCTGCATCCCAACATTTTCTGTTGTCAGTCTTTTTAGTCTTAGCCATTCTTTTTTGTTTGATTGTAATGTTTATTTTTACTTATTTTGAAAGAGTGCACACATGTGTGCACATGAGCCAGGGAGGGGTAGGGAAAGAGAGAGAGAGAGAATCCCCAGCAGGCTCTGCGATGTCAGCACAGAGCCCCATGTGGGGCTCGATCTCACAAATCGTGAGATCATTACCTGAGCCGAAATCAAGAGTCAGAACTTAACGGGCAGAACCACCCAGGTGCTCCTACTTCATCTTTATTAATACAGTTTGGACATGATTTAATTCTGTTGCCTGACAGTTAACTAAAATACCATCTAAATGTAAACCAGCTGTCAAACCATTAGCCAGTAGTAGCATTCAGGTGTTATATATCAGATTAGATTAACCAAGATAAGAAAGGCAGACTGAGTCCTTAGTAAGGAATCCTGATTATTTAGACAGAATGCTTTTTTTTTAAGGAAGTGTGCTTACATCACCACTTGAAGGAAATAGTAAAACGCAGAGCCATCACAATAAGAGAGATTCATAGATAGTAGTTCTGAAGAGAAACAAACAAACCTCACTGGTCTTATTGGTCTGCGGAATAAACAAGTCAGCACAATACTTCAGTGAACTCAACTAACCTAAATCAACTAAGAAGTATTTGACTTAGGCTTACCAGTATAGATGGCATCTGTAGGACTTCTTGTTTTGTTTGGTTTTGGTTTTGGTTTTATGTTTTCACGTTTTACATTTACAAACAAAGCCTCTTACACATACATGAAGGATGGCCATCTGGCACACTGCAGTCCCTCAGAGGCACCTGAGCCTCACAGCTCTCTGCCATGATTGGCACTTTTCCCTCTCTCTCATCCTCTCTCCTTCTCCCTATTTTCAGCACTTTTGTGTAGTATTCTACTCGTCCTCCCTGTCCTTCTTTTACCATCTGCCCTCTGTCTTCCCTGTGCCATGGACTTGTTATAGTGTCTTGTTATAGTGTCTGGTGACTCCTACAGGGGCTACTACTGTGCCTTGAGGAGAGGGTGTGTGGCTAAGGCAATTTGCCTGAGGAGATGCCTGAGACTAAAAGGATTCTACCCAAGAAAACCTTGTAACCAACTCTCTTCCTCTAAAGGAAGATGTTGACATTTACCGTGAACAAGTATTACTTTTGTCAGATCTGTAAGGGGCTCTTCAGCATTTCCCATCATCGCCCGCACCATTTTAATAACAGCCACTTCATTTGCATATGATACAGCCAGTGGTGGAAGTGGAGTAACGCACTGGGGAACACCCACACACACACACACACACACACACACACACACACACAAGGCTTTGTCCCTGATGAATATTGAAGAGAGTAGAAGCCTTTCTAAGGTGAAGGTTTGGGCAGGCTACATTGTTCTACAATTTATCAGTTGATAACTTTTGCTGCCTCCAAGTCATTGTGTTTTCCCAAGTGAAGAACCTTTGGCTGAGCCCTGGAAATACACACGCTCCACAGAAATGAAAAGTTATTAAACCAAGACTGCAGGGGAATGCGGAGGAATGCTCTGTTTGTAATTCTGGGGGAAACAATTTGGAACACACTTTTGAAGCCTTAACAAAATTACTGAAAAATCTCCCAGGGAAACAAGCAGCCTTGTTTTTATCTGGTCTCCAAGGATTTCGTTTATCTTTTAGATCTACTTGCTGCAAAATAGTGATAATGCACAAATTCTGTGAGGTGTTAAATCTGCACCTACCCGTGGCTTGCCAAATTAATCAAATTACCTTAAAGTTAATGCAGTCGGTGAGAAGAGTTTAATGATATTCAAAACCTTCATGGTAATAATTACAGATGAAGAGGGTCAGTCAGTTGAGAATTAATGTGAAAAGTGAATAGAATGAAAATCCGAATTAGGATATCAGAACGTGCATAAATTGTGGGGAAGGTGAACCATGAAAATAAAATTTATTTATGTTCATTCAGAAGGAGGAAATGAAAGAAAGTGTGTTGGAATTTGAACCTGGGGAAATTTTATGGATTGGACTGCTCTAATGGCAAAAGACAAAGAGGAGTTAAGGATGGTTGGGTAAGCAACATTATTTCTTTTTATGCCTTCTTCTTTCTTTTTTTTAATTTTTTTTAATGTTTATTTTATTTTTGAGACAGAGAGAGATAGAGCATGAACAGGGGAGAGGCAGAGAGAGAGGGAGACACAGAATCCGAAGCAGGCTCCAGGCTCCGAGCTATCAGCACAGAGCCTGACGTGGGGCTCGAACCCATGAACCATGAGATCATGACCTGAGCCGAAGTTGGACACTCAACCGACTGAGCCACCCAGGCGCCCCTCTTTCATTTTTTAGGGTGCTGAAACAGCTATTATAATTCATCTACCCCTTCTACCCACGAATTTCTTTTCCTTGATGTCCTCTGTACACACATCTTTTATTTCTCCTCTGTATTTTTTTAAGTTTTTATTTTAATTCCAGTATAGCTAACATACAGTGTTATATTAGTTTCAGGTGTACAATATAGTGATTATTTCTCTGCAGTTTTAAAATGAAGAGATAAATTATCCTTCCTGCTAAAAAAAAATAATAATTGCACAAAGCATTCCAAAGTAAACAGTTGAGATGATTTAAAGTAAAACACCTTTTACTTTAATTATCTTACCTTACCCAGATCCCCCTTTTTAAAAGTTGTAAGTATACGGGGTTTTTGAAGGAATTTAACTATGAATACCCTTTTAAGATTTCCAACGAGTAAGACATCTTACGTATTTTAGAGTTAGTGTTGTCTACCCCCTACACTTTTCTAGAAGGCACTCAACAACAGATGATGTGGTAACTTTAAAAAGTAATTGAGGGGGTGCCTGGGTGGCTCAGTTGGTTAAGCATCTGACTTCAGTTCAGGTCATGATCTTACAGTTCATGGGTTCAAGCCTCACATCGGGCTCTGTGCTGACAGCTCAGAACCTGGAGCCTGTTTCAGATTCTGTGTCTCCCTCTCTCTCTGCCGTTACCGCACTTGTGCTCTCTCTTTCTCTCTTTTTCAAAGATAAATACATGTTAAAAAAATTTAAAAAGTGATTGAAAATGTGTGGCTAGGCCTTTGCACTCTTTATTAAAGTGTCTAATGAGCTCCAAATCTATATCTTTTTATGGGTCCATCCTCCCCAAGTGACCATGAGTTCACTGAGGGAGTTAGTGATCCTGCCTTGTGTATCCATTTTATCCCCAGCAGCAGTCCCAATGTCTAACCCATATCTGAGTGCTGAATAAATGTTTGTTTGAACTACAGAAGCTCACGAACGCTATCTCTTCTGTTCTTTCCCACTGAAAGCAGCTGTAATCATCAGCCCTCCAGATAAATTCATGCTGTATCTGTTTCTAAGTCACATAGCTGTAGCATGATAAATGGATGTATACGATGTCACAGCAATAATACTTTGCCTAATGGGAATAACATCCTTTTATGAATTGTGTATATAGCATGCTAAGGCATTTCTCTCCATTGAAAGTTCTTTTTGGACAGTTGTTCTTTCTTTTTATCTTTTGAATACTACTTCATTCATTTGAGTCATTCTTTTTGTGAATATTCAATAGAGCTGGCTTTAGACTTAACTACAAAAAAAAAAGTTTCCGTATCCACTCTTTACGTTTCAAGCTTCCATGCAACTGAATCATTAAGCACTTTAGCTAAGACTCACAGATGCATCTTTAAATTGATCCCCCTTGATTAAAGCTAGTTTGCAGGCTTCTGATAATACAGTCATACCAGAAGGAATTAAATGCTTATTATTCTCATTAGATTGTTCAAGTCTACTCCACTATATAAATAGACAAGTAGAGCCTGTCTCTATTGAGATATGTGGTTTTAAAAAAATGTGGTTACTTACTTGCATTAATTCAGAGGAAAACTAATCTTAAGTAATTAAAGTCTGAAATAGACTGTATTTTTAAGGAACTAGAATTATCTTTGCCAAAATTCTGCCTAGAATTATCCTCTTTCAATCAATATATAAAACTTTGTATATTGACGATACTGGCTTCTGCTAGCATTGTGATTACCCCTTTTGCATGTATATGAATGCTTCCGAGGAATCTGAAAGCTGTGCTTTTCTTTTTTCTTAACGTTTATTTATTATTGAGAGACAGAGAGACACAGAGTGGGAGTAGGGTAGGCGCCGAGAGACGGGGAGACACAGAATCCCAAGCAGGCTCCAGGCTCTGAGCTATCAGCACAGAGCAGACACGGGGCTCGAACCCACAAACCACGAGATCATGACCTGAGCCGAAGTTGGCCGCTTAACCAACTGAGCCACTCAGATGCCCCCGTGCTTTTCTTTTCTCTCTCTCTCTCTCACCTTCCCTCCCTCCCTCTCTCTCTCTTTGGGTTGGACATTGTGCCCTGTGCTTTTTCTTAAACAATTTATTGAAACTGAAAAAAAATTTTTTAAGTAGGTAAATATTCTCCTGTTATTTTTACAGATAATAGGAAACTCTGGCTTCCATCTGAATGATCACAAGGGAGAATTAGTGATCCAGTAAATGAGTTATTCCCATAGATTTCTACTAGTTTGTGTACTGTTTAAGTCCATACATGTAAAATAACTATTATTTCCAATGATATTGTTTCTATCACAGAAGTGTTTTATATTTATTTTCTTTTTTTTTTAATATAATTTATTGTCAAGTTAGCTAACATAGAGTATACACAGTGTGCTCTTGTTTCGGGGGTAGATTCCCATGATTCATTGCTTACATACAACACCCCGTGTTCATCCCAACAAGTGCCCTCCTCCCTGCCCATCACCTATTTTCCCCTCTCCCCTGCCCCCACATCAACCCTCAGTTTTTTCTCTGTATTTAAGAGTGTCATTTTCATTGGAATTAAACTTGTTCTCAAGTTCCATTTTGGACATAAATTTTTCTGGTGAGCATAATTGAGTTTCTTGCACTGGTGTAACAGAGGTAGAAGTAATAGAACAGCGTTAATGATGTTAGATGACCCTTGATTGGTCGACTTACCCTCTGTCCCCTCAGGTAGAGCAGCATTAGGCTTTTAGAGCAAAAGAAGACATCATTCACTTCATCTATCCCCTTCCTTGTCCATTCAACCAGCCTAGCACGTTTTGTCTGCCAGGGATCATGTGCAGCATGGGGGATATGAGGATAAACCAAGTACTTACTGCTGCCGATTGAGGGAGACTTCAGAAATTTAACTCTTTTTTTTAAATTTTTTTAAATGTTTATTTATTTTGGAGAGAGAGAGTTCAAGTGGGGAGGGGCAGACACACACACACACACACACACACACACACACACACACACACAGAATCCAAAGCAGACTCCAGGCTCTGAGCTGTCAGCACAGCCCCTGACACGGGGCTCAAGCTTAGGAACCGTGAGATCATGACCTGGGCTGAAGTTGGACGCTTAACCAACTGAGTCACCCAGGTGCCCCAGAAATGTAACTCTTAAAATACAATGAAGAAGCTCTGTGATGTAGATCCGCAACAGGTGTTAGGGAAACATCACAAGGGGGCATAAAGAGGGACCTAAACCAGGCTGCTGTTAATAGCAGTGGTGAGGAAGGTCTCTCTCATTTTCCCATCCAGTCGGCCAGCTAAACATCAGCAATGGCCAGTGTGAGGCCATTTGACAACCAAGGTTTGGCTAGGCAGGCAATCCTGAGTTGCACTAGCTTTAAACTTTGTAAAAGCCCTACATCTCTTAAACCTAGACACCACTCATAGCCTCCCTGGCTCTTAGGCTTCAGCCCCAACCAGACCTGTAGAATTCCCATCGTAGCCAGAAGCCTCAGATAAGGACTTAGGCCTCTTCGCCCTTGCCCTGATGTCTGTGTATGGTAATGCACCTGGCCTTCTTTGCCACTCTTTTGTGTTTAACCCTTGGACCTGTAACCTGGGGTGTTCCTGGCCCACTGACTCATGGGAAATGTTGGGAAGTGGGGGACAGAGAAGGTATCTTAACTCATAATATGAGGTAGTTAAGTAGATTTTCTCATCATAGCATTGTTTCACTATTGAATACTTACTGGGATTAATTTGGAGAATTAATCCTTCTTTTTTTCCATTCAACAAATATTTATTGACATACAGAGCTCTGTTCTGTGGAAAATAGAAACCCTCCGGAGCATAAGGAACTACCATTAATTCTATATCACCAAGCTGATCTATGACTGAAAAGTTATTGTCATGTAGGTTTTAATAGGACCTTTAGTGTTCAATGGAGTTGTCACCAGAGCCATTGGAACTGTCATTCAGATGTTGATGATAGTAATGACAAAAAGCTCATGTTTCATAATGCTTTTCACTTTCACAAAACATTTTCTAAACTGTTATCTCATTTTATCCTCAGAGTGAAAAAGTAGATAATGAGATAAAATCCTCTTTACTGATAAAGATATAGAGGCACCAAAGACTGATTTAGTCGCTTAGTTCATGGTGATGCCCGGAATAGACTCTCATGCTTGAACCACACTCTGAAGTTATTAAGTGGCTGTCCTGGGTTATCTCGTTCATTCTTCATAGTGTCCTGTGAGTTGGAGTTACACTCTTTTATAGGTAAGGAAACTGAGGCGCATAGAGGCCATGTAGCTACCCAAGGTCATGCCTGTTCACATCCAGCTAAGAGGCATTAAGTGGCTTCTTTGGAACAGGCACTGTGCTGAGTATATGATTCACATATAGTGTTTTTTCTAATCTCATGGCAATCTGTCAGGTAGGTACTGTTACCCGTATTTGATGGAAGAGTAAACCAGTTAATTATGCACGTCTCCATTAACCAGCGGTGGAGTCAATTCTTAAACTTCTTCCTAATGTTCTTTTCATTAAGCTAGAGGTTCTCAGCCTTTTTCCCATCTCCAATCCATTGATAACCAGAGTGCATGTTCATTGATGAATCTCCTACCACAGTAATTTCTCAAAAGGGGTTTGGTCCCCTGGGAGGTATATTAGAATCTGCTGGGACAGGAAGAGGGTGAGGAGAGGGGCATTCAGGAGAGAGGGTAGTTTAAATCGGCACTCTTCCCCACCCCTATTAGTGTCTAAACTGTATTTCTTCATTCTTAGAATAGTCTTTTTTTAAGATGCAACTTTATCTCTATTTTATCCTTTCAACAAATGTTTCTTGAGTATTTATGTGTGCCAAGTGTGTTCTAGGTGCTGAAGATACAGGAGTGAACAAAATCTGTGAGGCCCCTACTCTCATGAAGCCTGTATTCCAGTACTGACGAGTTCTTGGAATGAAATTAAACAGAACGGTGAGGTAGGCATAGGGGAGAGTGGCTGCTGAATGAAGTTTTCAGGGAAGTCCTCTCTGAGGCATGACATTCAGGCCAGGACTGAAAGGCAGAAAAGCAGCCAGTGGTTCAGAGAGCTGGAGTCAGATCTTGGCTATTTTCTTGTCCACTGCTGGTCCCAGCTTTGCTCTCCCTTATCCCACAAAGGCACATCAAGCACGAACTCAAGCCCACCAGACTCCCAGCTCGAGCCTCACCTCTGAAAGCACCAGCCAGGCCCTCTTTTCATGGAAGCCTGGAGCTGGCTCTGGTTTCCATGACCTGGAATCGCTCTTTGTCTGACAGCACCCAGATCCGTATGAGTACTCGTTCTGTCTTCAGCAAGGGTGAGGACGCACACAGAGAAAGCCTTCCTCCCCCGACTTACATGATGGTTGACTTTCAAAACATGAGTTCTTTCAAAGCTGAAAAACATTTACATTAGGGGCTTATTTTGCTATATACAAGTTGTCTTTGTTAAGGATTCAGATTCTTTTCTTTCCCTGTCCTCTGAATGGAACTTAACATGCAAGCAGGAAACAAGGCAACTACTGGAGTAGGAACTAGATTCTGAAAGCAGCTTCGCTCATGATTCATTGTTTGACATGTTTATATCCCATGTCCTGTGACTTTTACATATAAGGTGATGAGCAACTAGGTTTCTATTCTGTATTGATTACAGAGGGAGGCTAAATGGTAAAATTCCCTATAATTAAAACTGAAGGACATAGAATCAATGGTTTTCAGTCTTCTATCAGTAGAAGTTTCATACAAAGCAGTCACTGAAATAGAGCAGGTGAGGACTTACAGTGAAAGAGAACCAAGCTTATGTATTAAAGTGAAAAATAAATTTGAAACCCTAGCCTGAAAGATCAGTGATGGGAGTAAAGGAGGCATATGATCCTGGGGAGAATTTTCAAATTAGCATTCCTCTCTATAAAAAAAAATAGGACACAGACACTGCAGATATGACCCCCTTAACAATAGTCATTATACTCAGCTCTGCTACTCTTGGTCTGTGTTGGAGCTGAAAAAAAAATGCTAGAACCTACTGGAAGAATGTTTTCCACAAAGCCTGCCTTTAAAGTATAGCTTGTAGAGCCTATCTGTCCCATATCAGGGTTTGCACAGTTGATGACAGTTGATGACCCCAAGTTGGAATTCACACACTCCCACCCTTTCCCAATACTTGGTGTGTCTGTGATCACATCTCTGTGTTGAGTTGCACTAACCCGTAATTTGTGTTTGCTTTCCCATCTCCGTGTGAACAGACAGATGTCTTTCACCTTCATAACCCCACGGTGTCTTGTATATAGACACAGAATATTTGCTGAATAAAACTTGTTATAGTCAGACCCTCAGACATTTCCCAATTTTCTGCATTGATGCATTTGGACAAAATTCTGAACTTTTAAAGATGAGCTTCTCAAGTAGGACTTGGTTTATCCATTCCTTCAGCAAGTATTCATCAGCATATACTATGCTGATCAGCCTACCTCTCATACATTTTTAAATATACACCTAAAAATTACAGTTACTGGGGTGCCTGGGTTAAGCGTCTGACTCTTCATTTTGACTCAGGCCATTATCTCACAGTTTGTGGGTTTGAGCCCCACGTTGGGTTCTGCACTGACAGCTGTGGAGCCTGCTTGGGATTTCTCTCTCTGCCCCTCCCCTGCTCTCTTTCTCTTTCTCTCTGCCCCTCCCCCACTCGCTCTCTCTCTCAAAATAAACATTAAAAAAAAGTTACCATTTTTGAAATCTGTACAAGTCCTAATGATTAATTTGGAGGTTTTTATGACTTGGAGTACTTAAATATCTCATTTGAATCTAAGTCAGTCGGCAGAAACTCTGAAATAAGCTTCTCCAGAATAAACTGTGTCTGTCACTATGATATGATTTTTTTTTTTTTAACCTTTGGGGAAAGCAAATAGCAGGAGGATCAAATTTCTCCAATAATAGATTTTTCCACTCAATTGTTCAGCCGACGAAGGTGCTGGGCCATGCCAAACTGGTTTCAAGACTGCTTCACCACCAGATGAAGCTATCAGGATTATCAGTCTCCAGGGAGCCTGAGAATTATTTCAAAATGGTCACAAAGGACCATCGGAATTAAATGTACCTTACTGGAGGAAAATAGTTATTTTCCTACTGGGATTTAGCGACCATTTCCTTCATCCTGCGAGGTTCTGAAATATCTTTCAATAAACACAATTCTGTTATTTTCAAATATCTATACAACGTATCTATAACGAAATACTCAAATAACCTAGATTTGGGCCGTGAAAACACAGAAAGGACCTTTTCTCCCCCCTAATCTGCAAGAAAAATTCTACACTGTCAAATAAGGTTCTTAAACTTCTGACAGCTCTCAATCAAAATAGTGGCTTTCACTTTGTTTCATAAGGACCATTCTTTTACCACCCTCTTTTTTTCTAAGGAGAGACAGGTAAAAGGATCCCTTGTGCACTGTTGGTGGGAATGCAAACTGATACAGCCACTGTGGAAAACGGTATGGAGATTCCTCAAACAGTTAAAAATAGAACTACTCTACGATCCCGTAATCACACTATTGGGTATTTACACAAAGAATACAAGAACACTAACTCAAATAGATACATGCACCCCTATGTGCAGCATTATTTACAATAGCCAATATGTGGAAGCAGCCCAAGTGTCCATTGATTGATGAATAGATGGATATAATGGAATATTACTCAGTAATAAAAAAAGAATGAATCTTTGCCATTTATGATGACAAGGGTGGAGCTAGAGAGTACATTGCTACATGGAAAAAGTCAGAGAAAGACCTACGGTATAATTTCACTCATATGTCTAATTTAAGAAACAAAACAAGGGGGAAAAATGAGACAAACCAAAAACAGACCCTTAACTATACAGAACACTCTGATGGTTTAATAGAGGGGAGGTGGTTGGGAGGGATGGGTGAAATAGGTCAAGGGGATTAAGAGTGCACTTGATCTTGATGAGCCCTGAGTAATGTATGGAACTGTTGAGTCACTGTATTGTACACCTGAAACTAACATAACAATGCATGTTAGTTACACTGGAATTAAAATAAAAATTAGGGGTGCCTGGGTGGCTCAGTCAATTAAGTGACCGACTCTTGCTTTCAGCTCAGATCATGATCTCACAGTTTGTGGGATGGAGCCCCACATTGGACTTCACACTGGCATTGCAGGCCTGCTTGGGATTCTTTCTCTCTCCCTCTCTCTCTGCCCCTCCCCTGCTTGCACACACTTTCTCTCTCTCTCAAAAATAAATAAACTTTCCCAAAAAATTATTTTAAAAAATGATAAAAAAGTTTTTAAAATTTGAATTTCCAAAGAATTACCTTTTTACTAATGGAATAAAAAAAAATGAACAATTTTCTCCTATTAAACCAAGTGAGGAAAATGGTCAATTCTTGTGATTTCCAGTTACAGGGATAGGCATGTTTATTCATTTTATTAGTGGCTATTCTGTCTTTGGTGAAGTCTCTTTCAAAATCATTCTCACTCATTATAACTGCTGCAGTTGTACAAATCTATAACTTAAGAATGCTGGCTACAGAGTGATGTGTAAGAAATATTTTATCAGTATATATTTACAAATTGCACTGTCTGTCTCTCTCTCTCTCTCTCTCTCTCTCTCTCTCTCTCTCTCTCACATACACATAAATTCCAAGGGGTATTCTGATTATGATAAACCCAACTGTAAAGTTATAAACTCACAAACATAGGTATGTGATATTTCTTATGAAAAAATCTTCCCTTTAAGAGGCTGGAATCACATTCTTGGTATTTAGTTTACAGATAACTTTCAAGAACATCCCTGTTGCATAAAGCAATGTTTACCACTGTTGTACAACTACAGAAAAAATACCAGACTTCCTGTCATATTAAGAGTGCCGAAAATTCAAGTCCCTTTTGAAGCTAGTCAGAATCAAAAGAACAGTTTTAAAAAATAAACATCTCTAAAAGTATTGAAAGGCTACCACAGATTTTGACAAGCTCTCATTATTATATGTGAAGGTTTGGTTAGAGCCAAACCAAGAAGACATGTTTAGATGATGGAACTTGGGAGCTTATGGGGACTGGAAACCTGTGATATCAACCACACCCCTGTCCTCATCATCCACCTTTATTGATTGGGTCACTTCACTGTGCCTGGCTCTTGACCAGACAGTAGTGAACAAGATTTGCAAATAGAAAACTGAGCTACTGGAAGGCACCATTGCTTTTGTCTTTTTTGTCGTTACGAATTTATCTTTTGGCCAAGTCTACAGACAGCCAGCTTTGTTGTTTTGAACAGACTGACAGGTGTCTAGGGCGGAATAGCTTTGACTCTGTATTTGAAGTGCTCCATCTTTTGTGAGTGGGCAAATCACTTACCTTCTTTGAAAACTCAGGTTTCCGTAAAAATGTAAAAAGTAGAGATAACGATAACATAGTTCCTGCCTGCCTCAAAAGAATGGGAGGAAGGTCAAATGAGATACTCTACAAGAAGGGTCTTTGAAAACCACAGAGCCCCGCACAAATGTATGGTTTCGTTCTGATGGTCTCAGAAGAGTTGTCTGCCTGAAACACATCAAGCAATCGTGAAACCTTAACTACATGCAGAGCCATGTGTTCAGATCAGGGTCGCTTGCCTGTCTGCCAAAGGTTTTGCAAAACTCCCTGTGTGATGTTCCCTCTATAAACCATCACCATGGCTAGATCCAACAAGACTGAAGATTTTCAAGGCTCATTGGGAGGGTCAGTCAGTCTCAGCGAAGCCCGAGACCAAAGGCACCACTCTGATGTTTAGGAATACACCCACGTTTCCTTGAATGGGGATCAGGAGTAAAAGATACCCTGTTTCAGACTTTGTGTCTGTCCTGTAGGAAGAGTTAGGACCACTGTGGCAGAAATCTAACCTTTTCAGCAATCCCGCTCAAATCTAGGTGTGGTGATTAAGTCAGTCCAGTACAGAATTTAAAAAAGTGAGTTCTGCTAGATTCACCTAAACTTTGGGTACATTACATAGCCTCTCTGTGCCTGGGTCTTATCATCTGTAAAATGGAGGTAGCAATAATGCCTGTGCAAAGGGATTGTTGAAAGGATTAAATGAGATAATAAAGCACTGAGAACAGTGCCTGCAGCATAGTAAGGTCTCAATAAATGTTAGTTACAATCAGTTTTATTTTTTATTATCTTAATTGGGATTTAAACTCCTATATCTCTGTTTGTTCATCTATAATATAAATGTAAGCAACTACGCATTTCCTGGATGTAGAGACTTCTTTTTTTCAGTAATTGAGATATGTCTTGAGATACATAGGTAGATTTTTTTTTTTTTTTTTACTTTGAAGTAAATACTGTTCAAGAGTAATACTGTCTTTGGTTTAAGAGGCTGGATGTAATAAGGGGTCTCAGCTTAAATGAGCAGGAAGAGGCGTAGAATTATCAGTAATGGAAATAGTGCAGAGTGTAAAAACCCAGGAGAACAGTAAAGAACATTTAAAGTGACAATATTGGTATTACACAGTGCCCGTAAAACAGTTAAACATGCAGTTCCTGCCAAACTTGTTTGCCATCACTTCCTAAATTTGGCTGGTAAGCAAGAAAGACATCTGGAAAAAATAGTTAAAACAAAACAGTGTCTAATTAGTTTTAAAATATTTTAGTTAAAAAGTACAGTAATTAAATAATGTGAATCTGAGGCGATAAAAGGAAAAAACGATACTGGGAAGACGCAGTATTGTGTTCTCAACGTTGCCAGTGGAGACATTTGGGGCTTGTGAGGGAAACAGAATTACTTTTTTAGTTTTTCTTAATGAAACTATTCAAACTAACAAAAGTAGCAAAAATAATATCAGATACTTTTCTCTTACCAACTGAGATTAAATAGATGTCAACATTGTGCCTTAATTCCCTCACAGAGTTGTTGCCAAAACCAAAACTATATCCAATTATTGCGTTAGCTGATCCCCATTCTAGTACTGATTTCACATGGCTCTATAACTGTTTTTTGTGACTAGAGATCCAATACAATGAATTACAACATAGGAGTAAATGTTAGATTCTGAGATGGAAATAAAAAATCCTCTCTGTAACCTGAATCTTCTAAGAGACTCACTAAGTATCAGTGTATTTTTGATTGAATTGGTCAGTTGTGTGTGTTTTTTTTAATTGGCAGAAGCAAGGCCAACCCTCTACATTAGGTGGTATGATTTAAAGCACCTCAGAGATCCTACTTAATAATATTTTCCCCATCAACTTGCCACTTGCCCTATTGGTCCACTGGAATTCTAATCACAACTCATTCCAATGGTGTCTGTGTTTGGGTTCTCCAGAGAAAAAGAACCAATTGGATATACATGTGCATATGATGCCTGCATATCATATAAAGCCATCTCTAAACCAGGCCCCAGTCTTCTCTTCCTCAGTCAACTGATCACAGGGAACTCCCCAGGAGATCATAACTGCATGCTGCAAGAGAGATAGCAGTGCAGCAGGTGTGGGTACCATGGGCATTTGGGCCAGTTATTCACGTAACTCATTTGTGCTTTCAGGGCCTGCTCGAACCCGATCACATACATTCCGCTTGCATTTCATGATGGAGTGTTGCTGTGCATGCCCAACTTTATGGCTTGGTGGGCCAGGTAACATCAAGTTCATGATGGGCAGCTCAAGTCACATGGTAACTTGGTGGCCCGTGATTCAGCCTCTACTAAGTCGTGATAGCCAGCCAGCAGCCATTGCTGAAAAAGAGAATAGTTGTTTTGCTCTAAATTTCTAAGGGCCCGCTCTGCAATTCACTTATTGGGGCCTGCTGAAAGCTCCAAACAGCATCCTTATCTGCCACTAACACTCTAAGCACCACTGGATCTGCTAGATCATGTGACCCCAGTGGCTGCTTGCACAGCAGCCTGGATCTGTTCTCAGCCCCACTCAAAACTCGAAGCTTTTTGGTTCACTCAGTAAATGGACAAGAATAACAGAGCCAAATGAAGAATTTGTTGCCCTGGTTGGGGAAGAGACTAGATGCAACAAATATCCTTCACTTTAAAAGGCGAGGTAGCATCCCAGCATGCCCCTCACCACTGTACCCCTAGAAATTTCACTAAGTTAGAAGCCCACTGTATTCCTGTCAGGTGTCCTACCCTCTGACACACAAGTGTCTTAATAAGTCTAGAATTGTTTCTATTTCTTGTTCACTGTGTCCAAGCAGCATAATTTCATCAGTGTAGTGGACCAATATGATATCTTATGGAAGGAAAAGGCAATTTAGATATCTTCTGGTGGTCTTGACTAATAGGTATTCAGAAAAGAGCATTTGCCAGATCAATAACTGCATTCCAGGTCCCAGGGGGATGTGTTAATTTACTCAAGCAATGAAACCATATCTGGTGCAGCAGCTATGATTGGAGTCACCACCTGGTTAAGCTCATAATCCAGTGTCATTCTCCAAGATCCATCTGTCTTCTGCATAGGCCAGATAGGTGAGATGAATGGGAATACGATGGGAATCACCACCCCTGCATCCTTCATATCACTGATGCAGAGCTGATCTCTGCAATTCCTCCAGGAATTTGATTTATTGTTTTCCTTGGTAGAAGCAAGGAAGGCTAAAGGCTTCCACTTGGCTTTTTACACCATAATATCCCTCATTCCACAGGTCAGGAAATCAATGTAGGGATTCTGCCAGCTGAGTATATCTATCCAATTATGCATACTGGAACTGGGGAAAAAACACAAGATGGGTTTGGGGACCCACTGGGACCACTGTGAGACAAACCTGAGCTAAAAATTCATTGATCACCTGACGTCCATAAGCCCCTACTCTGACTGGTGGACCACAGTGACATTTTGGATCTTTTAGAATTTGTGTCAGTTCAGAATCAGCGTCCAGTGGTCCCCAAAGTCTGATTATTTCCTTTTTCTCAGTGTACATTTACCTTGGTTAAAGGCCATTGATCCCTTTGAGGATGGCTGGAAGAAAGATTAATAGTACAAATTTTGGGCAGTATGTCAAGGCGGCCACGCCTCCCCTTCATTCAAGGAATTCTTGGTCTGTAAACTAGCTAACATCTGGAAATTGGTTGAGGTGCCATGATTCTGTTTTTATGATTCAGATTGGATTTTTGAATCCTTGACTTAGAACTTTTCTGCTTATATAGATCAAGAATTGAGTAGCTTTCCTATCTATTTCACTTCCATGAACACCATGAACAACTTGCCAACACCATAGATTTGCAGGAGTCAGATTGTTCTGATTGCTGCTTTGACTTTGTTGTCCATTATGGTAACCACACCCACTTGCCGCTTGGCAGTTGAATCCTGCCACTTGGCACCTACCATCCTGGAATGTAATTACTCCCATTATGTTTAGGTTACTGAATTCAGTGACCACAGTCCCTACTGTAAGTTCTGGTCTGCGTAGAAGAGCAATCACGGAACTCTACAAGGAACTCTACAAATCCTCTCAGATTTAGTTCTCAGAGTAGTGGTATAAGATGTCTTCTGGACCCTCTCAGGGTAGGTGAGTAGGTATTAAATTTCAAATGCACTCTAACATTCCAATCTCCCTGAGCTTTTGAATCCCTTCCTGTACATTACATTAAAGCATGGCCAGCGTTTCTAGTTTGCTCACTGTGGGCCACCTCCTGGTTCATGTTTCAGCAAACCAGTTGAACTATGGCATTGCTTCCTTTTTAAAAATTTTTTAGTTTCTTAAATTTGAGCATAGTTGGCACACAGTGTTACATTAGTTTCAGGGATACAACATAGTGATTCAACTTTTCTATATGTTATGCTATGCTCATCACAAGTGTAGCTACCATCTGCCACCATACAAAACATTACAATATCATTGACTGCATTCCCTATGCTATGCCTTTTAGTCCTGTGACTTACTTATTCCATAACTGAAAGCCTATGTCTCCCACGTTCCTTCACTCATTTTCCCCATCCCCCCACCCCCTTTCCATCCAGCAGCCCTCATTTCTTCTCTGTAGTTCTATGTCTGATTCTGTGATAACCCTTTCTAACTATCTAAGCTGCAACATTAAATGCAGAATTTCTGCTTAATGAGCTCGTATTAATCAATAAATTACATTCCTTTCACCATTACCCTATATGCCCTCAATATTTGTTCCCACATATGTTCTCTGGATTTCTGCCAATATGAATTAGAAAACTTAAGTAGTTCTTTTGGAATGTAGCACACCTCAATGTGGGTCATACTTCATACCCCACCTTTAGGTGCCTGCTGGGACTTGAGTCTAGTTATAGGTCTAGAAGCAAAGAATAGCGGTATGAGTCCTAAAGAGAATCAACATTATCTTGCGGTATTACAGTTCCGTCAGGAAATTTATGGTTAATCCCCTCAGAGAGCCATGGAAACGCTGCTACCACTGGAGGTAGGGAGGCTGTTCCACTGGAGGTAGAGAGACCTTTTCAACTAGCAAAGAAGATACATCAGAATTTAGGGGCACAGTGTCCCCATATTCATCAGGGTCTTCCCACACATCTCCTTTCCAACTTACAGGATCCCATTTTTTCCCAATCAATGCCCTCACTTTAACAGTAGACTGGGAGTTCAACTTGCATTGTAATTTAGCCAATTGCAGAATGAGATTCTGCCTTTGATGTTCAGCAGTCTCAGCCCTAGGGCAACAGGCAGTACGGGTCTCCTTTGGGGCACACAGAAGATTTCAGTCATTTATGTGGCACTTGAGCTGGGAATTTGAATTCCTGAGCTCATCCTTTTTTTCACCACTTTGTCAAGAGACATTAGGAGCAACTAGCCAACATCTTATTCATTAGAGTTCCAAAAATGTTCAGAGGTATCATATACAGAGCCACTTAGCTTCTTACTTCTTTTAAGTGGTTTTATCAGGGGTACCCAACAGAGATATTTTGCATGGCTCTGTTGTCAGATCATGCCAGGGACTGTCAGTATTACTGGGAATAGTCATTAGCATCTTTAAATTTAATCAGATTGGAAAGCCAATTCCAGAAACCTCAGAATGAATTCAGAAAACTCATCCTTACAATTCTGTTCCTCTAGAACCACTCTCAGTCCCCAAATGTGCATTAGTCCAGGTTCTCCAGAAGAACAGAGCCAACAGTGTATGCATATATACACATATGATTTATTATAAGGAATTGGCTCACACAGTTATAGAACTGAGAAGTATAAGATCTGTAGTTGGCAAGCTGGAGACCCAAAGAGTCCATGATATAATTCCTGTCCGAGGCTGAGGACCTGAAAACCTGAGAACCAGGGAAGCTAATGATGTAAGTTCCAGCTGAGTGAGTCTGAGTTCCAAGGCAGGAAAAGGCTGATGTCTCACGTTGAAGACAGGCAGCTCAAGAAAGAATTCTTTCTAACTTAATCTTTTATTTTACATAGGCCTTCAGTGGATTAGATGCAACTCACTCACATTGGAGAGGATGACAATGTGCTTTATGTTGTCTACCAGTCCAGATGTTAATGTCATCCAGAGACATCCTTACAGACACACTCAGAAGGAATGTTTAACCAAATATCTGGACACCACATGACTCAGTCAATTCGACACATAAAATTACCCATCACATGGTGGATGTGGAAAAGAAGAGCGGCTGTCTTTATTAAACATACGCTCATTTTAAATACCCGGCTCCTGGTTGTCTGGAACAACCTTCTAATTGTCTTTTCAGTTGAACAGCAGCATGAATCACTGGAGTCCTATAAAGCAGGGAGTTGCTGGACTAGTGATTTTAAAATGCAGTGAGACAAGAAGGATGAGAAAACAATCCTGAGATGTCTGGATCAGGAGAGGTGGACATAGGCTCATAAAGGTGTTGGGTTAGACCCTAGGATGGTGATGTTAAGTGCTGGGTAGTGGTAATGGTGGTGGTGGTGATGATGATAGGTAAAGTTTATTAAATGATTGTATTGAGTTAGGCAGGTATTACGATAACTCTAACTTCCTTTAATCATATGAGGCATGTACTATTATTGTCTCCAGTTTACAAATAAGAAAACTGAGACTTCTAAAGGTTAGATCCAAAGTCACAGGGTATCGGTCATTTGCCCAGTTGAATTCCAGCCTACTGTGTGTTATTGCTGGAAGGTGATACGAATACCAAGCAATGCAGGCTGCTGGGGGTGGGGGTGGGGGTACTGGTAGGAAATACACCAAGGCACACATCATGCACTACACAGTTTTGCTTTAGCTAATTAGAGGAAGGATGTGTTTGTTAGAACACTTGAAAGTGTCTGAACCAAAAGGCAAACAAGGAAGGCTAGTCTCGTGTTTAGCTCAACTCAGAGAAGTTGGCAGTAAGGATAGTTGATGCAGCAAGTGAAGAAAAGAGAAAGGGCGAAAGAGAAACAGAATCATCCTTGCTTAATCTTCCCATTCCCAAGGTTGAAATTAATTTTAGAGGAGATAAAAAGAAACATGGTGTCAAAAATAGGGTGGCAGAAAATATTGGGGCACCTGAGTGGCTCAGTCTGTTAAGCAGCCGACTCTCGATTTCAGCTCAGGTCATGATCTTGTGGTTCATGAGATTGAGCCCCACATCGGACTGTGTTCTGACAGTGCAGATCCTGCTTGGGATTCTCTCTTTCCCTCTCTCTCTCTTTCTCTCTCTCTTTCTCTCTCTCTCTCTCTCTCTCTGCCCTCCCCTGCTTGAGTGCTCACTCTTTCTCAAAATAAATAAATTAAATAAAAGGCAGAAACTATTAACAGAAAAGAAATTCAGATGGGTTTCTATGCAGGGATACCAATAATAGAATGAGACTAGTTGCAAGGGTATGAATTAAATCCTAATTTAGGTCATTTGAAAGAAAGAAGATAACACAGAGGTGACGTGCTTTGTATAATAGATAATGCAATCTGGGACTGCCTTGTACACTTCATGCTGGCATGTAGGCTCTTGGGAGTATGTCAACCATTTCTGACATCCAGCTTCTGCCATAGCAATTTGCCTACAATAAGTACTCAATAAAATATTGTCATTCTCCAAAACTGAATTGGATGATTATCACAACAACTACTTTTCCATTATTAGGCAGCAGTCTAATTTTTTCTCCTTTTAAAGTAACATGGTATATAAATCATTAGGGGAATTAGTTACTTAAGAATGTTTGGAGGGGCACCTGGGTGGCTTAGTCAGTTGAGCATCCAACTCTTGATTTCAGCTCAGGTCATGATCCCAGAGTTGTGGGATCGAGTCCTGTGTCCAGCTCCCCACTGAGCGTGGAACCTGCTTGGGATTCATTCTCTCTCTCTCAGTCTCACTCTTGCTCTCTCTCAAAAACAAAAACAAACAAACAAACAAGCAAAAAGAAAAACAAATGAAGAATGTTTGGAAATTCAAGACCAAAGATTCAGAATGTAGACTTTGTAATCAAACCAGGTTTTTAATCCCTCTGAGCCTTATTTCCACGTTTGTAAGCTGCTGCTGACTCTAGCTACCTTCCAGGTTGTTGAGAATTGAAAAAAATGTGTCAAGAATTCTCGTGATGCCTCCGTAGTGATAATGGATGGGTTGGATGGATGGATGGATGACCAAGAAGCAAAACAAAACAATTCAGTGAATGCCTCAAAAAGAAATGAGTAGACTTATGAACACTTGAAGTGTGACATAAAGAGAAGTCCTAAGAAGTTTTGGGACCTAATAGCTATCCATAGTTTTAGAAGTACTTGCAGGCCTGAGTGATTTCTTTGGGCTTCTAAAATTTGACTATGAATTAAAAAGCTTAAAAAGAGTTCTTGACGAAAGCTCCACGGACACCTGTGTGGAGATCTAAACCTTCACACCTCTCAGCTGATTAATCATGTAATTGTGGGTCTGTACAGGGAAGTAGAGTACTGTGAAGGATGTTGACAGTGACACTGCTTTGCCTAGAGAGATTGACGTTGCATTTTCCTAACTGCCTTGCTAAATGATTCTCTTCTTCCTCCTCCATAGGCTATCTTTGAAAATCCATATGTTGTGAATTAACCTGTAGCATTCATCATACCTTCCTTGTTCCAGAATTTTCATATCAGTGTTTTCCCATGCTACACTCAGCTCTCTTTTTATGATTGAGAGGTGGAATTGGAGTAATTCATTTGGAAACAAATATGCAAAGAAATGTATTTAACAATCACAGCGCTTGTAAGGAAAGTTCCTCACTTATATATGGAGTGAATCTTAAAAAGTCAAACTTGTAACAGGGAATAGTGGGGTGGTTACCAGGGACTGGGGAGTGAGGAGAATGGGGAGATGTGGGTCAGAGGGTTCAAACTTTTAGATAGTAGATGAGTAAGTTCTGGAGACCTAATGTACAGCATGGTGACTACAGTTAATAATAATGTATTATATACTTGTGAGAAGTAAATGAGATGATTCATTTTCAGAAATACCAAATAAAAGCTGTGCTGTCTAGTTACCAATAGGTTTACAACCTGTTGGAAATATGTACAACCCTCACCCAGCCACCAATGGAGTCCCAACCCCTTAGACACTTCACTTCCTGATTCTTCTTCCTCTCTCCATTTCATGGACTTATTTTTTCACGGGCTTTTCACGAGCTTTGCAATGAGGATGCATCAAAGAACTGAAGTTCCTGCCTCAGCTCAAGGAATGTACATTTGTTCCAATCAGACTACTTTTTGCCTTACGTGAGCATAGGCGACTTCCAGGTAAGGCGGTAGCCTCTGTAACACTCAACTAATGAGGAATCAGCGGGCAGGAGAGGGAGCCAGGGCGACTTCACACTAGGAGATAAATTACCTGCTGTAACTGCCCTGAGTGTGCCTGTCCATCAGATACATGCTCTGGCAAGAAGTTGATTAAAGCCTTGCTTCACTGTGCTCCTAGTCCCCCTCCTTTGATTGGGTCAATGGGCTTATTTCTCACAATACTTAAAATTTGCAAGTATTCTCACCACACATACACATACAAAATAACTGTATGAGGTGGTGCATGTCTTAATTAGCTTGATTGTGACCATCATTGCACAATATATATGTATACCCAAACATCATGCTCTACACCTTAAATATATACAATTATTTTTTTTTAAAATTTTAATGTTTTTATTTATTTTTGAGAGACAGAGAGTGAGCAGGAGAGGGGCAGAGAGAGAGAGAGAGAGATGGAGACACAGAATCTGAAGCAGGCTCCAGGCTCTGAGCTGTCAGCACAGAGCCCAACGTGGGGCTCAAACTCAGAAGCCATGAGATCATGACCTGAGCTGAAGTCGGAGGCTTAACCAACTGAGCCACCCAGGCGCCCCTTAAATATATACAATTCTTATTTGTGAATTTCTCTCCCTGGGGGCAGGGAGAGAAAAGGCAGTCAGTACTAAATGATGTCAGAACCCCAGAACTTTTTAAAAGCTGAAGACCCAGGTGAAAACAGGTCAGCTTAGGGAATATCTAGTTTAAAAGCAACTGAGCTATTTAAGGAGAATTTTAAGAACAAGAACTCTATTGCCTTGAATCTTATAATTTCTTTCCTATGTAGTTGCAAATGACCCTCAATGCCTTTTCATTGCCGCTATCAAAGAAAAAAAGATCCAAGGATTAGAAAATGATCATGTTTTTGAAATTACCTCTTCAGAACCAGTAGGAAGGTTAAAAGTGGCCAATTGTTGATGAAACGTGGTGTTAGAGAACAGATTATCCCTCCTTGCCTTGCATACCCACCCTATCCCCAACAACAACCCACCTACCCTTCATTTGTCCCCATTCAGTGTTTGCCTAGATGACTCCAACTTTCAGACCTTGGCTTAATTATCACTTCCTCCATGAAGTGTCCCCAATCACTCTGTCACTGAATCTAGATTAGGGATGTCAAAGAAAAATTCCACCTTATTCAAGACTTTATTCAAGAAAGACTTTATTCAAGACTTTATGCAAGAAAGACCTTATTCAAGACTATGGCAATAGGGGAGAGAAATTGAAACTCAACTATGTCGAAAGAAAAGGAGGGAGAGTTTTTAAGTGCTGTGGTGAGCTAGTGGGAAAGTACTAGAGAACATTAGAGGTGAGGTTGGTCAATGTGATTAGGGCATCTGTATTTGCTCATTGGCACTTAACTTAGGCTCCCAAGCCGCCTCCACCCCCCAGACTAAGGATGGAGGTGCTATTTTTCTTACTGATTACACTTCAGAGGGACGGTTCCCAGGTCTTTGAGAAAGACATCTTGGGTTGTAAAACCAGCAAGAGGCTAGGAGAAGACTTACATCTCAAAGGGGCAGAAAAAGAATGTATAAGTTTTCTAATATAAATACTCTAAGAAAAGGGAGATCAGGGACCTCTAGTCAGGAAGCGACCTGTCTAAAGTTCAGTCAAATTGAGGAGAACGTTCAGGACAATTTGGTCAGGATCTGCCTGTTATATGCTTTCATGGCTCTTACATAATAGTTGCTAATAGTTCCATACTTACTTGTTTGAGGGTTTCTAAAAGTTTACTGTGAATATACAATCTTAAGAAGAGCTCTTGATGAGAGCCTCAAAGGTGCCTGTATTGACTGTAACTGATTTGTTTAATGTCTGTCCATTTGTTCAGGGACAAAGTGCCTATTTTGTTTACACCGCAACCTTTGTACAGAGAACCTGGCACATTGTAGACTCTCATCAAATGTTTGTGGGAAAAGGAGAGAGTTCTGTAAGAACCCAATTTCTTCAGAATTCCTCCCTGTTCTTTCTCTGGTATCACAGGGTTAAAGATTCGTTTGAATACTGGGTAAATGGAGAAGGAATTCATTCATTAATTTATAAATATTTATTACCATGACCACAGCACTGTCCTGTCCAAATAGCATGTATTTTACCTGATTTCCCCTTGATAAGTCAAGTGAAAACAACATACCCAAAGTCTACACACAGGATGCACAAAATATTCTTGTGCATATATGAGCTGGCTCAAAGAGATTAGCTCTAATAAATGTGAAAAAATGTTGCATAACCTCTTCAAATTTTACGAAGATGCTTTAAACAAGATAAGTGGTACATGTTCCTTTAAAAATTATTTGGAAACATTTATACTAATGTCATTTTTCTTCTCTTGAAAATACTTCCCCATGGCAAGTAAAAGCCTTTCCAATCACCCACTGATCATTCTTTTTCAGAAATAGTCACTGTAGTTTTATAGACATTTTAAATCATCACTCAAGCCTAGCGTTGGACTAGAAGATTAAGTTCTACCAGAGGAATTAAAGTATTTACAGAACTTGGAACACAAGCTTTTCAATAAGGATAGTCCCCTTAAATGCAGTGATTCAGCCACCTTTTAAATAAATAAAGATGATGGTTAACTGAATGTGAAATCCCATGAAACAGACTTTATTGACAGTAAATCTAGAAATTTAAAAACTTCTAGCCACCAAGAATCACTTGTGGTTTGTATGCATAATATGGAATAGCATTCTTAAAACACAAAATAAAGGCTTTCGTTTCCTCCAGACCATTCTGTGGTAGCACTATTAAGGAAACAAAAGCTAATTTTTTCCTTGCATATTTAATTGGTCCCTTCCAAAGTTTTAGAGTTGGAAGAGCTTAAATAATGGCATCTAACATTTTTTTTGTTTTTCCTAGATAGAATTCATGTTGATGTAATGCTAAAACATCTGGATACAAAGAGAAGACTCTAATTAAAAACCTTCCAGTTTGTTCTAGATAATATCTAATATCCAAATGTTTCCAGATGCCTGAATCACAGAGACACATATTTGTTGATTGTTAAAATAAAAACCAAATGGAGACCAGCCTTGAAAACTTCCTATGCAGACAAAATTAGTTGAGTCATACAAACAAAGTTTCAATTAGCTTATTTTGCAGGGCTAACTTGACCCTAGTCAGCTCTTGCTTATGCTTCTGGAAGTCATAGGCAAAACTTGAGCTGTTTCCCAAGGTTGATACAAGATAACCACTGACTGACCAATTCCCTTATTATTCAGTAAAATTCTAATATTATAACCGGTAACTGTGAAGAGTAAACAACCACTGCGTTCTCACTTTATATTTATTTATAACAATTTATATTTATTTTTTTAATTAAAAAAATTTTGTAATGTTCATTTTTTGAGAGAGAGACGAGTGCAAGCGGGGGAGGGGCAGAGAGAGAGAGAGAGAGAGAGAGAGAGAGAGAGACAGAACCTGGAGCATGCTTCAGGCTCTGAGCTGTCAGCACAGAGCCCTACGTGGGGCTCGAGCTCCTGAACTGTGAGATCATGACCTGAGCCGAAGTCGGAAGCTCAACAGACTGAGCCACCCAGGCTCTCCTATAACAATTTATATTTAATTATAACAGTATCCCCCTGAGCTTCATTCCATGTCTTGGTTTGAGTGCTCCTGGTTTGCAAACTTGCCTTTTTGGTATATGCACGATACACTGGTACTAATTACTGCTTTGGTGATTCATTGGTTTTACTTCTATTATTTCCGGGCTTTTTTGTTTGTTTGTTTCTGAACTTTTGGCACGATAAATAATTAGGTGGAAGGTATGCCTTTCATCCAAATGTTCTAATGTCAAGTAGCCCCAAAGCTCACTACTCTATGCCTTCAATAATGACTTCAAGCTGAAACTCTAGATTTTTAGGGTTTTCTTTGACATATTCATGACAACAGTAATTCCATAGTTTGTTGAAGACAAAATGGAGCCAGTGTCTGTGTATCTAGAGGAAATTTGCAATCTGTGCATGTTGTATCAATTACAATGTTTGCAGCTGCCAAGCAGCAGAAAACAAACTCAAAATACCTGAGGCCTTAAGCTTCAACAATAAGGAATCGAATTACTTTACTGAAAAGAACCCATGGGTGAGGTTGTTCCACACTAGTTGAATCTCCAGGTTAACAGTGTCATCACTACCCATTGTCTCTGTTCTGCAGTGTTCCAGGTGTCTTCCTTGTCCTCAGGACCAAAATTTAACTGCCCCAGAGTGTGTTGAAAACAAGGGGCACTTTTATCTCTACATACGTCTTTCTATCAGCCAAGGAAATTTCCCAGCTATCTTTCACGGTGCATTGTATCAATCTATCATATCCATGGGCCCAACCCAGTCACTTGCAAGAAGAATGAGACCATCACGAAGGACAGAATAATCAGAATTTCCCCTAATAGGATGCCCAAATGAAGTCAGCTACTGCCAGCAAGGAAGGAGGGAGGGAAAGGTTTTGAGCAGGTAACCCCCACAGGATTCTGAAATCCCTAGAGCTCTGCGAGCCATTTATTCATATGCAGCTGTTTAAGTGCCTACTTTAGACCCTCAGGATAGAGCAGCGAGCAAAACAGATTAAGCCCTACCCACATAAAGTGTATAGTCTAGGCAGGAGATACTTAGAAATAAAAACAAAAGCCAGGGCACCCGGGTGGCTCAGTTAAGCATCCAACTTCAGCTCAGGTCATAATCTCACAGTTGGTGGGTTTGAGCCCCGCATCAGAACCTGGAGCCTGCTTTGGATTCTGTGTCTCCCTCTCTCTCTCTACCCCTCTCCCATTCATGCTCTGTCTCTCTCAAAAATAAATAACATGAAAAAGATTTTTTAAAAAAAAGAAATAAAAACTAAAACCAAATAGACAAGGATATAAGTGCTATGGAGGGGGAGAAGGAAGGTGAAGGGCTAGGGAGTTTCTCGTTCTGAGGGCAGTGTGTGCACATGTGTTTACTGGGGGTGAGGGATGTTCCTATATTATGTGGGGCATTTAGGGAAGACCTCACTGATAAGGTGTCACTTGAGCAGAGATTTGGGATGTAGGTCTGAGTGAAGTGAGAAGATATCGGTGGGTTTGAACAGAAGAGTGATGTGATCAGACTTCTATTTTTTTAGAATAGACTCTGGGTGGGCACAAGCTGACATAGGAGCACCCTGAGGAGACCATTGCCACATTCTGGGTAAGAGACGATGAAGGCCCTTGACTCATAGTATCAGTGGAGGGGTGAGGAGTGAGGGCATTCTGGATATGTTTTAAGAGACACCAAAGAGGGCTGATGGAAGATCAGACGTGGTGTGTGAGAGATAGAGTCAGGGTGACTGCAGAGACTTTGGGCAGGCCAGGCAGGAGGACAGAGTCCCCATTGACTCAGATGAGGGAGGCTGGCCAGGCTCGGCCTCAGGGGAATAGGGGAGGTCTGGATACTGACCACTGGATTTAGCAACATGGAGAACACTGGGGCCCTCGACAAGGCCTTTTTTGGTGAAATAGCAGACACGGACTTCTAATTGGAGCACCTGCCTGCTCTTAAGGAATGGGGCTGTGAGAATGGCAACTTTTATATTTTGAAAACTGAAGTAGTGAAAACACAAGCCCCTTAGCAAACACCATGCCCAGAACTGTGTGTAGATAAAAATCATGGTCTGTCCTGTCAGAACACTTGATGCAGAAAAGAGCGACACATAAAGGATAACCACAGTAGTGCCTGAGTGCTTCAGTTGCTTGAGCATCCAACTCTTGATTTCAGGTTAGGTTATGCTTTCATGGTTGTGAGCTCAGGCTCCGCCCAGTGCGTGAAGCCTGCTAGGGATTCTCTGTCTCCCTCTCCCTCTTCCCCTCCCCCACATGCATGCATTCTCTCTCTCAAAAAAAAAAAAAAAAAAAAAAAAGAAAGAAAGAAAGTAAGAAAGAGAAGAGAAGAGAAAAGAGAAACGTATCCTGAGACTGACAGCAGCAAGTTTGTGCCACTGTTCAGTGGTTTGTCAATGGAGGTAACTGCTGTTTTCAGAAAGGTTCCATTTTCCCAACACCTCTTCCCAACATCATGAACAGTTCTGAAAGTCATTGTTTTCGTATATGCCGCCTATTTTAGTCACCATTGTAATCCAGCAGTTAGAAGAGTGCCTGGCACAGAGAAGGATTTTAATATATATTTGTTTATTGAATGCATGCTTATTTCACAACAGTACGACTCCCAGGTAGGACTGATAAAAAGGATTATGTTTATGCTTGGGTTTTTTCCCCATAATTTCTTTCCACACTAGTTTCTTAAAACAGCTGTTCCTTTTTTTCTTAATAGCTAGAGACTTTCACTTTGGCTGCTTACTGTAATATATGCCCATTACTATACTTTAGATACACTGTACTTTAAAGGGTGTGTTTTATAACCGTGAAAAAAAAGTAAAAATAAATTCCCTAATGAAGGAAAGAATATCATCGGCGCTGTAATGAACATGAGCTTGATTCACAACCACCTTACACAGGGCTTCCAATAGGCTTTACAACACCTGCTCATATAGTCCTCAGCACACCTCTCTGAGGAAAGTGTTAGAGGATCTCTCCCAGTTTACAGATGAAAAGATTGACGCTGAAGAGGGTAAAACATCTTTCCCCAAGCTTCATGGCCGGCAAGTGCCAGGACCAGGATGCAAAGGGTTCTTAACACCCCGCTCTGTTGCCTCTATTTGCCTCATTTTGAAGACCCCACCTCTTCCAAATCATTGTATGTTGTTTGATCATCTTAGCTTTACATATCATCCCATTTCTCAATGAAAAACTTACATGGGTTTTCTTTAACATACGTTAAAGACCCCCTAGGTCACAGACCTAAATAACCTAAGGAAACATATTAGTTAAACAACAACAACAACAACAGTTCTTGTTTTCAGGGAGAAAAACTCCATACTGCGATTCTGAAAGGGAAAAGTAATATAAAAATCACTAGATTCAGATTATTTAGTCCACACGGGAAACTGTAGGATCCAGAAAGGCCAAATGATTTAGCCAAAGTCCCATAGCCCCTTAATGGTAGAGCTGGGACTCATATCCACATATCTTGCCAGCTACCTCACTGAGTTTGGGAATATCTTAATTAAATTCAAAATGACATGTAACTAACAGGGTAGATCCCTGGCATGCAAGACAGCTGAAAAAAAACAGGTTGCTCAGTGGCTTCTCAGTTTCCCCTCCACCTAGTAATTTTCATTCACCGATCAAATAAGACTATTCGTTGTAGTTGTATCAGGAGTGCTGCTCTGGCTTCACACCCTCCCTCTGGACTCCTCAAGAAATGAGACAGCATGCCGGGAGTGGGAAAACTCTCCAGGAGTTTTGGAGAGTGGGAAACTCTCCAGGCTTAAGACTATAAAAATTGATTTTTTTAGATAGAAATGATTTTGGTAAGAATAATACCATTTCATATATTCCATATAGTCACAACGTGTAGTCTCCTTTGTCTCTAATAATGTTTATTTCTGATGCTATTTTTAGACCACAGTGTGAAAAATATGTTATCATTAATTCTGTTTTCGTTATCCTTTCTCTGTACTTCTGTTGGTTTTTTGTATGTTCGTTTTACCATGACTTTTTAAAAAAAATTTCTAATATAATGCCACTGGTATTTTAATGTTACATATCAGCTTATAATTATAGTCCCTTTTTTAAAGTTCATTTTATTTTATTTTGAGATAGAGAACCAAGAGGAAAGGGGCAGGACGGGGGACAGAGAATCCAAAGTGGGCTCTTCACTGACAGCAGAGAGCCCAGTGTGGGCCTCGAACTCCCAATCCGTGAGATCGTGACCTGAGCTGAAGTTGGACACTCAACCAAATGAGCCGCCCAGGTGCCCCTATACTCCCTTTTTCTTATCTTAGAATTTTTTGCCAGTGCTCATCATATTTCCTTTACATAATTCAATTAGAGTTTTTATTAATTCATAATGATTTGGATGAGAGGTTCTGGTTAACAGAATAATACATATTCCAGTTACTAGGATACCATGTATTTATTAAACCAATATGCTAAACCAATATTTATTAAACCAGTTTATTAAACTCAAATTAAGCATACCTAGCTACTTAATGCTCATTCATTTATTGTTTAAATCAGAAATCATTTATTATGTGGATCAAGCAGTGTTCTAGCTACTGGGAAAATAATAATGTCATAACTTTGCTCCTCAATTTCATGGTCTACTTGGAGTGCTAGACAGGTATCCTACAATATGGCAAGTGTCATGTGATTCAGGGTAAGAACATAGCACTTAGGGTGCCTTTAGACAAGCATATAACCCAGCCTTGGGAAATCAGGGATGCAGGCAAATCCTGTTAAATATGATTTCATCTTGAATGAATCAGAGGTCACACTGGGGCCTAATGATACTTTAGATTTGTTATTAGGAACAGTTATCACTCTACTATAGATTTATAAAGGTGTTGGTCAAGAACTTTAGGTGGAACAGTGATGCATATACCCTTTTGAGTATATAGATTGTGTTACATACTTTCTGCTTCTACCTCACCTTTTGCTTCATTGTCAAACTGTGCAACTTCCTCTTCCATTTTGACCACTTATCACTGTATGACAGTCTTTGCTTTCTTCCTTCAAGTCTATGATTCTTCGAATCCTTTCATTAATCAACATCCATTTCGTTTCTACAGGTACTGCTTATCAGTTTTAACCCCTGTCTAAGCCTCCGACTTGTTCCTTTGTTACACACAGCAACTCTGGCCAAGTAGAAATACATTTTATCTGTACTGAGTGCTTTTCCCCCAGTGATTTTCCATTTCTAAGTACATAATGGCCCAGAGCTCTCTAACTCATCATTGAGGATCTTGGAATGGCAATAATTGCTGTGTGTAGGCGCCCCACTTGGGGGTTTATGATTAACAAGAAGGCTAAATGAAGCACCCAGCTACAATTTTGGTAGCCAGAGTGCTAATGCAGATAAAGATGTCCAGAGGTCATGACTGAGGCAGGTCTTCAATGCCATGTGGCTGGGGAAACTGTCTCATTTCATTTCTCACAGAGAAAGCCTTTTCCTCCATGCTTTACAGTATGAATCTCCATCCCCCTTAGGAAAGTCCTTATCCCCTCTCACCAAGTTGACTCTATTCAGGCATTTTTATATATTTCCTCTTACACAGGCAATCCATGGAGCAAAATGAGGGCTTGGATTCTTCACTTTCTTTACTTGCCAAATCTGTGGACCCATTCCTAGATCCCCTAATTTTCAGTCTTCAACCCACCCATAATCCCATGTTGCCTCTGCCACCCATCTAAAACACGAATGGAATCCGGAACTGAAAATTAATTTGGTGGCTCTTGAGGTTTACTGAAATTGGCTTTTTTTCTCTCTCTCTTGATGGATTAGTGGAAAGCTCTAATGTTCTATGAGAGAGGTTTCACTGAAAGAGTTTTCCACTCCAGAAACAAGCATGCTTATGTTTTTGTTGGCCTTTCCTAAAAGCACAATACCAATATGTGATTTCCCAGAGTTAACATATTTGCAAACTGAATTACTGCCCACTCCAGCAGACTCATACTGAAAGAAGCAGATGCTGCTGGAATGAAGGAGAAAGACCATTGGAGAGTGAGCTGAGCATGAGGGAGAGCCCCAAACTTCCAAACAGAAGTGCTGCCATTGACACCTTTCCCTCCACGGAGCTGGAAGATCACTTAAGCTTACTGCCATCTGTGAAGATGACATACTAGGGACATGTTATCTCTCTCACAGGGGAGTTGTAACTGGCTTTTTAGCTATATCTTGTTGTGTCTGTAACTAGGAACAGAGATGGCTTGTACACTCCAACTTCAGTTCTCTTGTCTGACTGCAGAATTGTTGAAAGGAAAGAGGGCAAGTACAGAGGACCTCTCCCCTGATAAGTAGAGGTTACAAAACTTTAAGTTCATAGCAGCTTTGAGCTCTAAGTTCCCAAAAATTAAAGAGAGAGAGAGAGAAGGGAGGGAGAGAGGGAGGGAAGGAGGCAGGGAGGGAGAGAGGGAAGAAGGAAGGAAGGAAGGAAGGAAGGAAGGAAGGAAGGAAGGAAGGAAGGAATTTAAAAAAAATAGGCCTCTCCTGCCTGCCCAGTCTTCTTCTGTTCTTTTAACAACCCGTACTGACACAAAACATATCATCTTCCAGCCACCAAAAAATATTCTTCCCACCCCAGAAAATACAGCGAATGTACTTATAATTGATTAATCCCTTTGATTTCGAATTATTGTGGCATAAACACTGTGAATCTCTGAGGGTGGTAGGTTGTGTTTCCAAACTGGCTAGAGCAATATCCCCCATCCCACCAACAGCTTTATTGAGACCTAATTCACATACCATAAAATTTACTCATTTAATGTGTATAATACAGTAATTCTTAGTATATTCACAAGTTATGCAACCATCAACCACAATTGATTTTAGAACATTTTTATTACCCCCCTCAAAACTGCTTACCCATTAGCAATCACCCTCCCCTTCCCCTCTACCCTTATACTTCACAGTCCTACATAACCACGTCCATTAGGAAAGCCCTCATCCCCTGCTCACAAAGTTGGCTCTGTTCAAGCATTTTTATACATTTCCTATTACATAGGCAATCCACAGAGCAAAATTTCTGTCTCTATAGATTTCCCTATTCTGGACAGTTCATGTACATGGAATCATATAATCCATGTTCTTAGCTACTGACCTTTTTACTTAACATGTTTTAAACGTCATCCGTATTGTGGCATGCATCAATACTTCATCCCTTTTTATTGCTGAATAATATTACACTGAATGGATATACCATATTTTATTTATCCACTCATCAGCTAATGGACATTAGGGTTGATTCCACTCTTTTTGCTGTTTGGAATAATGCGACTCTGAACGTTCATATGTAAGTTTTTGTGTGGACATATGTTTTTATTTCTCCTTGTTGTATATCCAGGAGCAGAATTGCTGGGATATGTGGTAACTCTTATATTTAACTATTGGAGGAACTACCAGACTGCTTTCCAAAGTGGCTACACTATTTTACTTTCCCACCAGCAGTGCATGAGGATTTCAGTTTCTCCACATCCTCCCCGACACTTTTTATTATCTGTCTTTTTCATTGTAACCATCTTACTGGGTGAGATGTTCTTTCACTGTGGTTTTCATTTGTGTCTCCTTGAGGGTTAATGATGCTGAGCTGCTTTTCATGCGTTTTTTGGCCATTTATATGTCTTCTTTGGGGAAATGCCTATTTAAGTACTTTGCCCATTTTTTTAATTGGGTTATTTGGGTTTTATTACTGAGTTATAAGTTTCCTTATATATTCTAGATATGGATCATATAATTAGCAAATATCTTCTCCTTCCACATGTTCTTTTGTGATGTTATTTTGACATTTCTCTTTCAGGGTGGGCTGACTCTTTGGCCCACTTGACCAAGCAAATGTGGTAGAAGTGACTCTGAGTAACTTCTGAGTCTGTATCTTATGGGATCTGTAGATTATGCCTTCAAAATCTGAAGAACTTCTTGAAACCTTGCTTCCATGCTGTGAGAGAGACTAGGAGCCAGGTAGAAAGGAGGAGGTCCAAGGTTCCTGGCTGACAGCTCTGAGTGAGCTCTTGGCCAAAGCCAAAATGACTACCAGCCATGTGAGTGAGGCCATTTGGAGCCTTCTGCATACTCAAGCGCCCCAGTCAATGCAACATGAAGCAGGAGAACCAAACAAAGGAGCCCTGCCCAAATTCCTGACTCAGAATAATGAGAAAATAAAATAGTGTTGTTTGTTTCCTAAAAATGGATAACTAAAACACTGAGAAAGTGACCAGTTGTGTCTGGTTCGGAAATAACAAGTTATATTTACCGAAGAAACATGTTATAGAAGAGGTGATGTTCTTTGATCTTGAGTCTTGAATTTGGAGATTGGGATCCTAAGTCTTGAATATTGGAATCCTAAATCTTGAATATTGTGGATGTGAAGTTTTTCAGGCATTTAGGCAGTAGTGACCTCTCAACTTTTCTATCACTTCAAATTTAAACCAAATATCCTGAGACTTTTACACACATCTAAAAGTGAAACACCCACCTCCAAAAAGAAATCAGGGTGCGGTTTGTAGAGCTATGGCTATGCTCAGCAACCCACCTACTACCTAAGTAGCCAAATTGAGAATCAGAGTCTCCCTCTCATTAGCTGTTGTGGTTTGTAGATAAAGGGGGAACCTACCAAAAATCAGGAACTTCTATGGAATTTCAACTATTCTGATAGTCACTCAGGGACAAGTCACTTCATCTCCTTGGAACTTATCTTTCTCCTGAGCTGCCCAGAGTCCCAAAGGGTGTGTGGAGGTGCTTCCCACCCAGGGAAGAAGTGGTGAGAAAGGAGGACGAGGCCATGGGTGGGCCTCCCTATTGCCACCATCCCTTAAGGCAAAGCAGCTCTGTTTATTCCTGACTTAAATATTGGAATAAAGAAAGGAGTCATTATTTCAAATTATTATTATTGTGTTTTAAAAAGATAGAGTGGGATGGATGGGTTGATAAATGAGTGGATGTATGGGTGGATGGAAGGAGGAAGAATAATATCCTTTGAGAGACCATTTAATGGTATCCCTTCAACTCAGAAAAATTGAGTGTTACAAAAAGTGGCAAGTCGAGATTTATGAAGGGTGTATTTTTCTTCTTTTTTTTTCTGGTAGAAAAAGCTGGATGGATGAGTCTTTGGTTTATCATATATGAGAGATGTTTGTCTCCAGAGAATTCATTAAATAACAAGTGGAGAATAAATCTGGGTTCAGGTATAAAAAGAACTTTCTGATCATGTGGGATATTAATCATTGAGATGGTTTGTAGACAATAAGCATTGTGTTT
This sequence comes from Leopardus geoffroyi, assembly GCF_018350155.1. Classification (NCBI taxonomy): domain Eukaryota; kingdom Metazoa; phylum Chordata; class Mammalia; order Carnivora; family Felidae; genus Leopardus; species Leopardus geoffroyi. The sequence continues at coordinate 80,396,677 of NC_059331.1, read as the reverse complement.
TCACCTCCTTAAAGATTATGAAGAATTAAGTATTTATCTTCCCACAATGGTTTAGATGACATCTGCCTGAAGATTGCATGTAGAGGGGCCTTTCCTACTTCTAATTTATTAAAACATCTTAGAAAATCATATATAGTCAGATGAACTCTTCACCAAGATGGTCCTTGCATTAAGTCTCCATCTGGATAGTGTTAAGTATTGTGTAATTATTTAGAAGATACCAATTACATTGAATATGAGTCCTCCTTCACCAAGAAAAATGTGTGAAAAGAAGGTGACCATTCTGAATTAATTATGACATTTGAAAACAATGACTGTAATTTCCTTTGTCATTTTGGGGCCTATCATAGAAAACAGCCAACTTCAACAGCAAACTTACAATTTTGCCTTTTTGTTTTATGAGGAAAATGCTGTCCATCTCATTTCCATAGTATTGGAGACCAGAATCCTGCCATTCGTGAACAAAAGCCCAGAAGTAGTAATAAGCATTCCAGCAGAGAAATTTGTATCTTCAAAGTGTCTACCACACCTCCCTTGTTGCTGTACCTCTATATCTTATGCATAAAGGAAAGAGAAGATTATGTTATCCTTTTTGTCATTGATCTTTCTGTTGAGACTAACATCTCAACACCAGGCTCCCTTGCTCATAGGCTGTCCTTCGCTTCCAAATTATAATTTTCAGTTACTATCTGATCAATGGCTTTGTACATTCAAGAGAAAACTTTACCAATTTGTGAACTCTTCCCTGGGGTCTTTGATGCACTGGATATGACTTCACCAAACAAATACAATCAAGGTTATCCACACTAGGATGGCAGGGTTGTTTTTTTAAATTTGAGTATAGTTGACACACAAGGTTACATTTTCATTTCATAGTGATTTGTCTTCTCTATATGTTACTCTATGCTTACCACAAATCTACCTTGTCACCATACAATGTTATTATAATATCATTGACTATTTTCCCTATGCTGTGCCTTTTATTCCCATGACTTATTCATTCTGTAACTGGAAGCCTGTATCTCCCACCCCACTTCAGCCATTTTGCCCATCTCCCTCTCCCCAGGAACCATCTGGTTTGTTCTCTGTATTTATAGGTCTCATTCTGCTTTTTGTTTGTTTTGTTCTGTTTTTATATTCCACATATGAGCAAAATCATATGGTATTTGTCTTTCTCTGTCTTACTTATTTCACTTAGCGTAATACCCTCTAGGTCCATCCATTTGTGGCAAATGGCAAAAATCTCATGCTTGTATGGCTGTGTAGTACTCCATTATATATATGTTATATATATCACATCTTTGTCCATTCATCTATCAGTGGACACCTGAGTTGCTTCCATATCTTGGCTGCTGTAAACAATGTGATAAACGTAGGGGTGCATATATCTTTTTAAATTAGTTGTTTCATTTTCTTTGGATAAATACCAGTAGTGGACTTATTGGATCATATAGTAGTTCCGTTTTTAATTTTTTGAGGAACTGCTATACTGTTTTCCATAGTGGCGGCACCAGCTTGCATTTCCACCAACAGTACGCAAAGATTTCTTTTTCTCCTCACCCTCACCAACACTTGTTATTTCTTGTCTTTTTGAGTCTAGCCTTTCTGACAGGTGTGAGATGACATCTCATTGTGGTTTTGATTTCATTTCCCTGATGGTTAGCGGTGTTGAGCATCTTTTATTATTAAGTTTTTAATTTTAATTACAATATACTTAACATAGATATATTAGTTTCAGGTGCACAGTTTCAGGTGTGTTGTGATTGAATAATTCCATACATTATTCAGTGCTTATCATGACAAGTGCACTCTTTAATCCCCATCACCTATTTCATTCATCCTCTCTGGTACCCATCAGTTTGTTCTCTGTAGTTAAGAATCTGTCTCTTGGTTTGTCTATCTTTTTTTTCCCTTTGTTTGTTTTGTTTCTTAATTCCACATATGGGTGAAATCATATGGTATTTATCTTTCCCTTCTTATTTCACTTAGCATTATACTTTGTAGCTCCATCTATGTTGTTGCAAATGGCAATATTTCATTCTTTTTTTATGGCTGAATAATATTATATAGGGCACCCCTATGCAAGGGCTAGCTGGGAGTGAAGGCTCCAGAACCCCCAGTATGAGAAGCTGTATACAATCTTGACTTCTCAGGTCTCCCAGGTGCTATCAGCACAGCTGGTGTCCAGTTTCCAGATATTTTTCTCCACTAGCAGCCACTCTTATGACTGCAAATGCCCCATTGTTACAAATTCAGTTGGGGGTCCTCTGGAGCTGTTCTGTTCCCCATGAGCATAGGGGTGCACGTATCCATTTGAATTAGTGTTTTTGTATTCTTTGGGTAAATACCCAGTAGTATTATTACTAGATCATAAGGTAGTTCCATTTTTAACTTTCTGAGGAAACTCCATACTGTTTTCCACAGTGACTACACCAGTTTGCATATCCACCAGATGTTGAGCATCTTTACATGTGTCTGTTGGAAGATGGTGATGTTTAAAATGTTCTCATGACACTCTCATCATGAAACTTCTTCAAAGTTTCTGAAATAACACCCCAGCCAGCCAGCCAGCTGTCATCTTTCCTCCTGTAGCCCTGCCAGAAGCAGTTTGCCTGACAGGCCTTAATAAGCTCCGCTCTCATGCTTGGCATATATATTCAGTAAGAATAAACAACACAATGTACTGTAGTTATTCTTTTTATATAAATAAGACAATAATATTATGAGAAAAACATCCTCCAAGCCCATGTAATTTTTTCACTTTAATCAGAATATGTACTAGCTCCAGAGCTGAACATTTTAGACACGAATGTGTGCTCCTTATGAGATTGCTTTTCAGAGAGGGTGATGTGTGTGACTCATTATCAACCCCAAAGACTTCATGGCAGGGCTCTGAGCATCACACTTTCTGCCTCTAGAGTCCAGCTGTTCACAGTTACAAGTGTGAATATCAGAGGCAGAAAGTTTCAAACTTTCGTTCTATTTTTTCAGTTTCCCAAATAGGAATCTATGATAAGCTGGATTGCTCTGGTTTGCATAATATCCTTTCTTGGTTCTCTCATTTAAGCACTTTAGAATACTTAATCCACCCCCTCCATCTTTCACTTTTATGGACCTCTTTGTAGTGACCCAGAGTACCCAGTCTAATACACGAATCTGTATAATTCAGAATTTTTGACATATGGATGCTGGACATTATGAGGACATGAGGAGTTTAGATATTATGAAGTGCCGGTATGTCTTTGTTGGGAATATCCAAAACCAAAATAAACTATCATTAAATAATGATGAAGCACACTTCCTGCTGCTTTTATAACCAAATTATGGGGTATGTGTTGTTATGATGGTGGAAGGGACATCTTCAGGAATACCTAGAAGATATTGCACTATTGGACAGAGTTGAGGTGAGCAGGCTTATCCATAAAATTAGGTGGCTTACTGGGCTGTTTTTCCAATGCAAAGACCTTCCTTCTTTTTGCTAGGCCCTCGTGAAGATACCATCTCTTTCATTACTTGTACGGAATCCTCTCAGGGACAAACTAGGAAGAGTTTCAGCACCCCGGACAGTTCCTTGCCTGCTCTAGCTGCTCTGTGTTGAGAATTCAAAATTAGAACTCTGAATTTCTTGAGTCTCACCTTATGAAAGCATCAGAAAACTCATAAAGGTGAGACATACTATAAATGTGATAATGTGTAAATGTCATGGATCTTAGAATGCTTTCAGTGAGAAATCATATCTTTAAGAACATCAGAGAACTCAGGGGGGAGAAAGTATAAAGATGTATGTAGGGAAAGTGTCAGCCCCATGTCAAGGCTACGAAAAGAAAGCAGAACTCGAGAAGGGGCTAAAACCTATTAAGCCAATGAACATGGATGGTCCTTAGGATGTTCCCCACTATTCATGAGCCCATTCAGGCTGCTGTAAGAAAACTATCTGAGACTGGATTTCATAGACAGCAAGGAAGACTCTAAGAAGACAGAAGCAAGACTCTTAATTCTGGAAACTAGAAAGTCCAAGATCAAAGGCTGGCAGGTTTCGTTATCTGGTGAGGATCCACTTCCTGATTCATAGATGGCCATCTTCTTGTTTTGTTCTCACATGGAGTAAGGGTCAAAGGAGCTTTTTGGGATCTCTTTTGTTAGGACACTACTAAGGGCTCTACTCTCCTGACAATCATCTCCCAAAGGCCTCCACTTCCAGATACCAACAGACTAGGGACTGGGTTTGAACATAAGAGTTTTGGAATAACATATACATTCAGTCCAGAGCGATTTAGTCTAGAGTCCTCCTTCACTGGAAAGAGATTCTTGAAATGTAGATAGACAGCTTTTCAGCCACTAAGAATAATTGTAGACCTTATTGGACATCAGGAATTCTCTGAGGGAAGGAATCACTGAAGGTAATGAATATAGGAAACACTGTGTATAAATTCAACCCTCAGTAAAATTCCATTGTGGAGAAGCACAGAAAATAATAATAATGTGTAAGTTTTTTTGTCAAAAGACTGAATCTCACTAAGTAGAAAATGAAGAAAATCTAGAAAGTAGTAAGTGGGTGATAACTTCAGCCAACAGAAATGCATTGAGTGGTAGAGACCTCAAAGTACATCAACCAGATGAAAAATCTTATGAAGGTAATGGATTTGGGAGATTCCAACAGAAGTCAATCTACAATAAATTCTATGTAGTAGAATGTGGGTGTAGGTGTTAAAATAAGTCTCATGAAAGACATTTTAATCCTTTGTATTCTCCGCTGTCCCCCATGTCTATTATGGAGATGGAAGAGTACCACCACATGGAAGGAGTTGGGCTCAAGAATTACTGTGCAGAAAATTGCCTCCTCTAGCAGGCTGACTTTTGTGAGGAAAAAAACACTTATTCTGTGCTGAGCTTTTACATGGTTGGGTCTACTTGTAACTCACATATCCTAGACATCCAGCTAACACAAGCTATGACTATGACCCTTTGAAAAGTGCCAAGTTGATATGTATCAGAAAAGCCACATGGAGGGACTGACAATATCCTGAATGACCATTAGCTATCAACCGTACTCTATTTTATTACTAGTCAAGTAAGTAAGAGGATTTGTTTCATGTTTCTTTATTATTGCATTATGTACCTTTTGTAGTAATACAAGTGTTTAGGATATCTCAGTACTTCATTCTAGGAATCACATGCTGTGAATTAGTCCCACCAATAGTGATATTAAATTGGATAATATGATTAAAAAAGAAAATAACTCTGAATTTCTAAAATTTGATCCATGATCAAACTTCCAGGTTATACTGCCTCCAAGGCAGAATCCAAAGAAAGCACTTTTGCCTCATTATGTGGTATTATAGGCAGAGAGTTACTACTGAAAAATCAAACATTCTCATTCTGCAGTTGTCTGCTACTCTTGCAATAAAGGAAATAAGGAAATAAGTGTGACATGAATTATCCAAACCAGATGTCCACAATCCATTAGAGGTAGTAAATGTATGACCCTTTTCATCCTGAATCATCAGAGTGGGCAGGGTTTCTAACACTGCTCTGGGTCAGGGAAGCTGTGCCGGCGGGTAACTCTTGAATGCCTTGAATGGAAAAGCTTGGAGTGCAGGCAGCGGAAAAGCACAAAGCTGTATGGACAGTGAGAGCTGTTCTCTTGTCCTCTGAAAATCAGATACACATGGCGCACTCCTGTTCTCCATCAATGCTGGTAATTGTGCATGGGAATAGAGTCTTATTGTAGGTGATGTTGTATTAGGTACATTACCAAGCAAGCTTTAAATAAAACGGTATTTTATTGCTGCAGCTACTACCCTAGACAAAACCTTCCATAAATCACTTCCATATTCAGCTAAGATAAAGCACCAGAAATCAAAATGCAGCACTGCCTTGGGATATATAATCCTCAGATACTGGCATTAAATCAAGCTGTAGAATTTGACAAGCAACAAAAATCAAATGCTCAATGATTTTTTTTATCTGATGATGTACCAAGAATCCTTTTATATTTACAAAATATTTCTTGGGGAGATATCAGTGATGACGTAAATAATATTTACTTTGAGACTGTGTTGTTGGAATACTAAATTTAGTTAATAAATCTTCCCTTGTGGTCCCATCAGGTAAAAATTGCCAATGATCTCACTGCATGTGCAGAATTGCTAAATTATTACCATGAGTAGCAGTGTTTTTTGATCATTGGAAAAAAGTGGCAATGTGTGATGTGTATTGGGGGTGGAGGGAGGGTGGAGGGGCAGGAGGGAGAGAAGGAGGGTGGGAGAGAGAGAGAGAGAAATTTTCATATTACTGAGATGTCCTAAAGCTAAATTCATATTTCTTTCAATTAAAATAATAGGTTTCATTTTCATAGGATTTTTCTATGTAATCTTAACTAAAGGTTAGTTACTTTCAAAGAAATTAAGAATTGACCCCAATTCTACTCTCATTGATTAGTAAGGTGACTTTGGACATTTAGGCCATAATTTGGAGAGGCTATACCTTAAAGAGGAATGTTTCTTGATATCAGATATGATGCAAGCTTCTCAAATCCAGAGGATCAATGACTGTCCTCAGCACTGGTCATATCAACATTGACTTAAGATATTTTGGCAATATTCTTTGCCTAAGTGTCTGGGAATATTGCAAAACAAAATACCATCTTGCCTTCTGTCAAATAAGTTTTGTTTGGGTTTTATTCCTTTAGTATAATTGTGATAATGCCATTTAAGCAACTAAAAATATAGGTATTACCAGCTGACCAGAAAAGTCCATCTCCCCTTTAGAGGGTCAGTGTTCTCCCTTACTTCTTCTGACACATTAGACCTGTCTCACTCACTGCCCTTTGTATTCGTAGCAGAATGCTGTTGAATTCACTGATACTCATGTGCCTTCACATAGTGCTAAAGACACTATGATAAGGGTTCAGCAGCTCCCTACTCATTGCATCTATGCATATCTTCTGGAAAGTTAGCTGCTGGCTTGGTCGCTATTCACAGTTCTGCTTCTTTACTCTCCAGAAGTTGTGGTCCCACAGTTCAAAATTATTTCCTTTGCTCTGAGGGCCACAACCCAGGTTGAATACCTTGCTGCTTTAGCAGTATTTATAGTGTAGGTAGTAGCACCTTAGGTCTTCCTCAAGAAGTCTTCATCTGCCCTTCCCATCTCCACACAGGAGCTAGTTAGCATGCCTTCTGCTATCTGTCACTTGTACATTTCCAACCCTGCAAGGCTCATTCTACTCCAAGCTTGGCTTCAGTACTGATGGAGTGGCTGTGTTCCAGCTCACCACTCGTGACTTAGACTTGCCAATTGATGCATAAAAGGTGTTGAGAAAACTATTTAAGAAGCTACTTACAGTAGCCAAAGCCAGTCTGTATCCCAGCCATATTGGCCCTTAAACATGGCTCCTCCTCTATAATCATTAGATGACTCTTCATCTTAATGCAGTGTTGATGCCATATTGGATGGGGTCACTTCTGACCATTACTCTTAAGTAGGAAATATATAAAATGGACCATGTACATTTTTTAATGTCACAAGTGCCTCCTGAGTATGGATACTTCTTTGTGCATTTTTTTCTCCTGCAGCCATTGTCAACACATCATGTTGTTTTGACATCATGTGTCAAAGAATTGACAAAGAACTGAAGGTTCCAAGTGTCCCTGGTCATTCAGTTAGCTCTGACCAAGAAAGAAGCCCCCAGTGAGCATAGAACCAGGTCCTCAAGAAGACATGCAAGAGAAATAAAAGACAAAGTCCTTGCTTTGGAGGAGTTTCTGATTTACTGTCAGAGTCTCAACAGACTTATAAAGAAGATTCCAAATATTTGAAATGCATACTTTATATTGCACTAGTAAACCAGGACCACAGAACTGCCAAGGGCAATTGCCGGACAAATGAGCAAGTCATATGTGTTAAGGTTCATCCAGAAAGATTTTTTTTAGAGAAAATGAATAGTAATCAAGATTTATAAGGTGTTAGGACTGATTTAGAGGAGGAAAATAAGCATTCGAGAAGGAGATAATCACACACGAAAAAGGCATGGATGGTTATGAGAATATAGGTCACCTTGTGGGGAGCAGCATGCAGATTTGGCTGGAGTAAAGAATGCTGTCAGGAGAAAAGTGAAAACTAAGATATCTGAGATGGTAGAGTGAGAGATATACCATCAGTTGGAGGCTTGGAACACCATGTGCAGGAGTTGAATCCAGTAACTCAGCACCAGACGATTCAAGGCAAAGGGACAGTGCCATTGCTTTGTGTGCATTTGCCAGGTGTTGTGGAGATACTGACTTACCTGATCTTTTCAAGTTGGAGCTAGTTCTTTCTCAAGGTCCTTGTATAACACTCATGGTCCTATTAGGAGAGAGAAAAACAAATAGTAACTCTACTAGGACAATTGAATATAAAGAATTATTATTTATGGCAGGAGGTTGGAACAAGAGATTCACTATAGTAGAGAGCTCTAAAGAAGATAAGATTATAAGGAGCAGTCATTACCCTTAGAGCTTAGACAAAGTATCCAAGGAAGAGCCTCCCCACCTCCCAACTTCAGGATTAAAATTCAGACCTTGTTGGAGAGGACAAAACTGTGACTCACTAAATGTCAGAGAAGTCACTGTGGGGTAGTGATGGTAGTACCTGCTGGAATCTGCCCTTGGGTGCCAGGAAAAGCTATTCACTAGGAGGTGTCTCATCTCCCATGATATCTCTGCAACACCCTTTACTGACCACACTTAACCTCATACTAGCTGACAAAGGAAAGTATTTAAAATGTCCATCTCAATTTTTTCAGCAGACAGTGAAGAATGAATTTGCAGCAGAGGTAATAAATTGACAACTGGAACACCTTGACTTCTCATTTTCTGAAAATTTACAAATGTCCTCTCATATTTCAAAGATACAGCCATTTTGGATATCCTTTTTAAACTTGCCACTTCTGTCCCACTGGTTGGGCCAACTCCACCTCCTCCAAAGATGCTGATTGGTCCTTGGAAGGAGCATGACCCATAATTAAGAATCAATGACCTAAATTAACATGCTTACATTTACTAGGACTGTTGGTCAGCTCTACATGCAAGGGATAGAGGAAGATGGGCTTATCAGTTTTGGGGGGGAAAACCTTGAGGGGAGGAAGTTAGTTTGCTGTAAGTACATTATGGGCCTATAATTTGATAGGATCCCTACAAAAAAACAAATGCAACCGTAGGATGCACTAATGGGTTCAGAGCAAGAGATATATTGGCCTAGTTTTAATCTACAGAGCTTTTGCTATGACATTATTGCATTCAATTCTAGGGACCTCATCTTAAAGAAAGACATTGAAGAATCCCAGCACTTCCAAAACAATATGATGAAGAACCAGAGAAGAGTGACAGGGCCTGGGGATATAAGCCTTAGAAAAATAAAGCACCGACAAGACATGGTTGCAACTTTTATAAGTGCTTTAACATTGGAAGATAATTTCAGACAGAAAAGGAACCATCAGGCATAAGTTATGGGAAGGAACCCAAGATCCAATCTAAGAAGGACTTTCTCCACATCAGCGGTGCTGAGAAAGGTTGGGGACTGCTTTAGGAGGTGATGAGTCACCTGTCTTTGGATAGAGGTGGCACACATTTCTTTGGGCTTCCTTCTTTCTCTTCTTTCTCCTTTATGAGCTTCTGTGAACAGGCTAAGGTAACCCTGTTTAACCCAATTTTCCATCAAAGAGACAGGGCTCAAACCTCATATTTAACTTATCCTCCAAGTTATTTGTGCCTGATGAGGTCACATCTCTTTTAGGAAGAAAACAATGAAAAGAATTTTTCATATACAGATGGCAGTAAAACTTGCAATCATTACAGTCCTAAAGACCAAAATAATTAAATTGCAGCACATAATTAACTTGTGTAGGACCATTAATAACACCACTATTTGAATGTGCTCTTCAGGGTGTAGACATTATTATAATAATAAAAGGAAAGGATTTGATGGTTCCTTTGAAAGTGTTCTGTGAATTCTTAGCCTAAAAATTATTACAGCCCCATAATGTGAAGCAATTTCTAATATATAACTATTATGAAATAACCTGATTGCATTTAAAAGGTGAACAACAGCTATTTTATAAATGTTTTCCAAGAAATTTGATGCAGTCTCTCTAGTTTTTGATACAGATAACCCTTTTAAATTAAGTCAAATTTATATCCCATTCAAGTCACCAAGTTAGATGTTAAATGATAAGGGTATAAAATTGGAACCTGGATATTATGCAAGGAGTCATATAGTCTCAAGAATGCTTTGAGCACATCAGAATAGGTGTTTTTTTCAGTAAATACAAAGAATGATTATAATGATGACAATGATGATAATGAAGTCTAAAGACAATTTTTAGTGTTGTGAGAGGCTTCTGAAGCCTTCCTAACCCTGGGTAAGTTTTCTGTTTTGGTTGTCTGTAAGTTATTCGATTTCTCTACTCTCTGGAAAACATCAATCAATCTGAGTGCTAAAAATTTGGAAGCATAATTTAGTGATTTGTTTTCTATTCTGAGTTCCTAGATTATATTCAACAAATAGAACCACCTAGAGAAAAACAGTCCTTCATTCCACAACCAATAACTGAGCACCTACCTTGTGACAGGCATTTTGTTTGTCTGTTTCTATTCAAGTGGCTGGAAAAAAACACTGGCAAAACACCTCTCTCTATTCACCTGCACAATTCAGTGGTTCTAATACAGCACTGGCTAAGTACCACCATTATCCTAAACTCTTATAAAAGTATGCAACAAATATCTTCATTTCCTTGCTGGCATCGTCTTCATTTTCTGCAGTAAATGTAAAGTCCAATAGCTGATTTACACTTTTTTGTAAAATATATGGTCACTATGTATGTTAGTCACCTCAAGCTGCCATAACAAATGCCATGAACTGGATGGTCTAGATAACAGAAATGTATTTTCTCAGTTCAGGAGGCTGGAAGCCTAAGATCGGGATGCCCCGCGTGGTCAGCTTTGACTCCTGGTGAGAGTATTCTGCCTGGCTTGTAGATAGCCTCTTCCCACTGTGTCCTCACCTGTTGGAGACAGAGAGCTCTGGTGTCTTCTCTCTTCTTAGAGGGGTACCAGCCCTACTGGATTAGGGCCCTATCCTTATGATCTCCTTTAACCTTAATCACCTCCTCATAGGCCCTGTCTTCAAATGTAGTCACACTGGGGGGATAGGGCTTCAACAAAGGAGGTTGGGGAGGGGGGAATCCAGTCCATAGGATTATATCTTCAGGATTCCTAACTTAACCTAACCTAAACTATTAGCTGCAGAGTGCCAGGCATTATGCTAAAAACTTTACCATATATTCACTTAATCCTTACTTGGACTTAAAATTTAGTAATAATGTAGGTAATTTAAGGTCTAAGAGGTTAAGTAAATTTCTCAAGATGAGAAAGCTAGAAAACTCAGAGCTCATATTATTTAAAGTTTATTTATTTATTGAGAGGTAGGAGAGAGGGGCAGAGAGAAAGGGAGAGAGAGAATTCTAAGAAGGTTCCATGCTGTCAGCACAGAACTCAGTGTGGGGCTTGATCCCACGAACCGCGAGATCATGACCTGAACTGAAACCAAGGTTTGGACACTTAACCAACTGAGCTCAGATTTAAGCTCACCTCCTTCCAACCCCAGAGCTTGTATCCTTTCCAGTTATACCATATTGGATTGTCTGTATATTAGGGGCAAACAACTTGTTAGATTAACATTTTATTCAATAAGTTGAATAGCTATTTTGACACATGGATACAGGTTATTTGAAGAATTGTGCCCTTGTCTTTTTAATCCTGTAGACTGTGACCCTTCTCTCAAAACACACACATGCATACACACTAAGGCAACAGAGAGAACAAAAGCAGAAGTAAAAACTTCATCTTGAATTAAACAGACAAATACCATCCTGAATGATCAAAATATAAAAGATAAAGCAAATAGAAGAATGGTAAATGAGTTATCCAAGAAGAGTAGAGTTGATCCTCTGTACCACACACAAGGGGAGGAAGGAAGATGACAAACAAACCAAGGGTCTCTTCTGTGGGAGTCTTGAAAGGTCTTAGAAATGAGAGACAGTGAGCACCACAGGAGGAGGAAGGCTGTGCCTGAAAAGAGGGGAAGGCATTTAAAAGTCTATATAAGGAGCAGATAGACTACCTCAGAATTTGACCTCCATCCCATGTGAGTAAGATACAAATCTTCCCCAACCTCCATAGAAAATAGAGGTTTATGCCCTGAAAAAAAAGAATCTGATAAGTTCTGGATAGAAGACATCAGCCACCAAGGAGAAAAGAATTTGGGACTTAAAAGGGGGGAATTAAGGTCAGTCTCATAGTGAACAGTGAGACTCATAAACAGTCTTCTTTCCCGCCCCTAGCTCTAGCATGCTGACATCCAGAATTGCATCTCCTAAGCAGAAGATTGTAGGATCCTTCTCTGAAGACATTGAACCACACCAATAACTACAGATACTGAAATGTGGACATTTGCTGGCCATCCTATTGCCCTATAGTAAATCTCTTTAGTATACCAACCCTACCTATACCCAGAGAACTCCCAAGAATCTTTTTTGGTTCCTCACTCTTAAATATAAATGGACACAAAAAGACTATGTGCCATTTGAATAAAGTCTCCAACCTGAAATACAGAAACCAAAACAAGTGCACAGAAAAACAGAGCACAGGGGAAACAGAGACAGTATCAAACAGAACAGAATCAAATGTCCAAGAAACTATAATTAAAATGCTCAGAAAGCTAAGGGAAGAAATACAAAACAAGAATGAGATACTCTGGAGGAAAAAGGACAATTAAAGACTAAGGAAAAACACTTGGAAATTTAAAATTGAGTAGCCAAAATATATTTTTAATGGAAGGATTTCCCAGAATGTAGAATAAAAGAGACAGTAGAGAGGGAGAAAAGGTAAGAAAGAGAGAAAAGACAGTGAGGAAGAAATTTTGAAAGAAATGGAACATAATTTCCTAAGATGATATTGATTTCTAGTTTGACAAGGCTACCAAGTACTCATACAATGAATGAAACAGAGATATACTCTCAGGTACATCATAATGAAATTTCATAACACTAGGGAGAAAGAGAGGATGCCCAAAATCTCCCAGAGAGAACAAATGCACAAAATGTAAAGGAATAAAATGGTATTGGACCACTCAACAGAAACACTGAAAACTGGAAGACAATAGAGCGATGCCTTCAAGACACTGAAAGAAAATGATCCACAACTGAGAATTCTATATCCAGCCAGACTATCACATAAATGGGAAGGTAGAAAGGACATTTTCAGGCATGCAAACACACAGAAAATTTCTCTCTGCACCATTACTCAAGAAGTTACTGAAGAATGTGGTGCACAAAACCAAAGGGAGTGAACCAAGAAAGAGGAAGGCAAGTGGAGATCCAAAAGGAAAGAGATGAAGGAGACCTCCAGTATGAGAGTCAAAGGAAGCCCCAGTATGACAGCTCTGCTCCAGGCCAGAACACAGCTAGTCAAATGGGAAACTAGGAGACTCCAGAAGGTATGCCTCCAGGGGAGGAACAGAACAATAAATTGAATGGCAAGTTTGACCATGTAGAAAATCCTACTAAGAGACACTTTATAAAGCTGTTGGAGGTTGTGAAAAGACAACCATATGTTCCCCCCCAAAATGAGTAAATAACAATTATTACCTCTAGGAACAATAAAATGTAATTCAAGAGAGGAAATGAAGTCATATTAACTTTCTGGTTCAACAGTGAATTATTTGTCCATAATCATTATGATGAAAACGCTGAATATGTATGGACCTAACCAAAGCTGAAGTATAGTTATACTGGGAACAGGGGAAGAATATTCACCTATCATAAAGGAAATTCAGCCCTTTTTCAGTAGTCACTATCTAAAGCAGACATGTTAAGAGGTAGTAGTATATGTATATTACTCAGAAATATGGAAGTTAATGGCAGAAGAAACAGCTCAGAGTTGAAAGGGGTTACCTCTGAGGGAAGAGGAAAATGTAAGATAGGATATAAGAGATTGATATATTTTAATTTTTTTAAGTTTATTTTGAGAGAGAGAGAGAGAGAGAGAGTGTGTGTGTGTGTGTGTGTGTGTGTGTGTGTGTGTGAGTGGGGAAAGGGTAGAGCGAGAGGGAGAGAGGGAATCCCAAACAGGCTCCTTGCTATCCGTGCAGAGCCCGACATGGGGCCCGATCTCACGAACGGCAAGATCATTACCCAAGCAGAAATCAAAAGTGAGACACTCAACTGACTGAGCTACCCAGGCTCCCGGAGACTGATATTTTTTATTATAAGACTTGTAGCACTGTTTGACTTTTAAACTATTTGTATGTGTAATATTTTATTAAAGTAGTATTTTATTTATTTTTTTTGAAAAGTGGATAAAAATCCTTACTTTGTATACAGGGCAGTGTTTTGAAGTAGGAGGGAAGGTTTTAAAAGCAATGCAATGAAAACTATCATTTGGCTCTTGGAAGGAAACCAAAAGCTTTACACATCAGGGATTAATATTTACTTATCTATATGCCAGATTCATGTGGGTTGATATATAAATCCACTGACATCAAATAATTACTCAACTATACATTTGGAAATGTACTTGAATTTTCAGAACTCCTTAATTATTCTGTGACCTTTTTGCAGTTTTAAGGTGTTGGGGAAAATATTTTAGATTACAGATAGACTGAGGGCCAAATGAACCTCATTTAGAGTATCCAGTACCAGCATTGGTTACACAGCGTCTGTCCTCTCCCCTCTCTAGGATAGCTGGAAAACCTGCCATCCATACATGACATAGGGCTTTCTATGGAACCAAAGGTCTTGAAAAATGTGCATTTTTAGGAGTGGTATACATGAACTCTGAAGAAAAGTATGTCCTTTTTCCCCAAATAAGGAAACTTTGAGCAATGAGGCACATAATAATTAACTCTTGATTGATTCTGGTAATGGAGGGAGTTGCACAGATCATCTACAACACTGAATGAAAATTATTTATGTTTGGTTTTCGACCATATGCCATTGTTTTAGAAGCATATTTCCCCCTTACATCTTGCTTCTGTAGGCTGACTCATATTAAAGACAGGTATGCTTCTCCCAATTGAACACATGCCTTGGGTCGGGGAGCAAGAAGAAGGCAAGCTAGGTTGAAAGCACCACAGGACATAAGGAGGCGTATATTGACTGTGTTTTGGTATCACTTTATTTCCTAGACAGTCTATCTCACTTCCCAGTGGGATGCCAAGCAACTTGAGAAGAATCCAAAGTAATAAAAGTTTGAATGTCAAAATACACCAGGCATTCCTTCTGATCACCAGCAGCGTCCAAGGCAGAGAGCTGGCACTATCAGACTTTAGATCATCAGACCGGGACTGAAATCAGAGTCAGGAGAAGCGTCACTTGAATAGGACCATACTACTCCCTCCCACACGCATGGAGAGTTATCAGATACTCAGTAAATTACGTAGAGAGGATACCTGCATGAGCTACTTGTGTCATCAGAGGATCTGGCCTATCACAGATTAATTACCTCCCAGCCTTCATTTGTTCCATTTTCATTTGAAATAAACTTGCAAATCAGAACTGAGCTCTTCTGGGGAGAGGGTAGTATCCACGCAGATACTTCTCATTGTTCCCAGTTTTCTTAAAGTAAAATATGACAAGGTTTCTCTGGTGGCTAATCACTCTTTTTTGCTGCTGGACTTTTGCCTGTGGTTTCAGTGACAAATTTCTTCTTCTTTTTTTCTTTTTTGGTGAAATTCACTTTTTATTTATTTTTTTAAATATAATTTATTGTCAAGTTAGCTAACATACAGTGTATATGTATGTATAGTGTGCTCTTGGCTTCGGGAGTATGTTTGCATGATTCATCACTTCCAGTGCCCATCCCAACAAGTGCCCTCCTCAGTGCCCATCACCCATTTTCTCCTCCCCCCGTTGCCCTGCCATCAACCCTCAGTTCTTGTATTTAAGAGTCTCTTATGGTTTGCCTCCCTCTCTGTTCATAACTATTTTCCCCCTTCCTTTCCCCCATGGTCTTCTGTTAAGTTTCTCACAGTCCATGTATGAGAGAAAGTGCTAAATTCCTTCTTAGAGTGAATGAGGAAAGCTTTATACAAAAAGACAAATAAATTAGAGAGATTATAAAATTCCATGTTAAAATATTTACAAGACTACTCATCCACATCCTCAGAAGATTTGGTTCTTTCAGACCTTTTGTTTTTAATATTGCACTTCTGTTTTTGTTGAGATATATTTGGCATATAACCCTACGTATATCAGAACTTTCTTTTATTATTTACATAGAAAAAGACGTCCTTGTGAATGTGATAGGTATCGGTTGTCTATACCTCAGTATATTATCCATTGTTTTTGAAGTAATACATGAATGATGAAAAACAACCCAAGTTTTTTTTAAAATTTTTTTTTTCAACGTTTATTTATTTTTGGGACAGAGAGAGACAGAGCATGAACGGGGGAGGGGCAGAGAGAGAGGGAGACACAGAATCGGAAACAGGCTCCAGGCTCTGAGCCATCAGCCCAGAGCCCGACGCGGGGCTCGAACTCACGGACCGCGAGATCGTGACCTGGCTGAAGTCAGACGCTTAACTGACTGCGCCACCCAGGCGCCCCAAAACAACCCAAGTTTTATAACCAGACATAACAAAATGGATATTAAAAGTAATAAATCTTTTGGTTACTGCTCTTAAATTCCTCAGGAGCACTAGTTGAAATGCTTCAAACTGAGATTTTCTTTGGGCCCATAACTGGCAAGTTTCACAAATTGGTTTATTTACCATTCCTCCCCTCGAGTAATCTGGTTGTTCTAGAATAAGTATGGTAGAGAATAAACATAAGTAAGAATGTTTCCAACTGAACATTTTTCATTGACTCCCCTTTCAATTTTCAGAGCCTTGTACATCTGACATTTACAGAACGAAGCCTGTCACTTGGAAAGTTACTCTCTTTCTCCTTGCTAGCCACAGGTGGAGGGTGTTTTTACCCCTTCCATATGGAAATAAAGCCACTTTTAATCCCTGTCCCAAGTTCTTTCCCATAACCTGGCCCCATGGCGCGCGCAGGGCATGAGGAGAGGCTTGGAGGACATCACGCTCCCATCACGCTCCAGAGCTGATCGTAAGACATCTGGTCCAAGTATCAGCTCTGAAGGTTTGCCCTTCACCAGCTGGCATTTGGAATGTTTGAAGATGATCAGACTATAACCCTGTGCCTCTGGAGCTGTTGTTGTTAAAATCTTTTTAATATACACTGAATTTTCTCCTTAGCTTTCTTTGGTTTTATGAAGTTCAAAGTTGACTCCCTCTTTAGTCTGACTTCGGGGATATTTAGCCAAGGGTTGTTTTTTTTTTTTTTTAACGTTTATTTATTTTTGAGACAGAGACAGAGCATGAGCGGGGGAGGGGCAGAGAGAGAGGGAGACAGAATCGGAAGCAGGCTCCAGGCTCTGAGCCATCAACCCAGAGCCCGACGCGGGGCTCGACCTGATCGTGACCTGAGCTGAAGTCGGACGCTTAACCGACTGAGCCACCCAGGCGCCCCAAGCCAATGGTTTTTAAAGTTTATTTACATATTATCTCTTTTCTTTTTAGATATTTGTCAAATAAATTCAATGTAGTCTCTATTTCTGCAGAATGGGGCATGAATGCCTGTCAGAATCTGAAGTCTAAACTTGGGATAAAATTGGCTCATCGGGGATGCATTTCTCCTGCATCTCTTGTGTTGGGGGAGTCTTGACTTTTTCGCCTGGCTGTCTGCAGAAAGGCAGCTCCCATGGCCTCATTTCCTTCTGACCCCTTCTCTACCCAGTTCCCCATATAGGAAATTAAAAAGGAAGATGGGAAATAAAGCCTTTGGAGCCTTTCCGTAAGACCCCTGCAGACTTCGTAAGTCTCAGATTTCTTGTTTTTAAAATGGAGGCAACAATAGTACCTAACTCACATAGTTTTTCTTACAATTGAGACAATCCATAAGGTATTGTTGTTCGAGGGGCACCTGGGTGGCTCAGTCAGTTAAGCATCCGACTTCGGATCAGGTCATGATCTCTCAGGTCATGGGTTCGAGTCCCGCCCGAGTCAGCTCAGAGCCTGGAGCCTGCTTCGGATTCTGTGTTTCCCTCTCTCTCTGTCTCTCCCCCACTCATCTCTGTCTCTCTCTCAAAAATAAATAAAACATTTTAAAAACTGTTTTAAAAAGGTTATTGTTCTTAACTCTTAACGACTACTGCAGGATCTGTTATATGTATGATCATATACAGTCTGTACACCATACACATTGTGATTCTTTCCTATGGATTTCCTTGAAAGATTTCTAGAAATGTTTACATTTATCTTGCATTCTCCAGGGTAAAGCTAGAACAGTAGGAGAAATCAAGTGCCCTATGGAGATGTATAGGTCAGTAGCATTTACACCTGGTTGCATACTGGAATCACCTGGAGAGATTTACAGATTATTGATGCCCGGAAACCTCTCCCCCTCCCTGCAGAGTTATTAAATTATTTGGTTTGGGATGCAGCCTGGCATTTTAAAAGCTCCCCAGATGAGTTCAGCAGGCAACCGAGGCTCAACATGACTGTTGTTTAAATTTAGATTCAAGCCCCCTGAGCAAAATCTAGCGCAGGGCTCTATCTTCAGTGCACAGCTTCTAAAACTGCCAGCACATAGCCCATTCACAAAGGAACTCCACCTTTTTTGGTAAGAATTGCAGAATTTCCTTGGGTGGCTATTGAACCACGATCTTACCCACGAGAGACACTGAGAAATCTATTAGTGAACTCGTATAAGCTAACATAGTTCGAATCCGAGCATCATTAATGGATATCAACCTCTAGTTCTTTGCTGAGTGTTACCTGTACTCGAGACTGCAGCCACTGATACAACATCTCCCATTTTTTAATTTGACAGTAGTCAAAATAATTTGTCATTAAATCCACAGATTAGTCAAAATACTAATTATCAAGTTTTTCCTTTATCACCAGACAAATATTTCACTGACACAGTCATAAATTACAATTGCAGTTTCTGAGTCTTTTCATTAGACTCGAGACCTTGTGTCTGTAAGAATGATCAGTCCCATGGCTGCAGGTGCAGATTTCACGCATCTTCCACAGCCTCTCACCCGGGGCCTTTGTTCAGGCACTAACCCAACCCGAGTGCAACCTTCCAGCACCGTGAGCATTCTTTACTGACTTTCTTGAGCCCAACAGCCCCCAGAAACCTCTTTTTTGCACACTGCCTGTAACACAGCCACAAAAATAGTATTGGGTGATTATAAGCAAGCTGACACATGCAAAAAAAAAGGGGGGGACGGTGAATTAGCAGCACCCATGCCTGCTCTTGGGAAAGCAACATCTACAATTGGTGGTAACCAAACTGGGTTAGTAGCATTTTCTTGGTAGGAAGACAACTTGGTATCAGGCAGTGTTGTGTGACATCCAGCAGGAGTCATGGCTTTGCCCTCAGCCATTAGAGCCCTGCTCGGAGCTGTAAGCAAGGCCATGGGGCAGACTTGCCTCCCCTACCTGTGCCTGCCACTTCCCCTGGAAACATTCTTTATCCCCCTTTCCTGCCTTCTTTGTGTCTATCATCTATCACAGTGGTTTTCCAGCCTGGGCTGAACCTAACAATCACCTGGAGCAACTTCTAAATTCTAAGAGTCCCGAGCTGCATGCCAGACCAATTGGGAGGAAAAAAAAACAAACCTCTGGCTATTGGTGTTTCTTAAAAGCTCCCACATGGTTTTGGTACATAGTGAGTGTTTCAAACCGCTGACCTGGATCTCACCCCACCACCTCTCCACGGTTCTCAGACCTTGTCTCTGCCCTGATCTCTCTATAAAAATGCTCCCACAGTAACAAGGAGGCAACCACCCAGGCTTTTCAGTTGACTCTAGATTATCTAGATTCTCCCTATTGCTTTCCCCATGTGGGACCAGCCTATGCTTTGCTTCTCCAACACCTGCGAAGAAGCCTCAAACACTTTTATACTTGGGGGGAGGAGGGGGCTGGGTCGCTTCTAATGAGGCTGCCAGCAGAAACAGCTCTCTATCACGATGCATTTGTCCAACTCTTGTTTTTTAAAAACTGTGCTTTAACTTGATTTGCGATGATGAATTGTGCCCAGCAGTCAAGCTCTTGGTTAGCCGGCTGTTCATTATTCTTTTCGAAAAGGACAGCAGGGCACAAAAATGAATTAGAAGCAAAACTGGAACAAGAGTGGAAGATGTGCATATAATCCAGGCCTTAGTGAACATTTGGAACAAGAGCAGCAGCACAGAAACATCCCTCGACCCCTGGGTATTTGGCGGAGGCAAAGTGTCCAAGAGTAGAAGTCCCGAAGGTAAGGAAAAGGCTTCTTTTCCAAAATGCTTGTTTTAAAAAAACTCATTAATTTTTTTTTATTTTAGAGAGAGAGTGAAAATGAGAGGGGCAGAGGGAAAGATCTTAGGCGGACTCCACACTCAGCACAGAACCCGTCATGGGGCTCCATCCCACAACCCAGGGATCATGACCTGAGCCGAAATCAAGAGTGAGATGCTCAACCAACTGAGCCACCCAGGCGCCCCTACAAAATTTATTTTTTAACATTTTTTGTGAATTAATTCCATGTTGTTTGAAGGTAAATGTTGTGTCCACACCTGAAAAATAGAATGAGACGTTTATTTGAATGGAGGATAAACTCCAAAAGGCTCTCCTAATATGAAACAGTGTGCCCGTGGCATAATTTCTGTGTTTAATTAAAATTCGGTAGTTGGAAACCGTTCTTCTTTCATATGGCTCCTCTTCTCAAGATTTCAGTCAATTCCTAATAAGCAGTTCTCTGGGGGAATGTGCTAGCTGGTGTCAGGGTTCAGAGCACATTTCCATCTGGGGCCTTGTCATCTGCCCAAGGGGAAGAAATAGACCCTCCCACAGGTGCCACGTCTCCTGGGCACTTGCTAGTTCCCCCAGGGCACCTCTTCCATCCTCAACTCCTCCATCAGAGAACCGCCCTGGTAAGCGTGACAGCCCCAGCCAAGGAAAGCCTGGGCCAGCTTCGAGGATGGGTTGGCTTCAACTTCCCCACTGCTTCTTGTAAGGCCAAGTCTGTGTTTGAGGCAGCATAGCTCACAAGGGATCCCTCTGGCACTGGGTTTAAATCATGACTTTCTCAGAACTGGGAGCAGGCCATTTACTGAACGTACCTGTGCGCTTGTGTCCACATCGATCAAATAGGATCGGCTTGTTGTGGGGATTGAATGAGAGAGTAAGCTTGGTAAGCATGCATTTTTTGTTTTTAATTGCTACTGTTGCTATCGTTTATAAATGCTATTGAGCATTTTTAAATTTGGAAGTTTTAAAAAGTTTTTCCCCATATAATTATGGAATGAATATGAATCATTTTATACAGCAGCAATTGACTGCCTGTATTAACATATTTTTGGTTGCAAAAAACAAAACCAACTCCAGCTTGCTTAAGCAGCCTGAATTATTACGAGGATACAAAGATGTTAATAGAATTCAAGGATAGGAATGCAACCTGGAAAGGACCAGAGCCAGGGACTGCTCTGTGATTCTCGCCTTTGCTTTCATCGAATTCTCTGTGCACCTGCTTCCTCCTTCTTTGCTAGACCAGCTTTATCTCCTTAAGAGATAATTTGACAAAACCTAGCTGCCAGCAGGTGCAGCCACCACAGCCACTAAAAGAAACAAAGTTGGTCTCTCTCAATTCCAACCCTGAATTTCTAGATACAGGTTTCAGATTTCCAGTCCAGTCACTGAGGTCAAGGCAAAGCAGTATTTTATAAATGGCTGCTGAGAGCCTACCATTGTGTGTGGGCCCCGGGCAAGGAGAGAGCTACAAAGAAAGAGTTGAGGAGAATCTTTAAGTAACTGGGAAGACACTGCTGATTTGCAGTTTAAATGATCATGGTTCATGTTGTGAGCCAACTATATTATAAGGAGAAAATATTTCCATCTTACATACAACCCCTTAGAACTTGAATTTCTGCAAAGAAGGTTGCATACCTCCAGGGATGATCCAGAAATGTGGCTTATAGAAATCTCCCTGGAAGCACAGTTTTGCTAAATGATTAGATTGGTGGGGGCTGGGTGGCTCAGTAGGTTAAGCATCCGACTTCAGCTCAGGTCATGATCTTGCAGTTTGTGGGTTCGAGCCCCACATCAGGCTCTGTGCTGACAGCTCAGATCCTGGAGCCTGCTTTGGATTCTGTGTGTGTGTGTCTCTCTCTCTCTGCCCCTCCCCTGCTCGCACTCTGTCTCTCTCCCTCTCTCAAAATAAATAAACATTAAAAAAATTTTTTGAAATGTTTGGAGATGGGGAAGAATTTTATGTACTATTAAAATAAACATAATTGTGCAAATGACCGAGTTGTAGATGGGAGCTCTCAAACGTAATAAAGATGTCAATTCTCCCTAAGTCAATATGTGAATTTAGCTCAATCATAATCAATAAAGGTATTGAGAACCCCTCTCCCTTTTTTGAAGTAGTTAAGGTTGTTAGGTTGAAAATGAAAAACAGCAAACAAGAATAGTTAGGGAAACTCTGAGAATGATCAGTGATTGGGAACTAGCCTCAACTAGATTTTGTAACATTATAAAGCCTTAGCAAGTAGAATGATGTGGTACTGGTGCGTAAATAATCAATTAGACCAATGTAACTGAGTAGAAAGTTCAGAAATGGACCTCAGTACAGATGTGTGTGTGTGTGCCATACTTCAGTGAAATATTACATTAATTTCAGGTGTACAACATAGTATTTCTACAACTTTATATTATTCTGTGCTCACCACAAGGTAGCCACCACCTGTCACCACCCAATGCTATTACAATACTGTTGACCATATTTTCTGTGCTGTACCTTTCATCCCCATGACTTACACATTCTGTACCAGAAGCCTACACCTCCCACTGCCCTTAACCCATTTTGCCCATACTCCTAACCCCTCCTCTCTGACAACCATCAGCTCTCTATATTCATGGGTCTGTTTCTGCTTTTTCGTTCATTTATTTTGTTTTTTAGATTCCGCATATAAATGAATCCTATAGTATTTGTCTTTCTCTGTATTTCACTTAGCATTATACCCTCTAGATCTATCCATGTTGGTACAAATGCAATTTCTCATTTCATTGTGTGTGTGTGTATATATATATATATATATATATATATATATATATATGTTCTTAATTTTTTTAATGTTTTATTTATTTTTGAGAGAGAGAGAGAGAGAGAGAGAGAGACAGAGTGGGGGAAGGGAAGAGAGAGAGGGAGGCACAGAATCTGAAGCAGACTCCAAGCCAGAGCCTGACATGGGGCTCAAACCCACAAACCATGAAATCATGACCTGAGCCAAAGTCGGATGCTTCACCAACTGAGCCACTCAGGTGCCCCTATATACATGGTCTTTATACAGTCATCTGTGGATGGACATTTGGGTTGCATCCATATCTTGGCTATTATAAATAATGCTGCAAAAAACATAGACGTGCATATATCTTTTTGAGTTAGTGTTTTCATTTTCTTTGGATAAATCCCAGTAGTAGAATTATTGGATTGTGTGGTATTCCCATTTTTAATTTTTTAGGAAACCTCCATACTGTTTTCCACAGTAGCTGTTCCAATTTACATGACCACCATGTAAATATGTTGCACATGCAACAGTGCATGAGGGTTCCTTTCTTCCACATCCTTGCTGATACTGCTTATTTCTTGTGTTTTTTTATCCTAGCCATTCTCACTGTATGAGGTAATATCTTACTGCACTTTTGATGTGCATTTCCCTGATGATGTAATGTAGAGCATGTTTTCAATTATCTGTTGGCAATCTGTATATCTTTGGAAAAGATGTCTGTTCAGGTCCTCTGCCCATTTTTTAATCAGATTCTTTGTTTCTTTAGGTGTTGAGTTGTATAAGTTGTTTATATAGTTTGGATATTAACCCCTCATTAGATCATTTGCAAGTATCTTCTCCCATTCAGTAGGTTGCCTTTTTGTTTTGTTGATGATTACTTTCACTGTGCGAAAATTTTATTTTGTTTTAGTCCCGATAGTTTATTTTTTGCCTTTGTTTTCATTGCCTGAGGTGATATCTAGAAAAATGTTGCTAAGGCTGATGTCAAAAAGAGTACTGCCTATGTTTTCTTCCAGGAGTTGTATGTTTTCAGGTCTCACGTTTAGGTCTTTAATCCATTTTGAGTTTATTGTTGTGGATGGTTTAAGGAAGTGGTCCAGTTTCATTCTTTTGCAGATAGTTGTCCAGTTTCCTTAGCACCATTTGTTGAAGAGGTGTCTTTTCCCCATTGTGTATTCTTGCCTCATTTGTCATAGATTGATTGACCACATAACCATGGGTTTATGTCTGGGCTCTCTCTTCTGTTCCATTGATCTATGTTTCTGTTTTTGTGCCACTACCATACTGTTTTGATTACTATAGTTTTGTGATACAGTTTGAAATCTGGGATGTGATACTTCCAGCCTTGTTCTTCCTCAAGACTGCTTTGGCTCTTCAGGGTCTTTTGTAGTTTCATATGGATTTTAGGCTTATTTGTTCCAGTTCTGTGAAAAATATTATTGGTATTTTGGTAGGGATTGCATTGAATCTGTAGATTTGGGGGGATAGTGTGGACATTTTAACAATGTTAATTCTTCCAAACCATGGGCATGGGATATCTTTCCATTTGTTTGTGTTACCTTCAATTTATTTCATCATTATTTTATAGTTTTCAGAATATAGGTCTTTAGCACCTTGGTTAAGTTTATTCCGAGGTATTTTACTCTTTTGGGTGCAGTTGTAAATGGGATTGTTTTCTTAATTTCTCTTTCTGCTTCTTTGTTATTAGTGTGTAGAAATGCGATAGATTTCTGTATATTAATTTTGTATCCTGCAACATTACTGAATTCATTTATTACTCCTAATAGTTTTTGGTGAACTCTTTAGGATTTTTTATGTATAGTATCATGTCATCTGCATATAGTGCCAATTTTACTTCCTTCTTACTCTTTTGGATGCTTTTTATTTCCTTTTATGGTCTGATTGCTATGGCTAGGACTTCCAGTACTATGTTGAATAAAAGGGGCAAGAATGGATATCCTTGTCACGTTTGTGATCTTAGAGAAAAGTCTCTCGGTTTTTCACAATTGAGTATGATGTTGGTTGTGGGTTTATCATTTATAGACTTTATTATGTTGATGTTTCTTTTCTCTAAACCACTTTGTTGAGAGTTTTTTTATTACCAATTCAATTGTGTTACTAATAATCAGTCTGTTCAGATTTTCTTCCTGATTCAGTTTTAAAAGATTGTGTGTTTCTAAGAATGTATTCATGTTTTTCTAAGTGGTCCAATTTGTTGCCATGTAATTTTTTGTAGTAGTCTCTTGTAATGCTTTATATTTCTGCAGTGTTGGTTGTTACTCCTCCCCTTTCAATTCTGATTTTAATTATTTGTGTCCTCTTTTTTTTCTGGATGAGTCTGCTTAAAGGTTTATCAATTATATCTTTTTGAAGAACCAGCTCTTGGTTTTATTGATATATTTTTTTAATCTCTATTTCATTCATTTCCACTCTGATCATTGCTATTTCCTTCCATCTACTAACTTTGGGCTTCATTTGTTCTTTTTTCTAGTGTCTTTATATGGGAAGTTAGATTGTTATATTTGAGGTTTTTTCTTGTTTCTTGAGGTAGGCCTGTATCGCTCTAAACTTCCCCCCTTTGAACTGTTTTCACTTTGTCCCAAAGACTCGGGACTGTTATGTTTTCATTTTCATTTGTCTCCATTTTTTTTAATTTCCTTTTTGATCTCTTCCTTAACCCATTGATTGTTTAGTAGCATTTGTTTTGTCTCCATGTGTTAGTGTTACAGGTTTTTTTCTTGTAATTGATTTCTAGTTTCATACCATTGTGGTTGGAAAATATGCTTGATATGATTTCCATCTACTTAAATTTATTGAGACTTTTTTGTGGCCTAACGTGATCTATTCTGGGCAGTGTTCCATGTGCACTTGAAAAGAATGTGTATTCTGTTGTTTTTGGATGAAATGTTCTGTAAATATCTTAAATCCTGGACAGAATTTTTGTATATGACCAAGGTAGTAGTGTATATCAGCGGGGGTGGTCTACTCAATAAATGGTGTTAGAACAACTGAGTGCAATTGGGAAACAAAAACAAAATTTAACTCACATATCACACCATACATAGCAATAAATTAGAAATTAAAGAATGAGGCCATGAAAGTTCAATAAAACACTAAAAGAATTTTTATATAATGTCAGAGTAAAAAAGGCCTTCCCAACTATGACTTAAAATCAAAGAGCAATAAAATAATAAATGGATGTTTTCAAATACATGAAATTCAAAAAACACAGTGGCAAATAAACACCTCAAGCAACATCAAAAATTGAAAAACAAACTGGGGAAAATATTTGTAACTCACATCACAAAGAGCTAAATGTATTTTTTACATAAAAGATCTCATGGAAATCAATAAAGAAAAAAGGAAAACAAAAAGAGGTTAGAGTGGAAGAGAGCCAAAGCATAAGAGACTCTTACAAACTGAGAACAAACTGAGGGTTGATGGGGGGTGGGAGGGAGGGGAGGGTCGGTGATGGGTATTGAGGAGGGCACCTTTTGGGATGAGCACTGGGTGTTGTATGGAAACCAATTTGACAATAAACTTCATATATTGAAAAAAAAATCAAGTTAATTTATATTCATTAAAAAGAAAGAAAAAAGGAAACAACGGGAAAACAGGCAAAAGATATGAAAAAAGTCACACACAAAAGAATTACAAGTGGCTTGGCTTAAGTGAAAGTTGTTCAGCTCCACTCATAATAAGAGAAATGGAAATTCAAATTGCACAGAGACATTATGTTTCACCTATCAATTAGCGAAACTTCAAAAGATTGATGACCCGGGGCGCCTGGGTGGCACAGTCGGTTAAGCGTCCGACTTCAGCCAGGTCACGATCTCGCGGTCCGTGAGTTCGAGCCCCGCGTCGGGCTCTGGGTTGATGGCTCAGAGCCTGGAGCCTGTTTCCGATTCTGTGTCTCTCTCTCTCTCTGCCCCTCCCCCGTTCATGCTCTGTCTCTCTCTGTCCCAAAAACTAAATAAATAAACGTTGAAAAAAAAAATTAAAAAAAAAAAAAAAAAGATTGATGACCCATTGTGTTTGTGAGATGATGGAGAGATCAACTTTCATATGTAGCTCATGAAGAGAATTGGCTCAATTCCAAAAAATGAGATATGGCCTTATCTATAAATTATAAATGCACACATCATTTGACCCAGAAATTGAAGTTCTGAGAATTGATCTTACAGATAGGCTTGGAAGCATACAAAAGGTAAGTACAGGGTTATTCAGTGCACCAAAAATTAGAAATGTCCATCAAATGGAGGCCAGTTGAGTAAATGATGGTATACATATACAATAGAATGCAAAGCAACTGTGGGGGGAAAAGTAAGGTGCAGAATAAAGTATATTTTCTGCTAATATATATTTTTCAAGGGGTTAAAGAATACGTGTGTGTGTACATGCACTTGTATTTACTTGGTTATGCTCTAAATATCTCTGAAAGGTTAGACAAGTGAGTAAAACTTGCTGTGATCTCTTTAGCAGGGGGAAAGCAAATGGAAAGGTGGGCATAGAGATTTCATGTTAACCTGTCTAGACTTTTTATGTCTGAGCTCTGTGCTGTATTATAATCTAGTGAAAATTTTCAGTAACTACATCTTAAAAGATAAACATATGTTGGCATAAAATATAAAATTTGCTTCAGTTTTAAAAATAAAGCAGGAGTCTTTTTTTTTTTTTAATTTAGTAGTTGCCTCAACCCCTATGGGCTGTCCAAACACTTCTCAACCTCAGTCCTTTTTGGAATCTTTCAAAACAGACTCATCCTTTACGTGATCATATTTAGAAGTAAGAAATTAGACTGAATGATACCTGGTATTATCACCCAGAATATAATTGCCCAGTGAAAAGAAATTTTTAGAAACTCCTTGGTGAATATTGTTTTCTCAGAATATCTCATAATAATCGTGTTCCTGACAAAAAGAGAATGTGAGGTGATTCTGTGAAAGAAATTCTAAATACAGAAAAATGTTTCTGAAGAAACCATATCTAAGTCCTCTTGTGATGTGATGTGAGGCTTTTCTTATCTTCGGGGGTAGACTATCCATACTGCTGCTCTTCAGGACCAGGATCACCCCCAGAAAGCAGAGTGATGCCTCACGGAGAGGCCCCACCACCACTCTCCAGGCGCTGTGGCCTCAGGAAACATAAGGCTCTACTCTCAGACAAATCTGGGTTTAACTCTAGGCACTACCTCTTCCCAACTAGGTAACCACAAATAAGATACTTAAATCTGTCTGATCCTCCTTTTCCACAGTTACGTAAGAAAGGAATAATAATGCTGCTGGGAAGTACAAACTTTTTCTCCCCCCTTTTAGGTTCTGTCAGTGGGAGCCTATGAATTTAACAAACAAAAGACAGATTAGCAGGAGAAAAGGGATTTAATGTATTAATATTTTTACATGCATGGGAATTCCCAGAAAAGAAGGGAAACTCAAAGAAGTGGTTAGCCTCGGGAGCTTATATACCCTTCTTAGCAAAGGAAGGAAGGTTTTGGCTTCAGGGGATGATAAGTTGTAGAGAAGTGACTAGGAAATAGATGAAGGAATTCATGGAAGATAAGGGGTATTTTAGTAAGATTCATTTATGCAGACTCATGTTGGTGCTGGCTCTCCATCTCCAGTGATCTCCTCATCTAGTACGGGAGAGGGGGGAAATATATGCCTTGTTTTCAGGCAGATATGGGGAAGGCAGAGAACTCTTTCTATATCTGTTGATTCTTAATCCTTCCAGTTTAAAATGATCCTTATATCCAAGGGAAGATTTGGGGATGGCATATCCAGACCTCCTTTGATGCTGATGTGATGTAAGTAAATTATGTACAGCAAAAACCCCAGTGCCAGGTGTATTTTAAGTGGTCAATAAATTAGTTCTGTTTGCAAATGTGGGTTTTAAAGAATTTGTTCATTTCCACTTGGGTTGCTAGTTGCGCACCAATTTTCATTTTCTGCAGCACACTCTGTGTGCTATTAACATTTTTTAAATTATCATCAACATCATTGTAAGTGAAGAAAATAGTGCGATATGTGTGTACAATGAGGAATTATGATTCACAGTTTTATTTCTGTGAAATAGAATATAAAAATTGGCAAACAGAGAGAAAAAAAGATCTGAAAACTTTTTGGCTGCATTATCTGGTTTCCATTGGGAAAATAGATTCTAAACTCAATAAGAAAATTGTTTCAACTGGAAAGACTCTACAAGTCTACCTCTAATGTGTATTGTACTAAAAGAAATTAAATGGGCAGGCACAAATTGTAGTTGTCCTAATCAAACATAAATATAATTATAGGACACTGTGCTATTGAATGTTTGTATAACCTAAATCATTAGTCCCTAAGTTGATTTTCTGCAAGTGCAACACTCTTAGAATATAGCAATGAGATTTGAATTACCAACTCACTGTTAATAGAAGCTATTTCATTTATTCAAAATTCAGCCAACTTCTATTCAGCACCAGACTCTGTGCTAAGTGCTAGAATACAAAGATGAATAAGCACAGTGCTTCCCCCAAACATCACCCCCAGGAGCTGTTTGCATGAATATCTCATTCAGTCTGCTGAGCACTTTGGTGCCATTAGGAACAGGCATTCATTATCTTGGAGTCAAAGATCCTATCCTATGCCTAGTGAAGATCCCAGAACAGTCTGGAAGTCTCAGGGAAGCCTTAATTACTTACTTCTTTTCATTCAGCCTAATGAAAACACGAGTCTCTCTATTTTTTACTATCTGTAATATAGTTGTTGAAATATGTGAGTTGTGAACCTGAGTTTTTCAGGAAGAGAGAATTCCTCTGCCTGGACCAGCTCTGGAAAACTTCCTCCTTAGTTCCTAAAGGCTCATGTTTCCTAGCACCCCCCAAGTAAAATGGCCTGAACTAGTGGCCTGATAATACCCAGCCTATCAGGGTAGCTCTGGACCTCTGGTAGCTAGATTTGGCTTGAGCTGGGATTCCTGCCTAAGGAAAGTATTCATTCAGCCTCCAAAGAAATGAAATGAATTAGGGCTAGAATTATGCATTTGAGTTCTATAGACATCTAGGAAGGGTCCTGAATAACCTGTCAAGTTTGTCCTCCTGTTGTTTAATTGGTTCTTAGTGCCCGTTTGTAGGGTTTTGCCAGCTGAAATACTCATGTAAAAGGTGTCGTACTGTATAAATTAGAAGTGCTTTCAGCTCAGGTAACAGCACACTCAACCACAGTAACTTAAAGAATTCAGTTTTCTCATGTAAAATTGCTGGGATTTGTTTCAACAGATCTATAAGGCCAGTGTAGAAATCTCCTTGATTCTCTTGGCCTTGTCCTCACAATCATGGATGGCTGCTGCAGTTCCTGCCATCTTTTCTATGTTCCTTTAGGAAGAAGGAAGAAGAGGAAGGGGCAGCATTTGTATCAGGGATGCAAACGTTTCTCAGGGAGCCTACAGCAGGCTTCTACTGACAATTTATTGGACCAGAAAGGATAAGGGAGTTGGGAAGGGGATGAGTCAGCCAACCACAAAAGTCTGTTCTTCACCCCTCTCATGGATGCAGTGGATGATATTGAAATAAATGGATAATTGGCCTCACATGTCTGCTGATTAAAACAAATTGACTTTTATTGCCAGTGATATCTGATTTCTGAGGAAGGCTTCTAACGAACTGTTTGGACAGTGAAACATGTCCTATTTCTGTTAGATATTTAGATGTGTGCCCTCCACTTTTTTTACTGAATAGGCTGGGTCATTTCCATCTGATGGATTAAAGCCTCAATAATTTTCCCTGAACCTCTCCTACATAGGAAGCCAGTGGCAGAGACATGAGTCCTGAAGCACATGCTGTTAAAATTCATGGCCTGCTTGTATTCATAAGAGTGAAAGTGACAACTCTGTACTGAGTGATTACCCATGGCCAAGCCCTGTGTTCACACAGAAGTAAGCCTATCAGGGATGGTCTCTCTGGGCCCTCCAATCAGTCATATTACCTCAATTCAAAGACAAAGCTCTCAGATGATGTCTACCATGGATAGTTGTTGTTTTTTTAAAGAAGTTTATTTATTTTGAGAAAGAGAGTATGAGTGGGGAAGGACAGAAAGACAGGAAGAGAGAGATCCCAAGCAGGCTCTGCATTGTTAGTGCAGAGCCCGACACAGAGCTCCAACTCATGAACTGCGAGATCATGACGTTCGCCAAGATCAAGAGTCAGACATTTAAGTGACTGAGCCACCCAGGTGGCTAACTTGGATAGTTTCTTTCTCCAGACCCTTACCAAGAGGAAAGCTATCCTTAAATCAATGAAGTAGCATTGGTGGCATCACAGAATCCAAGAACTATGGTACTATTCCCATTTGAGGACACAAAAGCACGTAAAGGTAAGGTAGGCTTCGGTAACTGCCCCAGTGCTCACCCCCAGCTGGAGACCAAGCTTGTGTGATCGAGCCCTGCACCGTTTTATCATATTCTCCTCAAACCGACAACACGGTGCTGTGTGATACAGTAACAGACGTGTCCAGAGTGCTCACTTTGTGCCAGGCACTGAGCTAAGTGCTGGTCACGGATCAGCCCATTTTGTCCTCACTGCAGCTGCCCAGTGAGCACTGGTACTGGTGAGCATGAGTCCCATAAGGCAAACAGATTCTAACGGTAAAGTTGCTTGCTTAGATTCCAGCCAGCTTCTCTGTTAGGTGCCATGCTCTTGACCACAATGTGGTACCAGCTTGCGGAGGAACACGTGCAAATGTTTAATTCTCCTGCATTTGACCTGACTTGTCAACCCTCCAGCCCAAACCCTAGGGACCTCTGTGGATGCATCCTGGCCGTCAGTCCTTTTATGTGCCTTCCCTTCAAGTTTTCTTCACTCCTGTACTCCAGTAGGGTGGGTAGGTCAGCTAGCAGAATTCATTTTATTATCGCATTAACTTGAAGAGCAGGGAAAGGCACTGAGAGCCATGCTGGGAATGACGAGACACTTGGCAGGCCCCTAAAGAATGCAGTATCTGGAGGATGACTTTCTGGGAGAGAGCTAGGCAAGGAACACACAGATCTATCCTAGAAGCTGTAGGGGTACACGGTACAAGCCACCCTGCCTAGGAAAATCCAGGAGCACTTCCTAGAGGAGGTGGCATAGGCCTGTTACCACACTCAACAGCAGAGAAGGGAAGAGGGGACAGGCAAAGGCGCAGTGTGTGCAAAAGCCCTAAGGACTCAAAGAGCTTAGATGGTCTGTAGGGTGGCAGGGACATGACCTTGCCTGGAGCAAGCCCTCAGCCAGTGCTCACACAGTGATTATGGTGGGCATGGGGACAGGAGACTAGCCCCGAAAAATAGGGGCCAAACCATGATGTTTGCTGCATTTGGGTTTTGACCAACTAAAAGCGAACTCTTGTTGAGAGGGCACAAGACTGCCAAAGGCCCTGAGGTCCAGGGAGAAGGACGGATTTGGGTATGACTAGCAGAGAAGTGTGACGTGATGGGGAGACACAGGATGGAGGAAAATACCTGTAACATCCCAATAGGAATGTCGGCCTTGTTGGGAGGGGGGCAGGGAGGGGGATCCTCTAAGAGACTGTCATAGTGTCACTGTGTGGTAAGTGGTTCACATGGGCAGTACCTAGGGGCTTGTTAAAATCTCAGGGGGACCTGGGTGATTCAGTCAGTAAAACATATGACTCTTGATTTTGACTCAGGTCATGGTCTCATGGTTTGTGGGTTTGAGCCCTGTGTTGGGCTCTGTGCTGACAGCATGGAGCCTGCTTGGGATTCTCTCTCTCTGCCCCTCCAGCACTCGCTCGTTCTCTCTCAAAATAAATAAATAAATGTAAAAAAAAGAAATGCAGAAGCTAAGCATCCAACTCTTGATCTCAGCTCAGGTCTTGATCTCGGGGTCATTGAGCTCTGCGCTGGGCATGAAGCCTGCTTGAAACAAGAACGAAAACTTTAAAGAGAGAGAGAGGGAAATGCAGAATCGCAAGCCCCGCCAAAGAGGCTGACCCGTCTGCAGTTTTAATTAGATGCTCAGATGACTCACCTGCCTGTTGACGTTTAGCAGCATGGCTCTCGTACGCAGGGGCAAGCGAGAGAACTCTGTGGAGGGTCTGTTGTAAATCCCGTCCAAGCAGTGAGTCCCAGCAGAAGGCTTCACAAGAGGGAAGACCGCAACTAAGCGTGAACACCAACCATTGCCCAAGGAAGAGCAGAAGGGAGTCTCACATGCCGGATAGGGCCACGTGCCGTGGTCAGGGAATTGGAGGAGTCACGTGTAAGGAGAGGCTGCCACTTGTTCATAAATGTGACTGTGCGGCTTCTCCCCGATCCGACTGAGCCATCCTCTGGCACCAGTGCACACATCCCCAGCAGCCTCAGAAGATGCTGGAAACCCACAAGGTGGAGCAGGGAAGAGCCACTTTGGCAGAGAAGACCCCGGGAATAGGATGACAGTGGAAAACCTTGTCCTCAATGTCTCTTCCTCCTGAGCAAACAGCCCCTTGCTAGTTAGTGAGGGCCTGTTAAATGTCTTGAGTTAATGAATGTGGAATATTAGAGAAACATTTCATAGAAGGCTAATGATAACAGTGCATAGCTACATGTAAGCAAAATTAAATGATTCCATCCAGATTGGTGAATTCCTTGCTGAAAGCATTATTTTTATTACACTTGAGTACTGCTGCTAGAGTTTGTAACCTTCAAAATGCTTTTCCAGCCCGAAGAAAGTGAGCATTTTAATGCTACAAGCTGCTGATTACCTTTTCTCGTGTCAACACAAACACACTGTGGGTGTCTAGAAAATCCACAGTGTAGAGGGAGGGCTGTCCTTGATGCTGGAGAGATGTAAAAGAATTCAGTGTCAAGAAAAAGGGACACGATTTGTAAAAGCAAAGATGACAATCACTTAGGCTACTCAAATTTCTATGTAGCATCACAATTACAGTGGCACTTCTGATGCATGATCCGTGTTGCCAAAGAGTCTGGTTAAAAAAAAAAAAAAATCAGACTCAACGGTGACTTGTTTCCATGAGAGTCTGTCTTCATCTCAAAGGACTTCTAAGACTCTAACTAACTGTCTTCATGTGACGGGGTCACCTCTGAGTAACAGCGGGGTGACGACGCAGCCACCATAAGAATAAGACTGCATAACACCGCATGGGGTAGGGAACAAGGGTGAGTTTGAACCAAGCCACTCAGGGAAGTTGGTCAGATCTTTGAATGACTGAGAAACAGGCTACCGTTTAAATGGGCCACACTGAGATGCACTCTCCCTGGTGATGTGCTTTCTCTTCCATGAGCTAAAAAATCAAACCTCCTCAAGCTCCACACTGGTAGAAATGTGAACAAAGACTCGATGGTCTAGGATACTTATTGCCGGTGTGCTGAAATAAAGATTTTAAACCCTTGGCTAGGAGGCTGGAAGGCACCGTGATCTGCATGAACCCAAGGTACAGGAAAGATTGAGGATCTCTGGAGAAGCATGTCTGTGCAACTCCGAGCCCCGGGGCCTTGGCACCTGCTCCAAGGTGCCTCTGTGCCTGGCAGAGGATCAAATGCTCACCGTGGCACATGCCCTCAGCAGTACGGCTTGCGAAGAGAAGGAAAGCAGGGCGCCTGTCATCGTTTTTCACACAGACAGGGCTGAATTAGATAGAAGAGATCCGGCATCGTGATTTTTTCATCGGAGCGTACAAAAGAAACAAAAGCGACTTGAGACAGGTGTTCTGTCTCTAAGCCTGTGTACAGCGATACATTTCTGATTCTACCCTCGGTGCCTCCAGTGTCCAACACCACTTGGGGCTTGCCCACATGTCAGCATGCATTCTAGAATCACTGTGCTTCTCACTATCAGCGAGACCTAGACGAGGTGGTAACCTCTCTGAGCCTCCATTTCCCAATTTGTAAATGGTGATAATACCTCCAGGCTCACAGGTAGTTGTGAGGGTTACATGACATCACATATATGGGGTGTCTCACATGGTTTTCTGACCCATAGTAGGTGTTCAGTAAATGCTAGTTACCTTCTCTATGTTTGCCATATGATGTAGAGGTTTGGTGATAAGATTTGGGAAAGGTTTCTGGAGAGAGAGGTCTGAGTTCCTAAGCTTGGCAACTAGGTTCCGGGAGTTGCTTTTAACTGAGAAAGGAAATGTCTGGGGACTGAGTGGCAGACAGGAAACAGCTTGGAGGTGGTGAGTGAAAGGTCACACTAAGGCAGGACCAGAGTTGGGGGTGGTTCAAAGAGAGGAAGCTGGACACTAGTTAAAGGCAGGAAAATCTGATTCGACTCCATAGGCACTACAGTAGGAAAGAGTCCAATGAAAACTGAGGACTGCCAAGGTGCCCATAGTTCTGGGGCAGAAGAAGGGAGTGAGCAGGGAGAGAGATCATGGGCTCTGGCAGTGTCTGTCAGGGAAGCAGAAAATTACCAAGTGTGGGTAAAGGTGTAGGTCAGTGCGATAAGGCCATCTGGGTGTGCTCACTGATGCCAGTCGGAGTTAGGCTCCCAGCATCCCACAGGAACTGGGAGATAGAGGTCTTATCTTCAAGAGTTGCTTGGAACAAATGGTAAATTCTTTTGGCAGCCTTGAATTTTCCCAGGCATGAACATAAGCAGGGGTGGGATCCACCCAGAGACACAGCCTTGGAAACACGCTAGAGTTTGCTCAAGTCTCCTAGTGGGATTGAGGGTAGACAGAATCTTGTGTGCTGAAGTGTCTGCACCCCTGATAGACCAAGGCTAACACCTAGTTGAGAAGTGGGCTGATGGGAGCCTGAGTTTGGTCAAGGAGAGAGTCTTTGTCAGAGGAGGCAGGGTCATGAAAACATAAAGATATGTTTTTTTTAATGTTTATTTATTTTGAGAGGGAGGGAGGGAGAGAGAGCGTGATTGGGCAGAGGGAAGGGGGTGGGTGGGGGGAGACAATCCCAACCAGGTTCTGCGCTGACAGTGCAGAGCCTGACTCAGGCTCGAATTCACGAGCCGTGAGATCATGACCTGAGCCGAAATCAGGAGTCAGACACTTAACCGACTGAGCCACCCAGGTGCCTCAGTGGAAAGATATTTTTAAGCTGAGGGGAAGGATCCAGCTGAGAGGAAGGATAGAACCAGAAATTGAGGTTGGGCTAAATGGCACAAGTGACCAAATACACAGGGTGGAACTAGAAGGCATGAAGGGACCCTTAAGTCTCACAGTGGCAAGGTTCAAACCCAGAGCTGCCAAACTTTCTCTCTTAAAAGGCCAGATAGTAAATACTTTAGGCTTTGCAAGCCATATATGGTCCCTGTAGAAACTCCTCTTTTTAACCCTTTAAAAATGCAAAAATCTGGGGTGCCTGGGTGGCTCAGCCTGTTAAACGTCCTGCCTTTGGTTTGCCTCCAGTCGTGATCTCACAGTTTTGTGAGTTCAAGCCCCATGGCAGCCTTTGCACTGACAGGCAGAGCCTGCTTGGGATTCTCTTTCTCCCTCTCTCTGCCTCTCCCCTGCTCGTGTACGCAGTGCTCTCTGTCTCTCTCTCTCAAAATACATAAACTTAAAAAAAAATTTTTAATGCAAAAATCATCCCGGCCATACCAAATCAGGCTGCAGGCTGGGTTTCACCAGCTCTCACTTGCTGACCCCTCTTCCAAGCTCTGGTTTGATCCCACGTGTGTGTGGAGGTCACCCTTTCCACACCTCGTATGTACACAGAACACTTTGATGTTCCACTTGCCGGTGGGGCTTTCTCAGACTGTTCACCTGCAAGATTTCATCCCCTCCTCCCCGCCAAGAAAAATAAATTACAACCTCATCTACTAGATGCAGAACTAATTTGCTGCTTGGCATTGCCCCAAATCCTCAGGCCGGATTCATTCCATTAAGCCGCACGCCAGCAGCCTCCATTCAGAGCCAGGTGACATTGTCTCCTTGGAGACAGCACTTTTTTTTGCCCACTACTTAAGCTTGATTGGGAGCAACTTCCTGCATGACAACACTCACGTTAAAAATATCTTAGGATGGCACCTAAGCTCTGCCCCATTCATTGTGTGCCAAGAAATTCCTGACTTACTTCCAGAAAGAAACCACCAGTAGGCAGTTCCAGGTCCCATTGGATCGCAACTCCACATGTGATTTAATTAATGGGTTTCTTAGTTGCATTATCTAAGAACAGAGACAGGAAAGCAGATGTGCTGTCTGTCCACGGCATTGTGCTAGTACTTCAGCCCTGTGTCACTGGCAGAAAACCCAAGGGCTGGCCAAAGGAATCTGCTCCTGCCAGCTACTGATGTCTGAGAATGTTATTTGTTTGTTTTAAACATTCTGACATGTTAGGACACCTGGGTGGCTCAGCCGGTTGAGCGTCCGACTTCGGCTCATCATCTTGCGGTTTCGGGAGTTCGAGCCCCTCAGAGGGCTCTCTGTTTCCAGCCTGTTAGCACAGAGCCTGCTTCTGATCCTCTGTCCCCTGCTCTCTGCCCCTCCTCCGCTTGTACTGTCCCCAAAATAAATAAGTAAAAATAAATATTCTGACATGTTTCTAGGACTGCAGGGTTTAGGGGACCTCCACGAATACATGATTTCCCGAATCTCGTGCTCTCTGAAGTACACCTCTCGGAAAACCAGCATGTTCTCGTGGGAGTGTTCCAATTTGGGAATCAGACTTGGAGCTGAATCCCAGATTCAAATACCTCTGTCCCCTTGAGTAAGTTACCTAACTTTTCTGAACCACAGACTTCTCATATGTGAAATGAGGGTAGTCGTGTGTTATCTTGCAGGATTATCATGAGGATTAGACATGATACTTGTAACCTTCCAAATGAGGCATCCGGCACCCAGAAAACACTCAGTAAATGGTTGTAGTAATAATATTAGGGAGGTCATAGAGTCTCATTTCGGAAAATATAAAAAGAAACCAGGCGCCATTTATGCCCAGTGGTTTGGATATTCATCTGCCTGAAGATGCATGGCTGAGCAGTGTGGCATTTTTTTCCCAAGTCTCTTTCTGTTCTAGTTCCATGAACTCCAGATTCCTAATCATGTGTTTCTTTACCCTACCAGCCTCTTTTTCTTTTTTCACCTGAGTATAAGTAGTTTCAGGTGTACAATACAGTGATTCGACAAGGCTATTACAGTCCCTTGCTCATGTTCCCTATGCTGCTCCTTTCAGCCCTGAGACATACTCATTCCATGGCTGGAAGTCTGTATCTCCCTCTCCCCTGTACCCATTTTGCCCACCCTCCCATCCGCTCCTCTCTGGCAACCATCGGTTTGTTCTCTGCGTTTGTAGGTCTGAGCCTACCTTTCGTTTGTGTATTTATTCATTTGGTTTTTAGATTCCATGTATAAGCAAGATCATATGGTATTTGTCTTTCTCTGTGTGACTTATTTCACTTAACACAATGCCTTCTCTGGTCCATCCATGTTGTCTCAGATGGCAAAATCTTATCCTTTTTATGGCTGAGTAATATTCCAGTGTGTGTGTGTGTGTGTGTGTGTGTGTGTGTGCGCATGCATGTGTTTATAGTGTGTGTGTGTGTGTGTGTGTGTGTGTGTGTGTGTGTATAAAAAACATTTATCCATTCATCTATGAATAGACATTTAGGTTGCTTCCATATTGTGGCTACTGTAAATAAAGCTGCAGTAAACACAGGAATGCATATATCTTTTTAGTTGGTGTCTTCATTTTCTTTGGGTAAATAGCCAGTAGTGAAATTACTGGATTGTAGGATATTTCCATTTTTTATTTCTTGAGGAATCTCCATACTGTTTTCCACAGTGGCTGCACCAATTTATATTGCCGCCAACCATGCATGAGGGTTCCTTTTTCTCCACATCCTCACTGGTACTTTTTATTTCTGTCTTTTTTAGCCTAGCCATTCTACGTGTGAGGTGAGATCTCATTGTGGTTGTGATTTGCATTTTCATGATGATTCACAATGTGGAGCACCTTTTCATATGTCTGTTGGCATCTTTTCATATGTCTGTATGCCTTCTTTAGAAAAATGTCTATTCGGTCTTCTGCCCATTTTTTAATTGGATTATTTGCTTTTTGGTGTTGAGTTGTATCAGTTCTTTATTTATTTGGATGCTAACCCTGTATCAGGTATATCATTTGTAAATATCTTTTCCAATTCAGTTGCCTTTTTGGTTTTTTTAAATTTTTAATGTTTATTTTTGAGAGGGAGAGACAGAGCATGAACAGGGGAGGGTCTGAGAGAGAGGGAGACACAGAATCTGAAGCAGGCTCCAGGCTCTGAGCTGTCAACACAGAGCCCAACGTGGGGCTCGAACCCACGAACCGTGAGATCATGACCTGAGCCGAAGTCAGACACTTAACCGACTGAGCCACCCAGGCACCTCTGCCTTTTTGGTTTTTTGATGCTGTCTTTCCATCAGCCCCTTCTTATCATGCATTTATACTCCCATGTACAAGCTAAGCAAACCTTGCATGCACACACACACACACAGGCACACTCCCTTACACCAAGTATGAAGTGTTCTGTCCTACCTATGAGTATTGACACCTGATGCATTCCCTCCCTCAGGAGCTTCCTCTGGTTCTTTCCATCTCTGCCTCCTTGTCTGCTTCCTCCAGCTAATCCAGGAAGCCAACCCTGAGTGATGACAATCCTTCTTCCACTCACTCCGTCTGACTCCATTTCTCCCACACATGCATACAGTGCTTTGTAGCCAGCTTTGGTACAGTACAGTTTTTATGTTTTCTCTGGCTGTATTTCCAGTTGGATGTCTTTTATTTTTTCATTCCATATGTTTGTTCTGTCTCTGACGTTGTCTGTTCCCTGGCCTGGGGTTCTACGTCTTGTTTCTTCTATCTTTTCCTCTCAATGCCTGGCTGGCATCCTGTGAATGTGTTTGGTGGTTAAAAATTGAGAGAGATGATTGTGTGGGCAGGTATCTGGGTGTGCCTCATGGATAGGTGTGATAGCATATCCAGGAATGATAACTTGGCAATCACAGCAGGAAACAAATATTTTGGCAGGAAATAGAACTTTGGGGCCATGGCCCTTGAGGGCAAAACTGGGGACACCTGGAAGGCCGCAGGCAAAATGAAACATGAAATGGGTTTTATTCTAAAACACAATGCTGCCGGGAGCTAAGGCCGAAACTAGGCGTGCCTTCTGTTGAATTGTTTGTAGCAGGGAATTTTGTTATAGGAAATCAGCAAAATGCAAATAGAGATGTTATTTACAGGATACTTTAGCATGGTGCATCTTTTCTGGCAGTGGGATTTAACCTACAGTTGCATTATCTTCCTCCCGCCCCTTCTTATCTTTCTTTGAAAGAGTTCCAGGG
This sequence comes from Leopardus geoffroyi, assembly GCF_018350155.1. Classification (NCBI taxonomy): domain Eukaryota; kingdom Metazoa; phylum Chordata; class Mammalia; order Carnivora; family Felidae; genus Leopardus; species Leopardus geoffroyi. The sequence continues at coordinate 80,356,272 of NC_059331.1, read as the reverse complement.
ACACCCAACATTCATTGTTAGTTTCCTTGGTTACCAATGACTTTCAGTTTTTCATTTGTGTGTTTCTGGTGTTAAACAAAAATCTCTCTGCTTTTATGCTACATTGACAAAGGTTAGAACTAGTGATTGTGCTTTTATCTCCAGAAAAGCATTGCATTTTGTTTTTTCGATAAAATTACTATACTAACAAAAGAATAGAAAATGACTCATGGAGGTTTTCTTTACTGGAGAGGCTTTATTTCTCTTGTCACAGATTTCAGAATTTTGACATTTGATTTAAAACTCTATATAATCAATCTGGTTGTACAAAAAATAATTTGAGTTTCTCCACCTAAATATAATCAACAAGATTACTGCTCCTATCTTTTTGCTTTTTATTTGAGTCCCTCCAACATCTCTGAATTGGCTAAATGTGTTTTATATGATTCCGGGAGAAAATAGATGAAATGGGCATTAGGGAGTGCATGTGAAAAGCCCTTTCCAAAAAATAAACATATTTTTTGCTTGATTACTAAGTACTGTTGTATGCAACAATGAGTTCACATAAGCTTAACCCAGTTGGATCCATTAGTCAGATGAGGCCTGGTGGAGACCATAGAGGAGGTAAAATGAGCTGGAGTGGGTCTTGCTGGGAAGTCAGCATCTGTGAGCAAACCTTGTGGCTGCTTTCAGGGGTAAGACCCTGCTGACTCCTTACTCACAGCCCTGCTTCTCAATTTCCCTCCTTGCTGCCTGGAGCCCAGCGACCAGGTTTCCTGGCAGAGACTGATCTACAGTCTTGAGTTGGCAATGACATGCATGGGCATCATCCCCCTTTGTGCTTCCTGAAATGGGTGGCCTTTTGGACATTGCTCAGCCCGAGAAGGGGCTGACAAAAGCTACTCCGCTCTCCACACAGCATTCTCCCCAAACTTCTCCACAACTCCACGAGCTGAGGGACCATGGACCTGTCAGGCCAAATATCTGCTGATTGTAAGACCATTTGCAAATTAAATTTGCAGTTTCTTTTCTTTTAAGACACCCTGTGGATATTCTAATTCCCCATAGGAGCATCCTTCACATTCAACTGCCCTTTTCAAAAAAGGTCATGGGTGTCTACCACGTTCTTTTGGAACCCATGTTATTTATATTTTCTGAACTTGTGGTTGTCCACAAGTCCACACCTGAGGCAAAAACAAGCCCTGGCCTCACATTTACCTTTTTTTAAAGGTTATGATTAAGAGCTTGGCTGATTGTGATGATTCAGTTTCTCCACATACCCCTTTTCATTTTATCCTTTTTCAATCATGCATAATCTAACAGAGGATAATACATGCTGAGCAGTCTTATGTGCATACTAATTGATGTTATGAATCCCTCTCCAGGTGGCTCTTAGGCATCAGAATATTCCAGCACTAACATGTTTTCCAACTCTGTATTTCTAAAACGAGTAGCTGTTTGTATAACCTCATCTTTAAAGAATTCAGTTTTTTTTTTTCAGTTTATTTATTTTGAGAGAGAGAGCACGAGCAGAGGAGGGGCAGAGAGAAAGTGAGAGAAAGAATCCAAAGCAGACTCTGTGCTCTCAGTACAGAGCCCAATGTGGGGCTCAAACCCATGAACCATGAGATCATGACTTGAATCATGACCAAGAATCAGACGCTTAACCAACTGAGCCACCCAGGCGCCCATCTTTAAAGAATTCAGACTCAGTGCTGCTAAAGAAAATTTTATCTTCCAAAGGCATGCCCTGCCTGCTAAGCCTACCTATCAATAGTTTCAACTGTTCTAAGCCATGTGTAGCTGATGACTTTGGAGAAGCAAAGTTTAAGTGTGACTCTACAGGCAGCAAATCGTTGGTTGAAATTCATTCTGAGAATTAAAAATAAGATCTAGGGTTTTTTAAAGAGTCTGTTGGATATACCAGTATCTCATTTTAATAGTTAGCACTTACATGATGTCCAATGGCTGCAGATATTGAATCCACCTCGCTCTCAGCCCTGCAACAGAGACAGTAATATCCCCACTGTACTGAAGAAATGGACGCCTACATTGCTAATTACTTTGCCAGATACATGAAGGTGCCTGTGAGTACAGGTCTGGTTCCAATTCCCACACCCTTTCCAATGCAGTCATCTCTCTCTGTGTGCATTTCATTCCCACCAACCCTTCTGTCTTGCCATCTTCCTTCTCTGGAGCTTCCTTCCTGGACTCCCATAGACGTCTCCTTCCCCAAGAGAGGTCATGTCTTTAAACTATCTCTCCTCCATTGTTTTAAAATCTTCCACAATCGCATTCAATTTGAACTGCTCTAATGATAGTAAATCCGGAGACTTGACGGTTGAATCATGTCCCATTCCATTTGGTTACTAACTTTCCAGTGGAAAACAATTACAGTGATATGTGGGCCCACTTAATTGAATATTTTCCTATAGATGCTAGTTCAGTTATTTTCAATGCTAAGCCTTTGGCAGAAAAAAATACAGCCATAATATTAAATCATAAAGTGTTCATTAGAAGAAAATAATACATGATTTCAAGTAAAACTGGAGAGCTTTCAAATTTCTTGCTGCCTTGCAGTTAGAATTGCTTGTTATTTAGTGCTGACTTGGGCAAATATACATATAGCATTTTATGTACCATTCAATATGTCTATATATATTCTTGCAAGTTCTCAATTTTGACTTCTTTTAAGTATGAAGTGCGTTTCTAGGTAGATCAAAAAGAAAGACTCAGGAATACGTTTTCCCGGTACGTGTACACATACATCTTTCTCTATCCTCTTTCACTCCAGTCCAGCTTTGAAAACACACTGACCTAGTCCTTGACCGACACAGTGAGTCTGTGAAATCAGATTAGTTCACCTCTGAGTTGTTCAGAATCCCTATAGACAGCATCAGTGGCTTAGCACCTGGAGTACTTACTTAAAAATCCTCTGAATCTGCACCCCAGAGTCAAATCCACAATGTCTGGGTTGGGGCCAAGGAATCTGAATTTTTGACAGGTACCCCAGATGGTTCTGATACAGGTGATCCCCAAACCCTACTCTGAGAAAAGCGAAAAAGGAGCTAGCATAGCAAACATTACCTTATTTGATTCTCAAGACAGGCCTGTGAGATCAGAATTTACCAATGGAAAATCTGACGTTCAGAGAGGTCCCACTCCCTGTTCCATCTGGTTCCCTGAACACACCATGTGCCTTTACATGTGACCTTCCCATGTCTGGAACCCCCTTTGCTTCCTCTCTGCTTGATGAATCCCCTCTTGTACTTCAGGGCCCAGCTCTGGGTAAGCAGAACTCATCATCCTCTCCTTGCTTCTAGAGCCCTTGGCTTGCTCTGATGGTTTGCTATCTGTCACATGGAAGATGACTGGCTCTATACTTGTCTGTGCCCTCACAGACTCAGTTCCTCCATCGCAGACTTCTTCCCGGACACCCAATGCCTTTCCCTGTTCCTAGAATGTGGGAGGTGCCTCTGAAATATGACACCCAGAAAAAAAATACATACATGTATATATATATATATATATATATATATATATATATATATATATATACACACACACACACACACACACATACATACATACATACATACATGACACCCAGGTTGTAGAGCCAAGATCCAGACCACCATCTTCTGTCAACCACTCGGTGTTCTTTCCTTCTCACCAGAAAATTCCAGACTACTCCAGCAGGTCATAAACTTTTAGATGCCTTCCAGAAGTGCTCCATAGTACACAATATAGCCACAGGCTTTTTCTGACCGCTATTTGTGACCTAAATCCACAGTGGTAGAGGAATTCTTAGTAAGATTAAGGGAATGATGTAAGACCTTGAAATAGATGAAAAGGACTATCTTTCAACACAAAAATTGAAATCACCAACCTGGGTACTCTAGTGCAATGTTCTAAATAAACAACTGAACTGACTCCTGGGAGGACTTCACACTGACCTCAAAACTTCAGACGCAAAACCCTGGGGAGGATGCTAGGCCTCTACCATAGAAGACTATCTTGCTTTGGTCTGGCTTAGCCGCAGACACTATTTCTGAGCCCTGTAGCACCAATATTAGAGAGAAAGGGTTACTTAGAAGTGATCCCCTGGTATGCAGTGCTGGCCCACTTCCCTCACCCCAGAGAAGGACCTCATAATCTCTTTCTAATCATTATGTGATATTTCAAATTGATTCCTTTCTGGCCCTCAAGTTGCTCACAACTATACTTCTTATTTAGTTGAACCTGCTACACACACATTATCAGTGTACCGTCTGCTTTGTCAACATAACCATCCTTGCCCCGCCCAGACTGAGATCCAATCAACTGTGGCTTGGACAAAACATGGATTTTTTTTCTTTCAGTCGGTGTGGGGGAGAATGTTAGTCATAGCATGCTGCCTATTTGTACTATGTCAGGTTGTCTATTTCTGTCAACTGGGTACAAATTTAGCAGAAGGTACATGATTTGCATGTCACAGTGGGTTAGAAAGTTGCTATATAGGGGCGCCTGGGTGGCGCAGTCGGTTAAGCGTCCGACTTCAGCCAGGTCACGATCTCGCGGTTCGTGAGTTCGAGCCCCGCGTCGGGTTCTGGGCTGATGGCTCAGAGCCTGGAGCCTGTTTCCGATTCTGTGTCTCCCTCTCTCTCTGCCCCTCCCCCGTTCATGCTCTGTCTCTCTCTGTCCCAAAAATAAATAAACGTTGAAAAAAAAAATTTTTTTAAAAAAAAGAAAGTTGCTATATAAACAACCCAACGTGAACTTCCTAGTCACCTTCTGTTGCATATGGAGGTGGAAAGAAATAGATTACTCTCTAGTCAATGTCAATTAAATCATCCTTGAAGACTTTCATCTTTGCCTTGAAGGTTATATTAATAGTCATACTTGCATAGCTCTTTCCTTCTTCAAAAACTTCCACATTTGGCCTCACAACAGCCCTTTGGGCATCAATATTCATCTCATCTTGCATAACACACAGAAGTCAAATGGTTTTCCCAAAGTCACAAACTCCATTGTACATCATTGTGTCTGGTCTTTTCATTACACTAGAGAACTTCCCCTAAAACTAAATGCCACATATATTCATATTATACCTACAAATGTAAACTCATGGGGGCCTGGGTGGCTCAGTTGGTTGAGCATCAGACTCTTGATTTCACTGAGGTCATGATTCCAGGGTTGTGGGATCAAGCCCTGCATTGGGCTCCCTGCCAAGCGTGGAGGCTGCTTAAGATTTTCTCTCCCTCTGCCTCCTCTGTCACTCACACTCTCTCTCTCTAAAATAAAAATAGGGGTGTCTGGGTGACTCAGTCAGTTAAGCATCCGACTCTTGATTTCAGCTCAGGTCATGATCTCATGCAAATTTTAGCCCCTCATCGGGCTCTGTGCTGACAGTGTGGAGCCTGCTTGAGATTCTTTCTCTCCTCTCTGCCCCTCCTCCTCTCTCTCTCTCTCTCTCTCTCTGTCGTTCTCTTTCTCTCAAATATAAAACAAAATAAAATAAAAGTAACCTCAGATGGGTTTGAATCTTAAAACTGGTGCTACTGCTGGCTGGCAGTGTGGTCATGGAGACATCACATTTCCATTGGTAGTACAACTAACTTTCTTCAAGAGATGAATGCTTCCATATTGAGGTCACATGAGCACTGATATCAGGCAGGCTTAGGAATGGTGCAGATGATCCATGAAGTTGCTGGACTCAGAGCATAGTGAGCTTAATTATGATGGTGTTGGGGCACCTGGGTGGCTCAGTCAGTTGAGCATCTGACTCTTGATTTCAGCTTATATCACGATCTGTCAGATGTGAGATTGAGCCCCGCATTTGGGTGTGGAGCCTGCTTAAGAGTCTCTCTCTCCCTCTTCATCTGCCCCTCCCTCCCTGCTCATGTTTTCACTCTCTCTCTCAAAAAAAAAAAAAAGATGATGTTGAAGGAAATTCAGGGTCCCATGATATGCCAATGGCAGTTGAGTATGTAGATATAAACTACACAACAGAAAGCTTGGTCTCCTGAAGTGTCACTCTGCTGATTGAGGAGTGGGAAGGCGGCTGTCCTACCCATTTCACCCAGGAACCCTCTTCCCTGGAGTTTTTTTCCCCAAATAGTTACAACATGCATGGACATATAATACTAACTGAGCTGGGCCATTTTAGACCACCATTTGAAAAAGCAGGCCACCTGAAGTGCCCTTCTCTGAACTATCGGCAAGTAAATCAGGAAGTGAAAATGCCTATGCCCTGACTCGTGTTTTAGTTTACTTGGTGAAAGGAGAAAAAGATATTTTTATGCTATGTTGGGATGGAGACCAGGAGAAGTATTGGTAAATCCAAACTGTGTTTTTTTGCTCATAATATATAGGCATCAGGACATAGCTGGTGATATTTTAGATATTTTATTGCTTAGTTTTGGTGATATGTTTGAACTGAGCCATCATATAGATAAGTATTCTAGCAGAAGTATGTTATTACTTGGCATTTGCCTTCACTGCTCCAGGAATTTTTCATAAATTATCTCATTTAATCTTCTCAAAGACCCAGTGATGTAGGTACTGTTATTTCCATTTTGCAGATGAAAACAGAGCATGGTGGCCTTTAATGGCTTGCCCAAGGTACACAGCTAATAATGGCAGTGGCTGAATTCAGATTCAGTTAGGTTAGCTCTGGAGCCAACTCTCTCTCTAACTGTGTGACCCATGGGATGTGGTAGGCAATACTCAGCTCCCAGAGCAACGAGGATGCTTTACAGGAACTTAATGAATGCTTGTTGGATAAATGATACAAACAAATGAGTAATATTCATCCAGCTTGCAAAGAAAAATAAGGCATATTTGGGGTACTTCCTGTTGATGGAATCTAACTTCCCAAATATTGAATCAAGATAATTTAATAAAAGCAAAACTCTGTATGATTACCATTAGGTCATCAATTTTTAAATTTTTTTCTTTTTTTTTTTAACATTTATTAATTTTTGAGAGACAGAGAGAGACAGAGCATGAGTGAGGGAGGGGCAGAGAGAGAGGGAGACACAGAATCTGAAGCAGGCTCCAGGCTCTGAGCTGTCAGCACAGAGCCTGACATAGGGCTCGAACTCACGAACTGTGAGATCATGACCTGCACTGAAGTTGGACACTTAACTGATTGAGCCACTGAGGCGCCCCTAGGTCATCAATTTTTAAATTTTTATTTATTTTTTAGAGAGAGAGAGAGAGAGAAGCGGAGCTCACTCGAAGCAGAGTTTGTGCTCACCTGAAATGGGGCCCGAGCTCACCTGAAGAAGGGCTCAAGCTCACCCAGTGTAGGCTTGAATTCACAAACCGAGATCATGACCTGAGCCAAAGTCAGATTCTTTGGCTCTAGTGACTGAGCCACCTAGGCACCCAATTGTTTTAAATTTTAAATACAAATGTGTGATTTACCAGAAACACTCTTTAGACATTTTAAACTGATTCTCTCGCAGTTATCTCAAATAAGTCATGCCCATCAGTATTTAAAAATACTTTGGTTGCTTGGCCAGCTCAGTTGGTGGACAATATGACTCTAGATCTCAGGGTCATGAGTTCGAGCCCCATGTTGCACATGGAGCCTACTTAAAATAAAAATAAAAACAATAAGAAGACTTTCCCTTTCACCTTGGTTTAGGTCTCAATTCCTCATGTAGCCTCTCTTCTCAAATCCAACCATGTTTGACTCTGAAAAACTGTTTATTGGAATGCCTATTCTTCCTATGTTAACTTCAGTGTATAATATAAAATAATAACCTTGATCACAAACCCAAGAACTTATAGGTTTTCTTGTTCAACCTCTTGAGTTTATAGTCATTCTTGTTTACAGTGCTTGTGAATGTGAATCTGAAATGCTTTATGGATTTTAATTTTTTTATTTGTATTTTTAAGATTTTATTTTTTGAGCATTCTCTATACCCAACGTGGAGCTCCAACTCATAACCCCAAGATCAAGAGTCACATGCTCCACTGAAGGAGGCAGCCCAGTGGCTGGATTTTTAAAACAAATTATTTTAACTGCATGCTACAAGACCATCTCATAAAGAGAATCTGTGTGGATTTCTCCTTTTTTCTCAACATCTTTGGGTGGCCCGTGTTAGCATTCCCATCTAGAAAGATTTGAACTAGTATCTGGAGGGCTTTTGCTAAAGAACACCATGCATCAGTTCTGGCTGAAACTCCCCATCTGCAGAAGAAGCCAAGGTTCATTCATCCTTCACTGAACATAGAGCCAGGCTGCTGATTACGAAGGAACCATGGCTACACCATCTAGCTGGAGAATTCATATACAACATGCAGAGCTATAGTCCTTTACCCAAGGAAAGTTTGCACATATGCCAAAATTTCCCAGGTGTTAGGAGAATAAGTTTGGGAAACTCCATATTTTATGCTGAAAGAGAACAGCCAAGAAAACTAAAAGAGCTGGGACTTCAATGGCATATTACAAAGACAAATTTATACTTATATTTTTTTATCACAGAAGCCAATGAAGGATCCTCATCAAGAACCTAGACTCTTTCCATAATCTGTCTCCAATATCCCCTATGGCAAAAGTCAGTAAACTTTTTTCTTTAAAGGGTCAGATAGTAAATATTTTAGGCTTTGTGGGCCATGCTGTCACTTGGAGTTCCTCAGCTCTGTAGTTGTAGCAGAGAAAGCAGCCATAGACAACTAAACATAACTGTGTTCCAATAAAACTTTATTTATAAAAACAAGTAGCAGGCTAAATTTGATCCACGGGCTGTATTTTGCTGACCCTTGCCTTTAAGTCTCAGAATCTTCTCAGAAACGGTGAATAACACACACTCTTTACTGAGTCACCTTGCCCTGGAAGTGTCACACATCACTTCCATGGGTGAGAACTAGTCTCCTGGCTTCATCTAGATGCAAGGGTGCCTGGGAAAATGTAGTTCCTGTCTGGGAAGACACTTTTCTCTACATCATGGAAGAGAAACGTGAATCCTTCACAGACATTTAGCCATCTCAGGCATAGGCATATCACACATGCAACTATTATACAACTATTCAGGCATACACATATCACACAACAACTATTTTGCTGGTCCTATAAAAGGAATGCATGTTGAATTTCAGATTTCTTAAAAGCAATACTATTCATAGAAATGAATTTTAGCATGTAATCACTAATTTACTGGTTATGAATTTCTTGGCCCAGTCTGCTCTTATAAAACTAGTTTTTAAAAGAGGTAACTCATTCTGTATTAGAAATAATAGATTGTATTTTTATTGAAACACTGTTTTCTGCAAACATAGCATCTAATGGAAAGTGGTCATTTGTGTATCTATTATTACATGTTGGCTTTTCTGTATTGGTTTCATCAGAATAATCAGCAGGTGGGTCCATCCATGAAGACATTGAATTGTTTCCATAGTTGAAGTGCTTTCTTCAGAAGGTGAGGAAAATAATGGTTCAGGGATTAAAAAGCCAGCAGTACATTCAGTGAAAAAAATACAACCATAAAATTTTTTTTTAATTTTAAGATAAAATTCCAGGAATTTCTTTCTTTTTTTTTTTCTTAATGTTTATTTTTGAGACAGAGGGAGAGAGAGACAGAGTGTGAGCAGGGGAGCAGCAGAGAGAGAGAGAGAGAGAGAGAGAGAGAGAGAGACAGGCTCACAGAATTTGAAACAGGCTCCAGGCTCCAAGCCCTCAGCACAGAGCCTGACGTGGGGCTCCAACACACTAGTGGTGAGATCATGACCTGAGCCAAAGTCAGACGCTTAACCACTGAGCCACCCAGGAGCCCCAGGATTTTCTAAACTGTAGTTTCCACGGTAACTTTCACTCTTGTATGTCCATAAACTGTTTTGTGTAGCTACAAAGATATTCTATCAAGACTGCCTTGTGTCCAAGGCAGCAAGAGCCACAATTATAGACACCACAGTTCACATGTATCCCTTTTTCATAACTTGTCTGAAAGAAAATGTGATATTTTTCAGCTGAGCTTTACATATGTTTTATCCCTGTTCAAAAGTGAGTTATTTCAGATGCATGAGGAAAGAATGACCTATCTCTGATGGACTTGTGGATAAGGAAAGAATTGATCCTCTGCTTTGTTTTTGACTTTTTCCAGTGCCTAGATTGACAGGTGTCTTCATAATCTCCTAACTATCAGAAAAGACTAACTCAGACAGTGTGAGTAGTGAGTTCTCCTGCTGCTCATCAGTTCTGTCCCCCTCTTTAAGTTTTCCCTCTGGGTACAAAGCTACAAACCGCCAACTCATTGCAGGTATACCTTGATTTACCTTTATAAATACTATGTAAAATATTCTATTACAATTTCTAAGTAATTTTTGGTGAAACCTTTTTAAACACGAAAATTCCCAACGCAAATATCCCCTCCTACAATTGTTCATTTGTGTGTGTGTGTGTGTGTGTGTAGGGGGGAGCCCTTAACTGGCTTGCACAGCACTGGTACAAATGAGCACATGAAGGTGTTTTATGTGGCTATGCTCACATCCTTGTAATCACAAATCACTTTCATGCTCCCAGCCTGTATTAAGCATCACAGGCTATGGGCCATTGCTGTCACTTTATAGATTTGACTTTTCAAGGCTCACAACCCAAGCGCCTGCGTTCATCCTCCTGGGTGCCTATGCCTGTAATTTAAATTAGCTGCCCCAGCAGGATCAATGTCATCTGGGTGATGAACTTGTGGTCAGCTTAGCCAATCTTCCTGTGAAGCCTTGTATTGGATCAAATACCAGAATAACTAATGTTAGTTATTCCTTTAGTGTACAACATTGAATTTGTCAAAATAGCTAAGAGTAAGTAGTAACTAAGGTTAACACACAAATTATATGTGCAATTTACAACTTAGAGGAGTAATTAAATACAAGGAAAAATTATGAACTTTCCACTATCTGGTTATATAGTGATACTGAATTTTGCTTCAACACTAACAGTTATGTGAACTTGAACAAATTCTTTTAAATTTAACTTCTTTCAGTCTTCATTTCCTCATCTGTTAAAAAGGCATTAATAGTCCCCATCTATTTCGGACCCTCTACATGCTAAGCACTGAAGTAGTTGTTTTACATCTATTATTTAATTTATTAGTAATAACAACAAGCAGTGTCTTCTTATATCCATTTTATAATTTGTTAGAAATTGATGTGAGGGTTTCTTTTTTCTCTATCAACGTCCCTGTTTCTTCTGAAAGAATTATACCTTTTGACTACTACTTTTATAGATGATGATGACGGGACTAAGGAGCTGTCGATACAAACCGGTGGAAGAGTGTTTTATTTTTTCCTTTCTAAATTTCCAAGTACATCCTTTGTTGTTATTGCCAGTATAGCAGTAGTTATGATGCAAACCTCCTGAGTGGGGGGGACACCTAGGTCAAACATGCAGCCAGCAGGCACAGGAATGGCCAAACTGGTGGGTCAGTGGGTTGGTTTTCTCTGGCTGTATCCCTTCTGACTCACCAGTCCCACGTTAACAAGATGCTAAATGTTTTTATTACTGTCCCATGATAAATGATCTGGGCTTACAGAGCCTCTCCCTCCTATTTGCACTAACCATCGCGTCTGCTAAGTTCATGTTTCCCCTTCTGGACTGAGGACTTCTGGAGGTCAGAGTCCATGTCCTCATTTATCTTTGCGTGGTTGGCATGGTGAATGTGACCGGTACATGTTTGGATGAATGGATGAGTGACTACAAAGTAAATGATATGAAACCAACACTCAAATGAAATCTGCAAGGTCGATGGCTAGAAAGTGGCAGCACCAGCTGTGTCTCTTCTCCCCGCCTCTTACACAGTTGAGGAGGGAGTTGCCATCCTAAGACCATGGATGTGGCTAGCACTTAGTAGGAACTCAAAATGTTTGTTTCTTTCCCTTCTCCAGCCAAGTATTGTTCAGTGTCTCAGCCCTCCACCCTTATTTTGGATTCACAACTTAATCTAGTCTTGGCTTTTATGCTTTCACAAAAAGTACACCCTTTCAGTTCATCCTGAACCCTCAAAGAGTTCCTGGGTTTTTTCTTCATCTTTCTTCCTCCTCCGCCATTTTGGTTGATTCCTGGAGTAGCTTTATATTTTGCCCTCCTCTTTAGAGCAAACAAACCCTCAGGATTCCTGCATCTTTTTCTCTCCCCAATCAGTAAGGGAAAATATATGGTCATTTCTGTGCATGACTCTCTCCAGGCCGTTCTTTATTTCTAATCTGGGTGAAATAATTCTCCTGCTTTCATTTAACCTTAAATGTTTATCCTTGGTAGCTATTGCTCACTTACTGATTGATTTTCATTTACGTACAAATCCATTATGACATCCAGCAGACCCCCTGCAAGTTCACAGCTTGCCCTCTATACATACTTTGAAAAGTCTGGGAATTACCTGGAATCCAAACTAAATTAGAATTTAATTTTTTAAAACACTTGAGCAAAATATAAAAAGTTTATACATAGATTCAAGGCAACTTAGCCACATAAGTATAAAGTTTTGGAGAAACACTAAATTAGCATTATTTTGTTGGTCTGCCTTAAGAAGTTCTAAAATAGGATATTAAGTATAAAATTATTTGCTTTTTATCTATGCTACATGTTCTTACCTAACACTTTTGGAGGGTCACTGGTTTTATGTAATCTTCTGATTAAAATGGCTTATGTGCGATCAGAGATCTTTATAATCAAAGGCAACACACAGGGAACCTTCTGGCTGGTAGTTACTACTCATCTTTGCCCCTTTGCTGCATGCACTGCATGAAATTTTAGCTCAAATGAAGCTAGATGTAATGCTTTTTGATGTTTTCCAAAAGAAGTGTGCATTAGATTGGAAAAAAAAACCACTTTGTTTCTCTTTGGGGAAATAAAACATTCAGGTATGGAACAATGAGACAACAGTACAGAAGAGAGAATCTGGTGGAGTCAAGACTGCCTGCTAGCGATTCTGAGTGCCGTGTGAGTTTACAGACATTGCCCATAGGAAGTGTGGAACTGATGGTCTGAAGTCAGAGTATCCATCCTCATTTAGTGGCAGGAGCTCAAAACTGAATGACAACAGTAAAGGCAGATATCTCTTTGTTTTGAAGCTAGAGCCTCAATTAGACCTGAGAATGGAATTGAAAGCATAGCACCTTTAACCACTCTGTTAGAACTGTATCTACATGATTCTTCTTGCCCATCTGTACACTCCATCAAACAGTATTGCTTCACCCATTTGAAAAGGGAAGAAAGTGGATTGCTAAAGAGGATTTCTGCAGGACCATTCAGACCCCTGCTGGGAAGAGACCAGCGGGACATGCACAGTCTTTCAACCGGACCTTCATGGCTTTTCCAGGATCAGTTAAGAGGGAAGAAATTTCAGTACCCCAGACAGAAGCATCTTCCTGATGAGGAAAACCTCCAAATACATGGTTGTAATCTCAGAACCAACCATGTGCTCTAGAATCTCTGATGTCTTCATTCTGCTCTGGTCAGTTCTCACATACTCAGTCTTACTGTCAGTCACAACATTCAGCAAAGGAGATCTGAAACAGAGTGAAAAGTTCAACGTTTTAAAAACACTCCACAAGGAAATATGTGTGATTATTAAATTTGAAATGGGCAAAGGACTTTGTATGGCATAAAAGCAGTGGAATAAACTGTGGGACAAAAATATTGATACACATGACGACACACAATTTAAATATTTTTTATGTTTCAGAGGATATTGTAAATAAAATTTCAATGCAAATCAAAATTAGGAGAAAATGTCTCCAGTGAAGGGTAATTGTATCCAAAATATAAATCAGTCTTTGAAACTAATAAGAGAAACACTAAAAACTTGAAAGAGAAAGGAATCAAAGATCTGAGCAATTCATAAGGGAAGAAATGCAAATATACTCATTAAACAAACACCAAATGTGTAGCAAGGTTCCATACTAGGTGGTGTAATACAGCACGAAGAAAAGACCAAGTTCCTGCCCTCGAGGAAAAAAAATATTCTGGTGTGGAAAGACCATCAATAAGCAAATTTTAAAAGTAAGTAAGTAAGTAAAGGGGCACCTGAATGACTCAGTTGGTTAAGTGTCCAACTTGATTTCAGCTCAGGTCATGATCTCACGAATCATGGGATCTCACATCAGGCTCTGTGCTGACAGCGTGGAGGCTGCTTGGGATTCTCTCTCTCACTCTCTCACTCTCTCTCTCTCTCTCTCTCTGCCCCTTCCCCACTCGTGTGTGTGTGCTGTCTCTCTCTCTCTCAAAATAAATAGGTAAACATTTCTTTTTAAAGTAAGTAAATATATGTGTGATGGTGATAAGTACTTTGGAGAAAAAGCAGAGGAGGGTAATAACAGATTCCAGGGGTTGTAGGTTTGTATACCTTTCTAAGGAGGTGAGTTTTGAGCAGAGGGAAGAGAGGGCACTCCCAATTAGATATCTAAAAGAAGAGCTTTCTAGAACAGAATTGCAGATGCAAATGCCCTGGGGCAGAAAGTACTTCATGTCTTCAAAATAAGAGCCACTAATGTGACCGGGCATAGTCGGCAGCAAGGAGAGCAATGGGCAATGAGATCAGAAAGGCAGCAGGTGGGGCACCTGCGTGGCTTAGTTGGTTAAGGGTTGGACCCCAGCTGAGTCTGACTTCAGCTCAGGTCGTGATCTCATGGTTTGTGAGTCCGAGCCCTGTGTCAGGCTCTGTGCTGACAGCTCAGAGCCGGGAGCCTGCTTCAGATTCTGTGCCTCCCTCTTTCTCTGCCCCTTCCCCACTTGCCCTCTGTCTCTCTCAAAAATAAATATTTTAAAAGATGGATGGATGGATGGAAGGAAGGAAGGAAGGAAGGAAGGAAGGAAGGAAGGGAGAGAGAGAGAGAAAAAGAAAGAAAGAAAGAAAGAAAGAAAGAACGAAAGAAAGAGAAAGAAAAGAAAGAAAAAGAAAAAAAGAAAAAGAAAGGCAGCAGGTAGGAGCAGGCCATGCAGGGTCTTGTCTGCTACTCCCTGCCTCTGCTCTGAGTGAGATGTGAAGCCCTTTGAAATTTTGAGCAGAATGGTGACATAATGTAGCTTAAGATTTAAGGGACCATTGCTCTGCTTGCTACGTGGGAAACGTGTGGAGAGGACAAATTCTGAAGCAGAGGAAGAAGTTAAGAGTTGCTGTAACAATCCAGGTAGGACATGAAGGTAATTTGGGCTAGGATGGTAGCAGGAGGGGTGGTGAGAATCCATTTTTGGATATATTTTGGATCTATTTTAAAGGCAGGGTCAATAGGTGTTGCTGAAGGATCCAATGTGGTGTGTGAGGGAGAAGAGTCTCGAGTGACAACTGGGTTTTTTGACCTGAGCAATAAAAGTGATTTGTAGCATGGGGGGATCCGTGGGGGCAACAGGTTTGAGAGGAACACTCAGGAGTTCCCTTTTAGACAGACTACATTTGAGTTGTCCCTCCAGAGCTGATGGATGCATGAGTTTCCAGTTCAGAGGAGAAAGGATGCACCGTGGATAGATACTGGGAGTCATCAGCATAAGAATGTTTTTTAAAGCCTGAAACCAGGTGGGATGATGTTTGGCTAGGTGCCGAAGAGGTAGAGAGGAGAAAATTTGTCTGGGACTGAGCCTGGGACACCGCAACATTTAGAGCTCAATTGATGGGAGGAGCCAGCAAAAAAAACCCTGGGAAGCATAGAGGAGTAGCCAGTTATGTCGAATTTTTGCTTCATGGTTTCCTCCATTGCTTTTATGCTCACCGAGTCATTTGATGCTTATAAAGTGTTCTCCACTTCTGAGGACATTGCACATGAAATCTAGTAGCAAAAACCAAGACTGGGGGAGGTCTTTGAACAAAGGGTTAATAACCCTGGTATGTATAAAACTCAAAAGTCTCTAAGAGAAACACTAACGCTTCAGTGGAGAAAAGATTTACACATATGAATAAGTGTGAAGTCAGGAAGTCATAAGCTTGATGTTTATCATCGTTTTCTTTAAAAAAATTCATCTTAAAAAAATTTCATCTTAGGCTTCCAAAGGAGTGCAAAACATAATATTTTAAGTACATAATGTAATTTAAATGCAAAGATACAATAATACAAAGTCTCATCAAGAAACTTTCCATATCATGTGTTTATGATGCACATATTCTTTTTTGGTAGAAAATATTTCATCAAGCATATCTGGTATTTTTTATTCCCCTTTATTTATTTAAGTGTTTGTTTATTTTTGAGAAAGAGAGAGACAGAGTGCAAGTAGGGAGGGGCAGAGAGAGAGGGAGACACAGAGTCTGAAGCAGGCTCCAGGCTCTGAGCTGTTAGCACAGAGCCCAATGCGGAGCTCGAACTCATGCTCGAACTGCATGATCGTGACCTGAGCCAAAGTCCCACACTTAACCGACTGAGCCACCCAGGGGCCCCTCACTTTTTAAATTGAAATATAATTAACATAGAGTGTTATGTTAGTTTCAGGTGTACAATATAATGATTCAAAAATTCTAAACATCACCCGTTGCTCATCACAAGTGCACTGCTTAATCCCCATCACCTATTTCACCCAACCCCCACCTGTTTCCTCTGGTAACCATCAGTTCTCTGCAGTTAAGTATCTGGGTTTTTGTTTTTGTTTTTTGTCTCTTTTTTCTTTGGCTTGTTTCTTAAATGCCACATATGAGTTAAATCATATGGTACTTATCTCTCTAACTTATTTCACTTAGTATTATACCCTCTAGGTCCATCTATGTTGTGGCAAATGGCCAGATTTTATTCTTTTTTTTGTGGCTGAGTAATATTCCATAGTATATATACCACATCTTCTTTATCCATTCATCTATGGATGGATGCTTGCTTCCATATCTGAGCTATAGCACATAATGCTGCAATAAACATAGGGGCACATGTATCTTTTCAAATTAACATTTTCATTTTCTTTGGGTAAACACCCAGTCGTGGAATTACTGAATCATATGATAATTCTGTTTTTAATTTTTTGAGGAACCTCTATATTATTTTCCACAGGGACTGCACCAGTTTGCATTCCCACCAACCATGCGTGAGGGTTCCTTTTCCTCCACATCATCATCAACACTTTTTATATCTTGTCTTTTTTATCCTAGTCATTCCACCTGGAGTGAGGCAATATCTCATTGTGGTGTTGATTTACATTTCCCTCAAGGTTAGTGATACTGAGCATCTTTTCATGTGTCCACTGGTCATCTCTATGTCTTCTTTGGAAAAATGTTTATTTGGATCCTGTGCCCATTTTTTAATTGGATTATTTGTGGGGGGTTTTGTTGCTCAGTTGTATAAGCTCTTTATATATTTTAGATATTAATGCCTTTTGGGTTAATGGATATACCATTTGCAAATATCGTCTCCCATTCAGTGGGCTATCTGTTTTGTTCCTGGTTTCCTTCACTGTGCAAAAGCCTTTTTTTAATGTAGTCTCCATAGTTTCATTTTGCTTTTGTTTTCCTTGCCCTAGGAGACCTATCTAGAAAAATATTTCTATGGCCAATATCAAAGAAATTATTGCCTATACTCTCTTCTAGATTTTTATGGTTTCAGGTCTCCCATTTAGGTCTTTAATCCATTTTGAGTTTATTTTTGTGTATTATGTAAAAAAAATGGTCCAGTTTCATTCTTTTGCATGTAGCTGTTCAGTTTCCCCAGCACTAGTTATGAAGAGACTGCCTTTTTCCCACTGTATATTCATTTTATTTGGGGGCCAGTATCTCTTATGAACATAGATGCAACAGTTCTCAACAAATTATTAGCAATGTGAATCTAACAAATACATTTAAAAAAATCATTCACCACAGTCAAGTGGGATTTATTCCAGGGATACTAGGGTGGTTCAATATGCACAAATCACTTAATGTGATACATTAACAAGAGAAAGCATGAAAACCATATGATCTTCTTAATATATGCAGAAGAAGCATCTGACAAAGTACAATGTCTACTCATCAAACTCGCAACAAAGTAGGTTTAGTGTGAACATACCTCAACGTAATAAAGGCCATGTATGAAAAACCCACAGAGAGCATCATACTCAATGGTAAAAAAACTGAGAGCTTTTCCTCTAAGATCAGGAACAAGACAAGGTCTACTCTTATAACTTTTATTCAACATAGTACTGGAAGTCCTGGCCACAGCTATCAGACAACAAAAAGGAATAAAAGGCATCCAAATTGGTAAAGAAGAGGTAAAATTTTCACTATTTGCAGATGACATGGTACTATATATAGAAAACCTGAAAGACTCCACCAAAAAACTGCTAGAACTGAAAAATGAATTCAGTAAAAGTCAAAGGATACAAAATTAATACACAGAAATCGGTTGCATTTCTATACACTAATAATAAAGTAGCAGAAAGAGAAATTAAGAAAACAACCCCTTTTACAACTGCACCAAAAAGAATAAAATACCTAGGAATAAATTTTTGTAATTTTTTTAATGTTTATTTTTGAGAGAGAGAGAGAGAGAGAGAGAGAGCAGGGGTGGGGCAGAGAGAGGAGACACAAAATCTGAAGCAGGCTCCAGGCTCCAAGTTGTCAGCACAGAGCCTGACGTGGGACTCAAACCCACGAACTGTGAGATCATGACCTGTGCCAAAGTCAGATGCTCAATCAACTGAGCTACCCAGGCACCCCAACCTAGGAATAAATTTAACCAAGTGAAATGCCTGTATTCCAAAAACTATAAAACATTGCTGAAAGAAATTGAAGAACACACAAAGAAATGGAAAAACTTTCCATGCTCATGGATTGGAAGAACCAATATTGTTAAAATGTCCATACTACCCAAAGAAATCTACAGATTTAATGCAATCTCCTCAAAATACCAACACCATCTTTCACAGAACTAGATATCCTAAAATTTGTATGGAATCATAAGCGATCACAAATAGCCAAAGCAATCTTGATAAATAAGACCAAAGCTGGAGGTACCACAATCTCAGATTTCAAGGTATACTACAAAGTTGTAGTAATCAAAACAGTATGGTACTGGCACAGAAATAGACAGACACATGAATCAGTGGAACAGGATAGAGTCCAGAAATAAGGCAATGCATATATGGTTAATTACTCTATGACAAAGAAGGCCAGCATACCTGGTATTTTTAAAAATCATCTCAGAGCCACATTACATGAAGCAAACCATCTTAGAAATTCCCTTGGTAAAGACTTGGAGATGTTTAGCCTCAGCAATAAATAAATACATATGAATGAAATATAACTTTGCCCTTACCAAAATGGCGAAGAATACAAAATAGAAAAAAATCCCAGAGTTGGCTAGGAGATATAAAAATGGTCTTTCTGATGTAGAGCTGTGGGGTGTGTATTTTGGTACTGCATATATTTTCTGGTGTTAGTTTGTATCAAAAGCCTGAAAACTTGGCATTGTCTTTGACTCAGCAGTCCCAGCCTTAGAAGTTCTGATTCTTTCAATATACAACGGAAACAATAATTGATAAGGGCAAAGATTTAACCACAAGAAGGTCCACAGCATCCAAAACAGAGGTGGCAAAAATTTGGGAACCATAAACAATACAGAAATATCTATATGACAATATACTATGGAACAATTAAAAATGATGTCATAGGAGCACTGGGTGTTGTATAAAAGTCATGAATCACTGATTTCTACTCCTGAAACCAATATTGCACTGTATGTTAACTAACTAGAATTTAAATTTAAAAACTGATGTCATAAAAGTAATGACATAGAAAAATGTTTCTAATATAGTGAAATTGTACGACCTATTTCTGTTTATGTATGCCTAGAAAATAGACAGAAAGAAAATACACTAAACTGTCATGTTCATCTCTTAGTAGTATGAGATAAATGATTTTAATTTTATTAGATTTGCTGTTTCAAGTTTTCTACCATAAATATGTTAGTTACATTGGCACATGGCACAATTACAGAAGAAAAGGCTAGGAATTTTTCACAAAAATAACACAGAAGCAACATTCTAGGGCAGCACATCCATTTGAATTCGCTACGATGCAGGACCCCTGGCTGGCTCAGTCGAGTAAGCATCTGACTCTTGATCTTGCCTCAGGTCATCATCACATGGGTCTTGGGTTCCAGCCCTGGATCAGGCTCCATGCTGAAAGCATGGGATCTACTCGGAATTCTGTCTCTCCTTCTCTCTGCCCCTTCCCACTTGCACTCTCTCTCTCTCTCTCAAATAAATAAACAAACAAACTAAAAAAAAAAAAAAAAAAAGAACTTGCTACGATGCTAGAAATGTTCCCTATCTGTATTGTGGAATGCCATAGCCACGTGTGGCTACTGGGTACTTGAAATGCAGTTAGTTCACCTGAGAAACTGATTTTTCATTTTAATTAAGTAAAATTTACAGAACCACATGCAAATAATAGCTACTGTATTGGACGATGGGATTCTATGGCAGATTGGCACAGCACAGAGAAAAGATCAGCAGACCTGGTTCAGTGTGGGAAGAGCTCTGGATTAGACCAGATCTGAGATGATCAGCCCCCATTGGAATTAGTAGAATGCCCATCAGTTTACTAGGAGAAATTGGAAGCTTATTTCCAACCCCAGTGAATAAAGTTACATGTGTATAATTTAGGTGTAAGTTAACTGTATGGTAAATGATAGAGCATTCTCATTCCATAATGTAGGCTTTTTCTTAATTGATACATTTGGTTGGCTTTATCTTACTTTATATATTTGGTGGTTGTCACAAAATTTGTAATTAAAGTACTCTTCCAGATCCTGGAAAAGACAGAATTCTGGACAGAGTGAATGCTATCCTAATATTTTAGGCACTATGCTGATATCTAGGAGCAGTAAACAGCACTCCTTATCAAAAGTTGCTTTTTAAATAGGCTTATACTACTCTCTGCATGTGTGACATTTCAATTTAAGAGTTGCACATGAAGAAGTATATCCTATGATGACCTCCTAAAAGGCGAAGGGAGAAGACTCTCTCTTTTCTCATATTTTGTTTTGTGGCTTATGTTTTAAGAGCTATTCTCTTGGACTTAATGTGCTTAAAAGCTTCCAAAAAATTTACAATCTGTTTTTATCTAGGAAAAAAGGCACAGCTCCTAATTCCTCTTAACCAGGATTATTAAATTTTACAGCACTTAAGGTAATGTAACGATTATACTCTGATGGGAGAATAATGTTTTAAAAATAATGAAATTATGGCAGAAGCATTTCGATATAATTATAGAGCCATAATAAAAATTTCAATTAGCCTTTCATCACATTGCAATTAACTGTGCATTTAACGTTAGTGCGGCCATAGGTTTCACTTGTTTCTTCCTTTTAAAAAAATAACATATGATTATTTTTTGTTTTGTTTTGTTTTCACATTAGTCTGAGAGGTCTCCTAGAAAATTAAATTAAAATCCAACCGAGTTTTCTAAAAAATAAGCAAAAAGTGGAAGAAGATATACTTCAAATGATCGTAATTCTAATTTAGATTATATCAGTTATCGATTGCTGTGTGACAAGTTAACCCAAAACTTTGCCACTTGAAACATGTGTGAGTCACAGTTTCTGAAGGTGAGGAATCCGAGAAAGGCTTAGCTGGGTAGTTCTGGAGCAGGGGTCTCATGAGGTGGCAGTCAAGCTGTCCGCCAGAGCTCCGGCGATCCCAAGCCTTAACTTGAGCCTCCAAGTGGAGGATCCATGTCAATATGGCTGTTGGCAAGAAGCCTTAGTTCCTTACTGGGTTTTGGCAGAAATGGAGGCCTCAACCCGAGGATCTTGCCACGGGGCTGCTTGAGTGTCCTTTTTACATGGCAGTTCACTTCCTCTAGAGTTAGTAATCCAAAAGAGAAAGCCCGAAGCCTCAAGGTCTTTTATGGCCCAACCTTGAAGTCACGTGGCCGCACCTCTGCCTTATTCTGTTCACGAGAAGAGTCACTAAGACCCACCCATATGCAAGAGGGCAGTAACGAAGCCATAGGAACGTGGGTACTCGCTTTAAATCGAAACAACCATGAAATGCAAACAGGAGAAGGCAAAGCCGTACTTAGAATCCGAATAGAACTTAAGTGCGAGGAGGTCCACATACAAATGTCAGATTTGCCTATACTTTTCTCCCCTTGTTTCTTGGAGTTCTGCTAGGCAGTACTTGCAATTTTGTGCCTGACACATTTTTCCCACGAAGAACGTACCTTTGTGAGATCAACAGTCAAAAAAAAAAAAAATTCACGCTACCCTCTGTTTTTTAAGAATTCTAAGAGGCTCACTGTGAAAGAAGAGCTCAAAGAAAACTCAGGTGGTCTCTCAACTCGGAAGGAAGAGGGACCAAAAAGGACCTTGGTGGGTGCTCTGCAGCTTTGGTTTCCCAGATGGAGACTTTCTGTTTGCAGTAACTCCTTGCCCTCTGCGTTCCCCTCCCTGCATTCTTTCCCTGGTGATCTCGTGCAGTTCGGCACGGTTCACAGTTTTATCGCCAGCCCGACTTCTCTGTGATCTTCAGACTTGTACATCCAGCTGTTCAACATTTCTGCTGCTTTGACTAATTGGCTTCTCAAACCTACTCCGTCCAAAGCAGGATGTTTCCTTCAGAGTCGCGGGGCAGAAGAAAAGCAGGAAGATAAGCGTGCAGCGCCCTGAGGCCTGAGATAACCGTGCTCCCCCTGGCAGCGGGCCCCGTTTCTGCTCCTACGGTGCCGTGACTACTCAGTCAGCCCGCGTCCGCCGTTGGCTGTGCCGCTGCCTGTGGGTCGATGGAGCTACATCCCACTCCTTTGGCAGCAAGAGTAAGTTCCTAATTGGGCTCCACGCTGAAAACAGATTTGCCCTATTTGGATGTCGTAGCACTTCCTATGTGACAGCGTTCATCATCCCGTCATCCCTCATGGTGGCAGGAATGCTTGCCAGCACCGGGGACTGCTTGTTCATCATTTATGCCCAGGAGTTTGTACGTGACACGAGCAAGGTATTCTGATTGTGTGGTTTGAGGGTACTTGAAGTCCTTTTACACACCCCCAAATACCTCCTTTTATCCCCCACATACGTCCTTCTACCCTCCCCACCCCCCATACCTCCTTCTATCAAGTCCTACCATGAATCAGTCATGCCTCAAGGGCCTTAAAAGTAACTCCCCCTGCACGACCTAA
Source organism: Leopardus geoffroyi (assembly GCF_018350155.1). Taxonomy (NCBI): domain Eukaryota; kingdom Metazoa; phylum Chordata; class Mammalia; order Carnivora; family Felidae; genus Leopardus; species Leopardus geoffroyi. The sequence continues at coordinate 80,333,251 of NC_059331.1, read as the reverse complement.
CACTACTGGAGTCCTTCCAGAGAAGTTGGACCAGAGACCTGTTGTAGGTTTTGGTCCATAGTTTTTTGTTGTTGTTTTTTTTAACGTTTTATTTTTTATTTTTGAGACAGAGAGATAGAGCATGAATGGGGTGGGTCAGAGAGAGAGGGAGACACAGAATCTGAAGCAGGCTCCAGGCTCTGAGCTGCCAGCACAGAGCCCGATGCGGGGCTCGAACTCCCGGGCTGCGAGATCATGACCTGAGCCGAAGTCGGCCGCTTAACCGACTGAGCCACCCAGGCGCCCCGGTTGTGGTCCATAGTTTTACGGAAAAGAGTATTTACATTACAAAATTACACATTAGCAGGGACAACTTCATATGAGATGCTTACTGTCATCACTGAGAGACTGTTGCTTGGAAAAACCAAACACAACAACAACAACAACAAAACACAAACAGATAAACCTGATTTGATGGAGGTGAAGGAAGAAGATAAGAAGGGAAGCTTGGGAGTTCCCAGACAGGATGAATTCTGCTTGAGAGCCAAAACACAGGAAGGGAAACATCTGACGGAAGAAAAGTCAGTCTGGTTCTAAATGTTTCTTGACTGAATGAGCCACTGGCTCAATGCATAGAACCATATAGTCTCTATCGAACCTCAGTCAAGCTTAAATCTTTCAAATATTGTTAATTCATATAGAAAAATAAATATATAGGGGGCACCTGGGTGGCTCAGTTGGTTAAGCTCCTGATTCTTGATTTCAGCTCAGGTCATGATCTGACAGTTTATGAGATTGAGCCCCACATCGGGCTCTGTACTGACAGTGTGGAGCCTGCTTGGGATTCTCTCTCTCCCCCTGTCTCTGCCCCTCCTTCTCTCTCTCTCTCTCTCTCTCTCTCTCTCTCTCTCTAAAAAATAAACTTTAGGAAAAAAAAGAAAATGAAATATATATTTGAAAAGATTGTCTTATAATGCAATATAGCCTCTTTCCCAGTGTATTAATAATGATTCTTTAAGGTATTAAACAGTCGTTAAAGGAAAGACATTGTTCTGCATGCTTAACATACCTTATTGGTTTGTTGGCTGTTTTTCTTTTGTTTTTGTTGTTGTTTCTGTTTTCTAGTATACCCCGGTTTTTTCCATCTTATTTACTGCTCTCTCCCTAAACAATATCTAAAATGGTTCTTGGCACAAAGTGTGTGTTCCAAGATTATTTATTGAAAAAAGAAGGTTAAAGGGTACAAACTTCCAGTTTAAGATGAGTAAGTTTTGGGGAACTAATGGACAACATGATGGCTGTAGTTAACAATACCGTATTATATACTTAAAGTTGGCAAGAGAGTTGATTTTATTGCTCTCGCTACAGTGGTTTAAAAAGTGGTAATTACTGGGGTGCCTGGGTGGCTCAGTCGAACGTCCAACTTCAGCTCAAGTCATAATTGCATGGTTCGTGAGTTCGAGCCCCGCGTCATACTCTGTGCTGACAGCTCGGAGCCTGGAGCCTGCTTCAGTTTCTGTGTCTCCCTCTATCTCTGCCCCTACCCTGCTCACACTCTGTCTCTCTCGCTCTTGCTCTCAAAAGTAAACATTAAAAAAAAAGGGTGGTAATTATGTGAGGTAAAGGATGTGTTAACTATTATTATTGTATAATCATTTCTCACTATATACTGTTAAATAACAAAAATCTGAGTAAATTGTAAAGATCTAATTGGTTTTATTAATCTACTCATGAATCAGACAGCATCCCACCTAGCAAGTAGAGGAGAGCTCCAGGGGGCTACAGAAAAGGAAAGGTTTTTAAAAGTAGAAAGAGAATAGATAAAAGGAAATTATTAGCAAAGAATCCATTGTTTTAGGCAAGGTCGGCCTCCTAAGGGGAAGAGAATGGGTCTGTCAGTCAATTTCCTAGTGCTGACTAGGAAATTTCCATGGTGACTGGTGAAAGGTTACATTTTTGGGGTGTTGGAACTGCAGTTAGGCTAGGTATTAAGTCTTAGTTTACAGACTAGGGGCCTTAACCTAAGTGACACCATTTTGGGTCTGTGGTTTTCTTTTTAACAATACGTGTATCAAATCATTTCGTTACACACCTTAAACTTACACAATGTTCTATGTCAATTATATCTTAATAAAGCTGGGGAAAAAATGATGAAGGAAGCAAAACAAGGAAGGAGGGAAGAAGGGAAGGAAAGAAGGAAGCAAGGAAGGGAGGGGGGAGGGAGGAAACATAATCACATTTAATCCCCACAGGGTCTCGTTTACCCTCTTTTACAAATAAGGATATTGAGGCTTATAGAGGTTAAACCACATAGCTAACAAAGGCTTTGATTCCCACATGTATTCATTCAACAACTATCATTCTTCTAACCTTAAAAAAAAAAAAAAACAATATTTGGTCACATATAGACCAGATCCCACATACATGGTCCTGGTTTAGATTCTCATACACCTCTGTATAACTTGTGCACAATACTTAAATACCTCAAGGTAAATCCCAATTCAAGTGAAATCCCATAAAGGATTTGGAGATACTGTGTACAATTAGCTGGGTAAGGATGATAATAGTTGCCACTCTTCAAGATAAATTAGTGGATTAGCAAATTAATAGTTACAAAAATAAACAAAAACAAAAATGTGAAAATATAATGAACTACGTAATTGCCAAGCATTGTTATTAGCAGCTTAACTAGCTATGGGAAATAATTCAGTAGGCTAATGTTTTTTATGTGTCTGTTTTTTACATGCATTTTATGACAGCCAGCAAAGTAGAAAGGTACTGTCCTGTCCATTTTTGTATTAGCTATGTGACTTCAGACCAGAGACACCCCTCTGTAAACTCTTTTATTTTTAATTTTTTTTAATGTTTATTTATTTTTGAGAGAGAGAGTGAGACAGAGCATGAGTGGGGGAGGGCCAGAGAGAGGGAGACACAGAATCGGAAGCAGTCTCCAGGATCTGAGCTGTCAGCACAGAGCCTGACACAGGGCTCTAACAACGAACCGTGAGAACATGACCTGAGCCGAAGTCGGACGCCCAACCGACTGAGCCACCCAGGGGCCCCTGTAAACTCTTGACCCTCAAAGTGGCATCCACAGATCCCAGCACAGTCTTCACCTGGGATTTTGTTCCAATTCAGAGTCCGGGCCTCACCCCAGACCCACTGAACCAGAATATGCATTTTAAGATCCCCAGGTGACTCCAGATATACATTGAATTTGGGAAAGCCCAGCTCCGGGTCTCAGTGACCTCACCTAGTAAAGTGTGAGACTTCACGTGCCCAACAGAGTACCTGACAGTGCTCAGTAGAATTTTGTTTTTTATGCCTGAAGTTCCTATGATAACAGTAACCTTGAAACCTCGGGGAAGACCAAGTATTCTGGCACTACAGGATCAAGGTGAGGGTCTGGTTTTACGGGGTCCTGGAATGCCAACTGGAAAAACCGTTTTGGGGATAAGTATGCCCCTTCTTCTGCTCAAATATGTATTTGCAAGTTTATTTTTATCTGCTGAACTGCTGCGCCATTGTTAGGATTTGATTGTGTCATGTGCTTTGACATTGATTTTAATATACAGCAGTTTGAATTCAAGGTCCTATTCAGGTGGGGATTTTTTTCTTCTGATGGTGTTCATTTACGTCTAAGTATAAAAGTAATACATGCTTATTGTAGTTAAGTTAGAAAACACAAACCACTGCTGCAGACAGGTGTGTGTTTCTTACCAGTCTTATGTCAAGTAAAGGCGGGATTGTACTGATGAATTTTGTGACCTGATTTTTCTACTTGTCCTGAACACTTTCCCACATTATGTTATTTGAAGATAATTAGATGGATCTCTATTATTTAATTTTGTGACTGTATCAAAATTTAACCATCTCTAATTGAAAAGATATATAATTTCTAACTTTGTTTACTATTTAAGTTATGTTATGATGAACAATCTTATTTGTAGTTAATGATTGATGATTTCTTACTGTTGGGCCCACCTAAAATTTACTGAGTCAAAGGGTGTTTGATACCCTTACTTTGATATATATCATATCAGTTCATGGTCCCAAAAGCAGTTTAAGTACTAATCTAAATACAAAGTCAACTAAATCTAGAGTTAGTGCACGTTTTTAAGTTTCTGCTAATTGAGGGCAATATAATGATAGGTAATTATTTTGATTTGTATTCTTTGTTCCTTAACTTCAATATTATCACCAAGTTACAAACAACAAAAACAACTATCAAAATTCCACATCTCCTTTATATGGTCAATTAATCTATGACAAAGGAGGCAAGGATATACGATGGGGAAAAGACAGTCCCTTAAATAAGTGGGAAAAGTGGACAGCAACATGTAAAACAATGATACTGGACCACTTTCTAACACCATACTCAAAAATAAACTCAAAGTGGATTAAAGATCTGGAGTGCCAGGGTGGCTCAGTCAGTTAAGCGTCTGACTCTTGATTTGGGCTCAGGTCATGATATCACAGTTTGTGAGTTCAAGCCCCACAGTGGATTCTGTGCTGACAGTGTGGAGCCTGCATGGGATTCTCTCTCTTCCTCTCTTTCTCAAAATAAACTTTAAAAAAGGGATTAATGACCTAAATATGAGACCTGAAACTGTAAAAATCCTAGAAGAGGACACAGACAGGAATTTCTCTGACATCGGCTATAGCAACATTTTCCTAGATCTGTGTACTAAGGCAAGGGAAACAAAAGCAAAAAGAAACTATTGGGACTCTATCAAAATAAAAAGCTTTTGCACAGCAAATGAAACTATCAGCAAAACAAGCTACTGAATGGGAGAAGATATTTGCAAACTGTACATTCAGCAAGGGGTTAATATCCAAAATATGTAAGAACTTCTACAACTCAACACCAAATAAAACAATCCAACTAAAACCTGGGCAGAGAACTGAATAGATATTTTTCCAAAGAAGACATATAGATGGCAAACAGACATATGAAAAGATGCTCTAAGTTGCTAATCATCAGGGAAATGTAAATCTAAATCACAATGAGATATCACCACCTCCCACCAGTTAGAATGCCTGAATAAAAAAGACAAGAAATAACAAGTATTGGTGAGGATGTGGAGAAAAAGGAACACTCATGCATTGTTAGTGAGAATGTAAATTGCTATAGCCACTATAGAAAACACTATAGAGATTCCTCAAAAAGTTAAAAATGGAAATACCATACTCTCCAATAATTCCACCATTGATTATTTACTCAAAGAAAAGGAAAACACTAATTGAAAAAGAAACAGGCACCCCTATGTTTATTGTAGCATTATTTACAATGGCCAAGATATGGAAGCAAACCAAGTGTCCATCAATAGAAGAATGAATAAGGAAAATGTGTGTGTTTATGTGTGTGTGTATCATATGTATATGATAGAATACTACACACCCATAAAAAGGATGAGGTCATGCCATTTGAGACAACATGGATGGACCATGTTTAGAGGGTATTATGCTAGGTGAAATAAGTTAGAGAAAAAAATATATAAGTGGAATCTAAAACAAATGAATAAACAAAAAGCAGAATCAGACCTGTAAATGCAGAGAACAAATTTGTGGTTACCACAAGGGAGGGCGGTAGGGGATTGGGCAAAATGGGTGAAGGGAAAAGGGAGATATAGGCTCCAGTAATGGAAGGAATAAGTCATGGGAAGTCAAAGGCACAGCATAAGGAATATAGGCAATAATACTGTCATAGCGATGTAAAGGACGGATGGTAACCACACTCGCGGTGAACATAGCATAATGTGTAAAGTTGTCAAATCACTAAGTTGTACACCTGAAACTAAGGGAACATTGTGTGTCAACTATATTGAAACTTAAAAAATGCTTTTTAAAAAAAGCCTTTATAAGCAAACAAAAATTCTACAGCTCTTTATTTCAATTTGGGAAGAATTGACATTTACACAATAGTCCAATTAGCCAGGATCTTGACATTCCTCTCTATTTATTCAAATTAAATACTTCATCAATTTTTTTGGTTGTTTAGTATATGCTCCTGTTGTTGACAGAACTAATTCTCTCTCTAATGTTTGTGAAAATGCACATCTACATTTAGGGGTAGAATTTAGCCCTGTTTGCCCTATAATAAAAAAAATGCCAAGATTATTTTTTAAACTTTAGTTTCTGGAACATAGCATTAGCTGCCAGCTTAAGTCATGGCTCTGGATTTAAGTTTTGCTTCCTATCAATTTCATTTCCCATATTGTTGTAGTACTAAAATTAATTCATGTTAAAGAATTTTTTCTTACTTAAGTGACATTCAAGCTGAATCACCCAATCCTCCTATAAATAATGAGGTTAATACAATTCAGAGTTTTTCAGAGCTGAGTCCCAGAACCCCCTCTCTCAAGGGACTTTCTCAGGTGAAGATGAAGAGGTAGGATTTGGGATGTCTCTTCCTCTGACCTAACCTCCAATCTCCCCATCAACTAGCTCAGCTCAGAGCTCAACACAGCTCAGCTTTTTAATTATTTTTCATACCATGCACCTGATTCAGATTTCCTTTGAACAAAAGACAGTGTAGCTAAAATAAACAGAGGGGAATGGAATGGGATGGGATGGGATGGGATGGGATGGGATGGGATGGGATGGGATGGGATGGGATGGGATAGGATAGGATAGGATAGAACAGAATGTCACTGGTCCTTCCATGTAAAAGAATTGGATTCTTGCTCTTTGAAACATCTTTAATATTCCTCTGAGGGATAGATTTGACAAAGACACATTTTCAGGGGAACTTTTTAATTTATCTTATAGCCAAATACTAACAAAGATCTTCCACCTTACAACTAGAGAGTATAACATGAGTGGAACATTTCTGGTTTTAGAGCTTGCAGCTTTCCTGATTGGTTGAGATTATATAATGCTCCACCCCACCCAGAGATGGCATTTAAATACAAGAATACTAACAAAGAGGGTCGCCTGGGTGGCGCAGTCGGTTAAGCGTCCGACTTCAGCCAGGTCACGATCTCGCGGTCCGTGAGTTCGAGCCCCGCGTCGGGCTCTGGGCTGATGGCTCAGAGCCTGGAGCCTGTTTCCGATTCTGTGTCTCCCTCTCTCTCTGCCCCTCCCCCGTTCATGCTCTGTCTCTCTCTGTCCCAAAAATAAATAAACGTTGAAAAAAAAAAAAAAAAAAAAAGAATACTAACAAAGAAGGCACTTTAAGCCAAGTTCCCAATTCAATAGAACTTCTTCATCTTTTCTGCAAACAATTGCATACCAGGTGGAAGTCTTACCGTGCAACACTGATATAATAAATGTCACATTTATGTTCTCTTTCTAAATCTAATGTGGTCTACCATGAACCCCAACGGGTAGGAAATTTTACCTCCGTTGTTCTGGGTTTCTCTCACCAGAGGTAAACGAACGTCCCAAAGGTTCTTACAAGGTACAGAACTGTGGCTGTAAGGGCTCTCTAATCAAGGGGTCAGCTTCTTCTGTAAAGGGCCAGATAGTAAATATTTTAGGCTTTACAGGCCAAACTGGTGTGCACCTGCTGTGACCTTTTAGAAACCAGCCATCGACGAGAAGCACATGAACAAATTAATGTAGTTGCACCCCAATAAAACTTCACTTATGAACACTGAAATTAGAACTTCCTGTGACTTTCGTGTGTAACTGTGTCGGAGAAACCTTAGTCCTCCTCCTGTGTGTCTCCTTTACACGTGACTACCACACTCACAACACTTCTGATGCCAGACGTGTGGGGGTTTCCCCACACCAAGCAATTCTGTGACACCAGCTGGGTGTCCTACAGTGTAACTCAAACCTGAGGCTGTGCATCAGATTCCACAGATTAAGGGCTCAGTCCCTGATCACACTGTCCCTCACCCCACCTCAGATGCCAATCACAGGTCATGTTGTCACCTGTGCTTCTGACTGGCTATAAATCAGAGGTTCTCATGACCCCCTCTTCAGGTTCAAGTAACTTGCTAGAGTGATTCACAGGACTCAGGGAAACAGTTTATTTACTCTTTACCAGTTTATTATAAAAAGATGTGGTAAAGGATACAGATGAACATCCAGGTGGAACCGCTGGGTAGGGCACAGTTTGGGGCGGGGCTTGGAGCTTCCACGCCCCCTCCGTGGGCCACTCCCCCGATGCCTCCGCGTGTTCCACAACCTGCAAGCCTTCTGAACCCTTGTACTTTTTGGATTTTTGTGGAGGCTTCATTTCTGGAGGCATGATCCATTTCCAGCCTCTCTCCTCCCTAGAGAATGGGGGCTGAAAATTCCACACGTGCAGTCATGGTTTGATCTTTCTGGTGACCAGCCCCCATCCGGGAGCCCACCAAGAGTCACCTCCTTAGAGCAAAAGACACTTGTATCACCTGGGAAATTCCAAGGGATTTAGGAACCCAGGGACTCCGTGTCAGGAGCTGGGGTCAAAAACCAAATAACTATGGGGCGCCTGGGTGGCTCAGTTGGTTGAGCATCTGATTTCAGCTCAGGTCATGATCTCACACTTCGTGGGTTCGAGCCCCACATGGGGCTCTGTGCTGACAGCTCAGAGCGGGGAGCCTGCTTCGGATTCTGTGTTTCCCTTCTCTGCCCTTCCTCCACTCACGCTCTGTCTCTATGTCACTCTCTCTCTCAAAAATAAATAAACATTAAAAAAAAAAAACAAAACCAAATAACTAGAACAAAAGATACTCCCAGTGCTTTTATTACTTAGGAAATTACAAGGGTTTTAAGAGGTCTGTGCCAGGAACAGGGGGCAGAGACCAATATGAATTTTTTCTATTATCTTGCAGTCATAAGATACTATTATTCTTTTGATTTCTTTTCAATCATTTGTAAATATAAAATCCATTCTTTGCTCCCCAGGCTGTAGACAAATAGGTGGCAAGCCATACGATTTTCTGACTCCCACTCTGGTCCTCTGTCTACACTAGATGCCACTGATATCTGTTCAGAGGAAAACTAGGACCAGCAGGGGGAAGCTGACCCAGCTTAGATCTCTCTGGCTCCTACTCCTTAGACAATTTGCATCCTTTTTTGAAAACTCGGGAGTTAAGAATATTCCTGATCTATGCCACTCATGGCCCTATTTGCCCATTTTTGGTGAGAGGGGAAATGGTAGTCATTACGTTTCTTTGACAGCAGTAAAAACAAAATATGAATTGATCATCTGAAATTATCCTGCCTCTGTGGGTGCTTTTACAAGCAAAATAGGTTATCCCTCACAAAGAGAAACTCCTTTATTATTGTGACTGCTGAGTAAAGAATTAGATACAGGATTTTAGAGGGGCGCCTGGGTGGCACAGTCGGTTAAGTATACGACTTCAGCTCAGGTCATGATCACACTGTCCATGAGTTCGAGCCCCATGTCGGGCTCTGTGCTGACAGCTCGGAGCCTGGAGCCTGCTTTGGATTCTGTGTCTCCCTCTCCCTCTGCCCCTTCCCTGCTTATGCTCTCTTTCTCTCAAAAATAAGCGTTAAAATTAAAAATTTTTTTAGAAGGATGCAACTCTAGTTCAGCTATTCCTTTTTTCAGGTAAAGCCTGGCCCAGAAAGATTCAGTGACTCATAAAAACAAATCACTCAGAAACAGTAGCACGCCCAGACCCTCTTTGTTCTCTTCCACACCATCTCCTCCGTGATGCATTTCCCTTGCCTTCCTCAACTGACTAGATTTTTAAGTCAGAGGGTGAGAGCACCCAGGAGTCAGCCCTATAGGTGCTCATCATGGGATGCCTCCAAAAGATGTAACCAGGTACCTGTAGCCACAAGAGATCAACCAAGCATCAAAACTGTAGCACCCTCTGCCGCCAAGATTCTGTTCATTCAGTGAGAGACGTTCCATAGTGTTGAGACCCCAGAGCCTATGATAGACACGTTATGCATGGTCAGTTCTCAGACCTGCCCAGTGAAGTTGCACATGTCCCCCCATGAAGATCAGTTTCTCCATGAGGCTCACTGTTGAAATGTCTCTGAACACTTAGGTGAGGAGGAATCGAGAAAATGGATAGCAAATCCAAGCAAGACTGGTGGTGACACTGCAGCCAGATGATTCCATTTTAGCTTGATAAATAGAAAAACCATTTAAGTAACCATGGTGTTGCAGAGGAAAATGAGACCTCTAGTGTGCTTTTTTTTTTTAAATTTTTTTTAATGTTTGTTTTTTGAGAGACAGAGTATGAGCAGGGGAGGGACAGAGAGAGGGGGAGACACAGAATCAGCCTCTGAGCTGTCAGCACAGAGCCCAGTGTGGGGCTTGAATTCATGAACCGTGAGATCATGACGTGAGCCGAAGCTGGATGCTTAAATGACTGAGCCACCCAGACTCCCCAGGTGTGCTTTTCAGCCAGAGGGGAAAAGAAAAGGAAGAGAACAGAAGCGGATCCCGTCTTTATTCAAAATTAGAAGGGTCCTTTCTGAAAGGACTTTCTATTAGATGGGTACTTTCTGAAATTTCTGGTCAAGAGAATTAATTTTTACTTGAACTCCCTGCACGGCATGCTGGCTAGGGCCTTGTCCCTCTTTGGAGAAGAGTGGTAAAGTGAAGTTCCATACACTCAATAGAGTGTATGGAAAGTTCTGTTTAATCTTCAAGGCCAGGTTCAGAATAAATTTCTCCGTGAAACTGGTGTGGTCAGAAGTCACCAGGCAGTAACTGTGAGTGGACATCACCATGCTCTTAGCCTCAGCGTTGATATTTCAAGCTCCCCGACAACTGGGTCCACAAAAGGTCTGCTCCTTCCTAGGTTGCCCTCTCCAACTATTTCTAAGAACCATCAGGTACAGATTGGACAGAGTCAGTCTTTTGCCATCATCTTGGGCCCCAGGCTCGTTTGGTCTCTGCTTCCAGGGCCTTGATTCTAAGTTGAGAGTCCACATAACACAGCAGGTTCTCAGAAAGAAGATTCTCAAGCGGCTTATGCATTTAAGATACAAATGGGTACGCCTTACCAGATTCCCTGAAAGTTACCTTTGATTCTTAAGTGGGGAGAGCATGGCTTGCCCTCTTGAAACAAGAGTCACGGTGATTAGGAATCTGGTAAGCATGGAAACTGTATCAACAAAAAAAGTTAGGAAGTAGTCCTTTACACAGAAGCACATGAGAAATAAGTACCCAAGGACTGGTGAGATTCTATTTGAGAATGCTTATTTATGTTTTCCCCTCTTATATTTTATATACCCTTCCTCTTTTTATATTTGGGAAAGTCAAATTCTTGGCTCTAGAGTTTCAAAAGCCTAATTCCTAGGGCACCTGGCTGGCTTAGGCAGAGGAACTTTTGACTCTTGATCTCGCGGTCATGAGTTCAAGGCCCACATCGGGTGTAAAGATTATTTACTTACTTGGATACATACATACACTTAAAAAAAAAAAAAAAAAAGCCTAATTCCTAGCATAAGACCAAAGATTTGGAAACCGTGTGTTATGAGAATAAGGTGCTCCCAGGGTATGAGGAGAGTTTAGGGGAGCAAAGGTGGTCCCTAAAGAGAAGTCCTGTTCCCCCACCCCCAGGGCCACGTCTCTGGCAGGACCGTGTCAAAATCTCAAAGGGCCCACAACCAGCATAAGAAACAGCTGGGTATCTGGGCAGACAGGCCCCAGACAGCCTCCAGGGTTCCCTACACCATCCTATACGACCTGGTGCCTGGCAGGAGTAGAGAAGTAAAACTCACTGCGACACCATGGTATGGGAGCAGTTGTGTGATTCCCAGGCACCAAGAGCAGGGTAGCCCAGGACAGAGCAGAACTACCTACCTGCTAGTTTCTGTAGAACATAAACTAATTCCTAATTATGTGTGTGGCTATTAAGAATCTCAGATCACAAATTCAGGTATGTAAGAAACACAGCTTCCTGTATTTCTCTCTAATGGAATTCTAATGGAAGGAATGTTTGCCTCTCTCTCCGTGTTCTGAAAGAGCAAGGACCATAAAAAGTGTTTTAGGATTTTTTAACATCTAACTGAAGTGTCATAGAATTTACATTGGTGGTCTATGTATGCATGCTCAGTGGGGGCAATATCAACTTACAGTCATAAATGGATTGTAGTCCCTCTCTCAAAGGCTACAGTACATAACATATTAAAAAGTTTTAGGAGGCCAATTAGGAAAAAATATCTAAAAATGCTCCTTGGAGGAGAATAATGAAAAAACAAAGGTTGAAAAACACTGGTCTTCTGTAATATGGAAGCCTTAAGAGCCAGATTTAATGGTCTCAGCCTAAGTACATCTAAAAAACACTTATTAAAGGCACTATGGCAATTACAATGAGTTAACGTGGTTAATTTGCTTCTTCAATAAAAACCTAAATCCCTCCCTCTTTTTATTTCTTTCTCTGAAAGTGGAAGTGGTGGTGATAAAAATCTAAATAATGGTTTGTGGACACGATGTCAATGGAGAATTAAAAATTTAGAGTTCTGTGGATGTCTGCCACCACCACCCCTCCCAAGAAAGGAAAAGAAAGTTGTTTGGCAGGTTTTTAATCAAACGAGTGAATGAATTAACTATGCTGATACAATATCACTGCCCTGGATGAGCCATCCCTATTTAAGCAGAACTACAAGTGTTACAATAAAAGATGCAAAGCAACAAAGAAGCAAGAAGACAGACATTAACCTAAAAAGGTAGAACCTTATCTTGGGTCTCCTAACTTTTTGAATCCTCAGTATTGTGGTAAGAGCTACTAGCTGGTGAGAAATGCCAGCGAACAGGAGCAAATATCCCAATTTGTAAACAGGGCCAAAGAAGCTCCCGAGACGAGGAAATTCAAGGGCTTTGCATCTGGGTGTTTCTTATCTGGAAGACTGACACATTGTCTCTGCTGGGTGAGGTCCATGCCGGTGCAGTAAAGTGACAGGTGGAATGACAAGTGTCCAGAGGAAATTTACCACCTTCCCAAGGGACCCACGAGCAGTAGCGATCCGGCCTCTATCTAGCCTAGAAACAGAAGGACAACAAGCAAATAAGCAGACAGGCTGGAAGCTGTGCAGAAAGTCAGGTACAAAGGCAGCAGGCTATAGCAAAAAGAAAAAGCAGATTTGGGTCGACGTCCTTGCTCCCCGACTTTGTACATGTGCATGCCTTTACCAAAGGATTTCGATTCTGAGCTTCAAGCCTCTCATTTGTAAACCAAAACTAATCCCTACTTGCAAGATTGTTTTGAGGATCAAATGAGCATACACTGCAAAGAAGCAGTGTCTAATAAGTACGCTCGGTAAATGGGAGCTTAAATAAAGAGATGGGTGAAAGTTTAGAAGGATGAAGTGGAAAAAGAGAAAATGTCACTAAGCCCAGTGTGTGTGTGGGGGGGGGGGGGGGCATGTGTGTATTTACTTTGTAAAATTCATCAAAGTCCATCTTGTAAAGGGTGTTGAGAGTATGGGCTCACTTGGCTAAGGGAGTGGAGAGGAAAAGTCTTGGAAGAGAAGGGATAAACAAGTGCAAGTCCCGCTCCACCATCACTAAAGAAGAAGGCTGTTGCAGCAAGAACGGAAAAATTCAAGGTCATGCCACAAAAGATGAAAGACGTTGATGGCTCTGAGGATTTTTGAGCCCTGATGACATGGGCGTCCGTGCAGAGTTCTAAACCAGGAATTTGTTGTGGAGTTGGCGTTTCAGCTTTATGAAAAATAAATGCATAGCAGCAGACAGACTCATTGGAGAGGGGGTTCCCAGCAGAGGAATGAACTTGCAAACGAGGCACTAATTAAGAATGGGTGAATAGCAACCGTAAGGAGAGATAAATGTGGCCTAAGCCATATCAGCTGGTGAAGGTAAAATGAAGTCACCCATCATTTTATCCCTTTGTGAGAAACAGTTCCTATCAGTAGGCCAGAGGAGAGAGTAGAAATTAGTCACTCAGGGTAGGATCTCTACCTAGAAAGTCAAGGAGACCTTCGATGACAAGGAAATCGTTGTCAGGAAAATATCACCTCCCAAAACAAAGGCAAGCATTGCCATTTAATTAGAGAGAAGCTCTGAGCAAAAGGCTTATTTAGCAAACAGCTCAAGTGTTTTAGACAATCTATATGATAACTGACAATTTACTTCAAATTGGCAGATATACGAGGAGGGTCACGTAATTTATAAGTTGCGAGAATCCCCAGGGAAAGATTGAGCAAATATACTGCCTGAGAGTATTAATAGCACATATTTTGAAAGTAAATAAAATACAGAGCAATGTTTCCTGCCAAAAGGAGATTTAGAGCTTTCTTAGAAGCACCAACAGAACAGAAATCAGATTCGCTGCATATTAGGTCAAAGAATATAAGCATAATAATTCATTGGCCTTTTCAAAAGTAATAAGTAGTGTACTTTGGCGATTGGGACAGTTTCTCCACGTGCGACTTCAGAAGGATAACAAAACTATAGAGCCAAGCTTTTATTTAAGCATTTCATCTAACTTGTCTTCACAATTGAGTTTTACCCTGGTGCTGATGCAATATTTATGTTTTTAAATACGAAGGGGGAAAAGCCAGTTTGTCAGTTCTTTAACATGAGCCCACAGAACATCGGCAACAGACAGAATACTCGATTAATGAATTTGTGTCCTCAGGATCTTGTGGGAAGGCAACAGATGTGACAGCGTATTGATTCCTTCTGAAATCCTGTTTTGCCTTTTATAAGTTCCATTTAAATTCCCATCTTTACCATGGTTGTATTATGGGTTTCTTAATCCCTGGGTGATGGTTTTTGTGTTCTTGAAAAGGAGAAACAAACTACCCTAAATAAGGTGTAAATCCTCATCCAATATCATGGGGCCTTTGTGTGCAAGTCTCAAAATACCAACTGATGCGATTGCCGTCCAGGCCCCATTATAGGCAACTTCTTGATATAAAACAGTGTTCTGTGAAAGTTTTCATGGGGCTTTTGTGACATTTTGCTTCTGAATTTTCTGCCACCCTTTTGAGTAAGGGCCAAAATGTATACACTAAAATTCAGATGTGTAAAAACAATAAAAGAATAGCTTTCATTTTCTGCAACTGGCTGTATCTTGCTTCTATTCCCACTTAAGTGGCAAAAGATAAAAACAACAACAAAAATGTCATAAAGTTACCAATTAAAGTTAATCATACCTCTTTCAGTTTATTAAGCTTTGCAGGAGTTCACTTAGACTCTTTTGGGTTCAGTCAATTCAAAATTTAAAACCCAATAAGGACCAAGAGCATAAGTAACAACAGAAAAAATTGGTACATTGAACTTTATGAAAATTAAAACTTTTATGCATTAAAAGACACTATCAACAGGTAATCCACAAAATGGGAGAAAATCTTTGCAAATCATGTATCTGATAAGAAATTGATATCCAGAATATATAATGAACTCCTGCAACAACAACAAAAAAGCCAACAACCCAATTTAAAGATGGGCAAAGGCATTGAATCTCCAAAGAAAATATACAAGTGACCAATAAGCACATGAAAATATGCTCAACCTCACTAGTCATTAGGGAAATGCAAATTAAAGCCATAATGTCACCTCATACCCACTGGGATGGCTACTATCAAATCCAGGGGGCACCTGGGTGGCTCAGTCGGTTAAGCGTCCAGCTCTTGATTTCAGCTCAGGTCAAGATCTCAAGGTTTGTGAGACTGAGCCCCACACCAGGCTCTGCACTGACAGCAAGGAGTCTGCTTGGGATTCTCATTCCCCTCTCTCTGCCCCTCCCCTGCTCATTCATGTGTGCATTCTCTCTCTCTCTCTCTCTCTCTCTCTCTCTCTCTCTCTCTCTCAAAATAAATAAACAAACATTAAAAAAAAGAAAGCCTGGGGTGCTAAATATGCTAATACCATATGATTTCACTCATATTTGGCATCTAAAAAACAAAATGAATGAGTAACAACCAACCAAAAAAGCAGAATCAGACCTATAAGTACAGAGAACAGACTAGTGATTGCTAGAGGGGAAGGGGTTGTGGAATGGGTAAAATGGGCAAAGGAGAGTGGGAGACACAGGCTTCCAGCTATGGAAGGAATAAGTCACAGGAATAAAAGGCACAGCATGAGGGAATATAGCCAATGATACATCCTCAAAATTTTTTTTTAATATAAATAAAAGGCAGAATTGGAAAAAAGAACAACTATATAGAAATTAAATAAGATTTTGATTTTAAAGCATTTAATTTTGTTAAATTTACCTATGTGGCAGAAAATTATGAAACACTGCATTTAAGAAATTTGGGTTAGAACATTTGAATAAAAGATTCTCTTCAGAGAAAAAAACAATTCACATTTTCAGCTTTGGGAAATTCTGTATTTCTGAGAACTCCTTTTTGTTTTGGCTCCTTGTATAGCATCCCATTCTTTTTTTTTTTTTAATGTGTATTTATTTTTGAGCATGAGACAGAGCCTAAGCAGGGGAAGGGCAGAGAGAGAGGGAGACACAGAATCCAAAGCAGGCTCCAGGCTCTGAGCCATCAGCACAGAGCCTGATGTGGGGCTCAAACTCACAGAACCGTGAGATCATGACCTGAGCCAAAGTTAGACGCTTAACCAACTGAGCCACCCAGGCGTCCCTATAGCATCCCATTCTTACTCTTTAGAGGATATTATTTAGAAATTTCTGTGTGGGGACGCCTGGGTGGCTCAGTTAGTTAAGCATCTGACTCTTTTGATTTCAGCTCAGGTCATGATCTCACGGTTCGTGGGTTCCAGCCACGTGTCAGGTTGTGTGCTGACATTGAGGAGCCTGCTTGGGATTCTCTCTCTCCCCCTCTCTCTCTGCCCCTCTCCCATTTGGACATGCTCTCTCTGCCTCTCAAAATAAGTAAATAAACATTTTTTAAAATGTAATGTTTATTCATTTTTGAGGCGGGGGACAGACAGAGAGAGAGGGAGACACAGAATCTGAAGCAGGCTCCAGGCTCTGAACTGTCAGCACAGAGCCTGATGCGGAGCTCGAACTCACAAGCCATGAGATCATGACCTGAGCCAAAGTCGGACACTTAACCGACTGAACCACCCATGTGTCCCTAAATAAACATTTAAAAAAAAAAGAAACAAAAACACCAAAACAGGATACTCTTCTCTTAAAGTTGCCTCAGTTCTTCCCAATTAGTTCAATTTCTTTAGAGAAAATTCTCCAATTTTTTTTGCCCAGGACATAAACTCCTGGTGGGTATTATTCACCTAGGAAGGGAATGGCCAACATTTCCAGAAAATTAACTCCTATTTTCTTCTTCATATCCCATCCTTGTTCTACCTGGCTTTTCTAGCATCCTGCTAGGGTCTCTTCTTCAGCTCTGGTCCCTTCATCTCATATTCGAAGCTATGGCCGCCTCCAACTTGTTTAATCATTCACTTCTCCATCTGCTCCATGTTTCTGTATAATTCTGGAAAGTCTCAGCTGCCAGTAACAACCCTCCCCTTCATCTACTCTCTTGTTTGTTTTGGGATTATCTTTTTTCCTGTATTGTCAATTTAATTAGAGTCCCAGAACAATGAAATAAACATGTGTCATCACTCTGCTGTGTTGAAAGGAAAAGCTTAGTCCTATAGGTTTTGATATAAAGACTTCTTTCCATTTGTTCTAGATCTTTTTTTTTTTTTTTAATTCTAGTATCTATTTAATTTCCAAGTTGTTTTTTGGGTCATCTCTTTATTGTTGATTTCTGGTCTTTTCAAATCAAGATGTAGCTTTTAAAATCCCAATTTGATGAATTTCTTTAGGCTCTTTATCACCAAATTGATGTTTGTAAGTATTCTATGGATGACTCAGATTATCTATTCTGTTTGTAGGGTAAAAATTCTATATATGTCAATTAACTTGACCTTGCTGATTCTGTTATTCAAATCCTTTAGTTTGTTTATTTTTAGATGATTTTATCTGTCAAATTCTGAAAGGGTTTTATTAATTTTATTCTTTTCCCTACATTAGTTTTTATTAAAATCCCCCCCTATAATTTTATCATTTTTTCATCAAGTTTTTACCAAATTTTGCCTTATATATTGTCTCTTATGTTTGTGCATAACTTGGTTATAGCTTATTTTTCTCATGGATGTCATCTTTTGGTGGTATATAAACTTCTTTGTCCCATTAAATGCCTTTGACTTTGCATTCTGTTACTCCTGCTTACTGTGTTTGAATTAACTAGGTTTATCTTTGTCCATACCCTTATTTTGTATCTTTCGTTGTCACTTTAACTGTGATTCTTGTTAACATACAGTTGGATTTTGTCTAAGTGAATATGATAATGTATTCTGATAGGGAAAGTAAGAATTTTCACCTTTATTTTGATAACTGATATTCTTTGTGTTATTCCATTTAATATTTAACATATTTTTTTATTAAGTTTATTTATTTATTTTTGAGAGAGAGAGGGAGAGAGAAATCGTGCACACAAGTTGGGGGAGAGGCAGAGAATGAGGGAGAGAGAGAATCCCAAGCAAGCTGTCATCGCTGAGCCCAACGCAGGGCTTGATCCCACAACCCTAAGATCATGACTTGAGCCAGAATCCAGACTCAGACACTCAACAGACTGAGCCACCCAGGCACCCCTCACACACTTTATTTTTTATTTTCCCCTCCACTTACTTTTCTTTACAAGTGCTTCTCAGTTTTTCCCTGCTTAGGTGGGACAGGATGGCTAGCAGGGGCTGCATTTGGGCATTTCCCTTCTCCCAGGTTCATTAGGTTTTCACAAAATCCCAGTAGGTTAGCCTCTGGTGAAATAGTTTCCCTTGAGGTAAGGCCTTGTGAAGAACAGAATGCTCTGGTATATTCAAAATGGTCCCTTTTTCCCTCCCCCTTCTGGAAACAGGAGGAGATTTTTCTCCCATCTTTTCTCACATCTCTCTGAGGACCTGGCAGAGCTCCAGGAGATAAAACTCATGGCCAAGTGGAGGCCACACTATTAGTGGGTCCCCTGGAGTTTTTAACTCTCAGACTCGTCCACACAGAGCCTCCAGCAATTCATCAGTTACAGGTCAGCTACTCCTGCCCCAGCACTGCTTCCCAAGGTCTCTGCTCCAGTAAGTTGTGTCTGCCTGTCTCTCCAATTTGGAGGCCAGAGGTTTGCTCCGTGACCTCACCTCCCCGACAGATCTGAGAAGTTGTTGATTTTTAGTTTGTTTAGCTTTTTACTTATATTTGAGATAGAGAGGTCACTTCCAAGCTCCTTCCATGATGGACAGGAAACTGGAAGTCCCTATCCTTACTTTTTTAACTTGGTCAGTTTCTTCACTGCATTTTCTGCCCTGTTAATTTCAAAGCACCTGTACTAATGAATTGTTTTCAATTCTTCCAAAAGGCTTACCTACTCCCTCAAACAGCTGTAGTCACGCTTGTATTTCTCTATTAACAGATCAGAATTAAAAGTGTCCTATTTTCATTGCCTACCCACCCCACATTACACAAAGATGGAATTTGGGGTCTGTTATGACTTCTTCCTATTGACATTACCCCTCTTGACTGTGGTGTCCTAAAACCAGTTCCTACCAACTCTTCTCTGAGACATCACCTTGATAGCTTGAAATTGGCCACAAAGGGAGTATTTATACCATGAAAATTGGCAAGCACTCCAAAACAGGGCTTTAGTTCTTGTTTATCTTTTTTCCATAGAGTGAGCCATTAATCATTTCCCAGTACACGACTGCATTTCTGTTTCCACTCAAGTGTGTAGGTTTTGCTGGGCTTCAAAATCTTAGTTCGGGGATATTATCTACCCTTTCGGTATAGGTTTTGTTTCAAAACTCCATAACACACAGTAACTATTGCTTTAATTAATCTGTTTAATTAATCTGTCGTTGTTGTCACTTTCTGTGTGGGAACCTGTAAGATTTTTTTTTTATCTGAGGAATTTATAAAGTTCACCAAGATAGAGCTAGGTACATAATTACTTTTTCATTAGTCTCACCTGAGTCTTGGCAACCATTATGAATCTAAAATCTTGTCTTTCTCCAGAGAATTGCCCTCTTTTTTAAAAATTTATTTCTCCATATAGTCCTTTTTTTCTTTTCCTGGAGCTCTTCATACAGCAGTCCCCCTTATCCATAGTTTCACTGCTGGGTGACTTCGGCTACTCACAGCCAACCACAGTCTGTAAGCAGATGATCTTCCAATGAATCATCAATAGGTCAATTATAGGCTAACGCTGTGTCACAATGCCTATGCCATTCACCTCACCACAGAGACATTTTATCACCTCACATCATCACAAGAAGAAAGGTGAATACAGGATGAGAAATTATTTTGAGAGAGAAACCCTATTCACATTACTTTTCTTACAGTATATTATTATAATTGTCCTGTATTTATTATTAATTATTGTTAATCATTTACTGCACCTAATTTATACTTTAAACTTTATCACAGGTGCATAAGTATAGGAAAACACAGTGTACGTGGGGCTCAGTGCTATCTTCAGTGTCAGGCATCCACTGAGGGTCTGGAACGTATCCCCTGTGGATACAGGGAGAAAAGGCAGGGACCACTGTATTTACATGTTAAGTCTCTGACCTCCAAACCTCCTGTCTTTTCCCTCATATCCTTGGGATTTTGTTCTTTTGTGCCCTCTGAAACCATTATTTCAGTTCTCAACCACAACCATCTTTAGTTGGTTGGGCTTTTTTGTTTTAATTGAGGATGTCTTGTACATTCTAGCTGCATTTCCTCGAGGAGCCCCAATACTGTGCAGTGTTCTCTTCCAGGTTTGTTTGGTTTTTTTTTGTCAGTTCTATGACAACAGGAGTCCCCAGGTCCAATTCAACTCTGCCTTCTTCCCTTGTGTCTCTGACTGTTCCTAAAGAAATCGTTATTCCTTTGCCTCCTCATGGTTCATTGACCTTCAGCACTCAGGACTTTGAGGCTTCCCAGGCCATGATGTTGGGCATGAAAACTTCTGCTTTTGTCAATTGATAGGCATTTGAGCTGGCTGTCCCTACACTGAGGCAAGAGGGAACAGGCAGCAGTCTCTGCCCACCAGAGCATCTCTCCTCCAGGCTGTGAGGTCTGGCAGCTTCTTTGAGGAGCATATTCAGCACGTGCAAACTGAACTCTGCTTGTCCAGCCCTCTGAAGGAGCAGGAAATATAGGGCCTTCACACCACAGTTCTGTCCACTCCTCCTCGACAGCACAGGGAGCAAAGACCTTCACTCTCAGGATGGCACAGGGCTCCCGGGCTCGGCTGGCAGCCTCATTTTGCTCATTGTGTTTTCAGAGGAGGAATGAGTCAGGGATGCGTTCTCAGGCCTCTATCTCCCAGTACATTTTTTTGGTGGCAAAGCAACTGACTGTGTTATAGGCCTATAGTCTGACCCTATTTCAAGGTTATAGTAGCCATTACACATGATCAGACCAAAGCAATGACCGGCATGGTACTTGTCATTACCTAAAACATTCTAGGCCATCAACCGCTGCCAGCCAACGATACCACCAGCAGATGAACCAGACAGGGGCATCACTCACAAGGAGGCCTTGATAAGAACCCTGCTATGTAGTATGTAGCCCTGGCCTGTGACTCAGCATCCAAGGAGATCACTGGATAGGAGAATCACCAGCACCTCTGTACGTTGTCAGAGCTGGACAGGTCAGGCCAGATGGGCAGTATACCCAGTTTCCTGACCAACAAGGTCTCACATGCAAGATATCATGCATCCATGATGTAGCTCTTTCTCCAGGTTGAGGCAAAGCTAAAATTTAAATTCAGCAACGATCGTGTTCCATTACCATATTGTTTGAGGATATATGAACTGACTGTGTTATGGTGGTAAAAATGTAGGTATTAACTGCTCACTGGAAGTCAGTTTTCAGGTTAGTAGAGTGTATCTGAGAACCCTATGTGGCCTCCTCCCTTCAAACAGGAGAAAGGTCATCATTGGTCAGATGTATGGGTGATGTATGTCTTGGCAATAAAATTTCAGTGGTCAGCATTGATGTTAATATTATTCCAGACTGAGTGGCCCAGCCACGATTCTCATTCTTGGCTACATCTGTTTAAAAAAAAAAATTAAAACCAGTAAACATGAGTAGTGGCAATTGTCCAAGGGGTGGATGATGAGGGATGACAGCTAGAAGCTCTGAAGCACAGCTACACTGATGTACGATGCTGAGCAATATATCCTAGTTTCTTGGTGAATGATAAGGAGAAAACAAAAAGAAGCTTTTGATCTTCATTCTCAGTTTGACACCAAACCTTCAGTACCCCGGGTGAGCCAGAGGAATGGCTGCATCATCACTCAAGCACATCCAAAGCACCACCTCCAGTCAAACCCAATATCTGAATGTGCCTGACAACAGATGGATGGAGACCTATGTTCATGCTCCATTAGCTTTAATTCACTCTAGACCACACCACTTCCCAGAGTACGTAGGGTTCAATCAGGGAAGAGCCAGAGGCTTCAGTTTCCTATCCAGCTGCTCGGTGAAAAATATATTCTGTCAAATTTAGAATTGACTCAGCCAGAGATGAATAAAATAAACACTACCTCCCTGCCAGGTGTGCAAATGTCCTGGTCACGTTTGATGTGCATAATTGGAACCATGTGGGAACCATGAGGATGCACTAGCCACCAACCAGATGAGAGTAGGCTGTAATACTGCAGCAAGTGAGGTCACAGGAAGACCAGTCTGTAATGGCCACGTGTCAACTGGAACCTCAAGGAACCTCAGTTGACTTAAGGAATTAACCTTCCCTGATAGAAGTCCTGCTGGACCACAAAGTGGGTGTTCCTCCTCTCCCTCAGATACATGAAGAGTTGTAAGTATAGAGCTGTGCCTTTTCCATTTTCTCTAGGACCTCTTTTTGTTTAGATTTTTCTAACTGGCTCCATTCTGGCTTCTAAAGGACATGCCGAGTTCTGCATGACTGAAAAAACTGCGTGCAGAATTGAAGGAACCAATGTGATCTCCTACCCAGTGCAGGAAGGGGATGCCTAAAAGGGGAAGAGGTGAGGTTTAGGGGAATATATTTGGCCATGATACTACCAGCCAAGCCAATCTACACCAAGCAAGAGTAGTCTAAAACCATGAAATGGTGCTTAATTCTGGAAAATACTAAGAGGGAAGTCCAGAGGGACATCAGAAAGGCCAAAAACGTGGGGTA
The DNA here is from genome assembly GCF_018350155.1 of Leopardus geoffroyi. NCBI lineage: Eukaryota > Metazoa > Chordata > Mammalia > Carnivora > Felidae > Leopardus > Leopardus geoffroyi. The sequence continues at coordinate 80,310,262 of NC_059331.1, read as the reverse complement.
TGTCAGAAATAAAAGGGGAGAGGACAACAGGGGTGTGAGTACCTACGACTCTTTCCCCTCACTTTCAAGGGCCAGCTTGGAGTGCTGGTAGAAACAACCAAACACCCATCATAATACAGAAAAGCCCAAGAGCGAGGTTCTCGCCAGCTTTTGTAGTCCACAGATCACTTCAGGTTTCTAGGTGGCATTCTTGGATCTGCCACTGAAGAAGATATGAGGTGCCCTCATCCAAGATATGGGAATAGTAAGTCATTTTCCCTGATTCCTTGGACTCTTCCAAAGAAACATAACTTTTACTCTGGAAACATCCAATGTTGGTATCTACGGTACTTCAGTAGAAGAAAGGAATGCCACACCACACTACTGATGATAAAGGGAGCTTGAGTTTGAATCTTACTGTAACATAACAGAGAGAGCCCCAGACCTCCTTCAGCTTGAGGCTAAACCAAGTTCACATTTCTTTTTCTAGAGTTATTACCTTTTTAAAAATCTCTTTTGTCTCCCTGGTAATTGTAAGTTCTACTGCATATTTCTATTTTGATACCAGTTACCTTCCTATTCTTAGCAGTTATATTTATACCTATATTTGAATATTTATATACTGTAATTAAATAGGCATGCCCCCCTCACATAGACACTGTTTTACTTCCTCCTCCAAATCACAATCCTCTGTGCCCAGTCCTCTTTTGAATCTTAGATCTGGTTGAAAGAATAATGGTCTGAAACAAAAGAATCTTAAATTTTCCTTTTCAATAATTTTGAGATTCCAAAGCACAAGTCGGCGGTTCAAAATTATAAGTTCATTTACACTCGGTAGCCTGTGTCTCCCTTTGTCCTCACTTGGTTGCTCATTACAGCAGTTAGACTGGGTCCCTTTTTCAATTACAAGTCCCTTGACAAAAGGGAATTAGATTTATCTTAATCACCAGTATGCCCAGACCCGAGACATAAATAATAGTTACCTGACTGAAGAGGCTTTTTGCCAAGGATATGTAAAATTGCTTTAGGTCTGGCCATTCAAAAAATGGCACCTCTTAAGACTCTCATCAGCCACTGACAAGAACTCCCTTAGCTGAGAATACATTGCTCTAAAGTTCAACAACAACAAAAATCAATGAACTTCCTACATTTAGTTGACCGAGATTTTGCTGCCAGTTATTTCCAGGGATGTCATTTTGACAATTCAGAATGCCAGTACTTTGAGGTAAGTTGGTCCATTTCTTAATGCTCACGGGAACTCTAATATTGTTCTACCATAAGATAATTTCTCAGTAAAAGCCTTCCAGCCATGTACTGCAATACACATATTTGTTGGCGAGTCCAAATTTTGCATTTCTTCCAACCTGTTTTGACCTTACTTGTTGACTGTATTTAATGAAGCCACAGACTAGCCTTTGCCAGATTATCTACATCAGTCTTACCAGTTCTTAGGCGAATCTACTTCTTTTTAGTATTCCAATTTTACTGTCAGAGGAAAGCTCTATATGTTCCTGAAATCATAAAAAAATAATAAAAAATCATAAAAAATGAAATAAAAAAATCAAAGAAATGAAACTCTATAACTGAATAATGGTTAAGAGATGGAACAGCAGTCAGACTCCAAGGTGTCAATCCTGGCACCTCACTTACTACCTGTGACACTTTTCAAGTTACTTAAGATCTCCCTTCTTGTTTCATTTTGTATAAAATGGAGGTAATAATAGTACCTATTTCATAGTGGGGTAATGAAGTTTAAATGAGTTGATTCATATAAGAGAGTGCCTGGTACAAGTATTCAATATGGTTTGCTATTATTTTTACATTCTCAGAATACTTTAGGAAAATGAAGGCACTACAGGCTTTTGCTCCAATTTCCCTGACAAATCCTTTTATTTTCTTCAAAATTGCTCAAACTGCTCATTTCAGTGGGGATTCTGAACTCTCAGAAGCCTAGATGATGACTCTGGCTTTATAGAAAAATAGTATCATTAGTGTCCAGAGATCAGCACTGATCACGTGGGAATAATGGGTAAGAAATGAGATACAGAGCTCATCCTGCACATAGACCTATAACTGACTCCATGCAGTTACCTCTGGGCCTCCAATATGTTGCCTGTCTTTGTGAACACACTTCAGAGGTGTGTGGGCCACACCTGAGTTGAGTGCATTAGTACCTAGAGATAAAGGGACAGAATGAATAGGCACTCTTATTCAAACTTCCTAATGTATCATGTGGCAAAAGTTTCAGGAAACTTTTATTTAGCTCTGTCTGCAGACATCAGAGTTTTGCAGGTTGATCACTCACATTTTAAGAAAGAATGGAGACAGTGCAGTCTTTGATGACAGCCTCTACAGGACTGAAGCTGTGGAGATGGCCTTGTTGGCTGCAGTTTAGATGGGTTTAGTCAGAGAGCATGCTGTAACCCCAACAGGAAGCCAGTGCTGAAAGGGAGAAAATTGGGACAAGCAGAAATGATCTTACACTGAACCACCACTGGGAATAGCCAGTGGCTCAAAGGATTCCAAACTTAGGCTTGATTCAAGCTGGGGGTAATATCCAAGGCAGACGGTGGGCAAGCAGTGGGTTGGGTCCTGCAGCAAGAAAGCCCCCAAGTTCAGGCCTTTCTAAACATTGCTTGCTTTGGTCAAGGTGATCTACCTTCTTGTGACATAACTCAGGCTTGCTTTAAGGGCTCAAGAAAAACAATTTACACAGCCAGAGCCAAGCAAAATATCAGAACTCCAGACAAGCAGACTCAAAATAAGATCTAGGGCACCTGGGTGGCTTAGTCTGTTAAGCATCTGACTCTTGGTTTCCACTCAGGTCCATGATCTGTCAGTTACGTGGTTCCAGCCCTGCATCAGGCTCTGCGCTGGCAGCATGGAGCTTGCTTAGTATTCTCTCTCTCTCTCTTTTTCTCTGCCCCTCCCTCACTCATGCTGTCTCTGTCTCTCTCAAATAAATAAAAAAACTTAATTTTTTTTAATGTGTTACTTATTTTTGAGACAGAGAGAGACTGAGCATGAGCAGGGAAGGGGCAGAGAGAGAAGGAGACACAGAATCCGAAGCAGGCTCCAGGCTCTGAGCTGTCAGCACAGAGCCCAACGCGGGCTCGAACCCAGAACTGTGAGATCATGACCTGAGCCAAAAGTCGGACGCTCGGCTCAGTCAGACGACTGAGCCACCCACGTGCCCCTCAAATAAATAAATAAACTTAAAAAAAAAAAAAGATCAAATGTTGGTCCCAACAAGAAACAATAAAGCTAATCGGGAAACCAGACAGAACCATGTCATACACTGAGAAAAACCATCAGTGATCCATGGAAGGCCAGGCTTGGGAGGCACAGGTGCTCAGCATTTATCCCATACACTAGATCTACGATGGATTTTCTGTGCCTCGATGTGGACCCCAGTAACTACAGATCAGAAAACAGAAACAAGATTATAACACACTGACTGTGTATAACATTAGGTAGGTAGGTAGAACAGTGTCTACCAAAGATGTCCACACACTAGCCCCCGGAACCTGTGAATATGTTAGGTTATATGGAAATGGGGAATTAAGGTTATGGACACAGTTAAGTTTGCTGATCAGCTGACCTTCTGATGGGGAGACTATCCAGATTGGCCTAATCTAATCACATGGATTCTTTTTTTCACTTTTTTTTTTTTTTTGAAAGAGAAGGAGAGGGAGCAGGGGAGGGGCAGAGAGAGAGGGAGAAAGAGGATTTGAAGCAAGTTCTGTGCTGACAGCAGAGAGCCCAATATGGGGCTTAAACTCATGAATCGTGAGATCATGACATGAGCCCAAGTCGAACGCTTAACCAACTGAACCATCCAGGTGCCCCCCACATGAATTCTTAAAACTGGAAGCAGAAGAAGCAAACGAGAGGATCAAAGAGATGGTACGTGAAAGGGACTCAACTTGTTATTGCTGACCTTGAAGATGGAAAGACGCCATGAACAAAGGCATGCCGGCAGTCTCTTGAAGCTGGAAGAGAGGAAATTGTCCCCTAGAGCCTCCAGAATGAAATGCAGCCCTACAACACCTTGACTTTAGCCCAGTCAGACCATGTCAGAATTTTGATCTACCGTATTATAATACATTTGTGTTGTTTTAAGCCACTAAGTCTGCGGTGGTGATTTGTTGCAGTAAAAATAGAAAATAAATAAACATTATGGATAAGGGAACGTTTAGATTGCGATTGACTCTAGAATCAACAAAACCGTAATTTGTCCCAAAGGATATTTATTTTACATATAAAAATCGACTTCTCTTTGAAGAATACAAATAATACCTTGAAGAAGGGAAGCAGGCAATGTTGCAGAGTGGAGAATGTGTATTCATCTTCTCTTTACTCACTAGGGCTGAGCACAAATAAAGATAGGGACCAGACCCAAACCCTGGATCATGGCCATTTTAGACTGTTCTCAATTTCCATTCACAAATTGTAAGCTAGGGAGCCTAGGTGGCTCAGTCGGTTGAGTCCGACTTCACCTCACATCTGATCTCGCGGTTTGTGAGTCCGATCCCCACGTCAGAATCTCTGCTGTCAGCTCGGAGCCTGCTTTAGATCCTGTCTCCCTCTCTCACTGCCCTCCCCCACCCTGCTTGTGCTCTCTCTCAAAGGTAAAATAGACATTAAAAAAAAAAAGAAGAAGAAATTATAAGTTCTGCCCAAGGTCACATACTTGTCTCCAACGAGAACTAATATCTCCTACTCTGTCTGGGCAAACAGGTAACTGGTATTCTAGATTCAGATAGTGGTAAAAAAAATAAATAAAAGAAGAACAAGGAAACTCTTTAGTGAAACATACTGGAACAAGTGTACCATCCTATCACTATTGAAAGTTTCTAACTAGCAGAGTCTATCAGTAATTCACATGGCCATCATCCCAGAACGTAAAATGTTGTAGATCATCACAATACTATAATGCCATCGGCAAACCCGAGCCTCAATTATGAGAGTAGCAAATGAATCACAGCAGAACCACAGATTTTTTTTTTTTTTATGCCAAGAAGGAAACTGGAGCCTGTGGATAAACGGTGCAAGTACAGAGCCCTGAAGGGAGGGAAGATCCCCAAGGGCAAAAGCCAAAAGCCCACACTCCTGCTCAGGTTCTAGAAGTTATATTCAGCCCTGCCTGGGGCCACTCTGTAGCACCCAAGTTCAAAGCAAAACTACCTTCTGGGCATTTCACTGACAGGTGAAGACTGGGTTAAATTTCATTTTAGTCAAGGGAAGTCATTGTTCTGATTCAAGCATTGTTCAAATGTCATACTGGTCAAGGTTTTATCTATAAACTTTTGGCTACTGCTTTCAGAATTTGAAGTTGAAAGATGTGTGAAAATCTTTTGACAAAACATTTAACACCCTGACTTCTTTTCCCCTCTTTTGACCTGGTTTTTGTCCTACACTTTTTTTGATACCTACTGCCAATTCCAATTCCATCTCTCTGGGAAGTTTCTCATTCTGAAGTAGCAGCATTCTCTATAAATACATAAATTACCAGAAGAACTTGCCATAGATCAGTTGAAGCCTAACATATCTCCGTTTCTTTCTTTTCCATAGTCTGAATAAATTATCTGGAAGGAGTAGCAAAGAGGATGGAAGCCTAAAAACAGATGTGAAGGAAAATCTGATGGGGAAAGGGAGCACGAAATAAAGAGGGGGAAAAAAAGGGAATTCAAACAATTTGCCACAGTTGTCTTTTTCATTAGATTTTTTGTGTGTTTGTTTTAGATGTCATAAATCAGTCCTTCTGAGTCCACATAACCTTTATCTTAAGCATCTGAGGGGCTAAGGGGTGGGAGGGCAGAAGTGACACTAAAGAGGAGCAGAATAGATGTAAGGAACAGTCAGCTTGAAGATTTTGTCATCCAGAGCCCCATCATGCTGTTCTGCCCTTATTTTTCTTTATCTCTCTTTTTTTCTCTTTATTTTTTAAAATTTAAATCCAAGTTAACATATAGTGTAATAATGATTTCAGGAATAGAATTTAGTGGTTCATCACTTACATAACACTCAGTGCTCATCCTGACAAGTGCCCTCCTTAATGCCCATCACCCACTTAGCCCATCCCCCCACCCAACACCCCGCCAGCAACCCTGTTTGTTCTCTGTATTTAAGAGTCTTACGGTTTGTCTCCCTCTCTGTTTTTATATTATTTTACTTCCTTTCCCTTATGTTCATCTATTTTGTATCTTAAATTCCACATATGAATGAAATTATATGGTATTTGTCTTTCTCTGACTTATTTCATTTAGCATAATACACTCTAGTTCCATCCACATTTTCACAAATGGGAACATTTCATTCTTTTTTTATTGCTCAGTAATATTCCATTGTGTATATATACCACATCTTCTTTATCCATTCATCAGTGAATGGACATTTTGGCTCTTTCAATACTTTGGCTATTGTTGATAGTGCTGCTGTAAACATTGGGGTGCATGTGCCCCTTCGAATCAGCACTCGTGTATCCTTTGGATAAATACCTAGTCGTGCAATTCCTGGATCATAGGGTAGTTCTACTTTTAATTTCTTGAGGAACCTCCACAATGTTTTCTAGAGTTGCTGCACCAGTTTGCATTCCCACCAGCAGTGCAAAAGGGTTCATCTTTCTTTGCATCTTCGCCAATATCTGTTGTTGCCTGAGTTGTTAATTTTAGCCTTTCTGACAGGTGTGAGATGGTATCTCATTGTGGTTTTGATTTGTATTTCCCTGATATGAGTGATGTTGAGCATCTTTTCATGTGTCCAATAGCCATTTGGATGTCTTCTTTGGAAAAGTGTCTATTCATGTCTTTTGCTCACTTCTTCACTGGATTATTTGTTTTTTTTGGATGTTGAGTTTGGTAACTTCTCTATAGATTTTGGATACTAACCCTTTATCCTATATGTTGTTTGCTAATCTCTCCTCCCAGTCCATCGGTTGTCTTTAGTTTGGTTGATTGTTTGCCTCACTGTGCAGAGCTTTTATTTTGATGAGGTCCCAATAGTTCATTTTTGTTTTTGTTTCCCTCGCCTTCAGAGACATGTGAAGTAAGAAGTTGCTGTGGCCAAAGTCAGAGAGGTTGTTGCTTGTCTACTGCTCTAGGATTTTGATGGCTTCCTGTCTTATGTTTAGGTCTTTGATCCATTTTGAGTTTATTTTTGTGTCTGGTGTAAGAAACTGGTCCAGGTTCATTCTTCTGTATGTCGCTGTCCAGTTTTCCCAACACCATTTGCTGAAGAGACTGTGTTTCTTCCATTGGATATTCTTTTCTGCTTTGTCAAAGATTAGTTGGTCATTTTTGCAGGTCCATTTCTGGGTTCTCTATTCTATTCCATTGACCTATGTGTCTGTTCCTGTACTAGTAATATACTGTTATGATTACAGCTTTGTAATACAGCTTGAAGTCCAGAATTGTGATGCCTCCAGCTTTGGTTTTCTTTTTCAGAATTGCTTTGGCTATTCGGAGTCTTTTCTGGTTCCATACAAATCTTAGGAGTGTTTGTTCTAGCTCTCTGAAGAATACTAGTGTTATTTTGATAGGGATTGCTTTAAATATGTAGATTACTTTGAGTAGTATCAACATTTTAACAATATTTGTTCTTCCAATCCATGAGCATGGAATGTTTTTCCATTTTTTGTGTGTCTTCTTCAATTTCTTTCATAAGCTTTCTATAGCTTTCAGCGTATAGATTTTTCATCTCTTTGGTGAAGTTTATTCCTAAGTATTTTATGGGTTTTGGTGCAATTGTAAATGGGATTGATTCCTTGATTTCTCTTTCTGCTGCTTCACTTTTGGTGTATAGAAATGCAACTGATTGCTGTACATTGATTTTATATCCTGCAACTTTGCTGACTTCATGGATCAGTTCCAGAAGTTTTGTGGTGGAGTCTTTTGCGTTTTCCTCATGTAGTATCATGTCATCTGCAAAGAGCAAAAGTTTGACTTCCCCCTTGGAGGCTTTTTTTTTTTTTTTTTTTTTTTTTTTTTTTGGATTCGTGTTGTCTGATTGTTGAGGCTAGGACTTTCAGCACTATGTTGAATAACACAGTGGTGAGAGCAGACACCCCTGTCATGTTTCTAACCTTAGGGGGAAGCTCTCAGTTTTTCCCCATTGAGGATGATATTAGCGGTGGTTCTTTCATATATGGCCTTTATGATCATCAGGTATGATACTTCTATCCCTACTTTCTTAAGGGTTTTTCTCCAGAAAGGATGCTGTCCTTCTTTTTTTTTGCATTTTGTCTTTTTTTACATTTTGTCAAATACTTTTTCAGCATCTATTGAGAGGATCATGTGGTTCTTATCTTCTCTTTTATTAATGTGATGTATCACATTGATTGATTTGCAGATATTAAACTAGCATCCCAGGAATAAATCCCACTTGATCATGGTGAATAATTCTTTTAATGTATTGTTAGATCTGGTTGGCTAGTATCTTGTTGAGAAATGTTGCATCCGTGTTCAGCAGGGAAATTGGTCTGTAATTCTTTTTAGTGGGGTCTTTGGTGTTGGATTCAAGGTAATGCTGACCCCATAGAATGAGTTTGGAAGTTTTCCTTCCATCTCTATTTTTTGGAACAGCTTCAAAAGAATAGGTGTTAATTCTTCTTTAAATGTTTGGTAGAAATCCCCTGGAAAGCCATCTGGCCCTGAATTCTTGTTTCTTGGGAGATTTTTGATTACTGATTCAATTTCTTTACTGGTTATGGGTCTGTTCAAAATTTCTATTTCTTCCTGTTTCAGTTTTGGTAGTTCATACGTTTCTAGGAATTTGTCCATTTCTTCCAGATTGCCCATTTTATTGGCATATAATTGCTCATAATATTCTCTTATTATTGTTTTTATTTCTGTTGTATTATTGGTTGTGATCTCTTTCATTCATGATTTTATTTATTTGGGTCCTTTCCTTTTTCTTTTTGATTAATCTGGCTAGAGGCTTATCAATTTTGTTAAGTCTTTCAAAGAACCAGCTCCTGGTTTCATTGATTAGTTCTACTGGTTTGTTTTTTTTTTCCCTGATATCATTGATTTCTGCGTAATCTTTACTATTTCCCTTCTTCTGCTGGTTTTGGGCTTTATTTGCTGTTCTTTTTCCAGCTCTTTTGGTGTTAGGTTAGGTTGGGTATTTGAGACCTTTCTTCTTTCTTTAGGGAGACCTGGATTGGTATATACTTCCCTCTTATGACCATCTTTGCTGCATCGCAGAGGTGTTTCAGCTGTCGTGTTTTAATTTTCATTGGCTTCCATGTACTTTTTATTTCCTCTTTAATTTCTTGGTTAACCATTCATTCTTTAGTAGGATGTTCTTTAATCTCCAAGTATTCATGGTCTTTCCAAATTTTTTCCTTTTGGTTGATTTAGAGTCTCATAGCATTGTGGTCTGAAAATATGCAAGGTACGTCTCAATCTTTTTCTATTTATTGAGGGCTGATTTGTGACCCAGTATACGATCTATTCTGGAGAATGTTCTATGTACACTCAAGAAGGTGTATTCTGCCGCTTTAGGATGAAAGGTTCTGAATATATATGTTAAGTCCATCCGGTCCAGTGTATCATTCAAAGCCATTGTTACCTTGTTGATTTTCCGCTTAGATTATCTGTGCATTGCTGTAAGTGGGGTGTTGAAGTGCCCTACTATTATGGTATTATTATCAATGAGTTTCTTTATGTTTGTGATTTACCAATTTATATATTTGGGTGTTATATGGGGCATAAATATTCACAATTGTTAGCTCTTCTTGGTGGATAGACCCCTTAATTATGATATAATGCCCCTCATCTGTTGTTATAGTCTTTATTTTAAAATGTAGTTTGTCTGATATAAGTATGGCTACTTCAGCTTTCTTTTGACCACCATTAGCATGATAGATGGTTCTCTATCCCCTTACTTTCAATCTGCAGGTGTCTTTAGGTCTAAAATTTAGCAGTATATATATATATATGGGTCTTGTTTTCTTATCCATTCTGATACCGTATATCTTTGGATTGGCGTGTTTAGTCCATTGACATTTAGAGTGAGTACTGAAAGATATGAACTTAGTGCCATCGTGTTGCCTGTAGAATTGTTGTTTCTGGTGCTTTCTTCTGGTCCTTTCTTGTCTTTGTTGCTTTTGGTCTTTTTAGTTTTGTTTGGTCTTTTCTCCACTCAAAGAGTCCCCCTTAAAATTTCTTGCAGGGCTGGTTTAGTGGTCACGACCTCCTTTAGTTGTTGTCTGGGAAACTCTTTATCTCTCCTCTATTTTAAATGACGGCCTTGTTGGATAAAGAATTCTTGACTGTGTATTTTTCTGATTCAGCATGTTGAGTTCAGTTCCTAGTCTAGATCATGTCTGTCCTGAATGATATTATGAGTCCTTTTTCTGGAAAGACATTGACAGCACTCTATAGCTTTAAATTTTTTTTTAACGTTTATTTATTTTTGAGACAGAGAGAGACAGAGCATGAACGGGAGAGGGTCAGAGAGAGGGAGACACAGAATCTGAAACAGGCTCCAGGCTCTGAGCTGTCAGCACAGAGCCCGACACGGGGCTCAAACTCACGGACCGCGAGATCATGACCTGAGCCGAAGTCAGCCGCTTAACCGACTGAGCCACCCAGGCGCCCCAGCACTCTATAGCTTTATACAGCTGTTCTTTAACTGTGTAAGGACCAGTACTGGTGCAGAGGGATATATATAGAGATAAAGGTAGGTAGATGTTAGGTAGATAGATAGATAGATAGATAGACAGATAGATAGATAATGGATAGTTGATCAACTAAACTATGAAAAAGCATAGGCTGGGAGCCTGTTAGACATGTGTAAATGTGTACATCTTATCCCCCCCCCCCCCCCCGGAAGTAAGATCCTTCCATACGAAGGATGGTTGGAGTAGCATTCATCTTTCTTGAGCTTGGTTCCACTTCTGACATTTTTAGTATGCAATATTTAGTTCTTACACACGTTTCCTTTGAACAATTAATTTTTGCCATTTGAAGTTTTTAAAGCATTAAATTGTTACTTCAGGAGAATAAAAGTGAGCAAATTCATAAATACAAAGAACAAACTGGCGGTTGCCAGAGTGGAGGTGGGTGAGGGGGATGGGTGAAATGGGAAAAGGGGACTAAGATATACAAAGTTTCGGTTATAAAATAAGTGAGTCATGGGAATGTAAAGTACAGCATAGGAAATATAGTCAGTAATACTGAATATCTGTGTATGGTGACAGATGGTAATTACACTTATCAAGGTGAGCATTTTATAATATACATAAATGTCAAATCGCTATGTTGTACACCTGAGACTAATATAATATTATATGCCAACTGTACTAAAATTGAAAAAAACATAAACATAAAAAAGTGAGGAAGCTGTGTAGAAGAAAAGCTTGCCACCATAAAGCTGGACTGGTGCCAAATTCTCCTACAGGAAAGTGTGTAGAAACGGGCACTCCAGGAGGTTTTGAGGAGGTCCAGCAGGGTTAGGAGAGCTCATCCTCATTGAGAAGGAATTTAGTTGCTTCTAAAGTTACCCCTTGTACTGAGAAATGAAATACCAGTAGCCAGTTGGCATAAGACACCTGACCTTGTCCAATTCTAGCCAACAGTGACTTTCTGTAAGCTCCGTGATGAATCAGGGTGGAGAGCTAGGGTGCCCCTTCCTTCCACCTGCTACGCAGGAAGACGTTGGGTCAGTTGGTAAAGCATTTCTACGAGCCTATTATTTCCCATAATATATATAGGTTTGGAGCATCAAATGAGTACAAATTTAGTCCTATATATGAATAATATAAGGTAAGTAGCAGGAAACGTTCAGTGATCTAGACTGGGCTCCTTGTTTTATAGATAAAATAGCCATGGCACAACGAGCCACAAGGAAAACTGCTGGCTGGGTAGTTACTAGTCTGTGTTGCCTTGTTTGGGGTGTTATCCTAGCTCAAGCGGATTTTGTTGGGAGGTTGGTGACAGGTGTACCACAAAGGGCTCTCTGTTCATAGGGCCATGGAGAAAGATAATCTTGTCTTCAGACCCTGTGTCTGAAATGCAGTGTAGATTTTAGCACACGAAAATGTTGCCTGAGTCAAGGGCTCTCCTGCAAACAAAGAAACAAAAACAATTTCAGACCTGTTTGTGACCTACCAGCACTATCAGTTTTGTTTATTGAAATGTTCCTTAAAACAGCCCCTATCGAGGGGCTCCTGGGTGGCTCAGTCAGTTGAATGTCCAACTCTTGATTTCAGCTCAGGTCATGGGATTGAGCCATGTGTTGGCTCAGTGTGGAGCCTGCCTGGGATTCTCTCTCTCTCTTTCCCTCTCTCTCTCTCTCTCTCTCTCTCTCTGCCCCTTCCCCGCTTGTGTTCTCTCTTTCTCTCTCAAAATAAATAAGTAAACTTTTTTAAAAAAAATGTGTCCACTGAAATCCAAAGAAGCTACACAAAAACTTAAAAAGAACCTAATTGAATTATACCTTTATTTTTTCTCAAAGCAGATATTATCTTACATATAAGTAACCATGTATAAATTAAAAAGGTACATATATATTCATAGTCATATATGTGTATATATATATATATATATACATATATATATATATATATATATATATAATCTCAAAAGGAATATAAGCATTTAAAGAACATATAAAAATGTTTGGCTGACACATAGCCAACTTAAAATATCAAGCCAAAAACTAAGGGCAGATTTTCTTGTGAAATGTGTATAAATCCAGATATATGTGTATTTGTGCAGGAAAACCACATTCATTCCCATTCCACGCATTTAGATTTTATAATTACTCTAATGATCTTGGCACTACAAAGCAGATGAAGTACTGATTAGGTGAAAAAGTAGTGTAAACAACAGAAATATCTATACATATAAAAGCTCACAGTTTCTAAGCATCCTTTTGGTAGTGGCTCTTGTCCTCAAAGAATAAATGTCTAATTATAAACACCATGTTAAGCACTGCCAAGATTCTCTAAGTATTCTTAGCACCAAAACCAATATTCTAAAGTGATTTCATGTGCATTACTGTTGTTGACAAGTAAAAGGTAATAGTATAGTTGGGATTAAAAGCATAAATTCCAAAGCTAGACTGTCTGATTCAAATCTGGTTGTCCCACTCATGGGCTTTGTATGACCTTCAGCAAGCTGTTTGAAATTTCTGTGCCTCCACTTCCTCATATATAAATAATAAATAAATAATGTTGGGGTTGACAGATAAGCATTGCATGAAAGCCCTCTGACACCCCCCCCCCTCTGCAATGGACTGGATTTTTCTTGACGTTTATTTATTTTGAGAGAGCATGCATGGGGGAGGGGCAGAGAGAGGGAGAGAGAGAATCCCAAGCAGGCTCTGTGCTGTCCACAGAGCCCAACATGGGGCTCAGTTTCACAAACCATGAGATCATGACCTGAGCCACCATCAAGAGTCCACTGCTTAACCAGCTGAACCACCCAGGTGCCCCTGGACTGGATTTTTATGTTTCCCCAAGATTCAGAGGCTGAAAACCTAATCCTACTGTGATAGTATTAAGAGGTGGGGCCTTTAAGGAGGTGATTAGGTCATGAGCATGGAACCCTCATGGATAATTAGTGCCTGTATAAGAAGGGGCAGAGAGCAGGCTAGGTTTCTTTCCACGCTGTGAGGACACGAGTGTCCTCACCACAACCCAGCCATGTTTGTCCTCTAATCAAGGCTTCCAGTCTCTGAACTGGGAGGCCCTCCTAAGCTCTGAACCCCCGAGAGAGAGAATTGGCAGCAGGAAACCAAAAATCTCCTTTATTATGAGAAAGATTGGGTTGAAGAGATGGCTCTGGGTGTCTTAACCAAAAGGACTTTCTAAGTTGCTCCCCCAAAATGAGGCCTTCTTACCTTCCTACTCCGAGACAGCAGTGGAGAATCAGGCCCGCCCTGTGTGAAATCTCCAGCACAGAGGAGTGGAACACAGGCCTCGTGTAGGCCAGCAGCTCCTAAGGTAAGGTCAGGAAGGGGCTGGGCCACTATGCCCAGGTTCCCTCGGGGAAATCCCTCCATCTCCACAGAGAGGAATGAGAAGTGGGATAAGTGGCCAAGGGCTTTTCGAGAAAAATCCCTCTTTGTGGAAACCGGAAAAGCCAGGAATATGTGCTCTCCTGTTTCTCTTGGCTTTGAGAATTGAAATGATGAAATGATGTGCTGTGTACCCCACTCAAGGGGAGTGTCAATTATTAGCTATTGTTATGAGATGTAGTATTATTAACTGTGTCACTATCAGGAGTTTATGAAATTTGGATCCAAGATCTGTATCAAAAGCTTTCTAGGGACACCTGGATGGCTCAGTCAGTTAAGCGTCCGACTTCAGCTCAGGTCATGATCTCACTGTTTGTGAGTTCAAGCCCTGCATCGGGCTCTGTGCTGACAGCTCGGAGCCTGGAGCCTTCTTCGGATTCTGTGTCTCCTTCTCTTTCTCTGCCCCTCTCCCACTCATGCTCTGTCTCCCTCTGTCTCTCAAATAAATGTAAAAAATAAATAAATAAATAAAACTGCCTAGCAAACATTCTAGAGATCAGAACAAGTTCTAAATTCTGATTTGTATTATACTTCGTTATTAAGCCTCAACATTTGGGTAAATTAGCAAGTGATGTTGTACCATTTAAGTGTGTTTCCTCTTGTATCATATTCCATGAAAGTTGTTTCTCTGCTGTGTTGCTCCTAAGAGCCGGTGTGGGCAGACTCCTGATTATCCCCTTTCAGCTATGCTCAGGGCTCACAGCTGATTCAGCACAAGGTACCGAGAGATGTGTGGCTCTTTACTCAGGCAATTAGGGCTGAGCGTCGAGGCAGAGCACAGGATCTTTTATCATCCTCACACATCACCGTCTGACCCTTCTGAGAGCCCAGAGTTTGTTTACACCTGCCCCCCCCCCCCCCCCCCCCGCTCTCTAGGGGATGTTGCACCTTTCGTGCTATGACCTCAAGTGAAATGCTCGTAAAATTACACTGGATTTAGAACCAGAATTTATCGGGAGATCATTTGTTCTCCACCAGACTGTCAACCGCAGTATTTCATGTCCCGGATTACCTAGCAACTCCGTTTTCCAGAGGTAGACTGAGGTGTAGGCATCACAGCTTTTCCAGATGTGTAAATAGGGTAGTTCCGGTTTGCGGGCTGTGTGCTAATGAAGATGCTGGGGATGCGTGCCTCTTCTTTACCAGGTGTTTAGAGTGACAGTCAGGTGAACGCTCCCCTTGCAGAGCGCGGCGCGGCAGCTCTCTGGAGTCAATCCCTTCCCTTACTGCGTGCCTGAATAATTGATAGAGTTAAGTGGATGCAGGTTCGTTTTTCACCACGTTCCCCATGAGTGCTTCAGCAACATGAGGCAATTTATCATGCTTTTTGTGCAACAGTGCATAGACTTTTTAGAGAATGAATTTAGTCTTCCTCTTACTGTCCAAAAAGCCGTTCTCAGGTTCGCAGCATTCATTGGCCTGACCGGGACAGTTGGCCCAGCAGCATCAGCCTGTACACATGACCCAAATCATAGACAACCTCCCTCTTACCCACCCACCCCCGTTGCTTTTTTCATCTTGCTTCGTTTTCCTTTGGAGAAAGACCAATTAAAAACATTGGTAGATTTTTCTAAGGACGTTTCCTTCACAGAGGTTACATTCAACTCTTTGGCCAGAAAATTGCCAGAGCAATTAGTGGCTCTAGGGAACCACTGGCTGTTTGTGTACTATTTCAGAGGAACCCACTGTGGGGCATCAGTTTCTAGACCGAGGGGCCTTTTAGAATGTGAATGCTTCCTAACCATTTGGAACATGCTTAAAATGGAAATCAACGGGCCTCTCCTCACAAGGATGCCTTTATTATATGTTGTAAGTTGGAAGGTGTCATGCTGGCATGCAGAGAGCATCCTTCTCTGCTCACCTCCAGCTTGTGAGCTCTCATTTCTAACACTCAAAAATGTTCCCTGATAGTCTTCCAGAAAACCCACTGCTGAAGTGAAGGAATAGATAGCTGCAAGTCAGCTAGGCATTTCCTAGGTGACTTTCTACCAAGAAACCCATTTGGGGATAATAACCCAATTGGAACTAATTCTCCACTATCCCTTGTGGTCAGGAAATAGCATGTCCAAATTAATCAAATGTTCTGGTGATTTATGTTCTCTACTGTTGAGTATAGTGATGCTGCTTCATCTTATAGGATGATCAATTTGTAAAGAATTAGAAATAATTACAAAACCAAAAGGAATAGTGTTTAATCGTTCGTTGACTGAGACATTAGCCTAGGCTCTTACGGATACTGCTTAGTTTGGATTAGGAACAGCTGTTGGTTTCTGCTGGCTATCCACATCATGCAGGTGAATAGGGTTCTGATTAATAGGATGCCAGGAAACAGAATTTATTATAGCACACACTCATTAATGCAAAACACAGTAATGCCTTTCCAAAGAAACTAACAGAGCCTAAACTATTTTAATGGCTCCATTTAATCCTAAACACACTATAACTTTGGGGAGACTTCACATTTCAAAAATAGCCAAATAGGGGAAATTTGGATAGGGGCAGAAGAAAATGTATATTTTGATAATACATTGTCAGAAAGTACAATTTTTATCGTGTAATGACCATCTAGAAGCACAGCTTTCAAAGGGATAGGATTTCCTTAAAAATTGGATTTGGGGCGCCTGGGTGGCTCAGTCCGTTGAGTGTCTGACTTCGGCTCGGGTCATGATCTCACAGTCCACGGGTTTGAGCCCCGCATTGGGCTCTGTGCTGGCGGCTCAGAGCCTGGAGCCTGCTATGGATTCTGTGTTTCCCTCTCTCTCTTCCCTTCCCCTGCTCATGCTCTGTCTCTCTCTCTCAAAAATAAATAAGAATTAAAAAATTTTTTTATTTGGATTTTAGGGGCACCTGGGGTGGCTGAGTCGATTGAGCATCTGACTCTTGATTTTTGGCTCAGGTCATGATCTCACAGTTCGTGAGATTGAGCCCTGCATTGGGCTCCACACTGACAGCATGGAGCCTGCTTGAGATTCTCTCTGTCTCCTTCTCTCTTTGCCCCTGCCATGCGCATGCGTGTGCACTCTCTCTCTCTCTCTCTCTCTCCCTTTCTCTCAAAATAAACTTTAAAATCCAAATTTTACTTACTTTTTATCTCAAGTTTCACTTACAAAGATTTAAAAACTTTTAAATGCAGTTGATCTCATTTTTACTATTATACAACCATTCAGATTTTTAAAAACACATCAATTAGAAAAAGATCAAATGTTTAAGTTTAAGAGGAGTCCAGTGAGAAGTGGTTGAGGCAACCAGTACGTCTCCCAATGCCTTGTGGCCTGCAGGATACCTGGAGTAACCTTGCTGGGGGGACCTAAACATTTTCTGTAGGAGGCCAGAGCCCAACCCTGTTAGCCTGGTTTTATCTTAAGATTTCTCTGAACAGTCACTCCCTTAGACTATCGAAAATAAGAATTGTATTTCAAAAATTCTATTTTTGTAACTTGGAGCAAAATAGCCATTGCATAAGATGAAACACAATTGCGTATCCTCTCTCTTCTCAGATTTCTCTCAACATTGGGTTAAGGAAATCCTATGCTTTGAAGACAGGGAGCGATGTATTGCCACTCATACTCTCATGTGGTTTTAGTTTCTGGTTAATTCTGCCTCTATTGTTTTTATCCTCATTTGTAACTCAGTTTCCAGATACGGAAACTTTTAAGTGTAGAAAGACTTTGAGAAAAGATGTCTTTGTTGATGTCACTATTCCACAAATACCCCGTTGCGGAGAACTTGTCCTATAATATCTAATAACCTTCCCAAACTTGTGTCACTTGGTGATTTCTATTAAGTTTTGCTAAAGCTTTAAGTAGTATAATATAGTGTCCTTCTCCAAGTGATTGCCATTCATAAAGGAAAAATACTTGGTTTTCATTTTTTCTGTATAAGAAAGTAATTTACTCCTACATAAACATTATTTAATGTGTAAGAAAAAAATTGAGAATATCTTTAAAATCTTCCATGTAACATAGCATTTTTAGAGATTTTTCTCAACTGTGGTTTGGATTCAAACCACTGTGTGTCTTCCCAAGTAAAGTTAATTTTTGCTAATGGAAACCACATCTTTTTAAAAAATACACAGATCATTATTGCTAGAAATACCTCAGAGAGCATGTTGGAATGGAATGCTAGGAGTTCCAGAAGAAGTGGGAATTTGAATTTTGAAATAGTCAACTTTTTCAAATTGTTCTCCTGAGTACTTGGAATCTGTTGTCTAATCATAACAAAAGTGTCTCTGTTGAATGTCACCTTTCAAAGATGAGTCTTAAACTAGATTTGTGACATTGGGTGGTAATGATATTGAATTCTATAAACTATATATTTTTTAAACCTTTCTGTTTTCTAATGTGTATTTATTTTTGAGAGAGAGAGAGCACAAGTGGAGGAGGGGCAGACAGAGAGGGGGACAGAGGATCCAAAGCAGGCTCTGTGCTGATGGCAGAGAGCCCTATGCAGGGCTCGAACCCACTAACCATGAAATCATGACCTGAGCCGAAGTCAGACACTTAACCGACTAAGCCACCCAGGCGCCCCTATAAACTGTATTTTAGAGTATACTGTCTAGGTGTGATAATTGATTTATTCATTCGTTTTACTTTCCCATTCAAAAATATTTTAGTGCTAGAGGTCTACAAGGCACTGTTTTAGGTGCTATGAATATGGTGACTTAACCAAAGATTCCTTCCTCAGAAAGCTTACACTCTGTTAATTGAAATAATACTTGTAAATAAGTAACAAATGTAAAAAGCTACAAGGACTCTGATAGGTACAGTCAACAGCTTCGGGCATTCCAAGAAGGGCAGTACCATAGGTCAAGAAGAATTTGAGATGGCTTGCTTTGTGGAAGGTATTGCATTTGACTTGACCGATGAAAGATACTGAAGAGTGGAACATTTAAGGACAGTGGTAGCAAATATTCCATGTAGAAGAAGAAAGAGAAGGGTCCAAAAACTTGGTGCATGGACAGGAAGTCGGCTGTCATTCAACCCAAGTGAAATGGAGATTATGAAGGGAAGAGGGGCTGGGAAAGTAAGTGGGGGCTGGATCATGGAGCCTTTGGGTACCTGAGATGTCTGAGTGTTCTTCAGTACCAGTGGGAAGCCACCATAGGTTTTGAGCATGATGGGCTCAGCGGTCTCATGTGATCTGGATTGGAGTGAGGGTGAACCGAAAGCGGAAGGAAGTTAGTTTCCTTCTGTGACATATGAGGCTTAAAGTATGGACGTGTTGATGACACCTATGCAGAGATAGTGCCTACATGGATGAGAGAAGCAAGGCAACATTTGGGATAGGGGGGCAAAGAAAAGAGGAATCAAGTGTGACCCAAAGTTTTGAAATCTTGTTCTGTAAAAGAAAAAGGAACCCTAAATCAAAGTTCTCCCAGGTGCTCTCCCTGTGTGTCATCCCTTTGGGTTCTGTGTCCTCCACACCTGCCTTGTAGAGTCATGCTCCTATTAAAAACATAGGAAATTAGGTGTCTGGTTTGTTCAAGAAGTAGCAGCTTTGACAGTTGCACGAAGTGTTTGGCCTTGACCATCACACAACTCTAAGTTGGTAATGCCATCAGTCTTTTTAAGTGACATGCCCTAGAAACAGTAACCTTTCTGGATGCATCATCCTGCCTCCCTTGCAGCCTCAACATGATCACGTTCTCCATCCCAGTGGCTGATCTCCTGTTTGCTCCTCAAATACCCCAGGCCTCTTTCCAACACTGAGGCCTTTGCACATGCTGTTGCCTGGAACATTATTCCCATCAATTGCACAGGTCTAGTGTCTTGTCTGTTTTTGGTCTCAGCTTAAATATCCCCACTTCTCCAATAGATGTACCATTATTCTTTATCTGAGTCCTTTGTTTCTTTCCTACCCAGTACTTAGGACTATGTACTTAGTACTACAATTTCCGACTACTTTATTTGCATGTTACTCTTTTTTTTTGCCTCTTTCCCTGATAAAACATAAGCCATGTATCTTTTCCTAATTGCTATATCTCTAAGCACCAAGAACTGTGTCTGGCACTCCATCATAAAAAATCAATAAGTACTTTTTGATTTAGTGAGTGAACGAATACATTCGTGAAGTAATGAATGAATACACCTGTTGAGAAAGCTCTGTATAGGGGGGCCTGGTGGCTCAGTCGGTTAAACATCTGACTTCAGCTCAGGTTGTGATCTCACAGTTCTTGAGTTTGAGCCCCACATTGGGGGCTGTGCTGACAACTCAGAGTGTGGAGCCTGCTTTGGATTCCGTGGTTCCCTCTCTCTCTGCCATCCCCCTGCTTGTGGTCTGTCTCCCTCTCAAAAATAAACATTAAAAAAAATATATTTTAAAGGAAAGCTAGGGGCGCCTGGGTGTCTCAGTCTGTTAAGTATCCGACTTCAGCTCAGGTCATGATCTCACAGCTTGTGGGTTCGAGCCCTGTATCAGGCTCTGTGCCGACAACTCAGAGCCTGGAGCCTGTTTCAGATTCTGTGTCTCCCTCTCTCTCTGTACCTCCCTGCTTGTTCCCTGTCAAAAATGAATAAACATTAAAAAAATTTTTTAAGAAAGCTTTGTATAATCTAAAACTATCCTCACTTATTCCTAAATAATCCAATTAAATAGAAAGAGTGGCAACAAATAGCTACTAATCTTCTTTAATCTGCAAAGTAACATACTCTATAAAAAGCATTCATATGATTCCCACAGTGATATTTGGAAAATAAAATATAAGTATTCTCCTTAAGTTCCTGAATTTCCATAAAATCTCTGGTACCACACCATGCTGCAACATTTTTCAGCCTTTTAAAAAATGAAATAGAACAGAAGCTAGAAAATACCATGATGTGCTGAATCTACTAGGCATGGTTTCAAGAAACTTCAGAGTGTGTGTGTGTGTGTGTGTGTGTGTGCGCGCGCGCGCGCACGCGCACATGTGGGTGTGTAGGAGGATGCAATAGAAAATTATTTTTTTACTGTGACTCAGTCAATATACACTCTGGTATTTTCCATGTTATCCTAATCCCTCATCTGGCTGCTGTCCTAGCTCTTCAAAGCCAGTGTTGAATTGTCATTCTGCTGTGTTCTGATTCCTTACAGCTTATTCGCAATGGAAGCCTTCCCACAGATGCAACCAAAATTCAAGTTTTTTGGTATTTTCTTATAGATCAACAAACCTCGACCTCTCTCAGAATGCTCAGGCTTGCTGTAAATAGTGTTCCCAGACCTTTCACTGCAATACTAGGCTGTTTTTAAGTAAACCAGGAAAAAAAACACACAAAAAAACCATTCAGGGTAGTACAGTGGTAAGATTTGCTAGTTTTTAAATCAAGAATTTAAAGCAATGTTTTGACACCCAGTAGCAATATTTGCTAAAATAACATCTATGTTAACTACTTTTTTTTCTCTCTCTTTTTCTCTCTTCATCAAGCTGCCTGCCTTGTGCTTGGCTGTATGATTTTCCCTGATGGCTGGGATTCAGATGAAGTCAAACGGATGTGTGGAGAAAAGACAGACAAGTACACTCTTGGGGCGTGTTCAGTCCGCTGGGCATACATCCTGGCCATTATTGGGATTTTGGATGCCCTGATCCTCTCATTTCTGGCATTTGTGCTTGGTAACCGACAAGACAGCTTGATGGCAGAGGAACTGAAGGCAGAAAACAAAGGTAAGATTGCTTTGGGGAACTCTTATCGGGACACTTCAAGCACATCAAATACCAGTGCTTCGCATGTGGGTCTAATTTCGTGCATCTTTTAATGCTGTCTAGTTCATAGACTTTCCCCTAGACTCAACTCCAGAAGTTTATGCAATCGAAATACAGGATTTTCATACTTACCTTTCTAAGACTCTGAGTCCATTATTATTTAAATGCATTTTTCCAGTTTCTTTTTCCCTCTCTCTGAAAGTTCATGGCTAAGGTAATTTTTTTTTTTTTTTTTTTTTTTTGTCTACTTGGTTAAATGGAGAGTACATCATTTCCATGTATTCAGCTATTTTCCAGGCTGAAATAAATGTCTGGGGAATCTCCTAAAATCATCTACAAAGGTCTTTATTAAACTGTTCACAATCATTGTATTTGAATTCAGACTCCTCCTCTCAGAGAGAAGGCATGATACTGGCCCTAACAAGTTGCAGTTAGAGATTTCAACAGTTACCTAATTAACTGAATTTGAAATGTGTTATCTGGGTAGTGAAAAAGCTCTTCTATTTCTTTTCAAAAAGAAAATATCTTCTGAAACACAAAGAGACTAGAATAAAAAAATAGAGCACTGGCTGGTGAATGATACATAAATGTTCAAATGATAGAGTGCCAATAAAAAGTAGCAAGTCATTATTCAAGAGGAATATTAATTTTCCTTCCAGATTTTTAAACCAGTTGTTGGGGCATAGAATTTTACTACCTCTGTTCATTGCAGACTTAGATTTATTTCGCTGTTTTATCTCTAGGTAACTTTTAATTTTAAGACTTTGGACTTACATTGGCACCTTCAATTGGGTGGCTGCTGTTGGTAGTTCCCATTTCTGATTGGAAACTAAATCCATCCTTGAATTAGGAAATGTAGCTTACTGTTTCAGGTAGTGGCTCTTGAGTGCTTCAGCGGGCCTCAAATCGAGGTATAGATTCGTATCTACAGGATACTACAGGAGGTAATGACAGTGTAGCAAGCTTTATATTTAGACCATCACTGGTGATGCTTGTAAACTATGAACTCTACAGAAAGAAAATCAAGCGGTCTGGGGAAGCAGTCATCCTTGAGTTCTTTATCTCCCTGATTTATGGGCAGAACACGCACTAGTTTATTTGGTGTTAGCAAAAATGTTCTAAACACAAAAATCTTGCACAAGGGAGCAGTGCTTTCTAAAAACACAATTATTCCCTCTCACGGTTGTCCTTTCTAGATTTAAATGATGATGTACCTCATAACGCATGTTACAGATTTAAAGTGCTTTCACAAGTGCTTATTGATTTGGAGTCCTTGTCCGTTGTTGTCTTTGTGATTTGGTGCATGTATACAGGTCTCTGTCCAGTTAGCTTCACCTCAAAGCGAATAATAAGGATAGCTCAATGTCAGAATAAGTTGCCTTTCCCTAAAGGGTGACTTAAAGAAAACATCATTTTGTTCTGCAAATGCTTGATTTCTACCACCACGTAATAATGGACTGAGTGCTATTTATTCACTGTACAATTTGAAGTTATACTGAGGGGCGCCTGGGTGACTCAGTTGGTTGAGCATCTGACTTGGGCTCAGGCCATGATTTCATGGTTTGTGAGTTGGAGCCCCGCATCAGGCTCACTACCGTCAACACAGCCCATTTCCGATTCTCTGCCTCCTCTCTCTGCCCGTCCCATGCTAGTGCTCTCTCAAAAAAATAAATAAATAAATAAATATTTAAAGTTATACCAAGAACCTTTAAACTTTTCAGACATCTGTTGACCCCAAATAAGGAAATCAAGAAAAATTTAAAAAAAATAATAATCAGGAAGATTTTTCACTTGGCAGTGGAGAACTGTCAGTTCTATCCACACAAATGAGTGACAATTCTGAATTCATGCTTCGGAAGGTAACAGCTAGGATTAGAAGGTAACTCTCAACAGTTTTCAGAGTGGGTCTTTTCTTTCACTGGAATTGGTTTCATGTTGATATCTGATCCCTTCTGTCTAGGTTTTCATTTTTAAAAGGCATCTTTTCCACTCCAACGCCTTGGTAAGTGTTGATGGAGAAGGAAGTCAAAAGAGGCCAGTATAAGGTTTAGGGAGTCTCTGTGCATGATTGTTCTGTGTGCATTATCTTCATTTGCTTGTATCACATTTACCTGTGTCCATAGTTCCTTCCATCTGGTTCTGAAGGACCCAGATCAGTAGCAGTTCCTCTGCATGAAATCCGATCCAGTAAAGTAGCCGAGAGCATCGGGCCATACTGAGGAACGTGTCAGTTGTACCACATTCTTACACACAATCAGAATTCTTTTATCTGAATCCTGAGAATGTATCAACAGCTCTACTGTGTAGACATTTCAGATTCTCATACGATAGGATCTGTATAAAATCAAACTCAGATTATAGAAAATGTAATCAGACCTGCATGTTTCTTAGAAATGGTAAAAGATTTATGGTTGCTGTGCAAAATAGCTTTTATTGTTTGGTATTATTTAAACACGTATTCAGTGTTGAAACTTGCAGACTTGGGGAGACCAGTCGATGATTGTGTATGTGTGCATATAAACAATTTCACTAAACAGTAGTTTACTTGCTTTCTAGTGTATGCAATAAGCAAAACTAAATACCACCAGTGTTACTTTCTATAAATCTTAATGGAGGAGAGATCTGATGAGAATAATTTGTAAATATGAAATTATATTTGAATAAGTGCTTTTACAATTTGCATGGCTACATTAATATACCTTTTCACTTACTAAAACTATGTTTTCACTATTCTTCCTCTGTCCTTTGGTAGTTGAGTCCTCCTTTGGATTCCAGGGCAATGCAAAGAGACAGGCCAGTGGAGCTCACGGAATTTTAGAAGAATTTACTAATTCCCTAATGGCTTGTGGTATCCTAAAAGCAGACAATACCATATCTCAAGTCTTGGCTCAAAAGAATAAAGCATTCATATGTTCTGATATACATGATAGTACTCTACACACTAATACATTTTACAGTCTTCTTCCAGTTTCATGGTCTGCTGATCATCCTAACAACCTACATCCTATAATAAGTAGCAAGAGTACTATACAGAGGATAAACCTACAAGAGGAGCATATGCCCCCATTTTAAACAAGTTTGTCCTGTCCAGTCTCATGATAGGATCATCTTCTTTTTGTGGCTTTTATAATGAATGTAGCAACACGCTTCTGTGTTTATCTGGAAAAGCCACAAAAGGGGTCCAGGTTTTCCATGTATTGCTACAGTAAGGATATTGCTTAGATCCATGAATCCTTCCTAACAACCTCCCCAATGGATAAAACAAGAATCACTGTTATGTAAATTGTAGACTATATCAAAAAAGGGAAGAGAACTCCATTCTAATTGTTGAACTGTGTTCCATTCACAGATTCCTTAAGGGAATATAGGACACTACTGAGCCATAAATTAACCATCACAAAGTACTGTTCAAAGGAAAAACAAGGGGAAGGTACATAGGTGAGCTTTCTACCTCGATAAACCACCGCCCCCTAAAATAAATGTCCAGGAGTGCCTGGGTGGCTCAGGCGGTTGAGTGTCCTACTCTTGAATTCACCTCAGGTCCTGATCCCAGGGTCATGGGATTGAGCCCCGCATCAGGCTCTGCACTAAGTGTGGAACCTGCTTAAGATTCTCTCTCTTCTCCTCTCCCCTGCTCCTGCTCGCTCTCTCTCTAATTAATTAACTTTCCAGGGAACTCACCCCAATCCCATTAGAGTGTATGTCACCCTTCAGTACCACCTACAAATATTTCTTAAGCCTTTTCCAGGAATGCAACAATAATTTGAAAGTGGTCTCAGCTGAAGTTTGCCACAAATTATAAAATGGCAAGATTGGAATAAGGGAGTTTCCACGGAATTTCAACCAGCAACTTTGAAGAATCCAAGGGTTACCTCAGCAGGAGCTTCTCCGAGAGAGAAAGTGAATCATCTATGTTGCATCATCAAAGTCCCACAATATTTTCTCATGGAAAAAAAAAATCAAAAAAACAAAAAACTCCACTGAAAAACAGAAGCAAAAACTATTTTAAATATGTAACTAACTTCTGCAGGAGTTAGCACTTACAAGAAAATTCGACTGTGAATTTGAGAAGCCAGCCCCGCAGGCTGTATGCCATCCCCGGCTCTGGGGATAAGAGCAGGTGGGCAGGTGTTCGTTGTTGTTTGGGAGCTCGACAGCATGATTTCTAAATGAGCCAACAACAGGAGGCATTTCACCTTGATATGCCGCCTAATTGCGTATTTTAACACACTGAACTGTGAAGTCAATTTAATTATGTAAAATTAAAGTTTCATCCAGATAAAAAGGATTTGAAATGAAAGCTTCATTTCCAATTTCTTTCATTAATTGTGAAAGGATAAATAATTACATTTTCCAGAACTCCCGTGCCACAAATACCTCGTTCCTTGTGAGATGCCGTTCATAAAGAGCCATGTTTCGGAGTTTGTGTGTATGGTCTTTGGAATTGCTTATCAGATAATTGAGTCCTCTCATGAACAGTTTTAAAGTCATTCTGTCTTCTAGCACTTACACTGCAAATGAGAAAATATGATTATCCATTAAGAGGTGACTCTAGCTACCATTTATTAAGTGGCTTAAGCTCTTTTTAATGCTATAATAGGTGGAGTTAAATTCATTTTACTCAAGTAACTAATTGAGAAGCCCTTCGGTATTTTGATTTAAGGTGCCATGGCATGCCATGCCACAGCCCCACTGTGAGTGGCAGTGTGGGGGAGTGAGGAGAGCGTGCACTGCCTGGAGCCAGTGTGGGCTCTCACATTACCTGAGCGCCCTGCCCCCAGATCTTGATAGTTGCAGAATTAAACTTTCTCATCTATGCAGTGAGGGCTTGTCTAAATGGCACCGGAGGTTTCTTCCAGCTCTAATTCTGGAGACACTTTCAGAAATGTTCCTTGAAGTTGCTCTAAGGGCAGTAAGAGCTCGTGCCCTCAGAGCAGTGAATACACTAACGGCTCTTAGGAACTTGTTAGCAACAGAAGAGTAAGAGAAGGGAAAGATGAGGTCAACGGGAAGGAGCTCTAGGCTGCCCTGAATAGCACTGTCATGGCCCCATCATTCACACCACCAAGTGGAAGGAGTCAGGTTTAGAAATTCTGGTCCGGGGCACAGGAGCCTGCTGGCCTCACTAATTACCATGTTATGTGGCATCCATGTGGACACCTCGACAGTGGACAGAACCCCAGATCAGAGAGGAAAACTTTCTGTTCTCAACTCCAGCACAGAAGAGTCATTATGACTTTAAGGAAGTTCCTAACATCCCAGAGCCTCAGTTTCCCCTTTTCTAAAATGAGAAGGATACTACCCAGGTCTGCCTCCTGCATAGGGTTGAGAGAGTCCAATGAAAGCATGTGTATGAAAGCAATTTATAATCAATATCTAGATAAGCTTTACTAGTAACTAATCATCTTTCCCATATGATATTTGATCTTTGCAGTAATGCTAAGTGAGAAAGCTATCATCATTCTACCTCTACACATCAGACTGCGGCTCAGAAAAGTTAAACATTTTGTCTAAATTTTCATGGCTGTGAAGGAATGAATCCAGGGCTCAAACACAGTCGTTTTACTCAAACTTTCAAGTTTTTTCTACCATACAAGATGTTGGGATAATTTCTTAAAAATATGCCGATTCTGTTGCTTTCAACTTGACCAATGAGCCCTGTACAACTAAAGAGTTTAGTCTTATTTTCACTTGGTAGATTTTAGATGATGTCGCTTAATCAAGAATCTAATATACTTGAGAATAGACTGTTCCTGTATTCCCATTTTCATTGTTGTAAGGTATTTTTTTCATTCCTCTTTTGATTTCTTCTTTGACCCACTGATTGTTGGGTAGCCTGTTGTTTAGTTGCAAAAATGAGAAGTAGTCTTTGAAACTGATCCTCTTGGGGCACCTGGGTGGCTCAGCCAGTTGAATGTCCGACTTTTGATTTCAGCTCAGGTCATGACCCCGAGGTTGTGGGATC
The DNA here is from genome assembly GCF_018350155.1 of Leopardus geoffroyi. Lineage (NCBI taxonomy): Eukaryota > Metazoa > Chordata > Mammalia > Carnivora > Felidae > Leopardus > Leopardus geoffroyi. The sequence continues at coordinate 80,282,615 of NC_059331.1, read as the reverse complement.
AAGCCCCACATCAGGTTCTGTGCTGACAGCGTGAGGCCTGCTTGGGATTCTCCCTCTCTGTGCCTGTTTATTGCTCAGGTTGTGTGTGCTCTCTTTCTCAAAAAAAAAAAAAAAAAGTACATATCTCTAAAACTGATCCTCTTGATTGTGTAACTTTATGAAAACCCAGAGAGGAAGATCAGGAAGCCGTGGCAAAAAGCACCGAGTGCTTTGAATTAAATCTTTAATAAGGTCACAGTGAACGATCTCTTTCCCAGTGGGGTTAGTGTTGAACAAACACAGTCATTAAAGCATTTCAGAATATGTCTCTAAAACTGCCTGTATGCTGGCACTTTTGCAGAGGGGCTCGTTAATCTGACAGTTGGTGCAGACCTCGGAGGCCCTCCCAGAGTTGTTCTAAGTCCTTGCTGCTCCTGTTTCCTCCCACTCTCTCATAAACTCACTCCATTCAGGTTTTCACCCCCAGCATTTTCCTGCCACTGTCTTATGAAGGTCACTCCCAGGTGCTAAATTTCACAGTCCGTTTTCAATTCTTACATTGCCTTTTCACAGTTGACTGCAGTGAGCCATCCTGGAACTCCTTCATTGGCTCCCAGGAGCTGCCCTTGCCCAGATTCCCTTCTCCCTCTCTGGGCTCTTTCTGTGGAGCCTCCTATGCTGCCTCCCTATCTCTGCCTTCTTTCCACCTGCACTTGTTTTGTAGATTATCTCCTTGGGCACCATGGCTTTCAGAAACCTCTGCACACTAATGACACCCCAAGTTTAAATACCTCCACCTCTCCAATGAAGTCTGGTCTCCTATGCCCTGTTGCCTACTTGATACCCTTTCTCAATATCTAATTAGCGCCACAAAGTTTGAAACTGATCCTCGTGGGGCACCTGGGTGGCTCAGTAGGTTGAGTGTCCGACTCTTGATTTCAGCTCAGGTCATGACCCCAGGGTTGTGGGATCGAGCCCCACGTTGGGCTCTGCGTTGACAGCGTGGGGCCTGCTGAGCTCCTGACGTTTCTTTCCCACAAAGCTGCCACCTCGCACAGTCCTCCTCATCTCAGTTAATGGCAGCTTTATCCTTCCATCTGCTCAGGCCAAAACTTCGATCATTCTGGACCCCTTTCTTTCTCTCACAACTGCTGTTTAGCCCATCCAAAACTCATGTCTGCTTTACCTGCAAAATATAGCCAGAGTCCACCGACTTCTCAGCCTCCTCGTGGCTGCCATCCAGGTTCAGGCCATCATTGCAAGACACCCCTACACAGTTTCACTGATTCCAGCTGTGCCCCCTTTCGGTCTGATCTCAGCAGAGCACCCATGTGATCCTGTTAAAGGGTAAGTCCGACCATGCCATTCCTCAGCTGCACACCCTCCAGTGACTACATGACCTGACTCAGAGTGATAGCCAGAGTCCTTGAGTACCGCCTACAAGATAATGCACAGCTGCCTCCGTCTTTGCGCTCTGACCTCCTCCCTGTTTTTTTCCCTCATTTCCTGTGCTCTGGACGCACTGGCTTCCTTACTATTTCTCAAACACACCAGGGGCAGTCCCATCTCAGGGCCTCTTGTGTTTGGTGTCCTGTCTGCCTGAGATGTTCTTCCTCCAAACCATATAGTTTGCTTCCTCATCTCCTTCAGGTTTTACCCAAATATCACCTTCTCCCTGGCCAACCTCTCTAGAGTTTCACATACCCGTGTAGTTCAGCTAACCCGCTAAGTAGTTTACCTCTTTCTTTGTTGTTGTTAATCGTCCTCCTCCAGAAAAGTTCCACCAGAGCTTTTTGTCTCTTTCGTTCACAGCTGTAACCCTGGTACCTAGAATAATGCCTGGCATATGTGGGCACTCAATTATGCATTGCATGAGTAAATGATTGAATGAAAGAATGAGTCTATTCTGATCTTTCTCTTTCATGAGAAGGTCATTCCGTTGTTGCACAGATCTTAACCTCAGAGAGTTTTGGTTTTGGTTAGGTTGAAATACATCCCCTTGTAATGTCTACCCATTGGTATTCCCTCTTATTCTTTAAGCTACTGACTTCTTTAGAGTTAACATGTCTGTAATGGCTAAAGTTACACATTTGCCAAAGGGCATAGTTCCCCATGTCTTGTTGGGCATCTGGAGATGCCTGTGTTGTCACTGCTGTCCACTACTCACCCAGGGCCCCAGGGCAGAGGGCCACCCCCGGTGGGAAGAAGAGAGAGAAGACATCCAGAAGTGTGGTGGAAGGAAGAGACTTCTACAGGAGTCACTCATGGATATGTTGCTGGAGATTGTCTCCTTCGGTTTACCCTCCATGCCTGGTGGTAACTTGGAGAACATCTGAGCTTATGAGATTGACTCTAGTCCATTCAACAAGTACACACTGAGGTCATAAATGTACCATGGTGTGCTCGAAGAGGGAGCTCTCTCTTTGATCAGTACCTAACCTCAGATGATACCCTCAAAATCAGCATCTTCCTCCCAGCCTTCCCCAATTAGTGGACTTGTAAGCAGAATTAGTTTATGAATTAGAGGCCACAGGTAATGCTAACTTTGAATGGCAGTCACATGCTCCATTATTATCCACTATACTCGAATAGCCAAAATAATTGTAATGTTATAATGATCTTTTCAGTCCCTGAGAAAGGATCTCTGGGTAAATATTAGAAGAAAGGTGGTAGGGGGAGGAATAGAAAAAAATATACAATAGAAAATGACTCTGTTATATAACAGAGCCATGGTGTCCAAGATTTAACCTTCCCAATAAATTTTCAATGTTCTGGCATAACGTTAAATGAAGTCTTATAATTAAGTCAAAACTTATCAGCTTCACCCTCCCACCCCTTGCCTCCTCCCTTTTAACAGTAATATTATGAGAGTTGAAAACACAGAGAATCGTGACCTTCAGAGACATAGCCCAGGTTTAAGGATCGTATTTTTTTTTCTAAATTACAGATCTGTGGCAAATTTCTTTTTCTTCTATAAGACTGGGTCTAATTTCAGATCTATATACTCTGGATAGGTTCAATAGGCACCTCAGCATTTGAAGTTAATTAGTGATCAATTATCTAAATCTGTTTTTATTTTAACATGTAATACAGACTTTTTAAAGTAAACTGGTTTTATTTCAGGGCAAATCTGTTGTGGTGGTTTTTTTTTTTTTTTTTTTGAGTATTTATTTTGATAGTGAGTGAGTGAGAGCATGAGCAGGGGAGGGGAGAAGAGGGAGAGAATCCCAAGCAGGCTCTGCACCATCAGTGCAGAGCCCAATGTGCGGCTGGAACTCACAAACTGTGAAATCATGAACTGAGCGGAAATCAAGAGTTGTTCACTGAACTGAGCCATCCAGGCTCCCCGCAAATCTGTTGTTTAGAATCCATTGATCTATACTTGTAAACCACAAATATACTTCTGAAAATTTTTTCTCCAGCATAAAGATACCAAAAGTAGTTTATCTTCTTCTTGTTTTTGTTTTTTTGTAGCTTCCCAACCTTGAACCCCTCTATTCCTATCCATCCTGAAGCATCTGGTTCTTTTCCATATGCCCTACCGGAGAAGAACAGGTACCAAGTGAAACGTTAGTGGTCTTGACATAATTCTAGTTGAATTTCCTTGGGCCTCAGCCTCCCTACTCAGATTTGTTTTTTAAGGTACATAACAATTTTTTAGCAGAGTGGACATTTATATTCTTGCTACATGTTCAGTGATGCCATTGTAAGGTCAAAGAACACAGTGAAAATGTAACCTGTCACTTGTCCTCATAAAGGAGAAACATAGTTGTTCTTAACATCCGGTGGAGTGAGTAAGAACACGGCACCAAGCAAAACTCTGCTGAGGTAAATACGTGTTGAGACTACTTGCAGAATAGATGTTGCCTCTGTAATGCTCCACAAAATATAACTGCCCAAACCATACAAATTTCATTTTTTTAATTCTAAGTCTTAAGAACAAGGGCTATGTCTTATTTATCTGTTATCTCTGGTATCCGAGATCCTGGGACATAGTAAGTGCTTAATTTCAGCACTTCTTATTTTCATTGATTCAGTTTGATGACAAAATGTGTAAATGTTTAAGAATGCCCCCAACTTGGGCACCTGGGTGGCTCAGTCAGTTAAGTGTCCGACTTCAGCTCAGGTCATGATCTCGCAGTTCCTGAGTTCGAACCCTGCATTGCCCTCTGTGCTGACGGTGCAGAACCTGCTTGGGATTCTCACTCTCTGCCCTCCCCCACTTGCGTGCACTCTTTCAAAATAAATAAATAAACTTCAAAAGTCCCCACTTCACATATCTTCTGTACTTGAAGGAATCTGTCCCTTCATTGATTGCAAAGGAAATAAATTTGTCTACACATTATACACAGATACCTATTTTAAAAGAAACAAGGAGTAGCAGTATGTTAGAATGACATAACTGCCGCTTCAGGCAAATTACTGCACCTCTTTCAGCCTTATTTCAACAGCCACAAAAACGCCCTGTGCATTTACTGTGTGCCAAGTCATGGCCAAAACTACTGCATTCAACTCACTATGGCATGTATGGCGTGCCTCATGCACGTCAAGCCAAGTGATGGACACTGGGAGCTCAGAAATGAGTGGCAGAGGCTTTGCCCTAAGTCTCTTTGAGGAGGACACTTAGCGTTAGGTACGAGGTTATGTTTCTGAGGCCCAATCCGTTCTGATATCCGTGGCTTCGCGATGTCGGTGCCACCTGTGCCGAAATGAGCGCGAGCCCCTGCCTGACAGCCGACTCACTCCAGCACCAGTGAGAGCTGATGCGGTAATAAGCAGAAACCGTTTCCCAAGGACGGTTTGACATAGAAGGCTTCATCCACGGAGAGGCTTAGAAAACTCAGCTGTGGAAAACATCAGCGAGGCTATTAGTATTAAATAAACAAAGGAGGACAACTTTGAAGAGATGAACAACTTTGAAGAAATGAAAACAACTATGAAGAAATGAACAACTATGAAGAAATGAAAAATGTGATCGAGGTGAAGCAGGGACAAGAAAGATGAGAGAGATCTCTTCTCACTAAAGCATAAATTTTAGAACAGCCTATTTAAAATCTAAACTCCAGAAATGGCTTTGGGGGAAAGGTCACTCATAACGGCTAACATCATCACTCTTGAACTACGTCTTTACAGTCTGTCAGCCAGCTGGTCCTCGGCAAAGTGCTGTATTTATGCATTTCACTGACGTTTTCTTCCTGCTTGGCTGCACACGTAATCTGGCCCTCGCATTTAACAGGAAGAAAATCAGTTTGGCCCGAGAAGATATCATCTCCCTAACTCAATTTGACCATGTCACCTTTGATGATGCACCTGGAATAATCAGGAGGTGAAATGGGAATTCTGGCAGCTCCCCAGTAATGCTGTCTGCAAGTTCATATGCTGTCAAAGTCCACAAGATGAGAGTGACAATGTTGTCAAGAGATCTGGAGGGCAGAATTCAACCAGGGAGAAAAGCAGTGGTGGTGTTAGTGTTAGCCACCCCGACATGTTCTGACAGAGCCACCTGACGGGCTGGTGAAAAGCACAGGCAAGGGCAGCTGGAGACTGCCCATCATGGTGGTAGGTGAGTCTGCAACACTCCCTGAAGGAGAGCCCTCATAAGGGGCAGCTTCTCCAGAGGGAATCTAAAAGAGCTCTCCCGTGTCCCAGAGAAGGTGACAAGCCCAGAAGTCACATGAGCCAGCTCCATCTGTTGGCCTGATAGTTCTTCCCCAGAGGCTGGGTATTTGGTGCCAGTGTGTACAATGAACCAGATGTTCTCTGATGGTTCAGGTAGTAGAAATGCAATGGTTTGGGAGCTCTCTGGGAGCTTTGTTTCTAATTCACCCACACAGAAGAAAAGGAAAAAAAAACCTTTCCTGCTCTCGGCAGGGGAGCCCCAAAGATCAGGTGTAGATCGATGAAGTTGTCTTAAAGTCCCCTTTTTTAGGAAAATCTTCTAAAACCATAAGCAACTGGGTTTTTTTTTTTTTCCTGTTTCTGGCTATTACAAGCAGGGGAAGGGCAGAGAGAGAGGGAGAGAATCTCAAGCAGGCTCTGCATGGTCAGCACAGAGCCCAATGTGGGGCTCGAACTCATGAATCATGAGATGATGACCTGAGCTGAAACCAAGAGTCAGATGCTTCATCAACTGAGCCACCCAGGTGCCCCTCTTATGAATTTTTTTTAATTTGAGTACAGTTGACACACAATGTCATGTTAGTTTCAGGTGTACAGCATAGTGATTTGACATGTCCATACATTATGCTATGCTCACCACAAATGTAATGACTGTCACTGTATATGCCATTGACTATACCATTGCCTATATTCCCAATGCTGTGCCTTTTATGCCCGTGACATTCATCCCATGACCGGAAGCGACTGTTTTGATGTTTTATTTTTGTTTTGTCAGCTTAATGGTAGACTTCATCACTCTTCAGATGTTGGGTGATAATGACCTGTTGGAGATATCTGTTGGGGATCAAGTTAAAGGAACGTTGAACGACAATCACAGAGTGAGGACATTTAGAGCCAGAAATCTGGTTCTGTACGATCATCTAGTGAGATTTGAAGAATTCACAAGTGCTTGGGTCCCACCCCAGAGATTCTAGTTCATTTGGCATGAGGTGGGTCCAGGTGTGAAAACTGCTTAGGAAGTTCTAACACACAGCTGAGGTCAAGGACCAATGGGTTCACCCAACACCCGGCTTTTACAGATAAAGAAGCAAGGCCCAGAAAGGGAAGGTAAAGTTTGAATTATTATCATTAGAAATCAGCAGGTAACCCAAGACAGTAATCCAGTCCCATTCTGTAATAGGCTAAATCATCATCTGATTTAGTTCCACTGCTGCCTGTTTTGGAGATAGAGCCCTCTTCTAGCCCTGAGAAATTGATTTGTGCCGCCTACGAGCTCTGTGAACTTGGGCAAACCTCTGAGCCTCGGTGTCCCCACTGTAAAGACATTAATAGCAACTGCCTTGTAGAGATTTTGTGAAAATAAGATAATGCATGTAAACTGTCACAATCTCTGACACATGTCAACTGTGGTGGTTTTCAGAGCTTTGAGTTTACTTGACAAACATATATAGTGCGTATTCTATCCCATGTTCATGCAGTGAAAGCACGTGCCCTAACCACCTTTCCCTGCCCTTTGTTCCTGCAACTTGGTGTTGGCATAATCAAGGCCTTGTTAAGATCTAGAGATTGCTTCCTCCATGTGCCAAAATTTGAATTTTTCATCTGATAGCTTTGTGAATGCTTTTAATAAGACTGATGCGGGTTAATCAGTGGGTTGGTTGGGGCTTTTGTTTTGTTTGTAACCTTCCTACATATGCCTCTATCTTGGGATGAGTTGGGTGGGGAGCTTATTCCCTAATATTTGCTGCCCAGAGAGCTCACACTGTAGAGCTGGCTGTATAAATTCAGTGACAGTCACCAGTGAGAGCCCGTGGCTCCCTGATGGAAATGTCACTTGCTCCTTACAATGTTACCTATTTTCAACCTGGCTAAGAATTATTCCATGGCTACATTGCTGGACAGTTGAAGGACAAACCCAATGCCTTCAACATGTCTGTGAGAGGTGTTTTTCAGAAGTGATGGAGGGAAGGGATCCCACCCTGGCAGAAGAAGCAATAAAGACGATCCCCTGAATGTAGGAGAATGTGATCACTTTAGTTCTTTCACAGAGCTATGAATATTTAGTGCCACTGGGTTAGCAGGTCCCTGTGTTTGGGTCAGAACTCATCTTTATTTCCCTCATCATAAACATGGCAAATAATATCCACATATAAAACAAGCATAAGCAATAAACTTTTTATTTGAAGTTAAAATAAATTGTGAGGGACTCTTTCCTCATTATTCAAAAACCCATTTCTCCCTGGCTGTGTCTCCTGCCCTCTGTGAGGTGACCCCTTCCGTCACCAGCTCATTCACACATATTAGGTAACACCTATAGCAAGCTTTATCTTTGTTATTATAATTCAAATAATAATAATTCTCAGATAGTAGCTGTCAGACTTCAATGAGTACAATATTTACCTGGGATGCTTATTTTAAATTTTGTTTAATGTTTATTTATTTTTGAGAGATAGAGAGACAGCGTGCAAGTGAGGGAGGGGCAGAAAGAGAGGAAGACAGAATCCAAAGCAGGCTCCGAGCTGTCTGCCCAGAGCCTGACCTGGGGCTCAAACTCACAAACTGTGAGATCATGACCTGAGTCAAAGTCAGATGCTTAACCAACTGATCCACCCAGGTGCCCCTGGGATGCTTATTTTAAATGAAATGAAATTCTGGTATCTGGAATCTTTTATTAATTAACTTTTAAAAAAACCCACAGTTTTAGGTTTATAGCAAAATTGAGAGAAAGTACAGAGTTCTCACATACCCTACCCCATACACACACCCTCCCCTGCCAACAACATCCCATTGTGGTCCACAACATCATTGTGGTCCATTTGTTACAATCGATGAACCAACATTGACACCAAAGTCCATAGTTTAGTGTTCACTCTTTGTGTTGTACACTCTCTGGGCTTTGACGGTTGGAATCTTTACTTTTAATAGATACATTCAAGTACATATGATGCAGTTGATATGAGGACCACACTTTAAGCAATGCTGCTCTAAGTCATTTATAATCATACTAACACATATTATAATGCAATGAAACAGAGGCCAATGACCATAGCCAGACCAGCATCCTTGCTTTAGAGTCCCTTTTCATAAATATCCTGGCAATCTTCCATGTGTAAATAGGCTCTATTCCAAAAGTTTACTTCTAGATTGGTGTTTTGGAACTCAGATCACATATTTTTTCACAGAAAGAATTGATGTACACAACAATCAAATTCTTGGACCTGCCCTTCAAAGCTTATTTCATTCATAGGTATGACTGCACATTTTAAAAGGAAGCAAGGGAAATGTAAACCCATAAAGTTAATATTTTTTTAAAAATCTTTGAGGGGTGTCTGGGTGGTTCAGTTGGTTAAGCGTCCGACTCTTGATTTGAGCCCAGGTCTTGATCACACAGTTCGTGGGATTGAGCCCCACGTTGGGCTCTGTGTGGGTGTAGAGCCTGCTTAAGATTCTCTCTCCTCTGCCATCCCCCCATATGCATGTATAAGAGCTCTTTCTCAAGCGTGCTCTCTTTCAAAAAATTAAAATAAAAATAAAAGTCTTTGAGAACTGGACGGGTGGTAGGATTTTCAAATAAAACTTCAAAGCCACAAACCATAAGGCAAAAAATATATGTATTAATTGAATTACATCAAAATAGGACTACTGTTCATGAAGGACAACAAGGACAAAGACTAAGTGACAGATTGGGAGAAGTTGTCTGGAATGTTTCAAGCAGACAAGTATCTAGAATAAGCAAGGAAGTTCTCCAAATTAATAGGAAAAAAATTAAAATCATTTACAAAATGAGCAAAGATAATGAATAGACAGCTTGTAGAAAAGGAAACTCAAAAACAGAACTAGCATTTGAAGAATGTCCCAAATCATTGGTAATTAGAAAAATGTAAATTAAAACAGCAATGAGTTGTCAACTTACACCTTGTAGGCTCACGGAATTTAGACAAGATAACGGGGGGATTTGCCTCTGTGCATTGCTAGCGGGAGCATAGACTGAATCAATTGTTCTAAAGAGCAATCTAGTCCAATTGTTAAGCATATCCTGTGACCTAATAGTTATGCTCGGGAATTTATATCCAGGAATTTGTCACTAGAGCTTTAGGGACTGTGCATGAGGATGCTTACTAAACTATTATTCATGGTGGGGAGTTGCAGAAAATCTGAGTGATCGTTATAGAGGCTGAATAAATAATTTCAGGGGCACCTGGATGGCTCAGTCGGTTGAGTGTCCAACTCTTCATTTCAGCTCAGACCATGATCTCACGGTTTGTGGGGTTGAGCCCTATGTGGGGCTCTGCACTGGACAGGGAGCCTGCTTGGAATTCTCACTCTCTCTCCTTCTGCCCTCTTCCTCTGCTTGCGTGAACACTTTCTCTCTCTAAAATAAGAAAGAAAAATTTTAAATAATTTGGGGTGAGTGAAAACCTTACTATTATGTGGCAGGTCAGAGACAACAGATTAGATTGAGCACATAGCAACATGGGTGGATCTTAAAAACAGGATGCCTGGTGAAAAACAAGGGAACAGAATAAGATAGGTAATAAATTATCATTAATGTAGGTTAAAATTATTGCAAACCAAACAACCATCTGCATTGTGCAAAAATGTATTTGAATAAAAATGTATACGTTAATGGCACCTGGCTGGCTCAGTTGGTAGAGCATGTGACTCCTGATCTCAAGTTTGTGAGTTCATGCCCCACACTGGGTGCAGAGCTTACTTTAAAAAAAAAAAAAAAAAAAAAAAAGTTGGGTGCCTGGGTGGCTCAGTTGGTTAAGCATCTGACTTTGGCTCAGGTCATGATCTCATGGTTGGTAGGTTTGAGCCCCACATCGGGCTCTGTGCTGACAGCTCAGTGCCTGGAGCCTGCTTTGGATTCTGTGTCTCCCTCTCTCTCTGCCCCTCCCCCGCTCATTCTCACTCGCTCACTGGCTCTCTCTCTCTCTCTCTCTCTCTCTCCCCCCCTCCCCCTCCCCCCCTCCCTCTCTGCCCCTCCCTGCTGGCACTCTGTCTCTCTCTGTCTCTCAAAAATCAATAAACGTTAAAAAAAATTTTTTTAAAGACAATATATATTAATGGTTGCCTGTGGATGGGGAAGCAGAATGACAGTGGGAAATGGGGATGAGGAGATTTCACCAAGAAGAGGCAGTGGTGCAGAGGTAGAGAATGTGGGCTGCCAGGGTGATAATCTCAGCTCCACCACTTACTAGCTGTGGCTCTTGGGCAAATCATTTGATTCTCTTAAGCTTCTTCTGTGTAAGATGTAGATCATATTATCTATCTTACAGCAGGTCTACAAGATGTAATCCAAGTAACGTACTTAGCTCAGTGCTTAATATATATAGTGAGTACTCGATAAATGTTAGCAATAATTATAGTAGAACTCCAGCCTTATTGCAAGGACTGGTTGTGGGAACATAAAAAAATTAAGGGCAGGAAATAGGGCTTGGGAGAGAAAGGAGATGGGAGAATTGAGGCAGGAGCAGGATGGGCATGGTGACGTTTAAGTTTTCCATCTTTCCCCCTGGGAACCGCACGGTTGGCATTAGTCTTCTCTCCTTTGCCCTGTTTCCTCCCTGATTTTCTGTCCTTCTTTCCCAGAACCATGGAAGGTCCCACTTTTTCCCCCAGGTGCTAGGACAGATTAAGGTTAGGTGGGAAAGAAGCCCAAGGAGTAGAAAAGAGGAGGACCTGGGGTGTGGGGTGATGAGAAAGTGGGAACATGTCATTTGGTTACTGTTGTATGTAAACCATCAGTGCCTTAAGACCGTCACGTATTATTCCTGACAAGTCTGTGTGTTACCTGGTGGTCGGAGTATCTGGATTCGATTTGTATGGGGTGTTTCTGCTCCACATGTCTCTCATCCTCTTCCTGGGACTAATAGGCTAGGATGTCCTTCCTGTAGTGATGACGGCGACACAGAGAAACCCAGCTCAACCACACACAGACTTCTGAAGCCTCTCCTGTGTCACATCTGCTGACATCCCAATGGTCAAAGTAAGTCATCCTGGGTGTGGAGTTATACCTCACCCACAGGAGGAAGACACAGCCAAATTATAAGACAGAGAGCAGAGAAGGGTGAAGAATTGGAGCCACTGATGCAATCCACACAGGGAGCCACGTTATTGTGAGTGACGAGAGAGAGAACACAGCCTAGCTGGGAAAGCAGGAAAACTGAAAACTGTTCAGCTAGTGTAAAAAGTGGACCTGAGAATGTCTGTCTCAGTCACCAGGAGATACCCATCCACATTCTAGCAGTAGTGACTAGCGTACTCTGACTCCAGGAAATAACCACACACATTCTGGCAGAAGCCCTAGTGACCAGTGTAGTATTCATTTTAATACAGTCAGTTAGTAGCTAAAGATGGATAGGTCTTACTGTGGACCAGGAAGTGGGAGGTGCGGGGTGGGGGTGGGGGTGGAGATCTGTCCTTAAAGAAGCAGACAAGTGGATCAACAGGGCTATTTGGGGATTTTTTTTTTTTTTTTTTTTTGAGAGCATGTGCTCAAGCACTCTAGCAGGAGAGGGGCAGAGAGAGGGGAAGAGAGAGAATCTTCAGCAGCCCTGTGCTCAGCTCAAGCCTGATGTAGGGCTCAATCTCACAATTGTGAGATCATGACCTGAGCCGAAATTAAGAGTCGGATGTTTAACCTAGGAGACACCCAAGTGCCCTGGGATATTTTTAGAAAGGGAAAACTTCCCTGAATCCAGAGCAATGGTAGAGATGTTTAAGAACTGAAGTTAAATTGCAAGTTTGTATAAAGTTTGTTCCTAACCTTTAAGTAACGGTATATTGCCCTGATTGTGTGACAGACTTACTATCATAGCCTGATGTTATTGTTCATACTAATATCAGCAGCTACCGTCTGGTGTATATAAAATCTCAATTTTTTTTTAACATTTTATTTATTTTTGAAAGACAGAGGGCAAGTGGGGGAGGGGCAGAGAGAGAGGGAGACACAGAATCCAAAGCAGGCTCCAGGCTCTGAGCTGTCAGCACAAAGTCCAATGCAGTGGTGTATATAAAATCTAAATACAAAACTATCAGTTTCTAATGAAACAGGATTATCCACAAGTTTCTTTTAAGAGAAAAATAAACCCTTGGTCCCAGAAATGTATATTCATACTACATTATAAACACAATAGTTTTACCTTTAAAGAAGCATTTATACCACAGATTCTAAAGGCTTTTTGCTCTGTGTAGAATATCCCTTTCTCTGCTGTCAAAATTAAATTTAAATGTGCCTTAAAAAATAGGATGTTGTGCCAAGTGCCTGGTGCCCCCTGCAAGCAAGAAAAAAAAGAAAGCGAAGAGCCCAATACATGAAAATCAATAAAATAATAGTCATGGATGTGTAGAGGGGTTATCATTTATTTCTGTTTTAGTCCAAGCTGCAAATGGGACCATGTTTCTCTCAGTTCTGCACTCTCAGTGCCTGGCATCAGCAGGTGCTCAATACTTATTTGAACTTAACTAGGAACTTTCTGCACCCCACTAAAATGAAAAATCTGAAATGAAAGAGTGATCAGATATTACACGAATTACATGTGCAATTTTACAGGCGTAGATTCGTTTGTCTGTACCGCCTGACCCGCTGCACCTGTCATTGTTTGCTTTTCATGGGGAAATATCACCCAAACAAGCTATAAAACAGGCGCACATAATCTGTCCTAGGTACTCACACCGATGGCTTCTTCCTGTTATTAGAATGTTCTCTCAGTATCCTGTAAGAGTTGGGGTCTCAAAATAAGACTAAACATGTAAAACCCAGAGTGCCAAGTTTCCTTAATCCTCCTGTCTTTTTCAAAGATTAGAGCAGGCTTATGTCGTCTTGAATAATTTAAGAGGTGCAAATACGAAATTGTCATTTGAAACATCTCAACTCAGGTAATTCCGTGAATGTTTCTCTCTGTAATATACTTGATTGACAGATGGTTTCCTGAGCTGATTTTTAAATGGAACCGAGGACAAGTAGACATCCGAGGGAATTGCCTTCCGTTGTCTTTTGTTAAGCAAGGGAGGATAGAGTGGGCTGATGCTCAAGAAACTCTCATCTCATGAAAACTGACGCTTTAAAAATGTCTGAAGGGTTAAGCGAGTGTCCAAATTCTGCCTGTAAGAAAATGTGGTGGGATGGGGGAGGGGTGATGTTAGAAGGGACGGGGCCACTCGGTGAATTTACCTTGGGCGTGGGCGTTATTAACAAGCCCAAGTTCCTTGAGCTAGCTCTGTCTACACTTGCACTGTAGGGCAGCCTCTGCTTTGTACTTCTCCTGTCCCCACTTTGGGAGAGTGTGCGTCTGCGGGGGGAGGGAGGCTCCACTGGCCTTTGAATGATGATCATTATAAAGAGTCTCATAATTTCGCAGTGACCTGCCTCCCAGGCTGTGTCACAAGGAATAGCTGATAAAAAAAATTTACGGAATCCTCTACAGCTACGAAATGCTGCACAGATGATAATGAGGAAAAATTTCACAGAGATCAGAAGTTTGGTAGCCAAGAAGCTAACGAGCAGGTTTTATCAGAAGGCTCTTCCCTGGTTCCCTGGGTCTGGTGTGAGGACAGTGCAGGCCCCTGGGGGTGCCTTGACCAGCGCTGCACAACAGAAATGTCATGGGAAACACATATTTACATCTTCTTGTAGCCGCATTTTTTTCCAGTGACAATAATACTATGTTGCATACTTGAGGAGCGCCCGGGTGGCTCAGTTGGTTAAGTGTCTGACTTCAACTCGGGTCGTGATCTCACAGTCCATAGGTTCGAGCCCCACGTCCGGCTCTGTGCTGACAGCTCAGAGCCTAGAGTCCGTTTTGGATTCTGTGTCTCCCCCTCTCTCTGCCCCTCCCCTGCTCATTTGCTTGCTCACTCACTCTCAAAAATAAACATTAAAAAAAAATTTTTTTTTAAATATTGTGTTGTTTACTTGAAATTTGCGAGGCTACAAATTTTGCCATTCGTAGCCACGTTTTAACTTTTTAAAAGGTAAAGTTAATTTTATCAATTTTATGACTATATTTATCTATCTGGACTTTCAATTTAACATGGAATCAATATAAAAAATTATACATTTTTATATTTTGGTTTTTTTCATACCAAGTCTTAAAAATCTAATGTATATTTTATACCTGCAGCTCATCGCAACTCAGATGAGCCACATGTCAAGTGCTCAGTGACCACACATGGCCAGTGGCTCCTGTAGAGGACAGCCCAGGCCTCAGCGGCAGACAGCCCACTTAATACAAGACATCTGACTTGCCCTGAGGAACATCCATTTGAAAATCCTCTTAATTTTCCACAAATATTGATGAACCTTACTTGCTAGATTTCCCAGCAGGAACCCAGCTTCAGGCAGAGAAGTGGAAAAGCATCCTTGTTTTCTAAGCTACGGGACAAATAAGGAGTCAGGTCACTTCGTTTGCTCCACAGCAGGTCTGTGAGGAGAGGAAAATGGTCCTCATTTCGTAGAAGAGAACATCGAGATTCAGGGAGGCCAAGGACTTGCCAAGGTCACACAGCAAATGCTGGCAGAGTGGGGCAGGAACTTGGCCTTGGCTCTGAGCCCTAGCACTACCTACCACTCTGTCATATTCCCTCCCAGGCATCACCGGGTAGCAGGTGCCTTTCGAACCCGTGAGCTTCCAAATCACCTGGAGGTCTTTTTAAAACATTGGTTGCCGGGCCCCACCCCCCCAAGTTTTAGATTCAGCAAGTCAGGGTGGGGCCTCCAAGTTCTTAGAAGATGCTGATGCTGCTGGTCTAGAAATGACACTTTCAGAACCTCTGTCGTGGAGACTGGATTTGATGCCGTTAACAGAGGTCTGTCTTAAACTAATAATGACGCTTCCCTGTCCTACCAGAAACCAAACGTTGCTATTCCCTTAGACAGCTGAAGTTCACTACCACATACTACAGACAGGAATAGATCCCCTCATTCTGAACATTTTTATTCATTTATAATTAACCATTGAACATAAGTTCTTTGTTGCAAGTGGGGAAGCAAATACCTCTTCACTCAGTTCCTGCAGAGAAGAGGAAATTATACGTGTGGATGTCTGATACCATGTAAACATTGGGTAGAGTCTTCCCTAAAGTACACACACTTCTAAGTCATCACTACTTCCTTTTGAAAAATTCATACAGTATCTTTCATTGAAGATGTAGTTACATTATCAAGTATTTTCCCAGTGGCATTTTTAGAAGGCAACTGATTATCACTGTGCATTTGCCACACACAGCTTAGAAAAATCCTATCTGAGGGGGCGCCTGGGTAGCTCAGTCAGTTAAGTGTCCGACTTTTGATTTCGGCACAGGTCATGTTCTCACGGTTCCTGGGCTCAAGCCCCTCATTGGGCTCCGTGCTGGCAGCATGGAGCCTGCTTGGAATTCTCTCTCTCCCTATCTCTGCCCCTCCTCTGTTCATGTGCACTCTCCTTCTCTCTCTCAAAATAAATAAGTAAACTTAAAGAAAATCCTATCTGCGTCTGAAATTTAACTTAACTCTATTTTAACCACCACTGCTGTGCTCAAAAAGCAAGAAATTAGTTACCTCTTTCCCCAACCTCTTGCTATGCTAAGTGGCTTAGGAGTGCTTTCAATCTTTCTAGCCATTGACCTCTAGCCCTTTCCATTCTTGCAACAGAGGACCTTTTCCATACCTCTCATTTATTTTTAATGACTTTTAAGCCCTCTCTTCTACCCCAGCTCCCCAACCCTGCCATATCGCCTTCTGTGTATCATGCGGTCCATCATTTTCACAAGACGACAGCAGTCCCGGGCATGCTGATTGGACAGGATCAGGTCACAGTGATACCCATGCTGAGAATGGAAGAGTTCCCTTCACTAGAAGCTGCATCTGAAATCTGAGTAACGTCTGTGCGTTCCAAACAGCAAAGGGCAGCAGGCCGTGTTTCCTCCTGTCATCAGATGGGAATGTAGGTGAAAGGGAGGCAGCGTGGGGCAGGTAGGCTGGAGGGGCCATGAGGTCTCTCCACTTTACTTACAAATGCTTTAATTTAAGCCTGTTTCCTTATCTGAATATAGATAGAGTGACTGGGTTTTTAGTTTTAAATTTAGCATAGTTCACCCTTCCAGCACTGGGAGCTTTTAAGGAGAAAAAAGGGTGGGGTGTTGGTGTATCTGAATAAGTGAAAAAGAGTAAACGTTCTAATACCCCCAATATCACAAAGACATACTATGACCAAAAACATTAGGAGGAAGGGCCACTCGTTCGGTCATGTCACCGAAAATACCTGCAGTTTCTCAAAGCTTTCCTCCCCCCCCCGCCCCCACCGTTTCCCCCATGACCGCTGGGCTCTGCTCTGTGCTTGGGTGCTGGTTCCAGGACAACTGGAGCCAAGAAGGTAGATTTGGGAAAGGCTGGCATATAGTTCATAAATGCAGGATGCCTTCATTGGATTTGGGTCAGAAGCAAGTAGAAGTGCCTTAGAGTGAATTTTCTCAAATAAATAGCCTACTAGAATTGTCATTGAACTGCATCTTCTCCCAAGCATGGACTTCATCCTTCAACCATTCCCGGGAGGAAGAGACATAGAATTCCGTACTGCAGTCCTTTCCTTTAGGGAACAGCGTTTTGTTTCTAGAACATCACAAGGAAGAAGGTTAATAGATTTTGCCAGGCACCACCAAAAGATTTTCTAACCTAGCCATCTTTCCTTGCTATAGTTCAGTGCTTCTCAAGCTCCCCTGTGCCTGTGAGTCAACTAGGGATCTTGTTAAAACACAGATTCTGGTTCTGAAGAAACTTCAGATGATGCCATTGCATCACACTTGGAGTAGCAAGAACCTAGAAGGCTCTATTTTATTTATGAAAACACTGCCTGGCATAACAGGGTTAATATCCAGGACCTGAGAGTAGATCATTCACTGGAGCAGGAGGGGAAGAGAAGAAACACAGGTAACAAGGGGGGAAAGTAAGCGCCCACCTACAAGTGTCCAGAGAAAGGCAGATGGAACTTGTCATCCAGAGAGTAACGTGACAAACAGCAGGTGGTGGTATCTAGGCAAGCAGTGGTGGTCCAGGATATGAAGATCATCGAAAGGGTAACGTATGCAGTGAGGAAATCTCAAAAATATCAGATATCTGTGCAAGCAGGCAGCTGAGTCACAGATATCCAGCCATAGAACTAAATACGGAAGAGGAGACAAAGGGTTGAGGGAGAAGAGGGAGAGGGTGATACAGGTCTCAGCAAGATCAAGAAGATGGTGGGGAATTGAGACATAGAGTCAAGTCAAGGACCTCAAGACAAGGATCCATTTACCAAAAGCATAGCTTCAAAAACGTAGTTCAGCCTACAGGTATAAAGACTCTTTCCTAAAGAAGCTAGTATGTAATATGCATGGTCTGTGTGCCAGAAACTGCTGCAAAGGGCTTTGTACTATCTCCTGTAAGTTTCACAAATATCTATGGCAGGCATCAATACTCCATTTTGGACAAGTATCTGAGGTTTAAAGGGATTCTATACTTTGCCTAAGGTCCCTTACTAATAATTGCTTAACCAGACAACTCACATTCTATGCTCTTTGTGACCTCATGCTGGCCTCCCAACACACTGATGAGGTAACCTGATGCTAACCTAGCGTTCCTGCAGTCTGCCCCGATCCAAGGAAGGAAGTGGGACTTCAGTGTGGTGGGTGGTCTGACTAAAGATGGAAGAAGGAGGAAAAGGTGAGGTGCCAGGTGCTGGGGAACATCGTGAAGACGTGCTGCTTACTAAGACCACAATCCACGGATGTGATTATGCCAAGAATAGTCTCTTTGTTAACACTTCTGCGGTTATCTAATTTCCTATAGGAAGTACCTTATGTTAAGCTCAGGGCTTGTCAACAATAATTCAGCACAAAAAGTAACACTGTACGGCCCCGGTGTCCCAACCTTAGCCAGACCTTGTCCTTATTTCTCTATGTTGGTCTCTGAAGTGGCCATCCCTGAACATCTCGTTGAAAGGAATCTATGGCTCCACTGCAACATATTCAAGATGTCAGTCACGTGAGTGTGTTGATGAGCACTCTTCAGCTGAAATGAACAGAAATTGACTGGACCTACTTTGAGAAGAAAGAAAGCAAAGTAGATATGGGGGGCATATACAGATTCACTGGATCACGTTTTATCCCATGCATGGTTTGCTCCACATGCTGGAACAGTAGAAACTGCATTGCTCGGGGCGCCTGGGTGGCGCAGTCGGTTAAGCGTCCGACTTCAGCCAGGTCACGATCTCGCGGTCCGTGAGTTCGAGCCCTGCATCAGGCTCTGGGCTGATGGCTCAGAGCCTGGAGCCTGTTTCCGATTCTGTGTCTCCCTCTCTCTCTGCCCCTCCCCCATCCATGCTCTGTCTCTCTCTGTCCCAAAAATAAATAAAAACGTTGAAAAAAAAAATTAAAAAAAAAAAAAAAAAAAAAAAGAAACTGCATTGCTCTGACGCCTTAGAGCACAATCCTGCACATCGCCTGGCTTCCACCAAGCAGAGTTTACCTCCAAAGCTGCAGTTGTGCCCCACAGAGGGGATGTGTGTTGGTGGAGGCTGAGAGTGGTAGCAGGTATCTCTGTGGTCAGGTCTTGGCTTCACGGGTGTCAAGAATCTTCCTGCCGTGGATCTTAGCAGTTTGGTTGTAAAGCCAGTGGCTATGGGAACAACTTCTTTCCCAGCTTTCTGGAAGCGTAGTAACTCCCTCCATAGGCCACTTCTGTGAGGTTGTTTGGGGGAGTTGTCTTGAAAGCTTAGCCTAAAGCCTGTCTCCTTTCTAGCAATGTTGTAAATGCCCAATTCCCACATTAAATCCCTCTCTACTTAAACCGCTAGAATGGATTCCCTTATCTGCAACTGAGCCTTGACTAATCCAGAAGGAATTTACAATAAGGGTATTTGGGGATGTCACCTAGAAATGGAATAGTAAAGAAATCAGGGAGTAGTCTTTTGCTGTCTATGTGTGTATCTCTCTCTCACCTACTTCATCCTTCCTTCTCAGTACACCTATTTCCTCTACTAATCATCCCTTCACACAAGGCATGTTGAGTTCTTCTGCTCTGACATCCTTGTTCAGAAAGAACGGACGGTCCTTTAATTCTAATCCCAAATTCCCAAGGGAGAAAAACTGAGTGGCATAGTTTAGATATCTACCACCAGTTCATTTGGCTATTGTTTCAGTTTCAAAACCCTATGAAGCTTTTTGGTAGTTCAATAAATCACATTTACAATGAAGACAACTGGGTCTTAACTTATGTGTCTTGCCCCAAATCACACAACAGTTAAGCAGAAGACTCAGGATTTACACCCCTGTCTCCTGACCTCAAATTTGATGCTCATTCCACTGTACCATCACTGCCTCTCTAGTGTTCATAATTATATCTCTGGAGCATTTAACAATTTACACTGTGTTGTTATATCCCCTAACTCATCTGATACTTCCAACAGTCCCATTGTTGTTATCCCCATTTTATACACAAGAAAATTGATGCTACAGACATTAGGTGACTTGTCATCCATTTCATGAAAGTTAGTGCCAAGACTGATCCCTCCATCTTCTGGTTCTCAGAGGAATTCATGTTGGAATGGGGCTCAGTCTCAGAGGATATCAGATCTGATACTTCAAAGCCATTTCTTATAACGGGTTGTAAGACAAGCAACCAGAAGATGACACTTTGGCTTTTGTTTGTTCTGTTTTTGATGAGGTGACTGGTGGAAATTCTGTGGGTCCCCAAATCCAATAAACCTAAATAAATGGCAACGTTAAGGGAAGGACTCAGCTACCTAAAAGGAAGAGTCTCCCCCACTTCCTCCTCAGCACAACAGGAAACGTTATGACCTTAGTTGATTCCTGAGGAGTTGATGAAACTCAAAAGAATTTGCAGATTCTCTTCACAGCTTAAAGATCAGCATGGACTCCAGAGTGCTGTTGAGCTCAGTATTTGGCCAAAGACCTTGCTATAGTGTCTTGCTGTACTTCAAAGAGATACCTAGATGACCTTGCAGTTTTAATACACCTAGCAAAGTATCTCTATTGTCAAGGGACAGGATTAGCATGAAGGACTCATCCTTGCTTCTTGCCATCACTTTGAGAAGTAGGTTTTTTTTTAACCTAACTTTTGCAAAGAAAGACATTTCCCAAGAGAAATTACAAAGGCACTTCCCGCACCATCTTTAATAGTTACTGAGCTGCTGTCATGCACAAAGTGCAATGGAGGGCATGCAAAAGACCAAATACTTCTAGGTTTTTGCAGACTGCTCCATTATTTCTTCCATGATGACCTTGTGGCTGCAGAGCAGAGCCCTGTGATAGAAAGCTCAATTATTGTAATTCTCTCTCAACAGAGGTTTCAGCAGGCATTTCCACTCCTACTGTTTATGTGCAACGCAGATGTTTGATTACTTTGTGGCACCATCATGGAAGTCTAGGCTCCAGTCTCTTGTGCAGAAATCCTGCCCTTCGTCTGGAAACGTTCTGGCAGCCCCTTCACAGTCACCATCAGGCTCAATCCAACCCACTTCACTTCTGACCAGTACCAAAGAACTGTTTTAAAACTCCAGCATGTTCTTCCCTGTTTTGTAGTCAGCTGTCGTAGTTCTCTAAATCCTGCTCTGTGGCCTGCTTCAGTCTCTTTTCTGCTAGATCATCGTTGGATAACAAAATTCTTTGTTCCTGAACTGGCAAAGAAATCCATAACGATTATCTGGAATGACCCTAAAATAATTTCTGTGATTGGTAAAGCTGAGCTCTGTTGTTATCCTGGTTTTCTAGAGAACAAAAGAAACTTAGGAGATATGGGAGACAGTCTGAAGCCTGAGGAGTGGGATGATCCAAAGCTAAGCTGTATTTCCTTGGAAGTCTGAATGCTACAGGACCAAAGCTTTGGCAGAGGCCAATATGAGAGTGCCCTTTGTCAAGGCCCTGAATTTAGAAAGCTCAACAGTTAGGGGCATGAACCAATAACAAGAAGAGAGTCTTTCACTTGGCTCTCTTGTGATCTTTGCTGATTTTCTCCATCTTGTTCGTTTTATTTTTATTTTTTATTTTTTTACTGTTTATTTTTGAGAGAGAGAGAGTGTGTGAGCATGGGAGGGGCAGAGAGACAGGAAGACACAGATTCTGAAGCAGGCTCCAGGCTCTGCTCTGGGCTGTCAGCACAGAGCCCGGCATGGGGGTTGAACTCACAAACTGCGAGATGACCTGAGACGAAGTTGGACGCTTAACCAACTGAGTGACCCAGGCACCCCCATCTTGCTCATTTTATGATGACTCTAATTTTAAAAACTAAAGTGCTTAAATGGGCCAAGAAAACTATAGTTGGTCTTCCCTTTAGGATTCCATCTAACTGTCAAGTCCACAAAAGAGTTGGGGAAAAGGATCCGGAGTCTTTCTCTCCTTCCTCATCTGTGAGGCAGCCCCTGAAAAAAAAAAAAAAACTCTGGGATTCCTTGATACATGATTTGAAAATCACTACCATACTTCCACACTTGTGTATGATCCTGTAATTCTGGGCCCCTCAGATGCGTGTCAGAAGTTTGACATCAGAGAAGGAGAAAGAGAGCAAACATTCCTTCTTTCATTCTTCAATTTCCCACTCTGAATTTTTCCTCCTAATTTCCTTCTTAATTTTTCTCCTCTGTCACTCTGCCAATCTATGGCAAAGTTCAAACTGTGGGCTCAAAAAGCCATACCAAATGTCCCAGAAAAATCATACTCAAAACACATAGAATCATGTTTTGGGAAGGAAAACCCACTTCAGGGGTTTCTAGTCGATATCTCTGAATGGCACCAAATCCAAAGTGGCTTAGTCTTGGTTTGCATACCAAGTTTATACTTTTAGTTGTCATTATTATTTGTATTTAGCAGAGCTTACAATCATGGGAAGCATTTTAATTGCTTGTCTTTATCTTAAGAAGCTTGCATTTTCTTTTTTAAAAGTTAAAAACAAGGGCATCTGGATGGCTCATTCAATTAAGTGTCTGACTCTTGGTTTCAGCTGAGGGTATGGTCTCCTAGTTCATGAGTTGGGCCCTGCATGGGGCTCTGCAAAGCTCAGAGCCTGCTTGAGATTCTCTGTCTCCTCCTCTCTCTGCCCCTCCCCTCCCACTCACTCACATAGTCTCTCTTTCTCTCAAAATAAATACTTTTTAAAAAGTTAAAAATAAAAATAAACTGAATGTCTCCAAATTGTGAATGATGAAGTTATAATCAGAACCAATGCCAAACCAATAAAAAAAAGATTAAAGTCAGATGGAATAAGCTGGTTGATATTTGTCAACATAACCATCATGTACAGGCCCTGCAGTCTTCTAGTTTAGTGTCCCCAGCAAGGAGACTCGTAGAGATCCGAGGGATACTGTCAGGCCTAGAGCAGCTGGGGGTTAGTTGGAGCTGAGACAGGCTATTTGGCCCAGCAGTTAGGGAATGAGCTCTGGAAGGTGGAGTCTGAATGCTGGAGGAGCTGTAAACCCAGAGGTGCCTCTGACAGATGGCTTCCACCCTGGAGAGGACCTAGAGAGAGGTCTGAAAATTCAGATAATCCCCAGAGGGACAGGATTAACAGAATCACCCAGTTTCTGGTCCAATGAGGGATGTGGAAGCTGATCTGATTCTCTCCAGCTGGTGTATACGCAGTCTCTTGTAAAGTTTGCATTTAGGCACCCCCAAAATGGGTGTTGGGTGCTGTGTACACTTTTCCTTCCTAAGGTGTCCTTAGCTTACTTTGTTATGCCATGTTGCATTTCTAAGCTTCTTCCATTGAGCCCCTCAAAGTACTAACCTTAATTAAACCAACCTTGCAGCTTCCACAGGAGGCAGGAAGTGAGTTTGTTGACAAAAATCATGGAAGTCAAGTGGATTGGCCAAAGTATATTATGGGGATAGTAAAAGTATATTATAAATCCATGGGTTGGCTTGAGAATAAAAACCCAGAGTTCAGTCACTTCTGACTCCCTCTGGTGACAATCATACTCTCCATATTTGGGGTCTTTCCCCACTTATAAGATAATTTTTATTTATATTATCTGCATATGACATAACTTTTAAGGAAACGGTAAAGCAAAGCAGAGAGATAGAACAGGGGGTTTTATCTCTGCCTCAGAGCAAATACTCTAACCTCTCATCCCTACCGCGTGGCATCCCCAGTTTTCTCATCCCTAAATCTCTGAGATAAGGACCCTTTCAGGAAAGAAAAAGCAGCTACTGACGACTTCTGCATCAGCCTCCGAGCGAAGCAGGAAAGACTGAAGAAGACATCCAAACACTCTTGTGATTCTTTCCTTGAAAAGAAAAAAAAAAAGACAGAAACATTGTCTTTTTCTTCCTTCCTCATACTGGAAATATCTCAGTTCTCTAGTTTTGATCTTCATGTTCTAGATATTTTTTAAGTACAGCAGCCTGGTGAGTTTGTGAAGGGAATCTGAGAATTTGCTAAGAACACTTTTCTTGGCTCAGTGAGACAAAGTTGGCCCCACAGGGCAACATCTCACTGGCCTCTTGTGAACTGACTTCACACTCCTATCTCTGGGGACTGAAGACCACTCTCAGTGTTGTCTTTTTAGTTTTTAAGTTTATTGATTTATTGAGAGAGAGAAAGAGAGAGAGAGAGAGAATCCCAAGCAAGCTCTGCATTCCCAACATGTAGCCCATTGTGGGACCAATCCCACGAACTGTGAAATCATGGCCTGAGCCAAAGTCAAGAGCCAGACACTTTAACTGACTGAGCCACCCAGGTGCCCCGGTGTTGTCATTTTTATTAGTGAAATCAGCAGAGTTGGGCTTGAGCCTACTCCTTCACCCACAGTCACCAGGTACATGTGTGACTAAATGGTATGAGATGGCAGTGCAGGGAACTAAGGCCTCTTAGTGTCCCTTTTATTTTCTTAATGTTTATTTATTTTTGAGAGAGAGAGTGAGACAGCATGGGAGGGGCAGAGATAGGGAGACAGAGGATCCAAAGCAGGCTTCGTGCTGATAGCAGAAAACCTGACATGGGGCTCAAACTCACCACCCGTGAGATCATGACCTGAGCCGAAGTCGGACGCTGAACCAACTGAGCGACCCAGGTGCCCCAGCCTTTGTTATCTTTAGATGGTCCCCTTCCCAGAAGCAGAGTCCCTGTTAATTAGCTAACTGGTTGCATTACTTCTATGACTGACAGTTTTCAGATAATGAGAAACAGGCCCGGTGAACAAAGCCCCTGGTGTAAAAAAAGATGAGTTTGACTTTTACTTCCAGGAACAGAACTGTATTCCCAGCATCCCCCCCTTTTAGAAGAGGGTTTGGCGCTACCTTCTATCAAATGGAAACAGTCCTCTCTCCATCTAGGCTATTCTGTTACTCTCTTGCATTACTCCACGATCCTTCCTACAAATGTGAAAACACTCAGGTCCTCCTCTTCCACACCACACCCGCGTGCACACACAGCCAGCCACAGGACTGCACAAGTGAAGTGGAAAGGGATGCTCAGACAAAACTTCTCTGAACACCAGCTTTGGCTTCCTGGAAGAACCTTCCATCAGATTAAAGACAAATGCTATTCAGTAGTTAATTGAGAAACTAGATTGCCCTCAGACTTTCAAAAAGCAAATAGAAGTATGGATATCATTTTAAACATCCCAAGAGTTTCTCGTGAAATGCTTCCTTTCTCCATTGAAACAGTGAATACTACAGGGGACAAGTTGCCTTCTGGCTTTATGTCATGTCTAAAAGCCAAGCTGAAGAGTATCCAGCTCTTCAAGTTTGGAAAGAAAAGCCTTCACACAGCTTCTTTTACTGTCTTTAAGGAGGCAACAGGAAGAATGGGCTTTGAAAACAGAGAGACATGTTTTAACAAAATATTAATGTTTGTTTCCCTTTGCCTTTGTAAGTATAAGGCAATCTCCACAAAACATCTTAAAGCCCGTGGGGGGCCTGGTGGCTCAGTTGGTTGAGTGTCTGACTCTCGATTTCAGCTCAGGTCATGATCCCAGGCTCATGACATTGAGCCCTGCATCAGGCTTCACAGTTAGCGTGGAGCCTACTTAAGATTCTCTCTCTCTTTCTCTTCCCCCCCCCCAGTCTCTCTCTCTTTCCCTCAGCCCCTCTCCCCAGCTCATGCTCCCCCCCAAAAAAATTAAAAACTAAAACATCCTATGTGGAGAAACGAGAACCCTCTTGCACTGTTGGTGGGAATGCAAACTGGTGCAGCCGCTCTGGAAAACAGTGTGGAGGTTTCTCAAAAAATTAAAAATAGAACTACCCTACGACCCAGCAATAAAACTACTGGGAATTTATCCAAAGGATACAGGAGTGCTGATTCATAGGAGCACATGTACCCCAATGTGTATAGCAACACTTTCAACAATAGCCAAATCATGGAAAGAACCCAGATGTTCATCAACTGACGAATAGATAAAGAGGATGTGGTTTATATATACAATGGAATACTACTTGGCAATGAGAACAAATGAAATCCTGCCATTTGCAGCAACGTGGTTGAAACTGGAGGGTATTATACTAAGTGAAATTAGAGAAAGGCAGATATCATATGTTTTCACTTCTATGTGGAACTTGAGAAACTTAACAGAAGATCATGGGGGAAGGGAAGGGGAAAAAAATAGTTTCAAACAGAGGGAGGCAAACCATAGGAGACTCTTAAATACAGACAAACTGAGGGTTGATGGGAATGGGGGGCAGAGGAGAGGGGAAAATGGGTGCTGGGCATTGAGGAGGGCACTTGTTGGGATGAGCACTGGGTGTTATATATAAGCGATGAATCACGGGAATCTACCCCCACAATTAAGAGTACACTGTATACACTGTATGTTAGCCAACTTGACAATGAATTATATTTTTAAAATAAAAATTTTAAAAAAACACCCTAAAGCCCATATACTCAAGATTAGGGTTGTTAAAAAAGGTTTAAAAATATTTGATTGAGCCATAGGATATTGCTGACAGTCAACTGTCTGACCAAAAATACAATTTCCTACAGTTCAACCTAAGAGAAGAAACATTAACAATTTACTTTTGACATACAAAATAAATTTTGCACTAAGAAGATAGCATAAAAGCAACACAGCCTCAACAGAGAAAGGATGTGCTAAGTTTGCTTATTTGATTTATCAAAGGCCAAGTAATAGGGTTTCCTTCCATCTACCTTTAAGGCCCAGTCAGAAAGCTGGAGTCATCCTCGTATGAGACATTCTAGAACCTCACCACACTGTAAGATATATGAGGGGAGAAATGAATCACCAGGGGACAGTATGGTTTCCTCAGGAGACAAAGAAGTAGATCTTTCTCCTTCTAAAATACTGTGAGGAGGATGAATTAGATAACTCCAAACAGAAGACAAATAGCGAAAAATAAAAATAGCTAATAAGGAACTAAAAATTCTGAGAATCTAAGAGACTGAACCTCACTTTGAGTTGGGGTCCAGGAAGTAAAGAAGTGGAACCACAAACAGACGCGTTCTACGAAACGTAGCTGAGTTACGTGACTACTTGTGGTCTTGATGTAGAAGAGAGAAAGGACTGGGGAAGTAGACCAGTAACGCTTCCATTTATGTAGAAGAGCCTTTCTCTGGGAATATTCAAGTAATTTTCCATGTGCACATAAATGCTAGACTCAATAATACTTGCTTATCAAACTTCGTAACTGTCTTAGGAGAGTGGAAGGGCGCAGACCATAATGGCACAGGGTGTAATCCAGCCATGTGGGACCACTCTCGGAATGGCAAATCTCTGGCACACACGTGGCAGTTCTCCCTTCCCACACCATTACAGACACTATTTACTGATCCTGCCCAGACGTTTCTACCTGAGCCAGAAGGAAGCCTCGGGGTCCTTCTCAACACAGACTCCGGCAGCCACTACCAAGTAATCCAAAGTAGAGCCAGAAATGAAGCTTCTTTTCCCTTCCTGTGTTCCTCTTCTGTGTCTTTGTTAACACCACTATCTCCTCCCATATGGTGACTCCTCACCCTGACAACCTGCTTCACCTAGCTCCCACCTTCTTCCATTAGAATGTAAATTCTTAAAGTGCTGGCCTCTTCTTTCTGTTTGTTTATGAATGCTGAAGACCCTTGGATAGTGCTTGGTACAGGGGTGGAGCCCCACAAGATATTGATGGAATGACTCTGCTTGGTCACACTCATTTCGGGGGCAGCTCACACATGACCTCTGTAACAAGCCCTTCTCAGTCCTTCCAGCCTGAAGCCACCCCTTTCTCCTCTTGATTCACAGAACCACACAGGATGAGTAACTTCTTGACCAAACTTACCACATTTGGCCTGTAGCCCCTCAATCAATGGTTATTTAATTGAATTACAAGAAGAACAGAGACCTGACCAAATAATTAAAATAATGGCACTTCTCAGGTATATGGTACTTGCACATTTTCAGATACGTATTTCATTTTATTCAACCCTATGAGTTGAATAGGACAGGAATTATCTCCTGTGGGAGCACAGGCACAGAGGTGGTTTTCTCATGATTTGTTCATCTCAGAGGTAGCACCTGTCTGCTCAGTGCTGTTTCCACAAGGATGCTGCCATTTTTTGTATCATTTGCATGAGTGAGTCTATATCCACACTCTCCATTTCTATAGCTTTGCAAATATATACCAGTTATATAGTTGCAGTTAGGATACATTTTGAGCATTTAGCTAGATTTTTAAAAAGAAAATGAATTTTTAAGCCTAATGAATATTGATATTTTAGCTCTGTTTTGTAGTTCCTAATTCGTACTGCTCATAACCCTGAGTAAATTGCTTATTCTACTCCTTTTCTTACTCTCTAAAGAAAAGAGGAGACTTTGTTTTCCCCTCCCCCAGGCTCAGAATTTACCCTTAGTTTTATTTATTAATTCAGATGTAATTGACACATAACACTGAATTCGTTTCAGGCATACAGTGTAATGATTTGATATTTGTACATATTGCAAAATGATCACCAGAGTGAGTCTAGTTAATATCCACCACCATTCATAGGTACAAAAATTTTTTTTCTTATGATGACAACTTTTGAGATCTGTTCTCTTAACAACTTTCAAATATGCCATATGGTATTATTAGCTAAAGTCATCGTGCTATACATTAAATCCCATGACTTATTTTATAACTGGAAATTTGTATTTCAGGGGCCCCTGCAACTATTTCCCTCACCTCCTACCCCCTCCCAATTACCATTCTGTTTCCTGTATCTATGAGCTTGTGTTTTTGTTTTGTTTTAGATTCCCTATGCAAGTGAGGTCACACAGTATTTGTCTTTCTCTGTCTGACCTGTTTCACTTAGCATAATGCCCTCAAGGTCCATTCATATTGTCACAAATGGCAAGATTTCTTTCTTTTTATGGCTAAATAATGTTCCCTTGTATACATAGACCACATCTTTTTTATCCATTTATCCATCAGTAGATACGTCTCTTGTTTCCATGTCTTGGCTATTAGGTGATGCTGCAATGACATGGGAGTGCATTTATCTTTTTTTTTTTTTAATTTTTTTTTTCAATGTTTATTTATTTTTGGGACAGAGAGAGACAGAGCATGAACGGGGGAGGGGCAGAGAGAGAGGGAGACACAGAATCGGAAACAGGCTCCAGGCTCTGAGCCATCAGCCCAGAGCCCGACGCGGGGCTCGAACTCACGGACCGCGAGATCGTGACCTGGCTGAAGTCGGACGCTTAACCGACTGCGCCACCCAGGCGCCCCGCATTTATCTTTTTGAATTAGTGTTATCATTTTCTTTGTATGAACACCCACAAGTGGAATTACTGGATGATATGGTATTTCTCTTTTTTAATTTTTTGAGCAACTTCTCTACTGTTTTTCCATAGTGCACCAATTCATGTTCCCACCAACCGTACACAATGGTTCCTTTTTCTCCACATCTCACCAACATTTGTTATTTCTTGTCTCTTTGATAAAAGCCCTTCTAACCAGTGTAAGGTGGTATTTCATTTGGGTTTGGTTTTTGCATTTTCTTGATGACTAGTGATGTTGAGCATCTTTTCTCGTGTCTCTTGGCCCTCTGTATGTCTATGCATAGCCCATTTTTTGATCAGATTGTTTTTTTGCTATTGAGTTGTATGAGCTCTTTATGTATTTTGGATATTAAGCCCTTATCTGTGATTTGTAAGTATGTTCTCCTATTCGGTAGGTTGCCATCTCATTTTGTTGATGGTTTCCTTTGCTGTGCAGAAGCTTTTTAGTTTGATGTAGTCCCATTTGTTTAGTTTTACTTTTTTGCCTTTGCTTTTCATGTCAAATCCAAAAAAAACCATCACCAAGATTGATGTCAAGGAGCTTACCTCCTATGTTTTCTTTCAGGAGTTCTACAGTTTCAGGTCTTACATTCAAGTCTTTAATTCATTGTGAGTTAATTTTTGTGTATGGTGTAAGATAGCGGTCCAATTTCATGGACCACTGTCCTGTTGTCCCAGCACCATTTATTGAAGAGACTGTCCTTTCCCCATTTTATATTCTTAGCTAAACTGTCATAAATGATTTGACCGTATCTGCATGGGTTTATTTCTGGACTCTATTTTGTTCCATTGATCTATGTGTCTGTTTTTATGCCGGTACCATATTGTTTTGATTACTGTAGCTTTACAATATGGTTTGAAGTAGGGAGCATGATGCTTCCAGCTTTGTTCTTCTTTCTCAAGATTGCTTTGGCTATCCAGTGTCTTCTGTGGTTCCATATAAATTTTAGGGTTGTTTGTTCTATTTCTGTGAAAAATGCCATTGAAGTTTTGATAGAGATTGGATTGAATCTGTAGATTGCTTTGGATAGTGTGGACATTTAAAAAATATTCTTCCAATTCCACTTATTTGTGTCTTTTTCAATTTCTTTTATTAATGTCTTAGAGTTTTCAGTGTACAAGTTTCTCGCCCCCTTGGTTAAATTTATCCCTTGGTATTTTATTCTTTCTGATGCAAATGTAAATGGGATTATTTTCTTAATTTCTCTTTCTGATACTTCATTATTAATGAATAGAAATGCAACAGAATGTGTACATTGATTTTCTATCCTGCAACTTTACCAAATTCATTTATTACTTCCAACAGTTTTTTGATGCAGTCTTTAGGGTTTTCTATATATAATGTCATGTCATCTGCAAATAGTGACAGTTTTACTTCTCCCTTTCCAATTTATATGTGTTTTAGTTCTTTTTCTTGCCTAGTTGCTCTGGCTAGGACTTCTAATACTATGTTGAATAAAGGTGAGGATAGTGGACAGCCTTGTCTTCTACCTGATCTTAGAGGAAAAGCTTTCTTTCAGCTTTTCACTGTCGAGTATGATGTTACCTGGGGCCTGTCATGTATTACCTCCTGTACTCTCTTTGTTGAGAGTTTTTATCATAAATGGATGTTGAATTTTGTCATGCTTTTTCTGCATCTATTGAGATGACCATGCAATCTTATCCTTCATTTTGTTAATGTGTGTATCACATTGATTTGTGGTTGTCGAAGCACCCTGGCATCCCTGGAAAGAGTCCCACTTGATCATGGTGTATGATCCTTTTAATGCATTGTTGAATTTGGTTTGCTTATATTTTGTTGAGGATTTTTGCATCTATACTCATCATAGATATTAGCTTCTAATTTTTTTGTGTGGCATCCTTGTCTGGTTTTGGTATCAGGGTAATGCTGGCTTTGTGAAGTAAGTTTGGAAGGGTTCCCTTCTCTTCTCTTCTCTTCTCTTCTCTTCTCTTCTCTTCTCTTCTTTGGGAGAGTTTGAGCAGGATTGGTGGTAATTCTTCTTTGAACATTTGGTAGAATTCACCAGTGAAACTATCTCATCCTGAACTTTTGTTTGTTGGGAGTTTCCTTAGTTTTATTTTTGATTTCTATCAGTTTCTGTTTTTTCTTGTTTTTTTTTAACACCCTAAAATGGCAACTTCCCTGTTGACCAATCATTTAAGGCTAATGATAGGTATTATATTAATGATACATCTGTGTCTATCATTCTTTTTATTCTCTCACCCTAGAGGAACAGAATGAGTTTTTTACCATCATTTGACAGATGAGAAAAATGAGGCATAAGGAAGGGAACTGACTTGCCAAAAATCATTCAATTAGTTAATGACACAGAGACTATTAAAACTCAATTCTTTTGACCCCAGGTCCTGCACTCTTTCTGCTCAAACCTAATGGCCTTTGTGTGAGCTGTCTTGCAGCCATGCAGTCCCAGGGTGTGCTGACAGAAGAGCTCAGACAGTAGCTCAGACTGCCTCCTCGTGCCAACCCTACAAGGACACTAAAACTCACAAAGCAATTCCCTTTCCCATTCTGATGCCACCTCAGCTCACTCTTCACAGGAAAGGGCAGACTGTGCTAACCGGCACCGCTGCCCTGCAAAGTGAACGGAAACATCATGCAGAGATAAAGTAGAAAGCAGAAACCTCATTCCCTTGCTGCCTTGAAGTAGAGAATAAAGCATCTTTGGAGGTCCTCCTTCCGAGAGTAGGTTCACCTTCAGAATATAAATGGCAGCCTCCTTCCCGTGACGCTTCCTACTCTCCAGGCAGGCACACCACATGTGCAGCGGATATGACACATGACTTGGGCTTCAATCCTGCGATCATATATATTTTTAATTCAAGTTCCATGCAATTTGGTGAATATTACCTTTATTGGGTAATTACCTTATTCAGAGTGCTCTTAACAGCCCTGTCGACACGAATGTCAGCTCACTACAAGAGATGGGCTTGCTGAAAGCAACACAAAAAGAAACTGAGGCAGGTTTTTCTTTTAACCTGTTTGTTAAAATTTTATGAGTAAGTCATTTTCTCCCTTGTGGGCTTTCCCTTCTAGTTTATGTGAGATCACAGCTGCTTGAATGTAAATGTGGCTGCCCCGTCTCCCTGTCATCCACAGCAGCTGTCTCAGATCCAGAGAGGCTCCCTTGGGTGGGGTGGAGGGGGGGTTCCTCACCCACCCAGGAACTGACGGGGCCATGAGGGGCTGCTGGCTTCGCTGCACCCATCATCTTGGTGAGCTAACCACAGACAGGCAGGGTGCTGCTGCAGGAGAGTCAGGGTAGGCCGTGCCCTGAGATGGAGGGAGGACTTTCTGTGCGTGGTTCCGATCAGCCCTGACTGTCCATATTCATGACAGAGAAATAACAGCCCCATCAACATTGCCCAGAAGGCTGTCACGATTAGCACCAGGCTGTCATGATTCTCCACCACATATCAAAAGCGCTCTCCGGTTAGATAAGTTTGAGAAATACCACATAGACTTCACGGCTCTCCTGGAGAATCACGGCACATAGCAACACCCAGAAGACTCTGAAAACTGTCTCTTGGTGTTAGGGGTTGAATTGTGTTCCCCCCTCCCCCAGTATTCACATGTTAAAGCCCTAACCCCCAGTACCTCAGAATGTGAACTTATCTGGAAAGAGACTTATTGCAGATATAATTAGTTACTATGAGGTCACATTGGAGTCTGGTGGGCCTCTAATCTCATCCTTACAAAAAGGGGAAATCTGGACACAGACACCCACACTGAGAGAACAACATGGGACCATGATGGCGGAGAGCAGTTTGATGCTTCCACAAGCCAAGGAATACCAAAGACGGCCAGCAAACCACCAGCAGCTAGGTGAGCGACACAGAACAGATTCTCCCTCACAGCCTCAGAAGGAGCTAACCAGACCAACACCTTGATTCAGACTCATGGCCTCCAGAACCATGAGACGATACATTTCTGTTATTCTAAACCACCTAGATTGTGGTCCTTCCTTACAGCAGGCCTAGCGCACTAATACAGAAGGGAAGAAAACTCGCCTGCAGTCACGCAGCTAGTTAGTGGTAAAGCCAGGAAAGGAATTCCCCCTGCTGACCTTTGGAAAAGCATCATGTGTACCACACAACACCAGAGATGCTCCACGTTCATTCCTCGGCTTCTGATCCCTCTTGGAATGTGGCAAAGACATAGAAATGGGAAGGGAGATGGGAGGAAAGGTAAAGGAAAACAGGCAGGAAAACAGTGGCACTTCCTCTCCTCTTCCTGTTCTTACAGGGCCCTCTTTCATCGAAATTAAAGTGGGGGCACGTGGGTGGCTCAGTTGGTTAAGTGTCTGACTCTTGATCTCAGCTCAGGTCATGATCTCACGGTTTGTGGGTTTGAGCCCTGCGTCGGGCTCTGTGCTGATGGTGTGGAGCCTGCTTGGGATTCTGTCTTTCCTTCTCTCTGACCCTCTCCTGCTTGTGCACACACGGGCACTCTCTCTCTCTCTCCCTCAAAAATAAACTTTTTAAAAAAAATTAACATGATATTGGTAGTAATAGCTAAATTTCTTGAGCACTTACTATGGTGCCAGGCATGGTTCTAAGATGTTACATACATTACCTAACCCTAACAACGAGCCCGATACTGCTATTATCCCCATTGTACAGACAAAGAAGCTAAAGCAAGGATTTTTAGATGACTTGTCCGATGTCACGCAGCTAATCAGTGATGGAGCCAGAATCTGATTCTAGGCAGCCGGTCTCCAGAACCCAATTCTAACTGCTTTGCTATCCCCTTCAATACCTTCAGATCATGTAGAGAGAAAGGGTCTTTGCAACCTGCAGTCAGGCAAAGCCTTTAGCTTTTCCAAAGCTGAAACCCCAGTAAAGCCTCTAAATAAATGTTAAAGAAATTTTTTTTTAATGTTCATCACTGTGTCCCAGTGTTTTTCCAGAACTTAAGCTTTATAGAAAAAGAATGTTCTGATTACTTCTATTCTGGGCATCAAGATACGGTCAGTTTTATTCAAGTACTTTGTATATTCAGTTCTATCTGATCGTGTTCCTTTTATAGAATTTTGCTCTGAGGATCTCTGTTTGCTGTACAAGGAGCATGCTGGATTAAAGGCCTCAGTCAGGAGGCAAAATATATGAGTCTTGGCATCTTTCTACATTACAGCAGAACCATACTGTGAAATTTCCACTTGCCCTGCCTCTTTGACTCAAGGCAAATGCTGAGCCGTCAGCACTGGTGTCACAGTTAAAACAAACTGCTGGCTTTTTCTAGGGCGGGTTTGATTTCAAGGGTCATTGTCAATGCACCTGCCAAAGGTTGAATCACACTAAGGCTCAAAAGTAGGATAACCATAGTATGCTTCATTTTAGGCAATTAAATACAGCTATACATTTTTCATAGGTTACTAACCAAACTATTTCCATGGAAGCTTCAGTTCTCTTAATATTACCCATTTGTGCCTGAGTACCAACATTGGTTTCATTTTCCTGCTAGGTACATGAGTGTTAGGGACCAGGTAGAGAAAAGTTACAGAGATTAAAGAAATAGTCTGCAAGAATTTAAAATACCCTCTCCTGAAGACTGAAGAATGTGACTTAAAACCTCAAAGTTTTTTTGCTTGCCCTGAAGCAAGCAGCCACTGTCATAATTTAACTGGAACCTTTTATTATATTAGTCATTAACTTTAAAAATGCAAATCTGAATATACCCAACAACTAACAATCTTTCTTCTTGGCTAAAAGGCTTATTTCTAGACTCTATGAACTTTCTCTTCCATATTTTTTTCTTAGCTTATCAGAACATAAAAATGAATGCTCACATTTTTCTTAAGTCGTGATTTTCCACATATGCCTCAAAATGCATCCTATTTGTATCAGAATCTCAGAATGCATTGTTTAGAAGAAGAGAAGGAAAATGGAATTCCAAAAATAGCCTTTGTCTGTATTTTCTAGTTTGGGTTTAAGGTGTGAACTGGCTGGTACCAGACCAAAGCCAAAGAGGGATGTAGATCCAGTGGATATAAATCTAAATGTATTCCTAACAACATCAAAGCTTCATTGTGGTGAACATCATAGACACGAAGGACTAGGAAGTAAGTCACCTCTGTGAGTCCAAAGTCACCTAGGCTACAACTGAAACGCATGCGCACACTAATAAGAAATTATTTGGAGATATGGCACTTTAGCCTATTGCCATGACTATAATGCCAAACAGAGCAAATTTCTTAAACCATGCCCCAAACCTGTGCTACCAAGGTACCTACAGGTCTCCCCACCCCCACTGCCAGTTCCATCCTCTTCCTCAGGCCCTCCTCCCAACCTCTGGCAAAGCCATCCTGTGTCTGAAATACCCTGAGGTCCTAGTCCAGGCACAAGACCCCCCTGACTGCTCCCTCTTTTACTCAGGTCAGCGTAAACCCGTGGTTCCCGCCAAGCAATGTGCTTCAGAATCACCTTCCAAGCCTCCCCCTCTCCTGGGCCCCACCCCTAGGATTTCTGATACCTAGGGTAGGAGAGGAGGTGCCAAGAAGGTGAATTTCTAACAAGCTCTGGGGTGATAGGAATCTGCTGGCTCCAGGACCACACTTGGAGACTCTCTGCTCTTAAACAAGAAAGTGCTGCTATCATGTCCCAGATATTTATACTGACATTTAAATGGGTTTTTGTTTCATTGTCTATTTCCCCTGTGCCTCGTCTCCTACTTTACAGCACAGGGACTGTAAGGATCACATTGGGTGGTTGGGCTGTTAGACGGGAGGGTAACTAATTTCACGTTGTACAAAACAGTGACAGGCTTTTACAGCAAGGGGAACAAACACAGCTACTTAAGTCTGGGCACCCCTCACTCAGGATTCAACTGTGAAAAGCCCCACTGAGAAATAAACAAGTGCTCAATTTAGGGAGCTCTGACCATCTTCCTGGGAAGGACCATTCTGTTCCAGTGTCTTCCAGAGGGCACAGTGCTATGTGGTTCTGCGTGTCGTGACCCCCTAGGAGTGTCAGGTTGTCTCGGCCACAGGAAAGAGTCCCAGGGAGTTCAGCTGTAGCCCCTTAGATGACAGCGTGGCCTTGAGAGAAAGAGGCTGCCTCTCGTCTTCCTTTTCTGCCATGAAAGGATGGTGTTCCACGTATCCGTTTTAATGGATCTTTGTACATTCTTTGATATTTTTGGAGATGAGCGCTCAGGCCTGAGCAGTTGGTATTTTCCTTCCTGGTGCTCCTGGAAAATAGGGATCAAGAGGTGAGCCAGGGAATAGTACTCACGTAAGCTCTGCACCCCTTTGGCGGAAACCCCCATAAGTCCTGATTCTGTTGCTGCAGGCACAGGGTCTGATGGGAATAAGGAGCCATGAGGCTTTTCCCGAGGATATCCTCCATTTGCTATGTCTGCAGTTTCTCACTCCCTTTGCAGCTAATTATTCCCTTGGCCTGATCCAAACTCCCAAAGGCAACCTTCCCAGAAATCCCCAGTACCTCATCACCAGCACTTCAGAGAAAACGGCTTGTCTTACTTAATTACACCACACAAAACTGGGGACGTCCCCAGCTCACCATCCCCTGGCTGCTGGTATTTGGCTCAGTTGCTGTGGATTAACCTGTTGTTTTCTCTCCATCCCAATCTGAGTGACGGACCTGGAGGCAAACTTGGAATGGAAACAGCAGAAATCATGTTCTTTTGAGAAATTCCTCCAAGTAAAAGGAAAGGGGAAGACGG
Organism: Leopardus geoffroyi; assembly: GCF_018350155.1. NCBI lineage: Eukaryota > Metazoa > Chordata > Mammalia > Carnivora > Felidae > Leopardus > Leopardus geoffroyi. The sequence continues at coordinate 80,245,595 of NC_059331.1, read as the reverse complement.
GGATCCCTTGTAATTTAAGTAAATCATTCTGGCAGTCTTACTTCACCAGCTGCTTTGTTGGGCTGTGCAGGATTTGATGTCTAGGAGAGAATCTGGGATGTACTTAATCTTTTCTCCTTCCCCAAACAGTGCTTCCCCAAGCTCCTTCCATGACAACCTGGGCTTAACTTCTTGGGGCGAGAACCCTGCTTTAGAGGAAGGAGAAGGACTGAGAAGGAATAGACCCAGGTCCTATCAAGATGGTGGAGCCCCAGGCACCATGGTTGAGATACCCCCAGTCCTACATACTTCTCATAATATCCTCCACATGCTGCTGAAACCACAAGACTGAGTGTGGTTTAGATTTGTCATTGTTGGGGGCTCTCAATGGTCCCCACCTCCTTGACTCATCTAAAGCCCAACCCTACTGTGAATCAGCCCATTCTCCCTCCACCTCGGGTAGAGGTGGTGACCACACTGCCTTAGGCCCTAGTGCCTTGATGAGCTGTTGCATCACTATGCCAGAATCAGTTGACTGTTGCTGAGCAGTGTGGAATCTGGCACAGGGGGAGGGGAGGCAGGAACCTATCACCACAGACTTCACCACTCCACAAATTTACCCAAAAGGCAGCCTGAGCTCTACATGCTCACATGGAAGGAAAGTTTATCCCGGTTCCCCATTGGAATTAAATCCCTTGCTCTGTTTCTCCAGTTTTCCAGCCATTACGTACACTCCTGCAGGAGCTCCCTAAGTCCTAACATCCACCGATTTCCCACACACACCTCCTCCTGCCTTGGCCAACACACTCCACTCTGTCCCAAGGCCCCCTTTCCCCTCCCGGCATCCCCCTGGAGCTCCTGGGCTGTGGTTGAGTACCCTGGTCTGGCACCAGACTGCCTCAGTTAAAATCCAGGCTCCAACATGTGAGAGCTAGTGCTGAGCCACTTTGTGTTTCAGTGCCTTCTTCTCTAAAATGGGGTGGTGTAACAAATCGAATTCAACAGCATATAAAAAGAATTATTCACCATGATCAAGTGGGATTCATTCCTGGGCTGCAGGGCTGGTTCAACATTCGCAAATCAATCAATGTGATACATCACATTACTAAAAGAAAAGATAAGAACCATATGATCCTGTCAATCAATGCAGAAAAAGCATTTGACAAAATTCACCATCCTTTCTTAATAAAAACCCTTGAGAAAGTCAGGATAGAAGGAACATACTTAAATATCATAAAAAGCCATTTATGAAAAGCCCACAGCTAATAACATCCTCAATGGGGAAAAACTGAGAGCTTTCTCCCTGAGATCAGGAACACGACAGGGATGTCGACTCTCACCGCTGTCATTTAACATAGTGTTGGAAGTTCTAGCATCAGCAATCAGACAACAAAAGGAAATCAAAGGCATCCAAATTGGCAAAGATGAAGGCAAGCTTTCACTTTTTGCAGATGACATGATATTATACATGGAAAACCCAACAGGCTCCACGAAACGTCTGCTAGAACTGATACATGAATTCAGCAAAGTCGCAAATTTCTGTACAAAATCAATGTACAGAAATCAGTTGCATTCTTAAACACCAATAATGAAGCAACAGAAAGACAAATAAAGAAACTGATCCCTAGGGGCGCCTGGGTGGCGCAGTCGGTTAAGCGTCCGACTTCAGCCAGGTCACGATCTCACGGTCCGTGAGTTCGAGCCCCGCGTCGGGCTCTGGGCTGATGGCTCAGAGCCTGGAGCCTGTTCCCGATTCTGTGTCTCCCTCTCTCTCTGCCCCTCCCCCGTTCATGCTCTGTCTCTCTCTGTCCCAAAAATAAATAAACGTTGAAAAAAAAATTAAAAAAAAAAAAAGAAACTGATTCCATTCACAATTGCACCAAGAAGCATAAAATACCTAGGAATAAACCTAACCAAAGATGTAAAAAGTCTGTATGCTGAAAACTATAAAAAGCTTATGAAGGAAATTGAAGAAGATATAAAGAAATGGAAAAACATTCCATGCTCATGGATTGGAAGAATAAATATTGTTAAAAATGTCAAGACTACCCAAAGCTATCTATATATTCAATGCAATCCCAATCAAAATTGCACCAGCATTCTTCTCAAAACTAGAATAAGCAATCCTAAAATTGTATGGAACCACAAAAGACCCCGAATAGCCAAAGTAATTTTGAAGAAGACCAAAGCGGGAGGCATCACAATCCCAGACTTTAGCCTCTACTACAAAGCTGTACTCATCAAGACAGCATGGTATTGGCACAAAAACAGACACACAGACCAATGGAATAGAATAGAAACCCCAGAATTAGACCCACAAAAGTATGGCCAACTAATCTTTGACAAAGCAGGAAAGACCATCCAATGGAAAAAAGACAGTCTCTTTAACAAATGGTGCTGGGAGAACTGGAAAGCAACATGCAGAAGAATGAAACTAGACCACTTTCTTACACCATTCACAAAAATAAACTCCAAATGGATAAAGGACCTGAATGTGAGACAGGAAACCATCAAAACCCTAGAGGAGAAAGCAGGAAAAAACCTCTCTGACCTCAGCCGCAGCAATTTCTTACTTGACACATCCCCAAAGGCAAGGGAATTAAAAGCAAAAATGAACTGGGGCGCCTGGGTGGCTCAGTCGGTTGGGCGTCCGACTTCAGCTCAGGTCACGATCTCGCGGTCTGTGGGTTCGAGCCCCGCGTGGGCTCTGGGCTGATGGCTCAGAGCCTGGAGCCTGCTTCTGATTCTGTGTCTCCCTCTATCTCTGACCCTCCCCCGTTCATGCTCTGTCTCTCTCTGTCTCAAAAATAAATAAAAAATTTTTTTAAAAAAAAGCAAAAATGAACTATTGGGACCTCATGAAGATAAAAAGCTTCTGCACTGCAAAGGAAACAATCAACAAAACTAAAAGGCAACCAACGGAATGGGAAAAGATATTTGCAAATGACATATCGGACAAAGGGCTAGTATCCAAAATGTATAAAGAGCTCACCAAACTCCACACCCGAAAAACAAATAATCCAGTGAAGAAATGGGCAGAAAACATGATAGACACTTCTCTAAAGAAGACATCCAGATGGCCAACAGGCACATGAAAAGATGCTCAACGTCGCTCCTCATCAGGGAAATACAAATCAAAACCACACTGATACCACCTCACGCTGGTCAGAGTGGCTGAAATAAACAAATCAGCATACAGCATACAGCATACTGAACTTAAGAGTATTTGTTTTTTAAGGCCCTTCTCTCTCCCTCCATGAGACTATAGGTGCTGGTGAGGATGTGGAGAAACGGGAACCCTCTTGCACTGTTGGTGGGAATGCAAACTGGTGCAGCCGCTCTGGAAAACAGTGTGGAGGTTCCTCAAAAAATTAAAAATAGATCTACCCTATGACTCACCAATAGCACTTATAGGAATTTACCCAAGGGATACAGGAGTGCTGATGCATAGGGGCACTTGTACCCCAATGTTTATAGCAGCACTTTCAACAATAGCCAAATTATGGAAAGAGCCTAAATGTCCATCAACTGATGAATGGATAAAGAAATTGTGGTTTATATACACAATGGAATACTACTTGGCAAAGAGAAACAATGAAATATGGCCTTTTGTAGCAACGTGGATGGAACTGGAGAGTGTTATGCTAAGTGAAATAAGTCATACAGAGAAAGACAGATACCATATGTTTTCACTCTTATGTGGATCCTGAGAAACTTAACAGAAGACCGAGGGGGAGGGGGAAAAAAAAAAAAAAAGGTTAGAGAGGGAGAAGCCAAAACATAAGAGACCCTTAAAAACTGAGAACAAACTGAGGGTTGACGGGGAGGTGGGACGGGGGGGTGGGAGGGGAGGGGGGTGATGGGTACTGAGGGCACCTGTTGGTATGAGCACTGGGCATTGTATGGAAACCTATTTGACAATAAATTTAGTATTTTTAAAAAAATTAAAAATAAAATCTCGAATAAAAATGAAATGAAATGAAATGAAATGAAATAAGATAAAATAAAATAAAATGGGGTGGTAATAGCCCAGCCCACCACAGAAGGATGTCAGGAGAGTTCAATTCAGTGGAACCATTTCATGCACATTACTTGCCATAATGCCCGGCCAAATAAACATGAACTATTATTATTCTTCAAGATCCAGCTGGAATGCCACATGTGTCTTCTGGGAACCTACCCTTTCCTCCTTTGCCCCCTACATATGAGCCTTCTATAGCTATTCTGTCATATAATGTGAGTACAAATGGCTTCATATTGTAGAGCACAAACTCTGCAGCCTGACCACCTGGGTCAAAAGGCCTGGTTCCACCACCCAATAGCTATTGGGTGTGATCTCCATGCCTCACTTTCTTCTTCTGCAGAATGGGGATAATAATTGAACCTCCCAGGCCTGCACACTTTCTGAACACTTTGACAGTTGCCCCCCAGTCTTCCTTCACCCTCAAGCCCTGCCACCTTCCGAGACCTCATCAGTGATCATCTACATAAATGTAAACTCTCAGTTCCTTTACTTTCTCTACATTCTTGCACTTTGATTGCTGTGCACACTATTAGCCACCAATAGACCCTAGACTCTGCCATTACCTAGAACCTCTGGGAAACCAAACCAGGTATCCATTCTGTCCTTCAAGCTGATCAAGAACTTGATCCCTCAGACTTGACTTTCTCTGTCATTCCTTGCTTACTGACCACTGCACCCTCACTCCAGTCCTTTCTTTGCCAGCATCCTGAAATCCTTTGCCATGTGTCATTAAACAAGTCCACCAAATTTTCAACCCTGCGTTCACCCAACTGCCTGCCTTCCTTGATTCTACCCCTGGACCATTCAGTAGTACCAAAGGAAAAAAAAATCACACAAGTGTAGAAGGAGGTGCCGCTACCACAGATGCAATCCTTCCATGTTTCTCTGCTTGGTCCCCTGCTATCCCCCACAGTGGCTATTCTGAGTCTTCCCCATTTGAATAAAAGTCTTATCTCCCCAAGCCCCCACGTGTCTAAACCCGCAGCCTTGTCTCCTACCTCACAGGAGAAAGAGGTGCCATCAGATGAAGTGTCACCTTACAGCTGCTACACATTTCCACATTTATCTTCCTCTTCATCCTCATTTTCCCCGGTCTCTCCTGTCATAGAAGTGGGGCCCGCCTTCCATCCTAAGCAAATCCCTCTGCATGTATGTGGACCACAGCCACCCTGCATGCTACAGAACCTTCCAGTATCCATTTGCCCCAGTACCTCTCCTCACCCGCTCCCAGCACACTTCCCATCAGCACTGAAATGTGCTCAAGTCTGATAATGTGAAAATAAAAACCTTTTCTCAACCCTACAAACCCCCAGGTCTACCCCCTTTCTTCACCAGGAAGCTTCTGGCCAGTTACTTGCAGCTTCTGTCTCCTCAACTGCGGGTTGTCTTCTGGCTTATTACACTTTCACCAGTGTCACCACCAAGGGACCTCTGTGCCATTAAATATAAAGAACATTGTTTGGTCCGTAGTCTTTTCTCCTTCTCTGCAGGACTTGACACCAATAACCACTCCTTCCTGCCTAAAGCACTGTCTTCTTTTGGCTTCCATGATACCATATTCTTCTTCTTCTCCTTCCTGAAAATTTATTCTGCTTTGAGGGACTCTCTTTCCCCGCCTGCCCCTTAAATGTTGATGTTCTTTGTGTTTCAATTACTGAAACTGTTTTAGTGATCTATTATTACAGAACAAACTACCCAAAATTTAGCAGCATAGAGCAACCATTCTATGACGTTCATAATATTGTGGGTCAGGAATTTGAGCAGGGCCTTGCAGGGCAATTCTTCTGCTCCGTGTGGCATCCACCGGGGTCATTCCGTGATAGTCAGCTAGTGGCTGGGCTGGAAGTTCTAAGAGTGTTCCTCACATGCCTGGCACTTGGCCGGGATAACCAGCAAGCTGGCATGCCCTCCGTCCCCAGGTAGTCTTGGACTTCTCCAGGGGGTCTCTCCAGCAAGACTGTTGGTCATCTTGCAAGGCAGGTCAGCGATCCAATAACAAGTGGTCTAAGATACAGGAAGAGAAAGCTGCCAGTTTCTCAGAACCTGAGCCTAGAATCTGGCACAGCATTACTTTTGCCTTGTTCTATTGGGCAGCTAGTCATAAGCCCATCCAAATTCAAGGGGAGGACATATAAACCTCACCTCTCAATGGGAAGAGAGATCCAAGACTGGGGTCATCTTCAATCCATTGCAGCTCTCTCCTTGACAAAGCAGTCTCTGCACAGCCATCATCTTTCTTCTGACTTACTGTAATGCCTTTCTAACTGGTCTCCCTGCTCCTGTGTTGCCCTTTCCATCCTATCATCCACAATGAAGCCAGAGAGACCTTTCCATAATGCATATCACATCACATCACTGTCCTGACCAAACCACTTTAGCAGCTTCCCACTGCCATAACTAAACTCCTTAGCATAGCATGGCCAATTGGTCCTTTGTGATTTGTCACTCGTGACACTGTCACCTTCACTTCTCACCACTTCTTACACTCTCAGCCCTACAGTATCGATGTCCCCAAGCCTGTCATGCTCTCTTTTATCTTCATGCCTCTATACATTCTTTCCCTTTGGAATACCCTTTGACCCAGCACTCGCCATGCCCCACCTCCCATGAGTGAGCACAAGCACGTGCGTGCGCACACACACACACATTTTTCCACTCTCAGTCTCCTTCAGATCTTGGCTTTAGACAAGTGATTCTCACAGTGTGGTCCCAGAGAAAGCAGCAACAGCATCAACTGGGAACTTGTTAGAAATAAACCTTCTCGGGGCGCCTGGGTGGCTCAGTCAGTTGAGCAGCCTACTTCAGCTTAGGTCATGATCTTGCGGTTTGTGGGTTTAAGCCCCACGTCACGCTCTGTGCTGACAGCTCAGAGCCTGGAGCCTGCCTGGGATTCTGTGTCTCCTTCTCTCTCTGCTCCTCCTTCCCCCCACACACACTCTCTCTCTCTCTCTCAAAAATAAACATAATAAATAAATAAATAAATAAATAAATAAATAAATAAATGAATGAATGAATGAATGTACATTCTCAGGCCCAAGACCTACTGAATCAAAAATTCTAGAGATTCCAGAAATCTGTATTTTGACAATCTCCTGATTCAGTCACCTGATTCTGGTGCATGCTAAAGTCTGAGAGACACTAGTTTAGACATTTTCCCCAGGCAGCTTTCCCTGACCTCTCTACCCAACTACTGGAGTAGGAATCGCTCCTGTATATTTCCACAGTACCCCCTCCCCCGATTACATCCCTGTCACAGGGTACTATAATTGCCTACTTACTTGCCTAATTCCAATGCCCCCTCTCTGAGTCCACATGGGCAGGGACTGTATCTTACGTGTTACTGTATCCTTAGCACCTGCATAACACCTGCTGTGGCAGTAGCTCAATAAGTAATAGTGAAGCCTGTATGCATCCCACTCTTCTATGAATGTAGACTATAAACACCAAACACAAGAGATCTAATGCATTGAGGATACTGGTAATCAGCAGCTGGTTTCAGGCCTCAAGTAAATGCTTTGATCCTTACGTAACAGAGAGGAGACACTTGAGTAGATAACAGTGCCTACAAAAGATTTTAGTAAAGCCCCAGAAGGGAAAGATGTGCACTGTTGAATCAGCCTAAAAACCCTGAAAATGGACCATCTGACTGTAGTCCTGAAGTCAGATAAACCAAGCTCATCATTTTCCCATTTCTGCATGGCCAGTTCCTTCCTTGTTTGCATTTTAATACACTATCTGTGTTTCACTGGAGTTTTTAAAATGCCACTGCATCTTTGGAAATTTGGCAGAAAAGAAGAATCTGGGTCGCACAACTGTGAAATCTGAATAAGGTATAATTAATATGTCCATCAACTTTCACAGAAGTGATGCTAGTTTGCAAACTATTCATTAATTCCAAACAATAACAGCAACTGGTTACAATGCAGACACCAAGCTGAGGAAGAGAGGTTCAGTGTGGTGTTGACCTGGAGAGCTATTGGTGGTGCGTAGGAATGACCCGCTTCTACTTGTTCATGGAGAGATGTGACTATTTAAGAATTCGGGGTCAGAATTATGAGAGTGGAAGTATAATTATTCCAGTCCTTTTAAATCCTACCTTGTGAGGGACGCCGAGGTGGCTCAGTTGGTTGAGTGTCTGACTCTTGATTTTGACCCTGATCTCAGCACCAAGCCTGCTTGGGATTCTCTCTCTCCCTCTCCTCTCCCCTCTCTCTCTCACATGCACGTGTTCTTGCTCTCTCTCAAAATAAATAAATAAAAAACTTTAAAGAATTAAATATTACCTGACTCATGAAAAATATGCCACAGATAGCTAGGGAACTTGGGAAAATGAGCCCTTTTCTTCAGAAATAAAACGTCACAATGGCTACATCTGAAAATCAGGAGAGACCTGATTTTGATTCCCATATCCTAACTAGCTCCTTGGCCTATTTAACATTTCTGTACCTCATCTGCAAAATGTGCTAATAATACCTCTTTAGAATATTGTTTTGAGGATTAAATAAGATAATGCACATTTCTGCTCAACAGGCAGGTAATATGCCAAATAGCTATCATTTCTATTCTATCTCATCAGAATTAGCGATATCAAAAACCAAGTAGACTGCCTTTCCGTGCTACCCAGAGAGGGGTCCATACAGCATTGTTCTGCATTCCTGTCACAACTTAAAGGGAAACTTTCATGATGTCCGGAGCCCTTGATGTCCTACAAATGCAAGGAGGAGGATGTCCTTAAATTCCCCGCAGCAGGAACCCACCTAGGTGGCATCAACCTTGACTTCCAAATGGAACAGTACATATACAAGAGGAAAAGTGGTGGCAGCTACATGGTAAATCTGAAGAGAACCTGGGAGAAGCTTCTGCTGGCAGCTCGTGCCATTGCTGCCATTGAAACCCCAGCTGATGTCAGTGCCACATCATCTAGGAGTACTGGCCAGTGAGCTGTGCTGAGGTTTGCTGCTGCGGCTGCTGCTGCTGCTGCTGGAGCCACTCCTATTGTTGGTCACTTCACTTCTGGAACCTTCTTCACTAACCCAGATCCAGGCAGCCTTCCGGGAGCCGAGACTTCTGGTGGTAACCGATCCCAGGGCTGACCGCCAGCCTCTCACGGAGGCGTCTTCCGTTCACCTGCGTCCCATCGCTCTGTGTCACAGACTCGCCTCTGCCCTCTGTGGGCGCTGCCAGCCATTGCAACAACGGGGGAGCTCGCTCGGTGGGTCCCACGTGGCTGCTGGCCCGGGAAGTTCTGCGCGCGCGGCTCCCTTTCCGTGAACACCCACGGGAGGTCCTGCCCGATCTCTGCTTCTACAGAGATCCTGAAGCATCGAAAAGGAAGAGCAGGCCGCTGCTGAAAAGGCCGTGACCAAGGAGGAATTTCAGGGTGAATGGACTGCTCCCGCTCCTGAGTTCAGGGCTACTCAACCCCAAGTCTCAGACTGGTCTGCAAGTGTGCGGGGCCCTCGGGGCCCAATTCAGCAGTTCCCCCACTGAAGACCTGAGCGCTCAGCCTGCCCCTGAAGACTGGTGTGCGGCTCCCACTGCTCAGGCCACTGAACGGGCAGGAGCAACCACTGAGTCATCTTCAGCCGCTCTTGCACAAAGGCAAACAAAATGGAAATGAGATTGACCGGAAATAAACCGTTTCTAAAATAAAACCACAACAACCAAGTGGACTGTGGAAAACAGCATGTGGTTCCTCAAGAAGTTAAAAATGAAACTATCATATACTCTAACTACCCTACTGCTAGGGGTATATCCAGTAGAATTGAAAGCAGGGGTTTTTTGTTTTTGTTTTTTTTAAAGAAAAACGGAGTTTATTATAAATGCGATATACTGAAAGCGCTAAGGGAGTTACACAGACTGGGTTACAGAACTATCAAAATCCAATAAAGGGAACCAATTGGATCACGGCGCCAAGGCCACAGTCATTTGCCCTCCATTCAGACCCTCAAAGGAAATTCTGCAACTTTCATCAGTTCCAAGAGGAGCCAGGGCTACCTCCTCTGAAGAGCCTTCTCTGAATCCCTCCTCTTCACAAATTACTCTTCCTAAACCTCTTTCTCTGAATTTTCATATATTTTCAGATCTGTCCTGCACCTCATTACAACCAAATTCCTGTTTCTGTCTTATGCCCCGCCCCGCCCCCCCCCCCCCCCCCGACAATGGTGTCTTTTCAGGGAAGCACATATACCTAATCTGTGTTTATATCTACAAGTGTGCTATTAAAAAATGGTGAATCTCAGCTTCCTCATCAATAAAATGGGGATAATATCTACTCACACTGCTTCACAGGTGTATGCGAGGGATTCCATGAGATAACGACGTAAAGTCCACTGTACAGGGCTATGCAAGTAGATGACAGGGGCAGTCAGGCAATATTTACTCAATGAGAGATTCTATCATGTCCCTTGAGCTAGGATTCTGTTATTTATTGCTGAAATTAACAATTCAGGGCACTGAATAATAGGAATATACCAGAACAGTGGTTCTCCATCTCGGCTGCATATCAGAATCACCTGGGGAGCTTTTAAAATCCAGTGCCCAGGCCATACTCCAAGTCAATGAAGTCATAATATCTGGAGATGGGATCCAGGCATCAGCATCTTTATAAAAACTTCTCGGTGGTTCAATGAAGCTGCAATGGTTGAAGAGCCCTGCACTACAGAACAGTTGCTCAGGAGCAGTGGTTCCCAAAACCGTTCCCCAAACCAAAGCCTCATTGTGGTGGGCTTTGTGAACCAAATGATTCCCAGGCCTTTCCTCAGACCTACTGAATCAGAATCTCCGAGGATGTAGGACTCCAGGTTTTTGTTACTGTTTTTGTTTTTATGATTTATTGTCAAGTTAGCTATCAACTTGGTGTTGGGGGTAGATTCCCGTGATTCATTGGAAAGCAGGGTCTTAAAGAGGTATTTGCACACTTATGTCATAACAGTATTATTCACAAAAGCAAAGAGGTGGAAGCAGCCTGGGTGTTTATTGATGGATGAATAGATAAGATATGATATATACATATGATGGAATTTAACCCATAAAAAGGAAGGGAATCCTGTCACATGCTACAGTGTGAGTGCACCTGGAGAACATTACACTAAGAGAATGAGCCAGTCACAAAAAGATAAATACTTCACGATCCCATTTACATGACACTGCTGAAGTCATCCAATTCATAGAAGCAGAAAGTAGAATGTTGGCTTCCAGGACTGGGTGGCGGGAGAAATGGGGAGTTGTTGTTTCATAGATATGGAACTTCAATTTTGCAAGATGAAAATGTTCTGAAAATCTGTTGCACAGCAATGTGAATATACTTAACACTATTGAATGGTATACTTAAAAATGGTTAAGATGGTGGACACCTGGATGGCTCCGTGGGTTAAGTGTCAGCTCTTGATTTCAGCTCAGGTCGTGATCTCACGGTTTGTGAGATCGAGCCCCACATCAGGCTCTGTGCTGAGTGTGGAGCCTGCTTGGGATTCTCTCTCTCCCTCTCTCTCTTTCTCTCTGCCTCACTCTCTCTCAAAATAAATAAATAAACATTAAACAAGAAACTTTAAAAAATTATTAGAATTGTAAATTTTAGGTTGTTTTTACCACATTTTATAAGTATTTTTAAAAAAAATTTTTAATGTTTATTTTTGAGAGAGACAGAGACAGAGCACATGGGAGGGGCAGAGAGAGAGGGAGATACAGAATCCTAAGCAGCCTCCAGGCTCTGAGCTGTCAGCACAGAGTCCTACACAGGGCTCAAACTCATGAACCTCAAGATCATGACCTGAGCCAAAGTCAGAAGCTCAGCTGACTGAGCCACCCAGATACCCAACACATTTAAAAATTTTTTAATAAACATGATGAGCCCTATTCCCTTCCTTTGTTCCCACTAATGCCATGTACTCCTGCCCTTCTCACCACTCTGTCTCAATCCCCTTTGCTTCCTCCTCCCCCTACTTCCCTACCTGCCCTTTAGGTGTCCAGATTCCTTAGGGTTCTGTCCTCAGCTGTCCTCTCTTCCTGTTCTCACACTGCCAAGGATTTCAGCCACTCCTCCAGCTTTACCAGCCACTTACATGTTGATGGCTCTTCACTGCTCTATCCCAAGTCTCTGAAACAGGACTGGAGCTTAGTAGGCATTCAATAAATACATGTAAGTAAACAAATATCTAGATCTCTAGCCCCTACCCAGCTCCATCTACTGTCTGAACACCTCCAGCTAACTGTCCTACATTTCTTTCAAGTTCAACATACCCAACATTTAATTTATTGAACCTCTTCTAGGGAGAACAAAGAATTTTCTCCCTGTGATCTTGCTTAATATCGTCCTCAAGGGGCACCTTGGTGGCTCAGTTGGTTAAGCGTCCAACTCCTAGTTTTGGCTCAAGTCATGACCTCATGGTTGGTGACTTCGAGCCCAGCATCAGGCTATCCACTGATGGCATGGAGCCTGCTTGGTATTCTCTCTCTATCCCTGTCTGTACTCCCTACTCATGTGTGTGCATGCTCATGCTCTCTCAAAATAAATAAACTTAAAATTAAATATATATTTTTTTAATTTATATATGCATACACACACACACACACACACACACACACACACACACACACCCCTCAAGTCTCCTAGCCTGCTTTTACTAAATATCAAAATCCTGCTGATCTTAAACTGGAAATGTCTAGAGAATCTGACCACTTCTGTCCTTCCCCAGGGCCTCATCTTCTTTCAACTGGACCGTTGTAGCTTTCTCCTTGTCTGCGTTTGCTCCTCCAAGAAGTTCTCCATGCTAGTGCTAGTTTTTTGTTTTTCTTTTTTTCTAAAAAACAAATCTCATTATGTAGTGTATGTTGCTTAAGCTTTAACCCCACTGGCATGTCCATAGACTCCCATCTCCTACAGACTTAATTCCACAAGCATTGGTAGGCCAACAATGCCTCTGTGTTCTGGCCCCCACCTGCTCTGCCAGTCTTTCCTCTCTGACCCCAAATCCCCCCACTCACAGACACACTTCCCCTCACGTACTGGGCCTCTATAACTCTGTGTCTGTGTCCATGCCAGACCCTCTCTGTGGACAGACTCTCCTCACCTTCCCCACCCTCACCTTCTCTTCTTGGAAACAACTCATGCTCCATAGGTGTTCAGTGAACAGTCAGCAAGGAGCAATATAGTTGGGTGGAAACAATTTCACTTTGAAAATTTTCCCACCTCAGCTCAATGGTCCATATCCAGCTTAGCTACTGGTTATAGACTAAAATGTTTATATAAAATTCACCTATCCACAGAGAAAGATATAAGGGCAGGGAGTGGAAGCTTTCTTTAACTGGCAGTATTTAGAATGAAAATAGTCAATTTTAGGGGCACCCGGGTGGCTCAGTTGGTTAAGCTCAGATTGTGATCTTATCATTCATGGGTTTGAGCCCCATCTGCTGACAGCTCAGAGCCTGGAGCCTTCTTTGGATTCTGTGTCTCCTTTTCTCTCTGCCCTTCCCTGCTCATGTTCTGTCTCTGTCTGTCTGTCTGTCTGTATGTCTCTCTCTCTCTCAGAAATAAACATTAAAAATATATAAAAATAGCCAATTTTTTCAAAGTCAAAGTAGCATAATGGCTAGGAGCTGAACTTTGCAATTATCCATAGCTGGGTTGCTGTCTGTTCAGCCTCCTTACCTGTCAAATAAGCATAACATTTACCTCATACTGTTATCAAATTTTGGATGAGATGATATATAAAATGATTGCCCTAATACCTTGTATAATGCAATACTTAATAAATGCAGCTATTATTATTATCATAGAATCAAATTTCTCAATCTGCTACTGAGGCATGGGTTATCCCTAACATGCCTCATTAATATCTCTAGTGCCACCATATAATTCCTTGTAGGCAGGGAAGTAAGAGGGATTGAAATAATAGGTGCCATCCTGAACAACATAAGATGACAGTTCCCGGTCTTGGGGGGTAAGACTACTCTGTGTATGGGGTGGGATGGGAGTGGGAGAGTTCCATACAAACCTTGAAGAAAAGATTTATGTACCTAATAATGTTGTTACATATGGTTAATGCAATCTAATTCTGCTCATTTGTTCTAATTATACAATTAAGTTTAATTACCCAGATCATACGAATGCATTTGTATTATTAGAAAATAACTTTTAAAGAGACACTGTAATATATTTACCAAAAGCCCAGCTTTGTTCAGAATCAATAAGACAGTCCTAGAAAATTCTCTTACCGGGCACCTGGGTGGCTCAGTCAGTTGAGTGTCCAACTCTTGGTCTCAGCTCAGGTCTTGATCTCAGGGTTATGAGTTCAAGCCCCGTGGTAGACTCCGTGCTGGGCATGAAGCCTACTTAAAAAAACGAAAACATTCTCTTATCGTGCCCCGTATATGACTAGGCTCAGTTACAATCTTTAATTATTCTGCTGCAGCCTGCTATTGCAAGCCACTGACCTTCATGCTTTGTTTGGTTGTCTCTTAAAAATTTTTTTAACGTTTATTTATTATTGAAAGAGAGACGCAAAGCATGAGCAGGGGAGGGGCAGAGAGAGGGGGAGACACAGAATGTGAAGCAAGCTCCGGGCTCTGAGCTGTCAGCACAGAGCCCGATGTAGGGCTTGAACCCACAAACCGAGAGATCATGACGTGAGCTGAAGTCAGACGCTTAACTGACTGAGCCACCCAGGTGCCCCTGTTTTGTTGTCCTTTAAATGTTTTCATCCCCGGACAGTGAGACAGAAGTCCTTCCACTTCTCAAATGAGCTTGTTCTCACAGCTGCATTGGGAACCACTGAGAAACACTCCTAGCATCATCCCGAGGCCTCGTGTTATCCAGACAATGCCCTCAGCCCTTCAGGTACAGGAAAGTCTTGCGAGTGCTTTCAGTGTAATTTGGGCGACTTGTTGAAACACAGCAGCTGTGAGGCTCCCAATTAATGTTAGCTCGTTCCCAGTGTAGCCACGTGTTCTGAAACAATAGAAAGCATAGGAACAATAGATTGGAGATGCTCATCATCCTTACGGTCTTTCTTATTGAATTTTTTAAACCCTGCACCATGCAGCCTATCCCTAGTGATGCTTTTATAAATCGTGCGTAGTACCACAGGCAGAGTAGGAATCATATCTTTGTTCACATGTGGAAGAAAACGTAATTCCTCCATGAAGAGTGTTCCCAGCAGATTTCCTGGTTCTGTTCTTATAATCTCTGACACATGATGTGGGTCAACTAATTTATAGTCTGATAAGCAGAACAGAATCACCTACAGCCCAACTTTTAGAGAGCTCAGCATGTATCAAGGGATATGAACAGACTATTCAAGACCGTGTTCTCCAGAAGGCATCGACACACTCCATCCCGAATCCTGTGAGCTACAGCTCTTCAGACTGATTCCTCGTTAACTTAGCTCATCCTCTTCACACACCATTTCACATCTTATCCTTTCAATCTATTGTAGGGCTTCATCCAATGGGACTATAAAAACCTTTTTCTGTTACGTTTGCTCTCTCACTATTGAGAAAGCGTGCAGTGGTCTATTTTGTGCCTAAATTATACATGTAAGAAGACAGACTGAATCCAGTTTTCAAAGTCTAAAGCTTTCTCACTGGCTAAGGCCAGTCAATACCTTGACTTTCTTGTTTTTTTTTTTAACAAGAGGGCAAGGCTGTCTTCTCCCTGCCTTCCTCCTGTGAATGCCCTGAGAATTGCTGAAGCCAGAGAGAAAGATGCTACTGGAACATTTGCAGCATATGACCATTCATGGACAAGGACATGGGTTCCTGAGGTGTTGGTTATAGTGTCCTTTAAGTCACACTTGCTGCTACCACTGTCTTTCTCTTCACCTTCATTTATTCTCTGTCTCATCCTTCCACAAGATTGTAGGAGTTGTGGTTAAAGTCAGAGGCAGGGAAAAAATTAGGTATAGCCATGGGGCACCTTGAGGGGCTCAGTTGGTTAACCCTCTAACTTTGGCTCAGGTCATGATCTCACGGTTTCTAAGTTTGAGCCCCGCATCGGGCTCCCTGCTGTCATCATGGAGCTCATGGGATCCTCTGTCTGTCTCTCTCTCTCTCTCTCTCTCAAAAATAAACATTAAAAAATATTTTTTAAAAAAATTGGGGCGCCTGGGTGGCGCAGTCGGTTAAGCGTCCGACTTCAGCCAGGTCACGATCTCGCGGTCCGTGAGTTCGAGCCCCGCGTCGGGCTCTGGGCTGATGGCTCAGAACCTGGAGCCTGTTTCCGATTCTGTGTCTCCCTCTCTCTCTGCCCCTCCCCCGTTCATGCTCTGTCTCTCTCTGTCCCAAAAATAAATAAACGTTGAAAAAAAAAATTTTTGTTTTTTAAATTATGTATAGTCAGAATTGTCCTTGAAAATCCCTTTAGGAAAGCACCACATTTCTCTATGTCCAACATATCAACTTTTCATTCCACCATTGTGGTAAACAATTGTTGATTCTTGGTTGAGCACCATTCTTGCATTTATGGACTATGTCTTTAAAAAAATAATACCTTGAAGGGCGCTTGGGTGGTTCAATCGGTTAAGCATCTGACTCTTGATTTTGGTTGGGGTCATGATCTCACAATTCATGAGTTTGGCCCGAGTCTGTCCCCATGCTGATAGTGCAGAGCCTGCTTGGATTCTCTCCCTCTCTGCCCCTCCCCTGCTTGCACTCTCTCTCTCCCTCTCTCAAAAATAAATAAACTTGGGGCGCCTGGCTGGCTCAGTCGGTTAAGCATCTGACTTCAACTCAGGTCATGATCTCACAGTTCATGGGTTCAAGCCCCGAATCGGGCTGTGATGATAGCTCAGAGCCTGGAGCCTGCTTCAGATTCTGTGTCTCCCTCTCTGTCTCTGCCCCTTCCCCACTTGTGCTCTGTCTGTCTCTGTCTCAAAAATAAATAAACATTTAAAAAATTAAACTAAAAAAATAATGCCTTTAAACTCTAGAACACACAACATGGCAAGATGCTTACAGAATGGAAAGTACAGGGAAATTGAGAAGGTCCAAATGAAGATAAATTCACAGCCCCTATCACATGCCCACTGACAGCTTGCCTCCCCTAACTATAATGGAGGTCATTAATCAACCTGCACTCCTTAAATTCTCTCTCTCTCCCTCTTTTACATACACACTCTCTCCCTCCCTCACTCACTCACTCTCTCATACTACAGCTAATGAGTACATGGTGTACTTGGTAAATGTATAGAGAGAACCTAGGTCAGTCCTGAAGACAGAGGTAAGGGAATAAGTCAGTTTTAAGGCTTGAATAAGTCAATAAAGTCCAATGGATCCCTGGAGTTGAGAGAAATGCTAATGGTGAATTTTTTAACTTCATTGGGTTTCTGGGGTTTTCCATGTTCCAACCAACCTTCAACTCTGCACAGGAAGCCACCATGAGGAAAAGAAAATTAACAGAGCAACCTAGATTCAAGGTGCATGTCCCACTACCCAACCTACCAGAAGAAACTTTGGTTCCTATCAGGCATCAATCATTCTTTCCCCATATGGATTTTCTGCTAAATCCATATGTACTTTAAAAATTGTTTGGACACCTTAAAGAGTAGTAGGAAAACAGAAGAATTACCTGGTGTAGTCATCCACCCATAAGCTTTGTTTCTCTCCATTAGTATCAGCCCTGTGGCTAACCTAGATGTTTTTGAGAGAATTCCTCTCCGTAGGCATCTTAATGGAGGAGTGAAGTCTTTAACAAGAGTCTTTGTCAACATTCATATTAGTTGTAGGCCCTAACTTTTTCTAGGAGTTTTTCTAGAAGAGAGATTTCCTAGATAATGGGGGCACTACACTAATACTATATAGTATAGAATTTGCCAGCCAACCAAATCTGTCTCTGGGTTTCTGAATGTTCTGATTTATCCTATTTTTCTATATTCAAAACTGCCTTACAGGACAAGAAGAAAGCTGGTGACAACATTGCTGAGTAGCATAAACCAAACGGACCCATGTGCTTGCAGGGCTCTGTGCTCTAGCCTGACTGCCTGGTCGCTTCCAAAAGCAATTTCTGAAGCTTTAATTGTGGGTCCTCATAGCCTGGCCTGTTCACCACCCAAGACAATTCTCCCCACAATTTCCCAGATCTTCTTGTATGTAAATAAAATCAGGATGTCTCGTGAGTAGCCTTTTGGCTCCCTGCGAACAGATTCACGCATCCCACTGCTGTCCCCACAGGCAGAGACTGCTTCCATACAATGCTCAGTCCATCTCGATCCTGCCTCCTATCTGAAAACCTTCCCAGCATTGCCTGGCCTGGCATTGCATGTCCCCTTTCTGGAATTTGCTGATGCTTTTTTTTTTTTTTTGGTACCATCAGTGTCCTGTTTAGTCCTGATATAAGGGCCACTCTCCCCAACCAGATTATAAAGCACCTGTGAACAAAATCAGATCATTTCTTCCTTTTGAAGCCCGTGGTGCCTAAAAGAGGCTATTGTAATCTCAGTTATTATCTGATTATGTCAGGATGCCCAGCCCATCTTCTATAACTTACCCTCCTGAAATATGTTAAATAGGACATTCTAATGCACTGAAATTCACACTTTATCGGTTGCTAGACGACCAGATTTCTAGTCATTTGTGACTTTGAACCAGTCACATAACCTTTTGGAGCTTCATTTCTGTGTATACAAAATGAATATATTATGTAACTCTCTACTTGCCAGATTCAAACGAGAAAGGGTAAGCAAAAGCAATTCATATCTAAAAATACTATTTAGATGTGTGGTTCTATTATCAAGCTGTTTGATCTTTCTATATGTCATTGACATAAATGAAAAGCATGAATAGAACATCTTGAACTTTCTGGAAGACATTCCATAAATTTTAGACTTTCTCATCGTTTTTCAGTGATTAATATTCCGTGATTACCTCCACAACTGCCCCCTTTTTTCTTCATAATTATTGTTGGTGTAATTGGAACTGTCTTTCTGATCTGATTCCTTTCCAGTAACCAAGCTGTCACCACTATAATCTGATCTGAGGAAGGGGAGGGGTCATTGGCTTAGACTTCCATGGTTTCAGGAAACTTTCTGTTTGTTCACAAAACAAACACAGAAGTACAAAGGAAATTTCAAAACGCTGGGAACGAAGCCTGTAGGCAACATTTTATTGACAGGGCTAATTCTGGCACAATTAAAAAAAGAGTTTAATTAAGTCAGAGATAGAGCATTTCCCCCTCAGTGTTATCCCTGCCCTCTTTCCCTCCCTCCACAGGCAGGGGCTTGCTGCCTCCAGGCATCCAAAGGGTAGAGAGATACACAGGTAGACACCCCAGGAAGGAGAATGGATAGAATGCTTTGGAAAGTGTGCCCCCAGCCTCGTCATTAGCTAGCATGCTGGCAAACTATGTTTTGGGGGGATTCTTCAATGTTTTTTTTTTAATCTGAGATACCTCTTTATGACCAGCTTCTTCCCCGGAAGCCACAACATGTCGCTCTCTCATCTGAATCCAAAAATTGCTAGAATTCTCTGAGTCCAAACTCTATTTCAGATGACTTCATCACCTCCGTCACGGCTACTTATTTCAGTTCACTTGACATGGTACTATCCATGACTAAATAGCTTTTTCACTTTTGGCTCTTATCGTTCTTTTAGACTCCAATATCAAAAGAATTCTGCTGCCTCTGGGGAGGAAGGCACGTGGCTGTATAAAATGCCCTCTGGAGAGCAAACCCAAGCACTTTGTTCTGTACCTTGTTTTTACTACTGTAACTTTACCCCTTCATTTACTAGACAAGGAAGATCTCTTCTGTTTTTCCCACATTCCGTAACTTATAGAGCAGAAAAATAAGGTGATCCATAGATACGCTGCAAGAGTGTGGACAGCTGGTAGGCCCAATTCTGCAGCCACTTATATTTAAGGACATAAACTGCTTTGGAAAGTATCTGACTGTGCAAAGAGGGACGTGTGACCAAAAGATGCAGATCTCCCAGCTATCCTGTGAGCTGACCATTCGTCTGTATCAGATCCTGCTATTTGCTGGCAGTTATAAGACGCAGTCAGCTACACAACTGGATAGTAAATGAAGCATGTAGGTTTACATTACCGCTCGGAAAAAAGGGAGAAAACAGAGGAAAGAGAGGGAAATGTCTGTCATAGAAAACTAAGTATTTCAACCAAAATGAAAATAAACAAATAGAAAGACTAGCGTTGGGAGCGCCTGGAGGCTCACTAGGTTAAGCGACTGACTTGATTTCAGCTCAGGTCCGTAATCTCACGGTTTGTGAGATTGAGCCCCGCATCGGCACAGAGCCCGCTGATTCTCTCTCTCTCCCTCTCTCTCTCTGCCCCTCCCATACTTGTACTCTCTCTCAAAATAAATAAACTTTTTTTAAAAAAGACTAATGTTGTTATAGGAAAGGAGATGTAGAAAGTCGGTTATTCATTGTGAAGGAATTTAGTAAGCACTCAGATGATATTTCTTTCTCTAGATCTACGAAGAAGTTGGTGTTGAAAAAGCAATATTATCAAGGATAGTAATATATCAGGATGAAAATCAATAGCAGCCACAAAAACGGTCATAAATTTTTCAAAATAATGATTGGAACTCACACTTACAGAATTATAACTGTCACCAGAGTGGCCAAGAACCAACTAGGTGGCCCTGCATCTTCACTGACTGGACAGGAGTGGAGTTAGGCTTGTTTTGGTTTTTTAACACATTGTCTCCAACGAAGTGGCCTTGTCCCTACCTGTGAAAGATGACAGAGCTGCCAACTTTTCTTTTTTAAATGTTGATTTATTTATTTTGAGAGAGGGAGAGAGAGAATCCCACACAGGCTCCACACTGTCAGGGCAGAGCCCATTATGAGGCTCGATCTCACGACCATGGGATCACAACGTGAGCTAAAAATCCAGTCGGACACTCAACCGAATGAGCCACCCAGGTGCCCCTACAGAGCTACCAACTTGAATATGATGGAAATCTGACCTTATAAAAGCATTTGATTCTCCTAAACTGTTTTATGTTATCTCCTTTAGGAGAATGTGAAATCCAAAGAAACTGGTGGTGGAGAGAGTGCTGATTTATAGGCTTTTAGATCCATTAATATAAAATCAAAATTAGCCTAAGGCATTAGAAGTTAATGTGGGGTCTAAGATGTCTGGCACAGTTGGGAAGGAAGCATAAAGGGACCGATTCTGTTTTGTGAGTTGGGTGTTGTCCACACAGGTGCTCCCACATTGTGAATTCACTGAACTCACACGTGTGGTATGCATACTTTTCTCTATATACTACAAAAATAGAATACACGTATTTCAGTAAAGCATTTATTTTAAAAAGCCTTTGCATTCTCTCGCCAGATCCACTCTAAATAGCCAACGGACTTGGGGGAGGTCAATTGAACCCTGGTTTCTTCTGCAAAATGAGAAGGTGGCCCAGATGATCCCAGCCCTGAAGCTTCTCAGTGCCGTCATCATTGGCACATGATGAATGCATAGCATTGATATTCTGGCTATTAGTGACTTGAATAATAATCAGAACATGAGCAAAGTTTCCATAGGCCTTCCCAGAAAAGGCAGTGAACTGAAAGGCTCTGTAAATTTGCTGTGTGGGGAATGATGTAGAATAATTGGAACTGTAGGACTCATGTCAATAGCAAAGAAGTAGAACTAGGATGGCTGTCCGTGTGGGCCCCTATTTTAAAAGCAGATGTTCATCACACAGCTAGTGATGTGTGTGGTCACATCAAATTCGAGAGCCAATGTTTCTGTAATAGTTTCTTCTCCATAGTAGCTGCTGGAAATTATGATTCTGCTAAAATATGCTCCGAGAACGTCCAACCAATCCTGCAGTTCGGTGTGCCAAGCCATTCCTTTCCTTCCTTATTTAATATAAAGTGAATTTAAAGGTGATCTGTACAGTGGTTGACTGGCAGCTGGGGAGAGTCAGCATCTCTGTCATCAGTGAGAAG
This sequence comes from Leopardus geoffroyi, assembly GCF_018350155.1. Classification (NCBI taxonomy): domain Eukaryota; kingdom Metazoa; phylum Chordata; class Mammalia; order Carnivora; family Felidae; genus Leopardus; species Leopardus geoffroyi. The sequence goes on along the minus strand of NC_059331.1, from coordinate 80,223,688 downwards.
TTGCCAATCACATCATATGTTAGACGAGGAAAGTCCAGGGCCTAGGCTAGAGGGCATTTGCTGGACTGATAGGAGAAATTACTGTGACTTCCATTTGATGAGAAAATAGCTATACCTAAATTCCTGTGGGCTTTTCCTACAATTTGAGTTTCTCAGAAGGCAAAATATATTCAGCAGAACAGAGAAGGGAAAAATAAATGACTTTGATAGTCCACTGCACAATCAAACTAGGTAGTCAGCACCTGGATAATAGAGCCACGGGGAAATTCCTAAAATCTTATGATCCTTTTCTAAAGTCTTTAATGTCCATTAGAGACTGATCACCTGATTCTACAAAGCCACCTGCCTTCATTCCCCTGAAAACCATTCTGGAAAACCAGGCCATGCTCTCTGATGGCCATTCCTCTTCTGAAGCCCAAGAATAATCCTTTGGTACAAACATAGAAGTGTATTATTTAGTCTTCCAGGAAACATGAAGGGAACCAATGAAATGAAGGAAATGCAAATCATGAGCTGTCACATAAGATCCTAATTACCATAATTTGACCCGCCTCCTTCCCCCTGCCGGAAAGTCAGCCTTCTGGATGAGAGGGAGCCAAACCAGCTAGATAACAGCCTTCTGTTCTCTCTCCCCAACCCTCCCCTGCTTGCTTTCTTCCTCTCTTCCTTAAATGATGTTCATTAAGACAGCAATTCTTCTAACAGTTTGTAAGCCTCAATTGTATTCGTGAAGGCTTTGCATGACTTGATAAAATGAGTTAAAGAAAAGGAATAGGAGTTGCAGTGGGGAGGGGGGGGGCGGCGCGGGGGGACGGGGGTGGTAAGCAGATACATGCTGTCTCTTTATTCCCCAAAGCAACTGTCAGTCTCAGAATATTTTCCTGGAACCTGCCAGAAATCTCTCTGGACTCATCCCTGTTCAATACAAGGGCAGTAAATTTAAAAGGTCCAGGTCTTCCTTAGTATGGTTTTAGAAAGTATTAATAATTCAGAAAAGGGCCAATTCAGATCCTGCGTGTCTACTCACATCAGTAACACCATGCCTCCCACCCCCACACAGCTCCTAAAATACTCCTGTTTCTTAGATTGCTCGCAGCGTTGCTTTGTCCCTGACTTCTAAACTATTTGAGGTAAGTCAACGTGGCGTCACTACTTATATTTATGGTGGTAAATGAGCCAGGCTGAGAGACATGCAAAAGATATTAACTTCATGCCTATTAGAATTCACCTAAAACATGCCCATTAAAATCTGGATCTAAAAAGCACACCCCTGCCCACATTGGTGCTGAGCTTTCTGCTTTTTGCTATGACAAGTGCTGCGGAACTGGGCCTACTGTCACCCTTCAGTTCATGTATGGGATGTGATGGCATGTTTCAATGACAGCTTTAAATCCACTTGCCGAGGCTTCAATAGTGCGGCCCCAATTTAGGACTCAAGCAAGCCCATTATTAAATCGCAAAGCACACAGCTCTGTGATACTATGTGCCCCTGACAGAGTGGAGGGACAATTCCACTGACCTTTTGTATTTTATAGCATTTGACCACACGGGCTGCTGTAGTTTCAACCAGTGTAGAGGTAAGATATAATTTAATAAAACAACTCACATGCTTTAAAGGAGCAAAAATGTCTTGGAGAAGCTGGCCCCCTTCTTAGTATTGGTGTGGGGACTGCTCATCAAGGAAGGCCAGGAATACTCCAAGCCATTGGAGATAGAGAGTAAAAGATCAGCAGGCCACGTGGGAAGGTCATGAGGTCAGTAAGCAAAGGGAGGAATTCATATGATATTGGGAGTTAGAGGCAAATCTATATTCTATATTCAGATGAATTGTGACAAGAGGGAGAAGCAGCTAGTCGAGTGAGAATAAGGAGGCCAAGCTGGAGTCAGGGACTACAAATCAGCAGGAAGGACATGACGGGAAACATAGATAAGCAGATAGATCACTTTGGGTGCTTCGGCAGCGAGTACCAGAAACTTCAACTCAAGGTAGCTTAAACAATAAGGACATTTTTTGGCAAGGATAACTGGAAGTCCAAAGGTAGGAGAAGCTTCAGGTTTGACTGACCACCCTCCCCCCACCCCACCCTGCCCTGGCCATTTATTTTATCAAGGACTGAGCTTTTTTCCATCTCTCAGCTCAAATGACAACCATGGTGGGTCACCCAATGGCTGTAAGTAGCATTTGGGCTTACATGCTTTCCTCCTCACATCCAGGGAAAGCGAAGGAGTGAGTCTTAGAAGCTGTCCTTGAAGAATGAGAAGAAACCTTCCCCAAAGCCCCTGCAAACCTCTCATAACCTCTCATTGGCCTGAATTATGTCTTGTCTCCCTTCCTGAACCATTTACAACCAGGTTAAGATTGTTTTGATTGGCAAAAGTCCATTCTGGGAACAAGAAAATAGGGTCAGATTTGCCTAACTTAATGGGCATCATGGAGGAGAGATAGATAGCTAATCAAAGTCACCTTCTTCCTGAGAAAGAGAAAAAGGATGTGCACACTGTGTGAATAGCTATAATAATCATCCAAATAATCATCCATGCCGCTCACTAAGTATTTCTGGCTTCCCACCTTCCTGGCACATGATGGGATCTTACTTCCCTGAGACCATGAGACTCATTTCAGTCAGCGGGTAGTGAGCAGAAGTGACACGTGTCACTGCCCAGCCAGACACTTTAATGGCCAATGTGAGGCCTTCAGACCTGTCTTTAATTCTGCTTGGGAGACCCGTGATTGCTCAGGATGGCGTTGTTGCTTCAGTATATATCCCAAACGAGGAGACCTGAAGTAGAGCCCCACAGAGCAGAACCCATGATGGAGATGAACAAGAAGTAAACCTTTGTTGGTAAAACCCACTAAGATTTTTTTTTTTTACCCCAGTGTATCTTAGTCTATCCTTGATGCCATGAACGGCACACACAGCAACAGCTGAGGTTAGTGTTACAGGATGTTTTACCTCAGTACTTGGAGTTCTTTGTCTCGCCGCTTTGAAGAATGAAGAGGTGGACACGAAATGAGCGGCAAGCAACAGTTTATTAGAGTATAAGATCAGAAAGGAGGAATAGTAGGAAAGCTCTCTTTAGAGAGAAGGGACATTCGAGAGTGAATGCCGGCAGCTATAGGCAAGGGTCCTTGTTTTATAAGGTTCTGGCCGCCCCCCCTCCTTGCCCTCCCTCCTTGTTTCTTCTCAGGTTCTACCCTTATTAGCTGGATAGCTCTAGGTGCTGGGTTGTCCATTCCTCACTGGCTCACTTCCATTGTATGAGGGGTGGTATATGACCATACCATTCTTTGTGGATCAGAGGTTGTATGGTCTACTACCTACTTTTAGTTAGGTCTTTTGTCAAATTCCTGAGGGAAACCTGAGGGGGAGTAGGTGGTATCTGTTATATTCTTAAGAGGGACCTTACACTTGAGAGGGTTTCCTATCGTCAGACTTTCCCAGCATTATTCCAAAATATGTCTTTCCCCACCCAGGGACCTCAGGTCCTAATCCTTTCTCTCTCTGCCTATTTTATCCTATATTTTTCCTATCATCTTAGCACTTGACATCTTGTCCTAGGTAGGGAGGCCAGGTAAGGTGGACCGCAGTCACCTCGCATAGGACCCCAGTCACATATCAGGTAGAGGTGGCCTGGTCAGAAGGAGCAAGTATATACTCAAGCCAGAAAAAAGAAAAGTTTTCCTGAGAATCCCCTCCTATCCACAGAGCTGCCACTATGGTTCTTGTCCTCAAGAGAAAAGAAAAAAATTATTCCTAATTTGTCCTTTTAAAGAATCTAATGATCTTTAAAAAAAAAAAAAAAAAAAAGAGTCTAATGATGTTAAGGGCAAAAATACATGCCTTGCATATAACAAATAAAAAGGAACCTACTTTCTATTGAATTTTTTTTATTTTTTAATGTTTATTTTTGAGAGATAAAGCACGTGAGGGGGGAGGGGGCAGAGAGGGAGACAGGATCCAAAGCAGGCTCCGTGCTGATAGCAGAGAGCCCAATACGGGGCTTGAACTGATGAACTGTGAGATCATGACCTGAGCCGAAGTCAGATGCTCAACCAACTGAGCCACCCAGGTGCCTCTACTGAATTTTTTAAATTAATTAGTCCATAATTTGGAAAAAAGAGTTACCCAGATCAAGGAAATCTGAATTCTTGTAAACAATTATTTAAGATCTGAAATGTATTTATGGAAAAAATAACCTGCAAAGTAAATAAAAATGTTAAGTCTCACACTCATCGAAATAAATTTTAGTTTTTGAAATGCATTTGAAATATGAAGGTTACCACTAATTGCTATGTATCTATAACTACACATAGGCAATGTTTATTGCTCTGATGTGTAGTCTTCCAAAACATTACAGTTCAGTACAATTTCATTTTATAATTGGCTTTTTTATTCAGATATGATTGACATAATATTGTGTAAATTTAAGGTATACAGTGTGTTGATTTGATACATTTCTCTATTGTAACATGACCGCCACTGTAGTGTTAGTGAATATTTCTATCATGCCATATAATTATCATTTCATTTTCGTGGTAGGAACATTTGAGATCTAGTCTCTTGGCAATATAATATTATTGTCTATAATCACATGCTGTGCCTTATATCTCCAGGACTACGTACTGGTTGTAAAGTTATACCCTTAAAGTCTCCCCAATTCCCCCATCTACCCAGTCCCTGCTAACCATCTTTCTACTCTTAACTGCCTTTTTTCTACAATGACAGCATTTCTAAAGTATAAACAAGTAGCGATAATATAAATTATCCTGGAACCAAGAATGATCAGTGCTGCTAAGTCTCTGAATATTTTGTGAGTTTTTACAGCCCAGTTCTCAAATGAAAATGAAACAGAAAAAGTCTCATTTTTTTTAGTGATTAATAGTTAAAATACCTCTTCCATATATTCACCCATATTTTCTTTCTCAAAAAATCTTTAAAAGCCAACTTCTGTGTTTGCTACTGCTTTTGGGGGGATTGGCTCTGACCTGGGTATATGGTAAAAATTTTCTCATGACCTCCACAAAAACACACTGTGGGGAATTCCTTGGTATAATCTGAAAATGATTTGGAGGAAGTTGTGTTTTTTTTTTCTCCCTGAGAGTAACATTGAAGATTCAGTAGGGTTTTTCTCCTGTAGATAATTTTTATTACTGCATTCAAAAACATCCTGTGTGGTTGTCGAGAGTTTGCAGAGCAGAATGCCGGGTAATTTTGATTAGGTCATAATCTTCAAAATAGGGTACAATTGCCTAGTGACAGGATGCTCGTTTTTCAATTTTTTTTTTTGCCCCTGTTTTAAAATGCAGTCATAATTCCCTGTGTGAGAGCTATTTTTACTATCCTCCTTTCAGAGATGAAAACACAAAGGCACAGAAATTGTTCTCAGGTTGTGTGCTGGCTTTTGCCAGGGCACTGGTCCAGGAACCAGAAGGTCTGGGCTCTGGGCTTGGGTCCTGGCTGGCTCACAGTCAAGCCAGCAAAGTCTGGATGGGAGTGAGTCTCAGACACTTACTGACGGCAAAGGTGTGCGGCACATTTACATTTGGGCAGCCATGCCAGCCTCACCTGGAGAAGAGACTCCCTCTCCTCTGATAAATGACCCTTCCAGGTCTGGCTGCTCCCCATGGACTGGTGAAGTGCAAGCACTGCCCATGCCCCACCCAGTGCAGAGAAGAAAACATGCCAAAGCCCCCAGGCCCTGGCCTCCCTCTTCCATGGCACAGTGGGGGAGGAGCGGGGTCTTCTAGGACTGCCCTTGGCACTGATGATATGGGCATTTAGACCCCACCGCCCCACCCCAGGAGCTGCAAGCAGACACTCTGACAAAAGAGCCTGCTGTGCAAGGGAGACGTGGGCATCTCTCCTAATGATTTCCCTCACGCTGTCCTTCCCACACACTCTGCCCTGAAGCACCTCGCTCTCCTTTTGCTTTTACCTTGATTAACGCCCCTCATAAGTTTGCCTTCCCACGACTCACCCCGCAGCTGCTGCCCTGGCATGCACGCGCTGTCTTGATCTTCCGGAGTTGTTTTCCATCTTCTTTCTTGGCAATCGCGTTGGCATCCTTCTTCCTCCTGACCCAAAGCCAGTAGGGGCCGGAGTCTCCTGTTCTGCTCTTCAGGTGACCTTCCTTCTTGCCAGACTCCAGCTCTAGCTTTTGTCCTTTGTTGCTGTTCCCTTTGAAAACCTACCTCATTGATAATTGAGCTTACATTTCAGCTTGCCTAATATACTTCTCTTTATTTGAAAGGCAAAAAGGCAAAATGGACTTTAAGTATGACTGTTGAAGGGAGTTTCTGTGAGCTTCCCAAGAGGCCTCAAGGTCTCTGGGATCTGTATGTGTGATGGGCTCAGGCTTCATTCCCTCCACCTGCCTATCCAACCACTCCTTGCCAGGGTCCTTCCAGGCTCCTCATCCTCAAGCCTCTCCTACCCTCCCTCTCTTTCTTCTGCCTTCCTTAACTTCATCTATTCCTGTTGTTTTTAATGTTTGTTTATTTTTGAGAGAGAGAGAGAGCACAAGCGATGGTGGGGAAGGGAGGAGGAAGGAAGAGGAGGAGGGGAGAGGGGCAGAGAGAAAGGGGGACAGAGGATCGGGGCTCGAACTCATGAACTGGGAAATCATGACCTGAAGTCAAAGTGGGACACTTAACCGACTGAGCCACCCAGGCGCCCCTCCACTCCTTCCCTTTTAACCACCCTTAACCGGCAACACTGACCACAGCTACTGTTTTTATTTTTCATTGTGAAATAATTTTTTTCTGATGATAATATGGTCTCTTCTCATCTGAGAAATACATTCTCTTCTGTTAGAATGATATCGAGCCTATGACTTGCAAAGTAATAACCCTGGCATTATTGGGTTCACAGAAGAATGTAAGCTCTGTGAGGGCAAGGATTTTTGTTGTTTAACTGCTTTATCTGGAGCCCAGGAACAGGCCCTGACATGTAGCAGGCATTCAATTCCTGTTTTTTGAATGATTGAGTGAATAAGTAAATACAATATATTCTTCTTTCTGGGGCTCCTTTTTCTTACAAAGGATCCCCGCATTGGCCACAACCATTCTTGTCTCCAAACCCTATTTCCAACTGCCAAATGCAGGATGCCTTAGAACAACACAGACACCTCAAATTTACCCTGTCTATAATGAACAAATTGTCCCTTTATCTCCCCACACCTTTGCCCCGCCACTATCATCAGCCTACCCACCCAAACACCTCTTGGAATACTCCTCAATGATCAAGTTCCTTTCCTTGCTAACCAGGGAGACAGCATGGGAAGGAGGAGCTGGGGCAAGGGGTAAGTGTTGAGATGATAGAGTTTCTATACACAGCCCCAACTCTGTTACCAAAACCAGGGAGTAGACAGGAAGCAAGAGTGTAATAGAAGCTCCAGATAGGTTCTGAAGGACCCAGAGCAGACAAAACCCTGGCTTAGCTTCCCTTTATGAGACTACCAGCCTCACACAGAAATCCACATAATCCAGCACCTGAGCCACAGGTTAGAAAAAACTGAGGGAGGTGACCAGGCAGATGAGCCTAAAAAGGTCTCTGGTTTCCCAAGAGCTGCTCCAGGGGCCTCGGAAGTTCCTGCTAGTCCCAGAGGGGACCAGAGAGGTTCTGAAAAAAACAGCGTCCAGGCAGAGCCTTGGGATCTGGACAAAGAGGCCACAAGAGTGTGAGGACTTGGAACTGGAAGGATATAGCTGAAATAGTGAATGCAAGCAGCTGGTGACCCAGTCGCCAAACATGACTGGGTACACTGCAGGAACACCAGTACAAAGCACCCAGGCCCCAGGACCAGTGCAGCCCAGCTAGGGCCCTCACAACGGGGACCAGCCCAGACCCAGTAAGGCCTCTCCCATCACCATGAGAACCTTTCCTCTACAGAAGGGTTTCAACTTACGATGGTGTGGCTTACTGTGTTTTGGCTTTACAGTGATGCGAGAGTGATATTCATTCAGGAGAAACTGTATTTCAAATTTTGATCTTTTCCCAAGGCTTGTGACATGCGGGACAATCCTCTCTCCTGCTGCTAGGTGGGGCAGCGAACTGTAGCTCCCAGTCAGCCATGGGACCACGAGGATGAATAACCGGTACACTTACATAACCCTTCTGTTTTTCACTTTCAGTGCAATATTCAGTAAATTACACGGGATAGTCAACAGTTTATTATAAAATAGGCTGTGTTAGATGATTATGCCCAACTGTAGGCTAATGTAAGTGTTCTGAGCATGTGTCAGTTTGGCTAAGCTGAGCTGTGATGTTCGGTAGGTTAGGTGTGTTAAATGTACTTTCAACTTTTCATGTTTTCAACTTAAAATGCATTTATCAGGGTGTAACCCCACTGTAAGTCAAGGACAATCTGTAGACTCATAAAACAAGAGGTTAGAGAGCAGGGTACAGAGGAAAGACCCTGAAAGTCTGAGTCTAACCAGAAGAGGTAGAGTTAGCCTGACAGGATGTATGGAAGAGTGGGATTTCTTTTTTTTTTTTAATTTTTTTTTTCAACGTTTTTATTTATTTTTGGGACAGAGAGAGACAGAGCATGAATGGGGGAGGGGCAGAAAGAGGGAGACACAGAATCGGAAACAGGCTCCAGGCTCTGAGCCATCAGCCCAGAGCCTGACGCGGGGCTCGAACTCACGGACCACGAGATCGTGACCTGGCTGAAGTCGGACGCTTAACCGACTGCGCCACCCAGGCGCCCCTAGTGGGATTTCTTTAGTTGGTACCAAGGTGTTTCTTTCACATGTATTTTTTTCTCCCTTACCATTGGCTGAGAGCTATCAAAAATGAACAACTGATTATAGACAATAAAAAAGCTGTGATTTTTTTTTTTGAAATTTGAGTTGTAGTAGTACATTTTTGACACTGCTATACAAAAATCATCACTATTGGGGCGCCTGCGTGGCGCAGTCGGTTAAGCGTCCGACTACAGCCAGGTCACGATCTCGCGGTCCGTGAGTTCGAGCCCCGCGTCGGGCTCTGGGCTGATGGCTCGGAGCCTGGAGCCTGTTTCCGATTCTGTGTCTCCCTCTCTCTCTGCCCCTCCCCCGTTCATGCTCTGTCTCTCTCTGTCCAAAAAATAAAATAAACGTTGAAAAAAAAAATAAAAAAAAATAAATCATCACTATTAATCTCACCCCCAGTCCGGCCCTTTGCCACCATCTAGAAGTAGACTAGAACGTGCAGACTACAGTTGGCCTTCAAACAACATGGGTTTGAACTGTGTGGGTCCACTTATACACGCATTTTTTCCCCAAAATACAGTACTATAAATGTATTTTCTCTTCCTTACGATTTTCTTAATAACTTTTTTTAGTTTTATTGTAAGAATACAGTATATAATACATACAACATACAAAATATGCTAATCAAGTATTTATGTTATCAGTAAGGTTTCTTGTCAATAGGAGGCTATTAGTAGTTAAGTTTTAGGGGAGTCAAAATTTATACAGATTTTCAGCTGTGCAGGGGGTCAGCGCCCTAAACCCCTACGTTGCTCAAGCATCAGCTTATATCTCCAAAACCGTCTCACATGGATGTTCCATTCTTCCATCCCCAGTGTCAATGCTGAGATTCACTTTGGCCATCTCTTACCTACATGGTGTGACAGAACTCTGTCTCCCCTCTTTCCAACCCATCCTCATTCACATGGCTCCCCAGCTTTCAAATCTATGATCGTGCCCCATGACTAATGGGTGATGTTCAAACTCCATGTTCAATCTTGTCCTAGAAGCCCCTTCCTAATCTAGTCCTAGGCAAGCCTGCCCTACTACAGTACCTCCTCTTTCACACATTGCAAGTTCAAGCAACAACTATTTACCATTCCTAGAATAGACCAAGTGCTTTCCCTCCACTAATTTCTGCACTTGCTATTTCCCCCACTCAGGGTGACCTTTCTTCGTTTGTGGATCACATTCCTAAACTTACAGTTCCAAGGCCATGGCCATATGTGCCAACATCATTATTAGCCTTTATTGCATTGTATCATGATCTTCAGTTTGCATATCTAACCCCACACTTGAATTAAACTCCTAAAGGTCAGGAACCATATGTGGATTAATCTTTATAGCCACACGTTTCTACCATGCTCACTCCTTCCACCCTACTTACCTTAACAGAGGGACAGCTGACCTATTCACAAATCAGAACTCCTGCTCCCTCCCCTCATCCATAGTAGATCGACTTCCACACCAGCTTAAAGGACTGACAAATAGAAGGAATATTGGTTTCAGTTCCCACTTACCCTGTTGGCTAGATATCTTCGTGCAGGGCACAAACTACCCATCTGTATGCAATAGCCCTACATGTAAGGTGTAATAAGAGCAAAACAAATCTTTGTTGATGAATGAACTTATTTAGAAAATAGCCCCTCTACCTTTGTCCTTTTTATGTTACATGAATTGTATTTCTGTCATTTATATAGTTTCTATATCACACTATATCCAATAATCAAACATTCTTCAGCATGCCATTGATAAACTAATGTCAGGCTTACCCACAGAAACTTGTGCTATGATATTTGCACCATCATTGAAAAATTAATTATTTACCAACATTTTGTTATGTGCTCAGCACAGGTACTCAGTAAATGCTTATTAAATAAAACTGACATTAATATTTGAAATTGTATTGCAGTTCCTTTAATGGGTACAGTATAACCATTATCCCCATCTTGTCTCTGAAAAAAAGTGAACTGTATTCAGAGACTGGATTTTAGGTACCAATTAACTGCACCATAAAAATAACAGCAACCTGAACATTAATGGGATATCGGTGGCTTATCAAACTATAGGTGTGTTTGTCTCTTACTAATGGCTCTAACACCCCACCAGTTGGTGTGTGGCCCCACACCCCACACAGCCTAGTCACAAATTCAATGTCCAAACTAACCTAGAGTCCAGGCAAAGCCAACCAAAAACTCTGGTGCAAGTTGAGGTAAAATGAAATGTTAACACATATCCCTTCATTTCTGGAGTGAGGATAGAGAAGGGAGTAAGAGAATTTTAGATCTACAAAGGCCACAGTGCATGTCACTAAAGACATTGTGCTATAACATACTTTGATTTTTTTAATAAGGTATATTAGCCATAAATCTGCTCTAGAAGACACTACAAATTCCTATGCAGGATATATAAGCATCTCGGAACTCTTATGATTCTCTAGGCTGCTAAAAATACCACAGAGACAAAGATGAAAGTAAAGTGATACCACCTCCTTTATCTCTAATCTTATATACCTCACATTAAGACAGTTCACTATGGGCTACATATTTTAGGTGAAGTATTTATCACTATAGGTAAAATAATTTGCCAACTCCAAATAAAACTGTGGAGGATTCAAAAGTTCCCTTCAAATAAGCTATGGAATGTTAATGACCCTAAAATGTGTCAAATGAATGTTAGTTTCTTCCTCTGTGTCAGTCAGGACCTTTTCAGTTACAAATCAGAAAACTTGACCCAAACTGGATTTAGCACACTAGAAATAACTCACTTAAGGCACAGCTGACTCAAGGCGCATTCAGCAATAACGTCAGGACTCATCTCTTCTTCTCCTTCTGCTATGTTACCTTCAGTCTTGGGCTTTATGTCATAGCAGATGGAGTAGCAACTCCAGGCCCTAGGTCCTCTCTAGCTTTAAATCATTCTGAAAAATAGGGCATATCTTTCCAGGATTCCCAAGAAAGTTTTGTTGTTTTTCATTGACTCTTGTTGGATCATATTTCCAAGTCTCAGCCAGTCACTATCACTCAGCATGTGACATTCTGATTGACCACACTTGAATGTGTCCACCTCTAGAGCTGAGAGTGCCAGAATTACTTTAGAAATGATGGAAAGGGCTTTCCCTCAAGGGAAAATCTAGATATAATTACCAGAGGAAAGACGAATAGATAGAAAGGCAGGGGGTGGGGGGGGGGGGGGGACAGATGTCTGCCACGCCTCTTTCTTCCCTGTGGTAGCCTCCCCCACTGATCCCCAACTTTTGGCTTTCTGCCCTTTTATAATGCCTTCTCCTTAAGTGTTGATGGGACCTATGCCTTGTTCCTAATCAATAGACTATGGAAATGGTGATGGAATGTCACTACCACGATTAAGGTGTAAGACTATGACTTCCATCTTACTAGTAGACTCTCTCTATGACCTTTGTGGCTTTGATGCTTTGATGAAGCAAGCAGCCATATTGAAGAGGCCCACATGGGACAAAACTGAAGATTGCTTCTGGATAAGAACTGAAGCCTTCAGTCCTATAGCCCTCAAAGTACTGTATTCTGACAACCACATGAGTTTGGAAGTATATCCTTCCCCAGGCAGGCTTTCAGATGAGACTTCAGCTCTTGCCAACACTTTGATTGCAGTTTTGTGAGAGATACTGAGACAGAGGACACAGAAATTAGATAATAAATGTGTCCTATATTAAGCCACTACGTTTGTGGTACTGTTGTTATGCAGCAATAAACAACTAATGCCTTCCTTTTTCTTCCCACATGTCTTTCAGAATCTCTCCCAGATCTGCTTGCTCCTCCCATCCAGAATGCAATGCCAATCTTGAACAGTAGAAGCTTATATACCCTGGGAAAGGCCTAGTGTTCTCTGCTTCCCTTTCACTCCTCTCTTTTTTTTTCTAATTTTTAAATTTTATTTAAATCCAAGTTAGTTAACATATAGTGAAATAATGATTTCAGGAGTAGAATTTAGTGATTCATCACTTGCCTATAACACCCAGTGCTCATCCCAACAAGTGCCCTCCTTAATGCTCATCACGCATTTAGCCCACCTCCCACCCAACATGCTTCCAGCAACCCTCAGTTCTCTGTATTTAAGAGTCTCCCATGCACTCTCCTCTTTCAACTGGGCCCTCACCTCATTTTTAGGTTCAGAGAAAGCATCTGAGCCAATTTTCACAGATTCCTCAGGTTTTAACCCAAAGGAAAGGACTTTTAGTGATATTTTTCACTGATAATATCTGGGTCTCTTTGGGCATCCCTTAAGTTCTTCTGTACAGAAGTCAGCTCCACACATAAGTGCAGAGCTGAAGGGTCAGGAAGCATTTTGGACCCCAAAATAACTCCTCCTTGAGAGACAGAGATGACTCAAAATGTCATTCTCGCTAATGGCAAGTCATGACTGCCTGTGATGATGTGAACAATTCTCACCTGTTACTGTCTTTGAAGTCCTCTCCTATCTGGAGTCACCATGAATGGCCAGAGTTGACCTACGTGGCCTCACCCCAGCCTTCTTTCTGTCTTCAGTTCCTTCCTCTTCTTCTCTGTAACGCTTTTCAGGATGCACAGCTGCAGCCTCACAGAGCCCAGACCGCAGTTGCACTGAAGGAGGATTCACAGTGCTGCACAAAAGCTTCCGGCCACCAAAGCACAAAGCCTTTCCTTCAGTCGGGGTCCAGGGTCTCTCAGTTCTTCAGAGAACCATAATCTTCCATGGAGAGTCATATTTCCTCTTCCCTATGGGGCCTTTGAGACTGACCCCAAGTCCCCTTTCTGCTCACACCCGTCTCCTCTCTGCCCAATCCGTACTTTTTAGACTGGATCCCTTACCCTTCAGGGACCAGGTTGACCCTAGGCACATTGCTTCATCTGAAAGCTGAGCTTTATTCTTCTGTGGACTCTGATTCTGCAAGTCCGTATAGTATTTGAATCTCCTTGCAGAGTAACCCATGCAGAATACATTTCATGATTAAGCACTAAAGAGGCAACAGGTGGCGCATTTGCGGGTAATTAAAGCTGCCGTAGGCTATGTTATAAAGCATGAGACCGACAGTGCAGGAATTACAGCAATCCTGGGTGAAGAAACTGTTCTGCCTGTCACGTGGCTGTTGCTACATGCGAGCTTTCAGACAAAGAACAGAATCGGGGGAAGCTCACTACTTTTTTTCTAATTAACGTTTGGGTCATTTGGCTAATAACCGCTTGAAGATGCTAGGCATTTGTTTCACTCGGCATTTTTTCCTAGAGTTCTGCTGCCATATGTTACAAAGCATAATGATTCACTCATACTTAAGTTTCAGTTTGTACAGGACCGAGCTATTCGTAGACTGTTTAGAGATGCGTTACATCTTTTGAATTATTAATTCAAGATAAAACCCATTCTGTTAGGGGGAATTTTTCTGCCACCGTTTATCCCAAGAATCCACAAATGGCTCTTGACCTCTGAAGTTTTTCCTAAACCAATAAAGGGATTGCGTGGATCCCAAAGTTGTTTTTGGTAAATATACACATTCTGGATTCGGGGAACCAAAGTATCAAAAATCTCTTTCCAGTACTGGTTCGTGTTCTCTCCGTGACTGTGAACATTTTCTTTGGAGTGTGTACTAAAACAAAGAACACTTAGGATCTTTTTTGGATGTTTGTTGTGTTCTTTGATCTGAACATCATCTGAATGTTTTCAACATGAAAAACAAACCAAAATGATTAAATTCTCTTGACACCTTCTAGAATGAGAATTAATTATTTGTTACTGCAAGGGGTCCTTTTGCCTTCATTCAGTTGCAAACGAAATATTTATCAAGCCCCTGTAGGGCTGGGCCCTGGAATGAGGAAAGGGTCCCCAACAAACTCGTGCCACAGGCCATGCCCGAGATCAACTATCTGCCCTCACCCTCATAACTGCCAAAGCCAGTGGCCTCATTTTATTCGCATTGCCTCTCAGGCATTAAACACTACCTTTGCAAGTTCTCTTCTTTTCTCAGTCCTCTCCTCCTTCTACATGTTCTTCCTAATAACTTCATTTATTTCTGTGACCACGTTGTGAGGTGAACTGTGTCCCCCCCCCCCTCCCAAAAAAGACATGTTGGAGTCCAAACCCCCACTACCTTAGAATGTGACCATGTTTGAAAGTACCATCTTTTGTTTTTTTAATGTTTATTTTTTTTTTTGAGAGAGAGAGAGAGAGAGAGAGAGAGAGTGTGCACAACTGGTAGAGGGGCAGAGAGAGAGCGCGAGAGAGAGAGAGAGGGAGACACAGAATCCAAAGCAGGCTTCAGGCTCCGAGCTGTCAGCGCAGAGCCCGATTTGGGGCTCGAACTCACAAACCGTGAGATCATGATCTGAGCTGAAGTTGGATGCTTAACCAACTGAGCCACCCAGGCCAAAAGTACAGTCTTTACAAAGGTAATAAGGTTAAAATACAGTCACAGATTAGCTCCTAATCCAATATGACTGTGTCCTTATAAAAAGGGAAATTTGGACACATGACAGACATACAGGGAGAAGGCCATATAAAGGCAACGGCAGAGATTGGGGTAATGCTTCTACAAGCCAAGGAACACCAGAGATGGCCAGCACGCCTCCAGAGGAAAGAATCCTGGGACACATCCTTCCTCATGGCCCTCTGAAGGAAACAGCCCTGCCAAACACCTTGATCCTAGACTTTTAACCTCCAGAACTCTGAGACCTTAAGCCACTCGGTCAGTGCTACTTTGTTATGGCAGCCCTAGAAAATAGATACAGATCTCAACTCCTAAATTTTTATTTCCACCTCAAAACCTTCTACAAAACTGCCTAATTGGCAAGGGAGACACAGGCTTCTCAAACTTATGTGAAGGACTTATTTAGCCCAATGCTTATTCCAGAACAAGTTCTCAGTGAAAGGTAATGGTGTTCCTCTCACTACTGCTGCTGCTGAAGATAAGCATGATGATGTTGGTGAGGCAGCAGAGGAAGAAGGGGGAGAAGCAGGAGAAAAAGCAGGAGAAAAAAGAGCATGAATCCACTGAGCCTGGCACCTCTTTGTGAAATAAAAGGTTGTAAACAATCTCAGCAAGATGTTTATCTTTTCTATCTTTGTACTTCCCCCACCCCCACTCCCATCCCACCCAAAGAGTATAAAAGAGACTCATGACTGAATCTTCTGAATGTCTGTTCTCGCTGAACACATTGGTGGGCACTGGTATTTGATCACTAATGGATAGATACCCTTGAGAGGAAATCCCACCCAGTTCCTGGTCCCCTTGTTCATTCACCAGATGTATTTATTTGTGGTCAGGTAGTCTGGAACTCTGCCTCATTCACCAGCACTAGCCTCCATCCAAGTAGAAGAGGGAAAAAGTGATATGATATGTGCACACAAGGGTTGCGTCTGTGATTTAAGTGCTCTCTCTGACTACTCTTCTCCCCCGTCAGCCACATTCTTTCTCGGACAGAGATAAGGAGCATAAAGCAGCAAACTCTGCCCTTCTCCTGCAGGAACCAGAGTTCCCAGGTTATTGTAAATGGTACCATTTATCAAGCACTGCTAGATATTCAAAACATGGTCAGATGCCTACTTTGTATTCATTATTCCAATTGATCCCACCAACCCCTGCTTCCAGCATGGAAGCAACGTTATTCCCATTTTTGAAAGTGCCGCCCCCCTCACAAGTGTCTGAATGGCCCAAGATCATCCAGCTAGGAAATGGCAGAGCTGAGATTTGAACCTATGTCTCTGTGACTGCTCTGCTTAGGACCCTGGAATGGTGACTGGTGCATAATAGGTGCTCATAAGTATTTCGTGGCCTAAATGACTCCAAAGCCTGTACTCTTTCCACAACATGGTAAAATTCTCTAAAACTGGAGCAGAAGAGCTGGAGAAGACAGAAATTCAAGGCTAAAGCTCTGGGTAACAGAAGTCTGGGTATGGAGAGATAAATACTCTTTTTGTTCTACTAATGGCTGATTTAACCAACTTGTAGCGATTACACACACAGGAAGGCAATATTTATTAGATACCTTAAGGCCAGCAAGTCTTAAAAACGGGTGTGAGCAGAATACACACACACACACACACACACACAAGAATGAAATCTTGCCATTTGCAACTATATCGATGGAACTAGAGGGTATTATGCTAAGCAAAGTTGGTCAATCGGAGAAAGACAACTACCATATGACTTCACTCATATGAGGACTTTATGACACTGAACAGATGAACACGGGGAAGGGAAGCAAAAATAGTATAAAAACAGGGAGGGGGACAAAACATAAGAGACTCTTAAATAGGAAGAACAAACAGAGGGTTGCTGGAGGAGTTGTGGGAGTGGGGGATGGGCTAAATGGGTAAGGGGCATTAAGGAATGTACTCCTGAAATCATTGTTGCGCTATATGCTAACTAACCTGGATGTAAATTAAAAAATTAATTTAATTTAATTTAATTAAAAAAAATAAAATGTAGATCTTGGAGAAAGATGAAAATATCATTTATATGTGGAATCTAAAAAAGGTGAACTCATAGAAACAGAGTAGAATGGCAGTTGCCAGAGGCTGGGGGTGGGAGAATGGGAGATGTTGATCAGAGGGTACAAATTCCCAGTTATATGACAAATAAGTTCTGGGGATACAACATACAGCTTGGTGGTCATAGTTAATAATATTGTGTTATACTTGAAATACTTGCATACTTAAATTTTGTCAAGAGAGTAGATCTTAAATATTCTCACCACAGAAAAGAAATGATAATTAGGTGATGTGACAGAGAAGTTAACTAACCTAAGGTGGTAATCATTTTGCAATATATAAGTATATCAAATCAGCCCACTGTACACCTTAAACTTGCACGGTGTTATATGTCAGTTATGTCTCAATAAAGCTGTGGGGGGCATTAAAAAAATAAAAAGTAAAGTGCAGGTCCCTCAGCCTAGGGCTCTCCAGAAGTTTATAAATCTTTTAACATCTTTTTCCTAAATGTCAGCTTCCATAGACAGGCAGGAGAGGTACATATGCCTTCAGATTCTTTTCTTAAGACGTGTGCTGAAAAGAGTGAACAAAATGTGAGTTCTTTCCAATTTCCACTTAGGAGAGCAGACTAGTGAATGTTGCCGTGGGTACCAGAGAAACCGTCCGCATCTGCCTTTGAGGGGCTGAGCTTAGACACAAGGACAGGTTTTCTATTAGGAAATATCCCAAAGTCCTTGATCCAAGGTCAACTGTGTTCTCTAGTTCTTGATACAATTCTTCTTAAAATATATTGCTTTTAATTTTGGATTACTGATAAATAGTATTTTCTATAAATAATCTTATGTCCTATAACATACAAGTCCTATTTTATACACATGTACATACACTTATACATACACACACACACACATATACGTATACATATGCATATACATAGTACCAAATCAATAGCTTAAGGAGCTCACTATGAAAGGTAAGAGAAGAAGAGTCTGACCCAAACAGCACAGAGGAAGTTCATTCTCCTGTGGCTCAGACACCCTGGATTTGAATGTTAGTCATTTCACTGAGGACTCTTCTGAGCACAACAATATGCTGTGTGCACTGAGCCAGGCGCTGGGGATGCAATGATGAGCAGGATGAACATAGTTCTGAGCCACTCAGAGCCCCTCAGAGTCTAAAAGAAAGCAATTAGAATAAATTGTGGTAAGTGCTCCACTAGGAAAGATGTAGGCTATACCTGGAATGAATCTAGTTTAGAAGGGCCAGAGAAGGCTTCTTGGAGGAAGCAACAACCAGGTGAAGAGAAGGAGCATCACAGACCAAAAGTGTATATGCAGGGACCAGAGGGACAGTGGGCATGGAGCTGAGGTCCTGAATGCCTGGAGGGTAAAGGATAATATGTGGAATGCCAAAAGGAGCAGCCAGGGGGTTAGCTATGGTGAACCCTGTGAGCCACGGACTTCATCCAAGGCCAATGAGAAGTCATTGCAGAGATTTACACAAAGTGTGATGTGATCCCACTTATGGTTCAAAGGGTGGAAATCAAGTTGTAGAGAAGCAAGACTAAAGGTAGGAGGGCCAGTGAGAAAGCTTCATGGAATAGCCCAGGCAAGAGATGATGACATATGGGCAAGTACAGTGGCGGGAAAATGGAGACGTACTCGTTTGGAGGAGGTTTCACAAGACTTGGTGAGAGAGGGTCATTCTTGGGCTCCACTTTGAACCACAGGAAGAATGATCGTGCCTATAACTGAGAAAGGGAACATCAGTAGAATAGTGGAGTAGTCAGGTGGAGACATGGGAGGAAGTTGGAGAAGGAAGGACATGAGTTGTTTTTGCTAGGATGACCACATCATTTATCGTCCAGACAGACATACATTTGAAAATAGAAGGAGGCGTGAAGGGTGCTATTGGGACAACAACATAAACTGAGGCTATACCTGGCAAACCAGACTCTTGGTCATTCTAGTTTGGGGACATATTGAGGTTGGAGTTAGCGATAATATATCCAAGTGAAGATATCAAGCAGGCAGTAGATATATGTGTCTAACCTTGAGGTGAAATTCTTGACCAAAGACTTTTCCCAACAGGGAAACACATTTTAGGAGGTTGGTTTTTTTCCAATTGCTTTATGGTACTTAATTAAGACACATTTTATGACTATTTTCACTGCACATGCCAAAATAAACTGGCAGCTAAGGATCCTTGCTCTATCCTTTCCTTCCAGTGTATCTCATATCAGGTAGGCCCAGGGGAAATGTCTCCAGCTTGAAGTCAGAGTCAGGATGAATGTGATCGAGGCACCTTGCCTAAGGTTAGACTTTAGCGGAGGTCAGTTAAGAGAGTAAGAATGGATGAGCACATGTGTATCCCCAAACCTCAGGGGGAAAAAGCTCAAAAAACATAGTCTACTGACTTTGGATTCGTGGCATCATTTTATATCTGGGTGACAGCATGTTGTTGCTGTGGTTGTTATAATCATTAGCAATTATCATTATTATTATGACAGATGCCACACTGATGCTAAGCATTAGTCTTTGTCAACGCTAGCATAAATGAATGCATATATTAAAGTTCTTTCCACTTTTAGTTCATTCTCATTTTGAAGCCTCACCCTGAAATAACATGAAGACATTTATTGCTGTCACCTACTCACTGATTGTATCATCATAAGAGAAAACTTTTCTAGGGCGCCTGGGTGGTTCAGTTGGTTAAGCGTCTGACTCTTGATTTTGGCTCAGGTGATGATCTCACAGTTTGTGAGACTGAGCCCTGCATGGGGCTCTGCGCTGATAGTGTGGAGCCTGCTTGGGATTCTGTCTCTCCCTCTCTCTCTGCCCCTCCCCTACTCGCGCGTTTTCTCTCTCTCAAAATAAATAAATAAACATTTATTTAAAAAGAGAGAAAACTATTCTAGAGAAGGTACACAACAATGAAGAATTTGGCTGGTTAAGTCTGCAGAATTAAAATATGCCACAAACAATAAAGGTTTAGGTTATTATTTGACAATTTGTTAACTTAAATGCAATAATTATTTCTCTAATGATAACAAAATTGCAGCAAGTTAAAATTCAAGAGTGGCCAGTATGGAGACTCAGGCTTCTCCCAGTGTCTGAACCACCATGAACCCTTTTGTCATATTTGCTGTCTTACTTGGAAAGTGGTCGATAACACTTTTCTTCATGACAATCTAGAAACTCTCTGTCAGAACTTTATTTTTTGGGCATAACCACTGCTGACAGAGAGCCCAGCAGCTTCTGAGAAAGCAGTGATCTCAAAAAAGAAAGGGCAATAACCCAGATGGCCCTCCCTGGTATAATGGATGAATAAATTGGTATATTCATGCAATGGAATACTATACAGCAATGGAAATTTCAAAACCACAGCTACCCACATCAACATGAATAAGCCTTAAAATGTACAATGTTGAGTAAAAGAAGGAAAATATGAAAGAATGTATACAGTATTATTCTAGGATTGAAAATTGGCCTTGGGGTGGGGGGGGGGGGTATCTGGGTGGCTCAGTCAGTAAGCGTCTGACTTCAGCTCAGGTCATGATCTTGTGGTTCATGAGTTCGAGCCCCGCATAGGTCTCTGTGCTGACAGCTCGGAGACTGGAGCCTGCTTCAGATTCTGTGTCTCCCTCTCTCTCTGCGCCTCCCCCACTCATGCTCTGTCTCTCTCTGCCAAAAATAAACATTAAAAACATTTTTTTTAATTAAAAAAATTGGACTCGGAATATTGTTGAGATGTGTACCCACCTGATAACCCAATAAAGAAAAGTAAGGAAGTGATCATCACCAATATCAGAATAGTGTTACTCCCAGGGAAAGGAGTTGGCATGTGATTGGGGAGAAACACATGGGGTTTCCAGGATTCTGTCAATGTCCTGTTTCTTGACCTCGGTGCTGGTTACATGAGTGTTCATTTTATAATGGTTAGACCGCATTTGTATTTTCTGCACTTGTCTGAATGTGTGCTGTACTTCACCAAAAAAAACATTAAGAGCTAATGTTAAATAAGCTGAAGAGACTACTTGAGTAGTAGATGCGGGAAGGCCGAAATCTGTACATTTTAAAATGCTAATTATAATAACGTATCCAAAGGGAACAGGAATTCTTCCAATTCTACCTTTCCTCCCTCTGTTCAGAGTGCTTCCCCAATGCCGCCCCATCTCAGACCGGCCTTTCTCATAGTTCCACTCAACTCTGTCCCCCAGCCCCACCCACAGGGTCTCACACCCTGGACTCTCTCTTGGTTTGTGACACAAGGAGAGATCACCTCTTGGCAGACTGCAGTTATGATGATTGGGGGATGTAGGAAAAGTGCCACACTACCTCATAGCACTACTGAGAAAAAGAGGCTCATCAGTAAGAATGGCCTCCTGCCAAACTTACAGTATGGGCAATGTATCCCCCTCTTTGAAGAATGATGGATTTATGCATGGAACTGCTCTGCTCATTCAGAATGGAGAGGCCAAACCCCTCCTTATAGCTGATCATAATATTCTATATAGGCCAGTACCCCCTTTCCAATGAGGGGAATTAGCCCCATGGTGTACTTTCTGTTACCTGTTCTGGGCCATTCTTTTTTAATGTTTATTTATTTATTTTGTGAAAGAGAGCACGCATGTGTGGAAGTGAGCAGGGGTGAGGGAGAGACAGAATCCCAAGCAGGCTCTGTACTGTCAGCACAAAGCCAGATGCAGGATTCGATCTCACAACCGTGAGATCATAACCTGAGCTGAAATCAGAGTAAGACATTTAACCCACCGAGCCACTCAGACACCCCACCTGTTCTGGGACATTCTATAATAGTCTTGACCCTTCTTGAGTAGGAGACAGATCCCTGCCTAAAAGAACAATTTGAAGAACTGAGCGCTATAGGAACATCTTTATTCTTAACTGTTCCTGGAAAAATCGTTTTTACAAAAACCATCTCTGCTAGTATACGCCAAGCTTTTCCCCAACTAGGCCCACCATGGACCACAAGAATCCTCAGCTTGGGTAAGAATTGTGTCTAAAATTCTCATAGCTGTTACAAACCTACTTTCCTTTCAGCCTAGCAGGATCCCATCCTGCTACCCAGCATTTCAGGGTCTGTATGAAGGTTCAGAGCTGTGTGAATCACTATGCTGTCTCCTGAGGTTGCTTCATAAAAGGATGCATTTGCCAAAGATAATCAGATAGTCTATACAAAGCATAAATGTGAGCTCTAGCTTGAACCTATTCTATTTCCTTGGATTTGAAATCATCACCTTTGATCTTAATTTTAGTCCTCTGTGGTAACCATGGTTTCAGAATCCTTCTTTCAATTACTATGAGCTGTTGCATAAAAGGGATGTTGGGTTTAATCTCTTAAGCCCCCTCTGAAATTTCTGCACGGGGCTGGGTGGCAACTCACTTATAAAATGAACTTCAGATGTTGCTTTCAAAGGCAGACAGAGGCTGTCAGAGCTGAGTGTATCATTTTCAGGACCCTCAACATGGCAGAACGCTCAGGCCTAGACAGCCTTTGCCCCATGTGGAAACATCCCATCTTGTTCCAGTTATCACCTCTACCTGGAGCCTCCCAGTCTTTAGCTTGCTTAACACCACTATACTTTTTTAATAAAATGCTCTTTCCAAGCCTGCCTCGTTAACTCTCCATCTTCTGGCCTTCCAGAGTCCTCTATCTGGGTCAAGAACACACCTCGGGCAATGACCACCTTAACTTCTGAGCAGCTAGCTCGCCCAATCTTTCTGTGGCTCCCCTCCAACTTCTTCTTCTCCTCTCTCATCCACTTTCCACCCAGTCCGACTGTGGCCTGACTACCCCAAGCCTCAGGGACTTCTCCCTGCTCTGAAGTTAGGAGCTCCCCCACTCTGCCTCCCAATGCTCTTCACATAGTATTGCTTTGTACTGCTGTTTATCTCTGTCTGTTTAGGGCTGGATTGCTTGTCTTTCTTATAATTTCCCTGAGGGAAGAACCCTGTCCAATAACTTGTGTGCACAACTGACACTCTGCTGTGCCGTGTATTCAATACTGATGTGCTGAGTAAAGGCTCTGATTTTTTAGCCTTCCCTCATAACCTTCACATGCCTCCCCTTTTCCTCTTCACCTGATTCACCAGGTCTAACCTTTGTCTTGACCCAGCTCAACCCCAAGTCAGAAAGAGCACGGCTTTCCTACTCCCTAGGAAGTTTGCTCACTAAACGCTACCTTTTTTTTTTTTTTTAAACAACCCTGCTTTCCAACACAGTCTCTGGAATCCATCCTTTGCCCAGTCTCTTGAGATACTTATTTGCTGGTGTTTAGGTCAGTTCTTGGCTCTTGTACCTCTCTCTCCATTAGACTGGGAACAAAACTGAGGACCAAAACTATGCCTATGCTTTATTACACAGCCCCAACGGCTTCACATCCTACAGAAACTCTGAGGCCTTTCCTGATTGGCTGATTGACAGTTTTAGGTATAGAAGCTTCCTCTCCGGACAGCACCTTAGCTCATCCTCATCCCATACGAACCCCCTCATCCACACCATTACTCCCTCCTGCTCCAAACAGCCCCTCCATCAGCTGTCCTTTGAAATCCTCCCATCATTGACTTTATATCATAAAGTCTTTAATTGAAATGCTATTCCAATACCAAGCACTTAGACCATGCTGGCTATGTAAATTGAGGGTGATCAAAATTCATTTCCTGGGTTGTACTAGCTACAGCTCAAATAATGAATCGTGGCCAATGTATTGGACAGCACAGGTCTAGAACATTTCCAGCATCACAGAAAGTTCTCTAAGAAACTTAGAGAAGCAGAATTGAGGAGAAGACAGGAGAAGGGAGGGCGTCTTAAGCCAGCAGGGGGTCGTCTGGCTCATTTCACAGCTTTTCGGGATGAGTGTGCCTGAACTCCCCGAGGAATATGATGGTTCATTTTCCCGTTCTGTTTTATCTTCTGTCGATTTCAAGGCGAGTCTTTCCACCACCCCCTGGGCAATCTGTCAAACCTGTCACAACCGACAGGGCCAGGAAGTTCTCCCTAATGTTTTGCCTTGCTTGTGGAACTCCTTGCCTGCCTAAAGCCGCTGACCTGGGCAACCCAGTAGCATTGCATCTTTAAATATCTGCCTTCTTGATTTTTTTTAAATCCCAGGCATTGCACTTGCAGCTTTATGCTTTACTCTACTGAGATTCTTTTGTACCTGACCCTGGGGTGAGCATAGCATTATGGATTCAAGTTTATGAGTAAAATAATCAATAACTTGAATTTCAGATGTTCACAAGAACTCAGAGAGTGAAACCTGGAGCAAAGCCAGCAAAGCAGAAGACATTTCACTTTTCCTATAACGTGCTTATTTTACGTGGATTGGGTTTGGGAATCTGTTGTCTTAGTAAATTTTTCCTCCTCTCTCTCTCTCTCAAGTACTCTCTCTCTTTTTCCTTCAAAAGAAGGCGTTTCTATGCAAACTCAAGATCTTTGTGAGTTCATCTAAGTGCTCATTTTTAGGCTTCTTCACCTTTTTAAGTCTGGTAATGCCATCCCCAACCATGAGATTCTCTTCTCTCATCATATATCTGCTACATGGAAGAAATTCCTATACAATTCATAGCTACGTAGGACTTTATGAGAAAATAGATCATGGCCCCCTGTTGGTATTCACAACGTTTATGTTACGTGCCTTCAAGCATTAGGCAAAGCCCAAACCATTCCCAGTGTTGCTAACTAGATTTAATACCAGCTTAATTTGATCCCTGTAAATGCAGCTGAAATTTTTTTCTTCTTGATTCTGCTAAGAAAGTAGTAAATCACATGAATGATAGGGAATGTGCTTGCATTTCTAATAATAATTCTAAAACAGATGGTCCCTGTTTACAACCATCACAATTAACATATCACCACTAGGACTCTACCGTGGCTCTCACCACAGTTCAGTTTTATGCTAACATCTTTGGTGCCCTTTATCTGTCTCCAAAAGAATATATTCTTCTTGGGGCGCCTGGGTGGCTCAGTCGGTTGAGCGGCCGACTTCGGCTCAGGTCATGATCTCACGGTCTGTGAGTTCAAGCCCCGCGTCGGACTCTGTGCTGACAGCTCGGAGCCTGGAGCCTGTTTTGGATTCTGTGTCTCCCTCTCTCTGACCCTCCCCCGTTCATGCTCTGTCTCTCTCTGTCTCAAAAATAAATAAACGTTAAAAAAAATTAAAAAAAAAAAAGAATATATTCTTCTTATCCATTTGGATCTGGGGGTGAGGAGGGAAACAACCCTGCTCTCGCAACTATTCAGCCTTGCATAGGAGCTTCCAATGTGATTACACACAAAAAACTCTGACCCTTGCTTCTGAATGATTTCTCAATATCCCAGCAGGAAAAAAAAAAAAATTTGCAGTAGGAAGCCTGTGCCTTTTTCTTCTTCTCTCATAAAAAGCAGTGGTTATATTACTTCTGTAATATAAAGTATATGTCCTTCAGCACTAATACACCGTGTATTAGTACCCCACAGCAGCCAAATTAATCACTTTAAACGCTGTTCACAGGAAGGTCCTTTGCTCGAAAGTAATCATGACCACTCAGGATTCCAGTCCTTTTATACTAGAGCTCGTTGATATTAGCCTACTTTAATAGAGATGCCACACCATCTTTACAAATCCACTACCGCAGCCTGTATTTTTAAAGGCACATGGACAATTTGTCAAGGGACAATCAGTTTCAAAAGTTACATCGAGACAGACGTGACTGTAGGGAAGTGTCAGTGGCCACAGTGGTCCCCACTGTCGCCAGGCCTCTGACAGAAGAAGAACCAGGATCAAAGCAATGTGCAAAATGAGCTGATTGTCACATTTTTTAGAGAGAAAGAAAGCTGTCTCTGTTCCATTTCCTTGTGTGCTTAACAATTTGGGCTCCATATTTATAACATTGCCGAGTTCTCTCCAGGAAAATTGGGTTTATTGGGACATTTGCACCTTCTCCGTCATACACATCTGGACATGTTATATCTTGAAAATTGGAAAATGCAAGTGCATCCAGAGACCATGCAAAAAATGAGAGCGGGAAACGCCGAGCCCATTTATCATTCCCAGTGAAAAAACTGTACAGGCGGCTTTTTCTGCAAGAGAAGCAAATGAATGAAAGGGTGAGGAGAGTGCTAATAACGTACCACGGCTGTGGATTAAAGTGTCAGTGCTTCTGCTCAGCATCTGAGAAGCTGAAATGCTTCTCTGGGTTTTGATGAGGAAAAGGAAGATACTCAAAGAAATGTGAGCTGCTCAGGATACACTTTCATAAGCCAGCCATCCTAGCACATCAGTAGGGAGAGAACGCTGGCAGGGGTTCCAAGCCAGGCCGAGGTCCTTGACAAAATCATGAGGCAGATGACTTGGTGTTTCCAGGGATCTTTGCTGAGGCTCCCACACAGGCCATGCAGCAACAGTGTGCTCCCAGAACCTATTTCTCCCTCTGGTGTGCCAGTGCACCTGACTCTGGATCACCTCACTGAGCACCGACTTAGGCAAACACCTTAACTCACTGTTAGGCAAAAAGAGCAGAGACCCAGCTACACCCTCTCCGGAGGAAAAGGAAATGCCTCCCATTGCTTTGCAATGTGCCCACTGCCAACCCAGTTAGCTTCTCAACCAGTTTGTCCTGACATTGATTTTAAGCATTCTCAGGATTTGATCTTAAACAGGAGCCTAGAGGGTCACCCCCAGGGATTCTCCACTCTATCTTGACTGCATTTCTCCTGCAAACACCTCCCAGGTGCTTTCTTCTCAACAATAGCCTCTGTAGTGCTGAGTTACAAAATGGAACCTTCAAAGCATCACCTCAATAAGATTAATCTTTATCCAATTTTTCCCCTGTTTTATTGAGATATAATTGACATATAACACTGTATAAGTTTAAGGTGTACAGGGGCGCCTGGGTGGCGCAGTCGGTTGAGCGTCCGACTTCAGCCAGGTCACGATCTCGCGGTCCGTGGGTTCGAGCCCTGCATCGGGCTCTGGGCTGATGGCTCAGAGCCTGGAGCCTGTTTCCAATTCTGTGTCTCCCTCTCTCTCTGCCCCTCCCCCGTTCATGCTCTGTCTCTCTCTGTCCCAAAAATAAATAAAAACGTTGAGAAAAAAAATTTTTTTTTTTTAAAAAAAGTTTAAGGTGTACAATGTGATGATTTGATACACGTATCTATTGCAAAATGATTACCAACAGAAGTTTAGTTAACACTTCTATCACTTCACATAGTTATCTTTGGTGGGGGGAGGGTGAGAACGTTTATTTTCTATTCTCTTAGCAACTTTCAAGTGTATAATACAGGACTGTTAACTATTGTTACCATGCTTTACATTGGATCTCCAGAATTTATTCATCTTATTTTTTTTTTTAGTTTATTTATTTATTTTGAGAGAGAGTACATGAGCAGGGGAGGGGCAGAGAGAAGGAGAGAGAGAATCCCAAGCACTGCCAGCACAGAGCCCAACGTGGGCTCAAACCCATGAACTGTGAGATCGTGACCTGAGCTGAAATCAAGACTCAGACGCTTAACCGACTGAGCCACCCAGGAGCCCCTAGACTTATTCATCTTAAAACAGAAGTTTGACGAACATCTGTCCATTTCTCCCACCACTCAGTCTCTGGAACAATCATTCTATTCTCTGTGTCTATGAATTCAGCTTTTTGGCTTTTTAAAATTTCATATATAATAAGTGAGATTTATCTCACATTATCCATTTATCCACACATGGACACTTAGGTTTTTTTCACACCTTGGCTATTGTGAATAATTCTGCCATGAACATGGGCTGCAGATATCTCTTCAAGATACGGATTTCATTTCCTTTGGATATATACCCAGAGGTGGGATTGATGAATCATATGGTAGATCCATTTTCAGTCTTTTAAGGAACATCCATACTGTTTTCCATAGGGATTGCACCAACTTACATTACCACTAACAGTGCACAAGGATTCCTTTTCATTTACATCCTCACCAATGCTTATAATCTCTTGAATTTTGATGATAGCCATTCAAACAGGTATGAGGTGATATGTCCTTGTGGTTTTGTTTGCATTTCCTTGATGGTTAGTAATGTTGACCATCTCTGCATGTACCTATTGGCCTTTTTAATGTCTTTTTGAGAAAATGTCTGTTCAAGTTCTCTGCCCATTTTTTTATCAAACTGTTTGGTTTGGGAGAGTGTGTTTGCTTTTGTTTTGCTATTGAGTTATAGGAGTTCCTTACATATTTTGGACATTAAGATATTATCAGATAATGGTTTGCGAGTATTTCCTCCTATTCCATAGGTTGACTTTTTATTCTGTTGACTGCTTCTTTTGCTGCACAGAAGGATGTGATTCTACTTGTTGATTTTTGTTCTTGTTGCTTGTGCTTTTGGTGTTATATCCGAAAAAATCATTGCCAAGACCAATGTCAAGGGTCTTGTTCCCCAATGTCAAGTCTTGTGCTCAAATCTTTAATTCATTTTGAGTTAATTTTGTGAGTGATGTAACATAGAGTTACAGTTTAATTCTTCTGCATGTGATTCCCCAGTTCTCTCATCACCATTTGTTGAGGAGACTATCCTTTTCCCATTGAGTATTCTTGGCTCCCTTGTCAAATATCAGTTGCCAAAATGCAAGGGTTTATTTCTGGGCTGTTGATTCTGTTCCATTACTCTATGTCTATTTTTATCCCCGTACCACATTGCTTTGATTACTATAGCTTTGTAAGATAGTTTGAAATCAGTGAGTGTGATGCCTCCAGCTTTGTTTCTGTTTCTCAGGATTGCTTTGGCGATCTGGGATCTTTTGTGATTCCATGAAAATTTTCTGTTTCTGTGAAAAATGCCACCAAAAATGGAATTTTGATGGAGATTGCATTGAATCTATTGATCATTTAGGGTAGTATGAACATTTTTAAAATATTAATTCTTCTAATCCGTGAGCACAGGATATATTTATGTTTATATGCTGCTGCTTCAATTTCTGTCCTCAATGTCAGGGTTTTCAGTATATAGATTTTTCACTTCCTTGGATAGATTTATTCCTAGGTGTTATTTTTGATGCAGTTGTAAACAGCATTTCTTAATTTCTCTTTCTGATAGTTCATTGTTAGCATATAGAAATGCAAGTGAGTTCTATATATTGATTTTATATCCTGCAACTTTACTGAATTAATTTATTAGCTCTGACAGTTTTTTGATGGAGTCTTGAGGATTTTCTGTATGTAAGATCATATCATTTGCAAAAAGATGTGGTTTTACCTCCTCCTTTCTAATTTAGATGCCTTTTATTTCTTTTTCTTGCCTCATTGCTAAGGTTAGGACCTCCAGTACTATACTGAATAGCAGGAACAACAGTTCTTGTTCCTGATCTTAGAGGAAAAGCTTTCAAACTGCCACCACTGGGTATGATGTTAGCTGTGGATTTGTCATATATGGCCTTTACTATGTTGAGACACATGCCTTCTGTGTCTCATTTGTTGAACATTTTATCATGAAATAATGTTGTATTTTATCAAATGCTTTTTCTGCATCTGCTGTGATGATCATATGATTTTTATCTTACATTTTATTAATGTGGAATTAATTTGCTTACGTTAAACTATCCTTGCTTCCCAAAGAGAAATCCCCCTTGGTCATGGCATGTGAGCCCTTTACTATGCTATTGAATCAGTTTGCTGACATTCTTTGAGGATTGTTACATCTATATTTATCAGGGGTATTGGCCTATAGTTTTCTTTTCTTATCTGGTTTTGGTATCAGAGTAATGCCAGCCTCATAAAAGGAATTTGGAAATGTTCCCTTTTCTTCAATTTTTAGAAGAGTTTGAGAGGAATTGGCATTACTTCTTTAAATGCTTGGTAGAATTCACCATGGAAACCATCTGGTAGTGGACTTTTATTTGTTGGGAAGTTTTTGATTATGAATTCAATCTCCTTACTATTGATCTGTTCTATTTCTTCACAATTCAGTCTTTGAAGGTTGTATGGTTCTAGGAATTTTTTCTAGGTTATCCAATTTGTTGGTGTATAGTTGTTCATAGTAGTCTTATAATCCTTTGTATTTATGTGATATCAGCTATAATGTCTTCTCTTTCATTTCCGATTTTATCTGTTTGAATCTTTTCTCTCTTTTTCTTAGTGTAGCTAAAGTATTGTCAATTTCATCTTTTAAAAAAAAAGCTCTTAGTTTCATTGATCTTTCCTATTGTCCTTCTAGCCTTTAATGCATTTATTTCTACTCTGATCTTTGCTTTTTCCTTTCTTCTACTAATATTGGCTTAGTTCTTCTTTTTCTAGTTCTTTGAGGTGTAAGGTTAGGTTGTTTGAGATCTGTCTTTTTCTTGATGTAGGCATTTATCCCTATATATTTCCCTCTGGTACCTGCCTTTGATGTGTCCCATAAGTTTTTGTATGTTGTATTTCCAATTTAATTTGTCTGAAGATACTTTTTATTTTCCTTTTTTTTTTTTTAATGTTTATTTCTTTTTGAGAGACGGGGAGGAGCAGAGAGAGAGGAGGACAGAGGATCCAAAGTGGGCTCTATGCTGACAACAGAGAGCCTGACACAGAGGAGCTCGAACTCATGAACTATGAGATCATGACCCAAGCCAATGTCAGACACTCAACCGACTGAGTCACCCAGGCACACCTTTTTTATTTTCCTTTTGATTTCTTGTTTGACCCTTTGATTGTTCAGGAGTGTATTGTTTAATTTTCACATGTTTGTGAGTTTTCCAGTTTTTCTCCTATTATTGATTCATACTTGGAAAAAATACCTGGTATTATTTCTATCTTAAATTGCTAAGACTTGTTTTGTGACCTAACATAGGTTCTACTATGATGAATATTCTGTGTGTGCTTGAGAAGAATGTGTATTCTGCTTTTAGATGAAATGTTCTATATATGTCTGTTAGGTCCATCGGTCTAAAAAATTCAAGTCCAATGTTTTCTTACTGATTTTCTGTCTGGATGGTCTCTCCATTGTTTTAAGGTGGGGTAGTCAAGCCCCCTACAATTATTGTATTGTCTGTTTTTCTCTTCAAATCTGTTAGTATTTACTTATATTTGGGTGCTCTGATGTTGGGTGCATATATATTATAATCATTGTAGCCTCTTGATAAATTGATTCCTTTATCATTATATAATGGCCTTATATTTATTTATTTATTCATTTATTTATTTAAATTCCAGTATAATTAACATGCAGTGTTATGTTAGTTTCAGGTATACAATATAGTAATTCAACAATTCTATACATTACTAAGTGCTCATCACAATAAGTGTACTCTTAATCTCCTTTACCTATTTCACCCATCCCCCTACCCACCTCTCCTCTGGTAACCATGAGCTTGTTCTCTATAGTTAAGAATCTGGTTTTTTTGTTTGTCTTTTTCTTTGTTCATTTGTTTCTTAAGTTCCACATATGAGTGAAATCATATGGTGTTTGTTTTTCCCTGCCTTATTTCACTTAGTATTATACACTCTAGTTCTATCCATGTTGTTGCAAATGGCAAGATTTCATTCTTTTTGATGGCTGAGTAATATTCCATTGCATGTATATGTGTGTATATACATACATATGTACACACACACACACACACACACACACATATATACCACATCTTTATAATGGCTTCCTTTATCTCTTGTTACAGATTTTGAGTTGAAATCAATTTTTTAGAAGTTCCACTGGATGAAATATTTTTTTCCATTCCTTCACTTTAAATTTATGTGTATTCTTTTTTTTTTTTTTTTAATTTTTTTTTCCACGTTTTTATTTATTTTTGGGACAGAGAGAGACAGAGCATGAACGGGGGAGGGGCAGAGAGAGAGGGAGACACGGAATCGGAAACAGGCTCCAGGCTCTGAGCCATCAGCCCAGAGCCCGACGCGGGGCTCGAACTCACGGACCTCGAGATAGTGACCTGGCTGAAGTCGGACGCTTAACCGACTGCGCCACCCAGGCGCCCCTCAATTTATGTGTATTCTTGAAGCTGAAGTGTCTCTTGTAGGCATCATGTGACTGGGTTTGTTTTATATCCACTCATTCATTCTCTGTCTTTTGATTGGAGAATATAATCCATTTACCTTCAGCATAAGTATTGATAGGTAAGGACTAATGTCATCACAGTGATTGTTTTCAGGCTGTTTTGTAGTTCCCGTGTTTCTTTCTTCCTCTCTTGATGTCTGCCTTTGTGACATGATGATTTTCTGTGGTAGTATGCTTTGATTCCCTTCTCCTTATCTATTGTGTGGGTTTTGCTTTGTGGTTACCAAGAAATTTGCATAAAGCACCTTAAAGATATAACGGGCTATTTTATACTGATAACAACTTAACATAAATCACATACAAAAACTTTACTGTTTTAGTTCCCCCATTTTATACTTTTGGTGTCACAACTTAGTACTTTTTATATTATGTATTCATTAAAAAGTTATTGTAGCTATAGTTATTTTTTCATATTTTTGTCCTTTTAACCTTTATAATAGAGTTGTTAACCCCCTACCATATTAGAATATTCTGAATTTGACTATATATATGTGTGTGTGTGTGTATATATATATATGTGTGTGTGTGTGTGTGTGTGTGTGTGTGTGTGTGTGTATGTAATACCTTGACCAGCATGGTGCATATTTTCACATTTTCATGTTACTAATTATCGTCCTTTTATTTCAACTTAAAGAACTCTTTTCAGTATTTCTTTTAAGGCATGTCTAGTGGTGATGAACTTTCTCAGCTTTTGTTTGGGAAATTCTTTATCTTTCCTTCATTTCTGAAAAACAACTTTGCTGTTTAGAGTATTCTTTGTTGGCAGTTTTTAAATTTCAGCACTTTGAATATATCATCCCACTCTCTCCTGGACTATATGGTTTCTGCTGAGAAATTCACTGTTGGCTTTATTGGGATTTTCTTATAAGTTACAAGTTTCTTTTCTCCCCTACTTTTAAGATTCTCTCTTTAGCAGTTTTATTATACAGTATTCTCCCCTTACCTATGGTTTTGCTTTCCACGGTTTCACTTATTCACAGTCAACTGTGGTCCAGAAGTACCTGATCCTTCTTCTGACATATCCTCAGAAAGTCAGTAGCATCCTAACACTATGTCACAAATCTGTGTCCTTCACCTCACCTCATCTCATCATATAGGCATTTTATCATCTCACATCATCACAATAAGAAGGGTGAGTATAAAATATTTTGAACAAGAGAGACCACATTCCATAATTTTTATTATAGTATATTATTATACTTGTTTTATCATTAGTTATTAATCTTTGTGCTTAATTTATAAATTAAGCTTTATCATAGGTATGCATATATTGCAAAAAACATGGTCTATACATAGGGTTGGGTAGTATCCATAGTTTCAGGCATCCACTGGGGGTCTTAGAAAGTGTCCCCTGAAGGTAAGGGGGAACTACTGCAATGTGCCTTGGAGAATACCTCTTTAAGTTGAGTTTGGGGACCTATAGCTTTATGAACTTAGATGTCCAAATCTCTCCCTACATTTGGGAAGCTCTCTGCCATTATTTCTTTAAAAAGCTTTCTGTCCTCTTCTCCCTCTCTTCTCCTTCTGGATCTCTAGTAATTCAGATTGTTTGTTCTCATGGTTTCCAGTAGACTCCCTGATGTGGCTAGTAGGATCCATGTCACCTTGATTTGTTTTGGCCCATAGTTGTGCAGCCCATGATTCATCAAGAAAGAAGTGAGCGTCTTTGGCAGTGCCTCATGCAACTAGAGAAGCTGAGCTCTCACATTCTCACTTTCTTCCATGGGTCGAAATTACAGGCCTAGAAGGGCTCCCTGAGCCCTGAACTTTGCCACCTTGGGGGTAGGGTGATGCAGGTAAAGTCA
Source organism: Leopardus geoffroyi (assembly GCF_018350155.1). NCBI lineage: Eukaryota > Metazoa > Chordata > Mammalia > Carnivora > Felidae > Leopardus > Leopardus geoffroyi. Next base: position 80,189,691 of record NC_059331.1, on the reverse strand, counting down.
ACTGTTCCTCTTACTCTCCTCAGTGTTTCCAATATCAAATTTTTTTTTGCTCCACCCATGTGCTGGAACTTCTCTTCTGGGCTCCCAGATTTCCACAAATGCTCTTTCAACCCTGGGTGATGGTCTAAGACAGTGTTCTTCCAGGGTTCCTGGACCACGGCCAAGAGTGACTAGAGTTGGTTCATGGGGCACTTTAAGGTCCACAGCCAGGACTAAGGTCTGTGTGCCCATTACTTTACTTGATACACAGGTGAATGAGACTCCACTTAGATCCCTTGGCATACGGTGCTGGTGATAGAACCAAAGCCAGACGGGCCTGTAGCCTACCCCTCGATGGTATGGAGTTGTTTCTGGGTCTGTGGTTGGGACCATGGTTGGTGATTCAGCTTCCTGGATGCAGTCCTGTCTCCTAAAACAGTTTTCCTCCTTCTTGAACTACACCAGAGTATCACAGTCTTCTACCTGGATCCTAAAGCTCCGACAAAGACACTTTTAGTGGATGTGGTAGATTCCAAATAGCTGTTGTTGAGGAGGGGATACAAGTGACAAACGTCTGATTCTGCCATCTTGCTGGCATCACTTCTTCTGAATACCTAGACTGATCGTTATTGCCTGTTTTCTGCCCTTAAAAAAAAGAAATGATGCGGTGTTGAATGTTTTAATAAGTGTGCCAGGAGTGCTTGCCAAAGAAAGTCCATTCCGTGAGTTTTAGCAAGTGTCCATGAGGACAGTGGAAACAGAGTCTGAGCAGGCTGCCCCACTTCCTTCTTCAAGGTTCTGTGGACCATTCGTCAACAGCGCAGGCTTCTGCTGACAGCATCCATCCCACAGCATGGCAGGGCTGCCTCTGCACGTGGAAAAGAGGCAAGGAAGTACGAGTTCCGATGCAGAAGCACTCACAGCTGTGGGCAAGAGGCAGTTTAAAGCAGATTCACTCTGAAGTGAGGGCTGAGGTGGGGAATATTCTGAAATGGAATACTGAATTATCCCCTAAATACATTTACCTGTCCCTGTTCCTTAGAACCAAATCTTGAAGTTCCAGGAGATAAAACTGTGTGGGCCAAAAGGTTCTGGAAGACAAAGGCTGGACCTCTTAAAGGTCCATGTGATGTGTATTCCATGTGATGTGAATGAGGTGAGACACTGAATTCAGGATATCTTATTTAACCTACAGCGTGACCACCTCACTACACTGCTTTGTAACCTCATTTGGCCATTTCTTAAATATTAATTTATTCTTGAGAGAAAAAGAGCATGAGCAGGGGAGGGGGGGAGAGAGAGGGAGACACAAAATCCAAAGCAGGCTCCAGGCTCTGAGCTGTCAGTGCAGAGCCCAAAGTGGGGCTTGAACCCACGGACCGTAAGATCACAACCTGAGCCCAAGTCGGACTCTTAACCTACTGAGCCACCCAGGTGCCCCCTCGTTTTGCCCTTTTTAAAGGCTAAAGTAGCAGAGCTTCTAGAGCTGCAAAACAGGAGTTCCCACAGAAATGAATAAAATCACCAGTTCAACCAGCTCCAAGTGAAACTCATTTAGATACAATAAATTGCACAAATAAGGATATAGGTGAAGTACTTTGCAAACACAGATTAAGTACTGTAATCAAAGGTTGGTAAATTTACCAAGAGTTTTAGAGAGGTACTTAGCTCCCCTGAATTGTAGGGTGGAGATGATAACAGGCTGCATATATTAAGAGGGCATCAACACCGGGGAGAGAAGGAGCTTATTTAGCAAAGCATGAGGGACTGTAACATAGAGCTTGGTGACAGTCTCACATAGAGAGGAAAGTCAGGGAAGGTCTTTCAATGATTCATACCTAATGACCATAAATGGGGCTTTATCGCTTAAGAAGGTTTCCATGAGACTAGGTCTAGGGTTTCAGTAACCCAGGGATCAGGCCGTGTTCCAGAAGTGATCTTTATCTGAAGGGTCTTTATCAAAGGTGGAAAACATAGAGCCTAAATGCAACTCTAGTGCAGTCACGATGTTTCTAAATTCAAATGTCCAGAAGTATTCAGTCGTGGTCCAAGTAGGTATTTGATGCAGGAAATGCTAAATGCTTAGTTGAACACATTTATCAGGTAAAAAAGAAGTCTCTAAATCATCCTGTCTAATTTTGAAAGTTTTCCTTCTGCTACACAGTTTCTCATTGTCACCACAATTAGTATTCTGTACCAGCTGGTTCTCTGGGGGGAAGGGGAGTCTTCCTGTATAGGTGTTTAGTGGCATCCTCGACCCCTACCCACTATATGCCAGTAACACCCCTCAGTTGTAAGAATCCAAAATATATCCAGCCATTGTCAGATGTCCTCTAGGATCCAAAATTTCCCCTCGCTGAGAACCACCAGCCTAGAGGAAGGAGTTACTTTTTCTAATTGACACAAAGACATCCTGTGGGCTGACAGTGGCCCGTTAGCAAAGCAGTCTGTATCCACCCCTAAGACCAAATGAGCCATTTCAGCTTGGGGGAATCCTGGATGAAACAGAGGTTCAAATGGCTGTGATCTTCAGCAAAAGGCTAACACAGAGAGAAAGGAGGTGGGTGGGAAGGAAAAAGTCAAGATAGAATTCGAAAGGAGAGTGGGCTGATACCCAGAGACTGCTTTGTTTTCATTGTTCATTCTAACCAAGAAGTGCTTGTGGAATGTCTACTCCAGTGTGACTGGCGTGGGGCTGTGCCCTGCAAGGGATACAAAACCAAAGTAACATGGAGTCCCAGGCCTGCAGAACTTTATAATCTGCATGAGGAGGTGAGCAGAGACGTGTCCAACAGGATTACAGACAGTAGCAATATGAGACACAAAAATGGTGATACGTGATGGTATATGCTGTTGGATACAGACAGTCTTGCAGCACAGTATGCGGAGAATATTACTGATAGTTCCTGAGATTGATAAATAATTTCAGAAAAGGAAGATGAGTTCATTCCAAAAAAAAAGTCTATTGCCCAAATATTCTGTGAGTATCTTTTCTCTGAATGAAGAGTTTGGAAGGCCCAGGTTGGAGGCCTGGTTCCATCGTAACCAGCAATGTGACCCCTGACAGCCCCTTAACTGCTCTAGGTCTCAGTTTCCCCAACTCTAAAATGACAGGGCTGGATTGGGTAATTCCTCAGTCCCTTCCAGCTCTAACATTCCCTGACTTGGAGCCCTTTTGGATAATTGCCTCCCGGTGATTGTACTTATTAAGCAGTTTTGGGCTTCTCCGTTCTGAGCCTCGTTTCTCCTCCTAGGACGTATTTCATCCCAGAATGTGTTATATAAAAAATTGTATTTCCAAGTGTGCAATAGCTTTAGCTTGAAATATATATTATGCCATAAAAATCACTATAGATTTGTAAAGCAAAACTTAGAAACATTAAATTAGCCCATAAGAGCTTTAAAATTAATTTGATCTTGAATGTGTCTGTGAATGAATGGGCTCGACATAAGCCTTTCAATTTTTCGCTCCACTTCAGAGAGTGCACAAAGGACAAACTGTAAATCAACCTCCACGTTTGCTGATACGGCCACTAAGCTGGGAGAAAAAAAAGAGGTGGCTAATAAACTATTCAAACAAGATTTAGGAGCTTGGAAAGCACAGGGCCCCAGTTGTGACTTGCCTTCTTTGAATTATGTGCATGTGACTCAGGTGATGTCTAGACACACAGAGTGGACACTGAGGGCAGAGGGTGTAGTAATTCAAGATGGAACAGGACTTAGCTTTGATTATCCATTTCTAGCAGGCACGTGTAAGAAAGAGAAAGAGAGTATGTTTGAAGGTAGGAGAGTGATAGAACTGGGACTGAGGTCAGAAGGATACAAGCGTTCCCTTCACTTCTCCACTCAGCTGGCATGGGTGAAGTGTACCAACAGTCAGCCTGATGGACTGGTGCACGTGTCGACAGCAAGAGTAGTCCACATCCAACGTATTGGCACAGAATTTGCCATCACACATTAGCTACTCTGTGAAAAGAGAAGCGGTATGGAAATATGAGGGACTTGGGGTCAGATTGATGCAGGAAATCTTAACTCTGCCACTGTCTAGCTGTGTGACCTTGGGCAAGTCATTTAACTTCTAGGAGCCTCCATTTCCCTACCTATAAAATGGATGTGATAAGACCCATCATTCGAATTCTTGTGAGGATTAAATGAAATAATGTGTGTTTTAGGATTAAGTCAGCTGCATAGAACAGAAAACCCAAATAAAAATGCATTAAACCCAATAGAGGTTGGCTTTTCTTTATATAATATGAAGTCTAATGGTAGCAGTTTAGGTAGACAAGAAGCTTCCATAACATCAAGAATGGTCCCGTTTCTTTCTTTTCTGTGCTGTATTGTCTTTACTATGTGGCTTTTATCCTTAAGGTTACCTTGTGGTCATAAGATAAGGCTTTTATCCTTAAGATTACCTTGTGCTGCTGCTCCACCCATCGCATTTGCCTTTCAAACTGGAAGAAGGAAGAAGAGGGAAGGACAAAAAAGCCTGCCTCCCAGCTGAGTTTTTAACCCCAACAAGTTTTATAATTCACCCAACTATTTATAATTCATTTATAATTCATTCAATTATAATTCATTTATAATTCATTGGCCATCCCCATCTTCAAGGGAGATTGGAAAAGTTAGGATTTTAGCTGGAAATATTAGCACCCCCAACAATATAGGGGATTACGGCAAAAGGGGAGAGTAGATAGTAAGTAATTAATTAGCAGGCTCTCTCCTCTTATGTAAAGCACCTAGCAAATGGAAGATATTCAATGAATAATAGCTATTTTATTTGATTTATTCTTAAAGCTATTTTGGAAATGTTTGGCCCATCTCACCATACTGGCTCCCTCAGAAGGCATTTCCCATCTTTGGGTGAAGGCCCATCTCTCAGGGGCCTCCACTACCCTCTGGGGACCTCACAGAGGAAGTTAGATCCTCTTCCAGACCACAGCCCTTTGCATATTTGAAAGCATCTGTCCCGTGCCCATCAGGCCATCTCAGCTCCACACTGTCCACCCCCAGGCCTTTCTAGTCAAACGGTACTGTCGAAATCCTGCACATTCTTCCCTGAACTAGCTTTCTCTTCAGCTGTGGCTCCCACGGCAGAACTTAATGATCCAGGTATGGGCAACCCAAGAGGAAGCAGAAATGGGCCATCAGTTCCCTAGTTGTAGACTCTCTCCTTGCGGCTCATTCCTGCCATGCCTAACTCATAAATCAGCCCTGGAGACCTCATTCGCCAGAGGCTCTGACACAGCCCCAGGCCTTTTCCTATGGGATGTTCTCAGAAACATAGCCAAGCTCCCTGGGCTCTGTGCCCTCAGAGCAGAGATGCAGGGCCCCTGGGTATCTATCCCCAGCCCCCCTCAAAGCACAGGCAGGCGGGAGGGTGCTGCTGCTCACTGAATTCGCAGGAAAAAGGTCAAGGGGATAGCCTCACAAGATAGGGAGGGGAGAGACCCTGCCCCAGGAAACAGCTCAGTAACTCACATCTGGCCCCCTCCTCTGTCCTCTTGTCTGAAGCCAATGGACCTAGATGCTCAGACTTCTTCCCATAAAGGAGTGATGTCCCAAGGATGCAAGACATATGCTCAGGAGATACTGGCCTGACAGTTCTTCTCAGGGAGTGAGGCAACTAGGGTTCTGGAGAACACAGTCAGCTGGACATCCCACAGGGGTGTTGGGTAAAGTCTCCCCAGGCTAGAGCAGCTAAAGAGATCAGACAAATGGAATAAGTAAGAAGGTGAGAGGAAAAAATTGTCCCCAAACATACCAACTCTCAAAGCCCGAAGCCTCATAAAGGTCCAGGCTGCAGTCTGGCCCACTGGTCTCAGGACCTAGACGCAGCCCTCACTCCCCAGAGGAGACACAGCACCCCCAGGAAGGCCTCCCAGGGGGCTCGACTGTCACGAAGGGTCTACAGCCTGGCCTGTCTACCATCAAAGGCAAGCAGAAGTGGGTAAAAATAAAGGAAGAGAGTAGGAAAAAAATAAAAGGACTTATCCCTGCAGTGGGGAATGTTAGAGGTCACAGGTGCCTTTTAAATCATGGATTGCTGGACTGCTCATGGAATATATGAAAGAAGAAAGAGTCGCTTCCCTTTGCGTTGCATGAGTGTCCATCCTGGCTTCCCCAGGAGTCCCAGTTTATGCCTGCTGACCTGATATAATTACTAAGGGCACTCAGTGTCACTCTCAAGAGTGACCTGATTGGACAACAAATGACGTGGCTCAACTTTGGGGAGGCACTAGAAAGAATAAAAAAATTATTCTGTTGGTAACTTTTCCCCTGTAACTCATAATATATGGATACCTAGAAATTGACCATTTCACCATGGGATCATGTTCAGCTTTACAAGTTAAGAATTTTGATGAATGGATAAAGAAGATGCAGTGTATATATGCAGTGGAATATTACTCAGCCATCAAAAATGAAATCTTGCCATTTGCAACGGCATGGGTGGAGCTAGAGTGTATTATGCTAAGCAAAATAAGTCAAATACCATATGATTTCACTCATGTGGAATTTAAGAAGCAAAACAGATGAACATAGGGAAAGGGAAAAAAATAGAGGGAAGCCAAGCATAAGAGACTCTTAGCTGTAGAGAACAAACTGAGTGTTGATGAAGGGAGGTGGGTGGGGGAATGGGGTAAATTGGTGATGGAGATTAAGGAGTGTACTTGTCATGATGAGCACTGGTGCTATATGCAAGTGATGAATTGCTGAATTCTACTCCTGATACCAATATTACACTATATATTAACTAACTGGAATTTAAAAAAAAAATAATAAAATAAAAATAAAAATTTTATTCATATCCAAGCTAAGTTAGCTTAATCAAGTTGCACTTTTTTAAAATTTTTTTAATGTTTATTTATTTTGAGAGAAAGAGAGAGAGACAGAGTTCAAGCAGGGGAGGGGCAGAGAGAGAGAGGGAGACACAGAATCCGAAGCAGGCTCCAGACTCTGAGCTGTCAGCACAGAGCCTGACGCAGGGCTCGAACCCGTGAACCGTGAGATCATGACCTGAGCCGAAGCGTGATGCTTAACCAACCGAGCCACCCAGGCATCCCAATCAAGTTGCATTTTTATTCTAAATAAAAATATATATATATTGGGGTGCCTTGGTGGCTCAAGTCGGTTTGAGTGTCCCAACTCTTGATTTTGGCTCAGGTTATAATCCCAGGGTGGTGGGATTGAGCCCCTGCATCAGGCTCTGTGCTGAGTGTGGAGCCTGCTTAAGATTCCCTCTCTCTCCCTCTGCCCCCTCCCCATTTGCATGTGTGTTCTCACTCATTTTCTCTCCTCTAAAGTTACATATATGTATATACTGTGCATACTGTATGTACAATATATATGTGTGTGTGTAATATGTGTGTGTATTTGTGTGTGTGTGTGTATATACATACACACACACACACACACACACATATACACTGTACATGTATAACAATAGTTAAAATAACCAGAGAGAGTTTTGACAAAAGTGCAGTCTACACAGTTTTTCATCCCTTGATTGCTAGAAAATTCAGTTCAGGCAGTTCCAACTTAGGTAAAGAGAGCTTTGAAGGGAAACTAGTCATGCTCCCACAACTTTTCTATTCTTACAAGTATTTTTTCTTTAAGAAAAACTGGGTTTGTTTTCTTTTGAAGGAAAAACAAATTATTAAAAAAAAAAAAAAAAAAAAAAAAAAACAAGCAAGAAGCAACATTCAGAGCCTGGAGTTATATGCCAGCCTATGTGTAACCATGTCCTGTATCAGAGAAAATCTAGGACAGTGCACTGCCACGATGAGAAAGTAACCTGCAGCCCCCCTTCCTGCAGTGTGCCCTCACCGTGCTCCTTCCACTCACAGTCCCCACATGGACCCTAACTACTCCAAACCCCCAGACACCCCAACAAGACTGCCAGGTTCTCCAGGAGCTACCGTGCAGCACCATTGTCTCATTTGAAAAATAAGAGGCAGTGGGATTCTCCTGCGTCATGAAAAGATGGTGAGGATTAATGAAGCAGTGTCACAAAGGACATCTTAATACATCAGAAAAAGAGGCTCCAAATGCTCCATGATGCAGGTGGGATACTAAATAGTCTTCAGAGCAGCTAAACATGAATTTGAATCCTCACCAAACCTGCACTATTGCTCACCACTCAGACGACTCTGGATAAGGGACTAAAGCATCACTGTCCTCATCTGTAGAAGGAGGGTTGGGAACACCTGCCCAGGATGTCATGCAGATGGACTAAGACAGCATAAGGAAATGCCTGTCATACAGTAGACTCTCTCAGTCCCTCTCACCGATTAGCCCTTCAGGTATCTGGGGGCTAATGACTTGTGTATAATGTAAATTTTTCCATCACTGTTGCTTCTCCCATTTCTCTGTCTTTTGCTGTTCCAGCATATATTTGTGAAAGCCAAGCTGGAGCAGTGAGAAAACTTTGAAACGGAGGGAAGCTCCTAGAAATCAAAGCATTGCCCTTTGTTATTTTCTGCTTTTATTGAAAGAGCTTGGCACAGAAGACAGACTTGAATATTTGGAGTATTTGAGGGTGTAGGTGCACCAGATGATTTTCCCTGGCCCCTTGTGGTGGAAAATCTAAAGTCAGTTGTATTGTCCATCACTCTATCAGGCACTATGAATACCCATAGCATCACATCCTCCGTTGAGCATAAAGCACATAAAGGGTAACTATGAAGGACCAAATTTTGCTCCCAGCTGCACATTCAGGGACTTTAATTCAAAGGGTTTGAGTGCATATATCTGAGGAGAGAATTTTCTTCACAGCCCATGTTCATTCTGTCTAAATGTATCACAGAGTAATACTTCTGTAAAGCATATTTAACCTAGCAAATTGAGTCTTAAAGCATCTCTTTTGCTCTGTTATTTCTCATTTAGAGTACTCTTTCATCCACCTCAAGAAGCTCTTTCCCTGTCATGGCTCGCTACCTTGTCTTGGGATCATTCTGTTTAGTATTTCTACTTGATGCAAAGGTCAGACCAGATGGTTAGAATAACTAAATCCTCAGGAGGACTTTCCCATCTCTGGATTCCATTAGGGAGTCAGACTCCTCCCGAAACTTCACCTCTGTCTCCCTCTTCTGTTTCTTCTGGATGTACTTGGATATCGCCAACGCCTTTGCCTCCTGACTTTAAATACTCTGTAGTATCATTCGCCTCCTGGAATCACTTGTTGAGACCTATTAGACATCAGTGGGGTCTGGCTGGGTGAGAGGGACCAAGATGGCAAGCCCAGATGCCAGATAAGATGCGACAGTTGCCATTGTCCAGTACAGACAAACACTTGCACAGTGGGAAGTGGACAGAAGGAAGAGCTAGGGCCAAAAGCCAGCTGACACGCTTCCAGTGTTCCATTGACTAGCTAATCAACATGCATGTGCACAGTCTACTCGATGCGGTCTGCTCAGGTCCTGGCGGGGGGGGGGGGGGGGCAGAGATGGCAGCTTCAGATTTGTGATGGTTTGGATAAAAGATGCCCAAGGAGTTCCTTTGTTAGATCTCTATAGGGCTGAAAAGCTTGTTTATCTCAACAGAGATGAGCAATTGATGTTCTTAGATCACCAAAGGCCATTGTAGCTTTGGAAAGGTAGAAATACCTTTTATTTTGATGCAGGTAGGACACAATTGTCAGCCAGATTTATATTCATTAAACACATACATTCATACTCTGTAGCAGTTTCTTTCTTTTTATTTTAGACAGAGTGCATGCAAGTAGGGGAGAGGAGACAAAATAACCCCACAGCCCAGGGGGGGGGGGGGGGGAGAGAGAGAGAAAGAGGGAGGGAGGGAGAGAGGGAGGGAGAGAGAGAGAAAGAGGGAGGGAGGGAGAGAGAGAGAGAGAGAGGGAGAGAGAAAATCTTAAGCAGGCTCCATGCTCAATGTGGACTCTGACTCAGGGCTCAATCCCACAAACCTGGGATCATGACTGAACTGAAACCAAGAGCCAGATGCTCAACTGACTAAGCCACCAAGCACCCTTCTAGCATTTTCTTTTTGCCATTCATTCGTTCCTTGCATGGAAGGGACCCCTTGTATGGGTTCCATTGTGAATTTTCTCTGACAGTTTGCAGTGTGGCCACTAGAGTCCGATGCCCTGGGTTCAAATCTTGACCCTTCAGTTTACCATCTGTATGGTTGTGGGTGATACATTTAACCATTAGGACCTCAGTTTACTGATCCTAACTAATGAAAATGAGAATAGAGCCTGCCAGATTGATTTATTGAGATTAATCGATTTAATCCTCATAACGACCCTAGTATTAGACACAGAGTAAGTACTCATGAAATACTGTTCAGTCAACCAACATTTGCTGCGTGTTTTCCTAGTAAGAGTGATTTTTAGATTTGTTCTCCATGGTGCTGCACCCTTTCCATCTAGGTAGGGCAACATCCAGAGCCTAAGAGATTCCCTGCAGGCACGAATAGCACTAGCAAGAAGGTAAGCTTAGATGAGATATGACCCTGCAGTGGCCACCACTTGTTCATCCATTCATTCATTCACAAAATACTTTTTGAGCACCTACTATGTGCTAAGCACAGTTCTAGAAGGTGGAGATAAAGTAGTGAATCAAGGAAACAAAATCCCACGTCTCCTGGAGTTTGTTTTCTGATGGGGAGAGATGGGCAATAAATAAATTTAAAAGGCAAGAAAATATCAGAGTGGAAAGCGCTATGCAGAGAATTTAAACCAAGTAATATGATAGACCATGACCGAGTAGCTCCCCAGGTTGTTTGTTCAGGGAGAGCCTCAGCATTGAAGCCAAAATCTGGAGGCTGATGCAACAACAGCCAGTGAGAAAGAATTTCATGCAGTGGGAAGAGCGAGTGCAAAGATCCAAAGATGAGATTGAAAAGCAGTTTGGCTGGATGGTAGTGAGAGGGAGGACGGTGTGAAATGAAGCTAGAAGGTAGGCATGGGCCAGATCCCATGGGAAAGGTGTTTGGATTTCATTCCAACTGTGACGGGAACCATTGGATGGCTGTGAACAGGGAGTGATATAATCTGACTTAAAATTGTAAAGGTGTCTCCTGACTGTCTCCTCTCGTTACTGTCCCTGGGCATGGCTGGCCCTGTATGCTAAGGTATTTATTGTCCGTGGAATAAGCTATCCTATACAACTGCCACACAGAAAGAAGTGCTCAGAAGACCAAGAGGCCACCATGTCCTAATCAGAAAAGCCCACACTTCTTGCACCCTTTGTGCTTTTAGGAGGTGACAAGATAAAAGCAAAGATTAAGCAAGAAGTTGGCCACATGCCCTGAGAATTGAAAACCAAGAAAGATAGTATCAGGGCTGTGGTGAGCATAAAGTTGGGTCCCTACCTTCCAGCAACCTGTTTTTCAAGAGTCCACTGTGTTCTCCTAGCCGTTCCCATACTCCAGAAAGAATTGAAGGTTTACCCTGCCTGAGCAGTGATATGCTAGGTTAACTTTTGGGATGTACCACTAACTAGATCTCAAGAACTCTTGGTTCTTAGAGATTGTGAGTCTGCAGTAGGGTTCCTTCTAGGAGCTGTGTCTCATAGGATATCAATTTATCTCTGAGGGCAAAATGAAAATTACACCCAGTATGGTTTTTGGGTCCTGAAGTTAAAGCAGTTTCAAAATAACCCCACAGCCCAGTGATACTAAGACCAGCATCTTTCCTAGTATTTCATGGTGATGAAGATTTCTGTTCCATTTGGAGGCTATTGTTGTGTATACAACACTTGGCAAGGAATCCGAAACCCTAGGTTCTGACCTCAGTTCTGCCACCAAAGCGTTGTGTTTAAATTTGGGGAAAGTACTTTGAAACTTAGTCTGCTCCTCTCTGAAGGAAGGAATTTGAACTGACTCCATCTTGGATCATTCTTAGCTCTCCCATTTGATCATCTGTATACTACCGTCATTACTCAGTGACCCACGTTTGCAAGATGGCAGGGCTAAAGTCAGGGGCATCTGATCTACCCTACAGCTGATCGGATGCTATAGGGATCACATCCCCACCTCAGACTTCTTTAGGACCATTTCATTGTCAGCTGAACCCGCCATTCGTGCAGTCAGGAGGAGTACAGATTTTCAGTGAGTTTATCTTCCTCGCCAAACTACATGCTCTGATAATAACATAGTCACTAGATTCTACTGGGTGTTCCCCTTATGTCATTCAATCTTCAGAGTAACGCCATGAAGTAAGCATTATCCCCAATTTAATGCAGGAAACGGAATCTTGGAGAAGTTAACTAATTTGCCTAAGGACACACGTAGAGTATACCAGACTTCAACTCAGGCTGACTCCAAGGCCCATGCAGCAATTGAACTGCCACACTCTGTCGCCATTACTTGTCTTACCATACTCTACAATATGTACCAAGGTATTTGGCAGATATTGCTAAATGCTCAATAAGTCATTCTTGAATGAAAAAGTATTTAATGCTCTGCTAACTTGCCTTCAGCATTTACCCATGTACTTTGGACAAGCAGTATAACCTTGCTAACCAGAAGGCTTACCGACTCTACTTAGACTTTGTGCAGAATTGCCCATGAGACCAGCCCTGTAGTCATAACCTAACCAATGTGAGGGTTAATTTTATGAATCAAGTTGAATGGGCTAAGGGATGCCCAGATAACTAGTAAGACATTGTTTCTGGGCGTATCTGTGAGAGTATTTCCAAAATAGAACAGATTGAGTAAAAAAGATCACCCACACCAAGGCAAGTGGGTGTTCTACTGAGTGTCTGAATAGAACAAAAAGTCAGAGGGAGGTTGAATTTGCTCTCTTACTTAAGACGGGACATCACACCTCCCTCAGGTTTGCCATTAGCCCTCCTGGTTCTCATACCTTCAGACTCAGACTGAAACTTACACCATCAGAACCCCTGGTTCTCAGGCATTTGGACTTGGACCAAATTATACCAATGGCTTTCCTGGTTCTCCGGAAAAAATACATATATTTCCAATATATCCTATTGGCTCTGCTTCTCTGGAGAACTCTAATATAAGCTCTATAGGATTTATGTGCTTAAATTACATAAATGGTCCTTGGTGTTCTGCATTTAGGCACATCTCCCCAACAGTTTAGCTATCTGGGGAAGCATCGGTTCCCAGCTAGAGGGATGAGATGGAGAGAATACACGAGAACCACTTGAGGAGCTTTTTCAAACCCCAGAAGTTCCACCTATAGCACCTTCCCTCACCCCAAAAACTCCTAGTCTTATCTGGGTCAGGGAGAAAATGTCTAGGTTGACACAAGTTCCCAGTGCATAACATCCATCCATTACCCATCCTTGTGTACACACCTCCATTTAGGGAAAGTCAGTTCTGTCTTTTCATTTACATAAAGGCTGGTCTTAGAATCTAAATTAAATAACGAGGCTTCGTGTGACTGACTTGAACATAAAAGACACCCAGACTTCCAACTGTATTGTTTATTAAAAAATTCTCCTCGGGGCGCCTGGGTGGCGCAGTCGGTTAAGCGTCCGACTTCAGCCAGGTCACGATCTCGCGGTCCGTGAGTTCGAGCCCCGCGTCGGGCTCTGGGCTGATGGCTCAGAGCCTGGAGCCTGTTTCCGATTCTGTGTCTCCCTCTCTCTCTGCCCCTCCCCCGTTCATGCTCTGTCTCTCTCTGTCCCAAAAAAATAAATAAAATGTTGAAAAAAAAAAAAATTCTCCTCCGTACTTTACAGATGGGTTTTGACTGAAACTGTCTTACATATTTATGTTTCATAGTACACATCTTGCATTCAAATTTTATTAATGCATAATAAATGTTATAGAACAGCACTCTGCCAAAGAACAGGGACGGAAATGTTCTCTTTCGCTCTGTCCGATACAGTGCCCTAGACACATGTGGCTTTTGAGCCCTTGAAATGTGGTTGATGAGACTGAGGAACTAAATTTTTAACTGAATTTCATTTTAATTAAATTTAAATAGTCACACATGTCTGGTGACTACTGTATTGGAACGTGCAAGTATAGAAAAACATCCTTCCAGTTTTTTTTAACCAAAATAATGCAGAACCGAGACCCATTCCATTTTTTTTTAAACCACCTTCCATAAAATCCAAAACAAAAACAGTAACTGTAAAAGGTGAGAAGAAATTCCAGCACGCTTACATTGCCACTGGGGAATGAATTCTTAATGAAGAAGAGAATTCTGGGGCGCCTGGGTGGCGCAGTCGGTTAAGCGTCCGACTTCAGCCAGGTCACGATCTCGCGGTCCGTGAGTTCGAGCCCCGCGTCAGGCTCTGGGCTGATGGCTCAGAGCCTGGAGCTTGTTTCCGATTCTGTGTCTCCCTCTCTCTCTGCCCCTCCCCTGTTCATGCTCTGTCTCTCTCTGTCCCAAAATAAACAAACGTTGAAAAAAAAAAATTTTTTTAAAAAAAAAAGAAGAGAATTCTGACCCAGGAGTACATGAAGGCAGATAGGCAGGAAGAGACATTCCCAAGGGGAGGTCCTTGGCAAATTCCTAGTCTTCTGTGAGACATGGAGTAGAGAGAGCCTGTCAAGGAGAGAGTAATTCCCCCTCAGAGGAAAATCTAAATGTGTTTTTAGCCACCTGTCACCCCAGAGGGAGGACAGGATGGCGATGTTAAATTGGCAAGATTGTAAAACACGGAACTTAACTACTGTACAAGGCCAGCTGAGATGTTTAAAGTGCATTTTAGCTGATGGAACTTCATTCCTGAAATCCAGACGGTGGCTGATGCCGGCTGGACGGCCGACTGGAGACTTCTATCTCTTTCTTTCTACAAAACTAGCATTTTCAATAAAAATACCATTCCATGAAGACAGGATTGTGCTGGATTTTCATCTAAAGCAAATATTAAGGAAATCACAAAGGACCCAGGATTCGGAGAGAGAGAGATCAGGTGACAAGATAACGGGACCTACGGGGTCCATTACAAAATTGTGAACTAGGAAAATCCATTCTGTGCAAAAGGTAGCTGCCATAGGGGCAAAGGTGGAAAGCAACATAAACTGAAGAAAAAAGTTCATTAACAGGACCAGAGAAGACAGCAGAGACGAATTTTGAGCCAAGACAGTGTTTCTCAAATTGAATTTCAGGGACATATTCTTGCAAGGAGGTGGGCGTCATTGGGTTTAGTAAGGATGTTTAAGTTTTATGCTTTCATTTTACCAAATATAACCTGTCTTTTTTCAGTGACAGTACTCAATTGAAAATCGTGTTCAAAGAATGAGATTTTAGCTTTTTTTTTTTTTTAATTTTTTTTTTCAACATTTTATTTACTTTTGGGACAGAGAGAGACAGAGCATGAACGGGGGAGGGGCAGAGAGAGAGGGAGACACAGAATCGGAAACAGGCTCCAGGCTCTGAGCCATCAGCCCAGAGCCCGACGCGGGGCTCGAGCTCACGGACCGCGAGATCGTGACCTGGCTGAAGTCGGACGCTTAACCGACTGCGCCACCCAGGTGCCCCAGCTTTTTTTTTTTAAGAAAATGTTTCTCAGGGCACCTGGGTGGCTCAGTCAGTTAAGCATCTGACTTCGGCTCAGGTCATGATCTCACAGTTCATGAGATCGAGCCCCACATAGGGCGGTCTACTGTCAGCACAGAGCCTATTTCAGATCCTCTGTCCCCCGCCCCCATTTCTCTCTCTGCCCCTCCCCGACTCGTGCTCTCAATCTCTGAATCTCTCAAAAATAAGCATTTTTTAAAAATTGGTTTAAAAAAAAGTGTTTCTCAAATGCCGGCTAAGGAAGTATATCATAGGTCTTAGAGGATTGTTTTGCTTTAAAGGGGTCTATAGTAGATTCACATTTGGGGATCAGTGTGACCTACAGTCAGACCACACACACACACCATTTGATTTTTATCTTTTTGGGGTCATTAAAGCAATTTCCTAATTTAGCCTTTAGCTTATGAAGAGATTAAACCTTTCTAAACTCAGAGGGCAGTCTGGGCATAGTGTTCATATTTTACTCCCTAATGGACATCAGTGCTTAGAAAATTATGTTCTTCTCTTGCAATTGGGGAGCAGCACGGTGCGGGAGTCCTGGACCACGACGCGGGGGGTCTCCCACTAACCCTGCCTTTCCAGCAGGCTGGGACGCTGGCCCTCTCAGAGCCTTCATTTCCTTATCTGTAACACGAAGCAGCAGACAGGGTCATTAATTACTAAGGTCATGTCCAGCGTAGGTATCTGATTCCAACAATAAACGAGTGCCATCTTGCATTTCTCCCGTGAAAGGCCTCTCAACTAAAAACCATTTTCACTAGGACTCTATTTCCTGTTCTTTTCATTGCTACCCTCCACCACAGAGCACCAAAGGCCCAGGAGGGGTGCATTTGAAGGAAAATCCGTCAACACTCAGGGTTCCACCTATTATCTGCTACCACCTAGGAAGTGGGAAATTAAACCATCGAACCCAGACTCCTAGGGCTTAGTGCAAATCACCCAGGTATGAAAGCAATACTTACTCAGAGGGACATTTTTGGATTTTTACAAAGTTTCTAATGAATGAGACAGCTCTTCATTCGAGGGTGAGTAAATCAAATGGAAACATAAAAGCCAGGTCTGTTTTTTGTGTTTTGGGTATTGTAGATAAGATTATTTAATGAGCAGAGTCTCAGGCTGTTAGTTGATCTACCACTGTAAGAGTGACTGATGTCTTGAGTGAGCCCTCCGAACAGTCACTGGTGTCCGGTAGGAATATGATGATACAGGGTGTGTTTGTGGCAGAGAAAAGCATGCCACACACACGTGTGCTTGGAACCACAAAGCCGCAGCCACCCTTTGGGAGGTGTAATGCTAGACCTTTCCTCCGAGGAACCCTCTCCGACGCTATAGAAAGATGTACGTGAAGTATGTCCCCCTGCCTCAGCCTTGATTGGAATATGATACCTATGGTCTGGGGGACAATTCTCAGGGGCCAGAGAGATCCAGAGGAGGTCTACCTTGAGGTAAGGAGAGCAGAAAACATCAGAATACTCCAAAAATGACTCCAGCATCAGCCCCTAATGCAGTGGTAAAACCGATTCTTTTGGCCTTCTTCCTACATGGGCTACCCACTGAAACTTGGCCTGACAACATACACCTGGGTATATCTGTATGGCCTTGGGGAGGATGAGACCCTGGGACACAGAGTAGAGCTTAGAAGCTACTGCCATTGAATCATACTGAAGCTCACACCGCAGAATGGTGTTGCTGCGCCCATCTTCACTGCATCAAAGGCTCCAGCCCTCCAGATGTGGGCCTGTGTCCTGATGGCCTCCTTGACCCTCCTGGAGACACGACATGCTTGTCCCATCAGCCAGAAAAACATGACTGCCTCTCTCTCTTCTGCTAAAATAATGACCTTCAGACAGTTTAGAATGAAAGCCCTCCAGTGCAAAAGAATGGCTTGTTTGAAATGATCGCCTTTGAGATCATCTCGTGTTTCCCATCCTAGTTATAATTTGGCTAATTGCTTAATAATTCTGTTTAAATGTCTCCATTTCTGCAAACATCAATTCATTAGGTCTCCTTTTCCTGGTTGGAAATCTCTTTGCTTCTCTAAAAATCCTTGGCCCCTTTCTCCCATTTGTACTTTTGCCTGAGCAACATTCTGATGACGTACATAGCATCCCTTCGAAAAGGTGTCGAACAGACCAGGTGCCTCTCAGTATTCCAAAAGCCCAAGCACTGTACTCTGTTGTCCTTGAAATAGTACCTGTGATTGGGAAAGATCTCACACTGTGTTTTTAAAAAGCCAGGTTCCCTGCCAAACGAAGTTGCTCTCAGTGGCAACCCTAACCCACTCCTGGGGCAGGAGGCATGGTGTACCTGACAAAGTGAAAGGCTGCCTGAAATGAGAAAACCCAGGTCCAGCCTTCAGGAACCTGCACCCCAACTAGCAGCCAGAGAATTCAACGCTGGAGAACATTTGCACATAAGAATATTATCCAGGTTAAAACTCTGCCTAAAACAGGAGCCTTCTCGGAGCACAACCATCTGTGGCTGGGCACCACAGACACACACACACACACACACACACACACACACACACACACACAAACACACACACACACCCTGCACCTAGCTGAAAGCCAAATACCATTGTAGTGTCTGTGCTTCAGGGGGTGAGCATGCTGCCTGAGGGGGCAGCCTGTGACTTACGCTTTCCGGCAAAGGCCAGTTAGGCTAAACGGATGCTACCATATTCCTGATTGTTCTTTCCTTCTGTATGCGACCAGCTGAAGACTCCCGATGTTGCTTTTTAGTTTTGCCTTTGAAAAATTTAGCGCCCACCTTTCCAACTGTAATAACCAAATCGCTTCATCTAGACGCTCACATAGCAAAGAGAGGCCATACAATTCTCCACGCCTTTGAGAATATGGGAAAACTTGGAGTGACAGAGGAGAAACCAAAAGCTTCCATCTGGGAAACTTCCTCGGGCCAGTGATGAATAAGAAGTGACATAGGTAACAAGCAACAGAAGGAAGCAAGAAGAGTGCCAGAGTCCCATCTTTCCTGCTAGACCGTATATCCTGCCAAGTGAGCTCAGAACTGACCGAAGGGTTCTGGGAAGGAGCAGAGGAAAGAAGTTTGTTCTTCTGTATGACTTAGTAAACCACTTGGTACTACTCATCCTTGCCCTGGTGACTTACAGCAATTCTCTGCATGAGACACCGGTGGAAACAAGTTAGAAAATATGAGATGCCGCAGTCCAAAGAGTAATCCCTGATGATGTGTACGTAGCCTTGAATTGTCCAACATGAACCAGGCCTCAGGGTTCTAATTGATCTGTGTGTATGCGATTGATTTTTATTTATGTTTCTTTAAAAGCTACTCTGAATTGCTTTGGAATTTGAAATAAATGCCCTCAAAGAATTATAACAACACATGAAACCGTTGCCCACCCCGTGCATTTCTAACTTTGTCTGTTTATCCTGAATGCTTTGATTTGTTTCTTATTGAGCATCTGAAATTCTCTGAGAGTCCTTGGCTTTCCGTAAACATTTGATCATCTAGTCTGGGTGGTGTCGCCTGAGGGAGCCAAAGGTAAAAATGATGACAACATCAATGATGTCCACTACTTAGATAATGCTTTGTGGTAAATAGGGCTCTTCCTGCTATCTCACGTGTATTAATTCGTTCCATCCTTACCACGATCTTATGAGGTAAGTGCTCCTGTTAGACCCATTTTACAGATGAGGAAACTGAGGTACAGAAAGATAGGTCACTTGCCGGGGTCACGCAGCTGGCAAGTGGCAGAAACGAGATGTGAGGCCACAGTCTGGCTCTCAGAACTGTGCCCTTCATCCCTATGACTCACCACGCGTGTCTTTCTGCACGCGATGACTGGGATGGCCAGGAATGATGTTGTGATTTTTAACCATTAAAAATACAGTGCAAGCTCTTAATTTATTTAACCGTTCTGTTTTTCCCTCCCAAACTCTCAGACGACGGAAATGCTTAAAGCAAACTAAGGTAGTGTGAGACCACACCATGTAAGTGTGAGCATGGCTCCTTGTGGGTCCAGCTGTGTTTTTGTGCGCTTCTGCCTACTGTCCCCGCATGTTTTCTCCGCTGCTGTCCTCCGATTCCCGCTTCCGCCGCTTGGCGCTTGGGCCGCATGAACCGTCACTTTAAAGCCATAGATCTTCTGTCTTGCTCCTGGTTTCATATTTGTGCTTCTCTCTCCCACAATCCCCGGCACCTGGGTAAGGGCCAGAGCACGTGCAGCTGTGAGCTTGGCACCTCTCCACGAAGGAGCTGGAGACTCCTATGGTTATTGTTCTCTGACAATGAGCCCTCAGATTGTCAGCTTTTAGGATTCTAGGCATGTGTCCGCGCTGTTGCAGTGACATACTGCTTCCCAGGCTGGAAAGATGTCTGTGGGCTTCTCCATGCCGGTCGTGGTCCCCGACGGCACACCTTTGCTCTGCAGTGGTCTTCCGCGGCCACCAGCCTAGACAGATCACTGCTCTGTGAGTCCTTGTAGGTGTGGAGGCTATGTGAAAATAAATTCCATCGTGCCATGTGATGGGGCTAAAATGAGCCGTGGAGAGAAGTGGTAATCTTCTCGTTTATTATTTCTTTCTGTACAGATGTATGTGATAGGCACACATATGTATATGAAGCCTGTTATAACGAAGGAGATGGGATCATGGTTTTTAAGCCAAAGAATGGGCTCTATAGATAGGCCCTTCATTGTCCACACATACACACACTCGCTTTTGGTGTTCCTTGAATCTACATAAACTATGTTTCCACTTTGAGTGAATTTAATGTGATAAACTCGGGGCGCCTGGCTGGCTCAATCTGTGGAGCGTGCAACTCTTGATCTTGGGGTTGTGAGTCTGAGCCCCACATTGGGCATAGGGATTACTTAATATGAAATATATATGTGGTAAACTGGACTTCCAGAATAAATAAATTGGGGAGGAGGAATTTGTGCCTGACAAAGAGAATATCTGGAGCATTTAAAATATCCTATCTTAACTGCACAGCCATCCCCACCTGCCAGTGATTTCAGGGCTGGATCTGCCTTTGTGCTCAGGCTCACCGAAGTTTCCAGTATGTGTCCGATGGGAATTAGTTAGGAGGAAACTTTCCAAGTTGTCAGAAATGATAAGAACTTAAAATTAGAGGGGCTCTTCATGAGATGTGTCGCCTCAGTGTTAAGAGGCCAACCCACCATTTAGACATGCACAGAATTCTGCAGCTGATGAGTCCTTAGAGATGGGTCCTTCATTCCAAACCCCTGAATTCCCAGAGGGAAAGTAACTTGCCTGGGAGGGGGCAGAGGCTGGATGAAAACCCAGTCCTCCTCTTTCCATCCAAGTGTCTTATCAATGTATTGTCCCAGCTCATTTTTCTCTGGGAGAGAACCCCCTACACAGCCAGAAGATATTTTCTTTTCTTTTTTTAATGTTCGTTTATTTTTGAGAGAGAGAGTGCAAGTGGGGGAAGGGCGGGAGGGTGGTAACAGAGGATCTCAAGCAGGCTCTGCACTGACAGCAGAGAGCCCGACGTGGGGCTCAAACTCACAAATTGAAAGATCGTAACCTGAGCTGAAGTCAGGATCCTGACGCCTAACCTACTGAGTCACCCAGGTGCCCTGAACTTTTATTTTTAAAAGTGAGTGAAAGTAAAGGAGACTACATCCTACGGAAAGACTCGGGTCCCTGTCCTGGCTCTGCCCTAAATATCTGGGCGAGCTTGGGAAAGTTACTATGCTCCTCTGGACCTCAGGCTCCTCACCTGCAAAGTGAGTGTGGGAACAGCCGAGTTGAGTAACTACCTGATGCTAACTTTGCTCACGAATTTCCAGCTGCTTTCATGTGGCGTCCTCTCAGTGATTTCCCACTACAGGATGATGAAAAAAGTGATAGTCGGGCTGTGCAAATAGGAGCAAGAGCCCTATGAGTCTGTTAAGAACTGAAGGGGGACAAGGGAAGGAGGGAGAAGGTGCAGGTGAGAAGTGAGTAGCCTGCCCTCCTCACGCTGTCCTGTGAAACTGAGGAAGACATGGCAAACCCTAGACTTGGTCATCTCCAATTTCTGCATTTTGGGGGCTATCTAGCAAGACACCAGACCCAGTATGTGAACAAGGTTATATTTTCTCTCTTTTTATTAAGTTTATTTACCTTTGAGAGAGAGAGGGAGCGTGAATGGGAGAGGGGCAGAGGAGACAGAGAATCCCAAGCAGACTCCGCACTGTTAGCGCAGAGCCCAATGTGGGGCTTGAACTCACAAACTGTGAGATCAACCTGAGTCAAAGTCAAGAGTTGGACGCTTAACTGACTGAGCCACCCAGGTGCCCCTACATTTTCTCTTTTCAATGTATTGCTTTCTGAGTAAACAGGGCCAGGGAAGTCTCTGAGGCAATCCAACAATCATTTAAAAGCCAATAAGGCGAGAGTAGAGGCCCACACATGCCGGCTTCCAGCAAAGTTTTGAGATATACCCCTTGCTTACACAAAATTATGGAAATACAGATAGTAACTAAATATGCAATGTCATTTTTACAGGGCTTTCTTTTTCCATAGTAAGTCCATGGCATTTTTATGAATCTTTTTTATGAAGCAAAGAATCCTCACGTGGTTTAACAATTTGGCCCATTTTGGTTCCATATATCGAGTTTAGCTTCAGTGCATCTTTTCGAAGCAGCCCATTTAGTCTGCAGCCATCTTCCTTGGATATGCCACTGATTCAGATTTGATGGGAAGGGGCAGGTCAGGATATGGCAGGGAGGGGAAAATCACGGAGATGGATAATTGCCTATGCACTTGCTAGGTTCTAATGCTGCTGGACAAAAATGTAGCGCCGCGGAAATGTGTGACCTCAGAAAGCATCACTGGGATAGAATTTCAGCTCCAGGATTTGGGTGGCGTGGGGACTTTAGGAGTTGTGCCGGAGGACTCTTAAAGCCATGTTTGCGTGGTAGTTCATACTGGATTGAAGAGTGTCAATCCACTATGTCCTTTGGAGGGAGAAGCTGTTGAAAATTATGGTAATGGCCTGCAGGCCCCTTCTAGGCAATCACCATTGTCATAGTATCACCATCCCTTCTCCAGTGACAACCATTAGCACAGTTTGAAGAGGAAAATGGCCCCCAGAGCAGCCCTGCAAGATTGGGTTGTCACATTGAAGATACTGGACAGGCAGACAGAGGTCGTGAGTTCCTCACATTACTTTTGCCTTTGCTGGAGAAGACCGAGGGCTGCGGGGGAGGCCCTTTCCCAGCTTTTTCCAGGTCCTTCCTAGCCCCTTCCTAGGATAATCATTGTCCTGCCGAGACCTCTAGTGGCCATATTGGTAACTGCCGGTATCTAAGAAAAGCAGGGACCAAACAGCCTGTGGGCTGCATGCATGTCCATGGTGGTCTGTGGAGGGCGCAGCCTGACGCACGTTAAAGATGGTGCATCTTGCTCCATAGATGGAGCATCTGTGGCCTGAGACCCCTGAAATACCAGCCTGGAGGCCTGGTGGCCTGTCACCATGTGAACACGTCCAGAGGGCTGTTAGCCATGTGATGAGGACTTAGGTTTCTTTTGTGCAGGGGTTATTCCAGCTTAGATCTGGGACCAACTGGAAGTGCTAGCCTTGGCTGATCCTTCCTGTCCTGCCCTAGAACAGACTGGTAGCTCCATTTTCACCTGAAACCAAACTGACCTCCCTAGAGTCTGAAAAGCCAGCCACCAGAAGCCTGATAAACACACCAACCCACATTTGCTCTCTGAGGTCCTAGTGTAGACTGGCCTGGCTTGGGGGCCTTCCCAGGCATTCACCTCCCAGAGGGACAGGGAACAAGCCCTCCGCCACCACTGCCTCCCACACTGTGATCCTCAGAGCTTCCCAAGAACGGTAAGTAGGTTACCCCTGACAGACGCAAGGCTAAATTGTTTTAATTGTTCTAACCCAGTGGTGTTCTCGAGGTGTGGTCCCCAGACCGGCAGCATCAGCGTCACTCCGGAACTTAGAAGTGCAGCTTCTCAGGCCCTGCCCCAGACCTGCCGAATCAGAAACTCTGTGAAGGGGGCCCAGCCATCCTGGTTTTACAAGGCCTCCGGGTGATCCTGAGGCCTCCTCAGATTTGAAAACCACCACTTCAAGCATTGATTCATAACTGTCAATTTATACGTGGTTACAAACTCTCAGCTTATGTAAAATGTAGATTCTGACCCCTTACCCATGGAGTTTTATTTAGTCGTTCTGCAGTGGGGATGCAGACCTCTGGTTTTATACCATCATTCCATGTAATCCTGATGTGGATGGTCCACCGACCACCATTTTGAGAAATTCTCCAGAAAGAGTAAGGCCATCTTTCACTAGCACAGATTCACTTCCTCTTTTGACCTAGAGATAAATATTGTCTTCACATCTCACTGAAAGGGATCTCAGTAAGTAGATCAGCGTACTCCAGGTCTTTTGTCTTGTTCCCTTGACGAATTAATTTTTGCTCCTATGGTGAGCAATCTGTATCATAATCCAAAAGTGAAATCTGTCTCTGGAACGTCATGTTAATTACTGAGCAAACAATAAGAACAGGAAGCCTGTGGCTGCTTACGAGTCTGGGGTGGCATGCCAGGGCCCACCAAGAAGCTGTGCGTCACCTCTAGGCCGTGAACCTATCAGATAGCAAGTCGCCTTTCTTCTCACTTCTTGAGTGAGACATTTAATGGTGCTACGAGGCTAGTTCATTATACTACTGTCAGGAAGAAAGAATTTTCAAAACTTGAGGTTATGAATACACTTGGCTCATGCAGCCTCTGCGCTGATCACCCTGGAAGCATAGAGTTAATTTCTGTGAAGTTTCTCCTGAATGAAATCAGGAGATTTCAGCTCTCCTCAACACAACTCTAAGCCCTACTGGGAACTCCAGAAAAGGATTTGCCATTGTTTGCTGTCCCATTTCACTCCCCAGCCCAGTTCTTTCCAGAGCACCCACACTTTTTCAGGGAGCACTAATTCTTTGGGATGTGTTCTGAGAAGACTAATATGCAGAGTCATATTTTCAAGGATATGCTGAGCAGAGCAGGAGACTTGGAAAAGACACTCTTTGTCACCGTCCAGGATTCATAGTCATTGTCTCCAGATATTGTCTGCTAGGGGGCAGTAGGTTAATCAGGTCAAGCTTCTATTTCCAATATGTTGGGGCCACGCGCTGATTCCCTTCCTTCCCTCCATCCTTCCATCGTCTTCCCCTTATCCATTCTCCATGCTCCCTTTCCCATATTTTCTACGCTTCTGTGACTTTCTGTAGCTTTTCCCCTCCCTTTCTCTCCCTTCTTCTTGCTGGGCCTCCCTTAATCCTGGAAAGCAGGCACCCACCCCACCAAGGAGCTCAAGGGCCATACCAGCATTGGCTGTTGGAGCCACATGCATTCTGCCTGGCAGGGACTGCCCCCTTAATTTACTGTAGAGCATAATTAAAAGACAGATTTCCCATCTCCCCTCACTCAGAGAGAGGAAGAGAGAGAGAGAGAGAGAAAGAAGCAAGAAAGAGAAGAGCAGCAAAGGAAAACCCAAAAAGAAGCCACAAGTGATGTTGAATTTTAAACTTACTTTGTGTCCAGAAGGAGTGCAGCCCACACCTCCAGCAGCAGGGGTCGGGTCAAAGCACTATACTTAGAATCCTGAGTGGGCAGGGAAGAAATAAGGACACTATTAAGAGAAGAGAAGGCTTTGCCTGAGGAACAAATCCGCTCTTCACAGAACTGTCCGTCGGTTAGGGGGGATCCTGTTGGGCTCAAGGAATGGGCTGGCCTTGCTGACACAGGTTCTGACTCTCCTCTGGCTTGCTTGCTCTTTGCTCCTGCACCCAGCTTTTTGCCGGCAACAAGAGTGCATGACCGGTGTGGTCCTACAGGGTCCCAAGCTCTGAAGGGCCCGGTGCTTGGGGTTTAATGCTGTGCAGCCACAGTCTTGAAACTGTGTTTTGTAAGTGAAATCTGATGGGACAATGGAGCCTTGGAACATGCAAGGAGGGTGGGGGGCTTGGAGACTGCTTATGGTGCCTTGTTTCCTGCTGCCTTCCCCCAGTACCTCTCCCGCCCCCATCACATGTCCCCAGCTGGTGGGGGAGGGAAGCGGGAGGGTTCTCAGCCCACTTTTCTATCCCCTGGAACCTGGGCCCTGCCCAGCCTCCCCTCCTTGTGCCTTCCCAGTGACCACTGCCACCTTCTGTCCCAGGAAGGGCCAGTGCATGGGTGGGGAAGGTCCTGGTTGGGTGTGCACCTGTCCTGTGGCACTTTGGGGCAGGACATAGCAGTGGCCACCTGGCCCAGGGTGGCAGTGTTGCAACGTGTCTGGTGGATATTGGGCAGGAGGCCACAACTCAGTAAGGGGCGATCCTATCGCTGACTCGTGATCCTGTTACCTAGCACAGAGGTGGCAATACCCTGGGGGGTAACCTATCCACCATTGGTTGGGGATACCACTTGTCAAAAGGGGAGAGTCCCCAAGGCCTGCTTCAAGCCAGGGAACAATGTGTCGGCACATCAGCTGGTGGGAGGGATAATCCCAGCAGGCATCAGGCCTAAGTGGGCACACAGGGCAAGGGCCCCTAAGCACCTGTGAGATGCTCCCAGCCGGCTTTCTCGAGCCCATTCTGTGCCTAGGGGAACCAGCTCTTCTTTCCCAACCTTCCTGAAACTGTGTTAGCATTTTCTGGCCAGTTCAAGGCATCCTCCTGGAGCAAGATACAAATTGTGTGATTTCAGTGATCACACAAACAAGTTAAATGCTCTGACATTGACATTTACAACTAGCACTGCACAATGTAATAATAGATGATAAAATGCATGCTAATAATGAAAAACTTTAACTTTATTTACCTAGAGTGACATTACATAGCAAAAAAAAAGGCCCCATGACTAGTGGTTGCACACCAGTATGAATGTATTTAATACAACCAACCTGTATACCTCGAACGATACAAAATGTGGGGTGCGCGGGTGGCTCGGCCGGTTAAGCTTCTGACTCTTGGCTTCAGGTCAGGTCAGGAACTCATGGATTCATGAGTTCGAGTCCCATGTCAGGCTCTGCTCTGGCAGTGTGGAGCCTGCTTGGGATTCTCTTTCTCCCTCTCTCTCTGCCCCTCCCCCACTTGCATTATCTCTGTTTCTTTTTCTTTTTTTTTTTTTTTTTTTTTGATGTTTTATTTATGTTTGAGACAGAGATAGAGCGTGAGTGGGAAAGAGGCAGAGAGAAAGGAGACACAGAATCCAAAGCAGGCTCCAGGCTCTGAGCTGTCAGCACAGAACCCAATGTAGTGCTAGAACCCATGAACTGTGAGATCATGACCTGAGCTGAAGTCAGATGATTACTGAGCCACCCAGGCACACCTCTGTCTGTCTCAAAAGAAATAAATAAACTTTTTTAAAATGTACAAAATGTACCTGTAATGCATAAATACAAAAAAGGTTAAGAGGGCAAATTTTATGTTATACACATTTTACAGTAAGAAAAAGTAAACGCAAGCAAAAACCATGACAAGGCAAGAGAAAGACCACAAGAAAAAAGGAAAAAGCTTTGTATTGTAATGCCTTTAATGGCACTTTTTCCTCGCTTTCTGAACAATTTTCATCTAGCCCTGGGCCTGTAAGTTGTGCAACTGGTTGCCCGTACCTCACCGTCTCCCCTGACCGGGAGATAATCAGATTCTTACACAGCGTTACAGGTGAAATTCTACGCCTGTGGGGAGAAAACGTTTCCAATCTGTGACTGAAGGTAATTTCCACCTTAGTATCCATTCATCTACAGGAGAAAAAAAAAAAGGAGGAAATGTAAAAGTTCAAAAAAAACACAAAGATTCTTATGTTTGGATGAGTACCCATCACCTGTCTAGGTGATCCATCCATACCCAGGGCAGTGTGAGGTTCCGTGGTGAGGTCAATTCATTCATTATGAGTGACCCTCTTCAAGAGCGTGGTTTCTCACACTCAGTACAATCGTCTGCACTTCCAGAATATTGCAAATTATTTAAGTAATTTATCACCATCCTGTCTGAAGTCTGGCACCTCATAAGATAATTGGTAAGCTTGTGGCTTCTCATAGCTTTAATGTGAAAAAGAAGAATAAAGCAGATTTAAGTGCAGAAAATATCATTTCTGAAGCACCTTTTGTCTAAGTAAAATTTCTGGGGCTACTTTTTAAATGAAATTTTTTTAAAAAGGGTGCCCGGATGGCTCAGTCAGTTAAGCGTCCGACTTGGGCTCAGATCATGATCTTTCGTTTACGGGTTCAAGCCCTGCGTCAGGCTCTGTGCTGACAGCTCAGAGCCTAGAGCCTGCTTCAGATTCTGTCTCCCTCTCTCTCTCTCTCTCTGCCCCTCCCTGTCTCTCTCTCTCTGTCAAAAATAAATAAACATTAAAAAAAATTTTAAGAGATTTTAAAAAGAGAGAGTATAGCAACATGACCCTTGCTTGCAAGTTAAGAAAACTTTACCTAAACTGAGGTTGCTATGGCTTATAAATTCCCCATAATTACTCTCCATTGACTGGTAACGTATCCACCTAAACACACCTTTCTTTGCACTCTTGTGAACCTCAGTAAGCTCTTTAGGCAGGCGTGGGAAGCTTAATGTATTTCCTGTGAAATCGTACCATTCTCCTTGATCAGCTTATCCCAGCTTTATAAATTGAAAAAATTTCATTCCTGGCATCAACAGCCTGTTAAATTGGTTCTGATTAATAATTGAATCTTAAGACCCTTTCAAGGCAACATTCACAACAACAGATTAGTAAGGGGGGGGGGGGGGGGGGCGGGGAGTTGATGCCAGGTGGCACCGTGTGGCGATGGAACAGACTGATGACCTCAGATGGAGGTTAAATGCAAAGTCCAGACTCTGGGGGAGTTTAATTCCTTAGAAAAATCATGGAAATGCACAGAAACTTCTCCCCTGCCAAGTGATGGGCCTAGCATTTATGTCCTAGTAATAGACTTTTAATGCTGATCTGGATGCATTCTTCTTGGATTTGGAGTATGCTGTGGTCCACATTATGCTCTCTTAGATTTTGAATTATTTATATTGGCAGCGCAGCATATTTCTTCCTTAATCCTGAAGGCGAAAATACAGTCCTCCTGAAATGTCAGACTGAGAAACAGATAGGCTCCTACCTTAACAATCTGAAAGTAGAACCCTTCTGGATGATTTCCAGGCATAGAGTGTGTCCAGAGGACTCTAGATCTGTATGCCAAATCCTTTAAGCGTGTCTATGCTTGCTCAACACCATATTCTCCCAGCCCCATCTATGAACTGAAGGTAATTTCAATCCTAGTATTCTTTCGCCCATTGGAGAAAAAAGAAGGAACCATAAAAGTAAAAGACCACACAAATTCTAGCTTCTAGATGAGCAGCCGTCACATTTTTAAGCAACATTTTTAAGAGCTTCTCAACAGAGGCCTTCAGACTGCCCTGAAGTGTTGCATCAGAACTACCTGGGAGACTGCTTAAAATGCCAGAGGGGCGGGGCACCTGGGCTACTCAGTGGGTTAAGCGGCTAAGGGTTTGCCTTTGGCTCAGGTCATGATCTCAGGGCTCGTGGGTTCAAGCCCCGCATGGGGCTCTGTGTTGACAGCATGGAGACCACTTGGGATTCTCTCTCCTCTCTCTGCCCCTACCCTGCTTATGCTCACTCGCTCTCATTCTCTCTCTCTCTCAGAATAGGCAAATAAACTTAAAAATAATTTTTAAAAATAATAATAAAATGCCAAACAGGCACCTGAGTGGCTCAGTCAGTTAAGCATCCAACTCTTGATTTTGGCTCAGGTCATGATCTCAGGGTTCATGAGTTCGGGCCCTGCCTCAGGCTCTGTGCTGACCGTGCAGAGTCTGCTTAGATTGTCTCTCTCTCCCTCTCTGCCCATCCCAAGCTTGTTCTCTCTCTCTCTGTCTCTCAAAATAAATAAATTAAAACTATAGAATAAAATAAAATAAAAATAAAATGCTGAAGACAACCCTCTTCCCAGATCTTCAGATTCTGACTCTGAGAATTTTCAAGTTAACCCAGGAACTCTTATGTAAAATTTGAGAGCTACTGACCTCCAGACACTTTGATTAATTTCAGTGAATTATTTGGTTCCAAAACTGAAGGGTCCAACAATTCTATTGCATACATGGGAACCTGTAAATACTTGCTTCGTAAGACTAGTTTGTGTGTTTTGCAATTCCCAGAGGGTAAGAGCAAATTTCTTTCAACATTCACTCTTTGTCTAAGCATGTGTTGAGGAGGTACTATGACATGGGCACTGCACTAGGTTCTAGAAATTCCCTGACCCTCACAGCTTCTCTATGAGCAGTAACACTCTGCATGTTTGGTATGTTTAGGAAGACCCCAGGCTGCAAGAGAGGGATGAGAAGTGAATCCTAAGATTAGGCAAAAAGATGGCGCCTGGGTGACTCAGTTGGTTACGTGTCTGACTTTGGCTCAGGTCATGATCTCACAGTTCATGAGTTCATGACCAGCTCTCTGCTGTCAGTACAGAGCCCACTTCGGGCCCTCTGTCCTCCTCTCTTTCTGTCCCTCCCCTACTCTCACTCTCTCTCTCTCTCTGTCAAAAATAAACATTAAAAAAAGATTAAGCCTAAAGGTAGTGTTGACAGCAGAGTGATTCCCAGCTCCCTTACATTACTGTGATTTTGCTGTGTGCCGGGGGCTTTGCCTATATTGTTTCATTTCATCCTCACAGTGATCTGTGAAGCAAGTACGAATATATCGTCCCCGTTTTATAGACGACAATACGATAGCTCAGTGAGGCTATTCAACTAGAAAGCAGCGGAACAGGGATTCCCTGCCAGCAGTCTGCTTCTAGAACGCAGCCTCTTATTTAACACTGTTCCAGCCCTCGGAGTAGTTTACCTTTCCCTAAGAAGACGGAAACCAGGAGGTGATACTATCAGATGTGAATATTTTATACTACCACGTGGCCACCTAATTTCAAATCCACTGGTGATTCCTTCTATATTAAATCCCTGAAGCATGTGTGTATGCCAGGCTCTGGGGATACAAGACAAATAGATGTGTGCTTCAAGAGACGCCCGATTACCAGGTCATTCAGTCAGATAGAAAGTCTAGAATTACAACTGAGAATCCCCAACTTCCTTGAGCAATCTTAAGGCCACTTAGCTGCCTGGCCTGCCTTTCTAAAATTCTCCTAGGAAAAGGAGCCCCACCTCCCACTGCATTATTGTGATGTCAGAATAACTCTGCCAGTTTGGCTGGTCTTACTCCAGCGAAACCACTCCTGGGGGGCAGTAAATTTGGAACCGAATCCTCTTTGTCATGCCATCTGGAGAATTAGCATGTTTTAACACCTTTCAACATGTTAAACTCAGTCTTTTTCTTCTTTCTGAATGCTGGTAAAAATTTCCTGGGCTCCCAAGACTGGCCCCTTCTGTGTAATCCCCAATAATAAAGAGCAAAGCTGTGCACTAGAACAGCAGAGCGGTTTCTAGCTGAAGGTTCTGCAGGAGAGAAATAGGGCATGTGGTTTGCAGTCATTACCATGTAGCGGCTTCTGTGGCAGTTAAAGTCATGTTGAAATAAGTTGGTAAATTCTAGCTGTGTCCCAGGCTACTTCCTGCTGTGAAGGCCGAATACAATCCAGAATATCTTACTGTCAGTCTGAAACTGCCTAAAAATATCTTGAAGACCCCACAGACTTGCTCTGAAAGCTAACATTGCAGACATCTTTCACCCAAACCAATCAATCTGGAAGAATGTTCCTCAGCCCCTTTTACATTACGGACATTACAGGGGCTCCACTCCTGCAGGAGACTTGCTTAGGGGCTCTGTTACGGGCTCAGATCTTACAGCAAACACAACTCACGGGCCTCCCAGCCCCTCACAATTTGGTCCTCAAAAGCAAAGCTATCTCCAGAGACCCCTTCCCAAATATAAATATGGACAGAGAATGTGTCTTGCTCTGCCCTGCTTAGATTTTGCCAGCACCCCAAACTGCTTCCCCTCACTTCAAGAACCTTCGATCCAGGATTCTCCATTCCTAGGTAGCCGAGCATTGCTGGAGAAAGACTCCACACCTGGTGATGCATCTTCTGCACGTCCATACGACTTACCTCTGCTGAGCATTCCTGGCCAGATGCTGCCTCCTTCATTCATTCCTAGCTCACCCTTCATGCCTCCCTCCCACACGTGGTTCCAAACCTCCTCCTCTTTGTTCAACTCTGCAACACACCCCCACCCTCTGTGGACCCCACCAGCCCCTCCGGGAGATGAAGCTCATCCAATGTCAACTTCAAATTCTTTCTTGTCCACCCCAAATCTTTTCTTTATCGTCACCCTATTTTTATTCAATCATCTCTGTCTCTTTCCTTTTTATGTCCCAGAGACTACTTTCCATCCTCCTACTCAGCCCGGGGAACCACTATTCTGCTTTCTGTCTCTGTGATTTTTTTTTAATCATTTAATTTTATTTCGTTGTGTTTTTCATCATGATAAGTATACTCTTTAATCCTCATCCCCCATTTCCTCCATCCCCTCTCCACCACCTCCTCTTTGGTAACCAACAGTTCTCTATAGTTAAGAATCTGCTTCTTGGTTTGTCTCTCTCTTTTTTCCTTTGCTCATTTGTTTTGATTCTTAAATTCCACATATGAGTGAGAACATATGGTATTTGTCTTTCTCTGACTTATTTCACTCAGCATTATACTCTCTAGTGCTATCCATGTTGTTGCAAATAGAAAGATTTCATTCTTTTTTATAGCTAAATAATATTCCAGTGTGTGGGGGTGCACGCACTCACACACACATACATCTTCTTTATCCATTCATCTTTCAATGAACATTTGGGTTGCCTCCATAGTTTGCCTATTGTAAATAATACTGCAGTAAACATAGGGTTGCATGTATCCCTTTAAATTGGTGTTTTTATTTTTGGAGGAGAGGGGGTAAACATCCAAACTGTGATTCCTGGATGATAGGTAGTTCTATTTTTAACGTTCTGAGGAAACTCCATACTGTTTTCCACAGTGGCTGCACCAATTTGCATTCCCACCAACAGCATATGAGGGTTCCTTTTTCTCCATGTCCTATCAGCACTTGTTGTTTCTTGTGTTTTTTATTTTACCCATTCTGACAGGTGTGAGGTGATATCTCATGGTAGTTTCAATTTGCATTTCCCTGATGATGAGTGATCTTTTCGTGTGTGTGTTGGCCATCTGTATGTCTTCTTTGGAGAAATATCTGTTCATGTCTTCCTTTTAATTGGGTTGTTTGTTTTTTGAGTATTGTATCAGTTGTATCAGTTCTTTATGTATTTCAAATACTAACCCTTTACTGGATATGCCATTTGCAAATATCCTCTCCCATTCCATAGGTTGCCTTTTAGTTTTGTTATTTCCCTTGCTGTGCAAAAATGCTTTATTTTGATGTAGTCCCAATAGTTAACTTTTGCTTTTATTTCCCTTGCCTCAAGAGACATATCCAGAAAAATGTTATTATTGCCAATATCAGAGAGATTACTGCCTGTGCTCTCTTCAAGGATTTCTATGGTTTCAGGTCTCATATTTAGATCATTGATCCATTTTGAGTTTATTTTTGTATATGGTGAAAGAAAGTGGTCCAGTTTCATTCTTCGTCATGTCCAGTTGTCCCAACACCATTTGTTGAATAGACTATCTTTTCCCCATTGTATATTCACTACTCCTTTGTCAAAGATTAATTGACCATATAATTGTGGGTTTATTTCTGGGTTTTCTGTTCTATTCCATTTATCTAAGTGTTTTTTTTTTCATGCCAGTACCATACTGTTTTAATTACTATTGCTTTGTAATATAGCTTGAAATCTGGAATTGTGATACCTCCAGTTTTGTTGTTCTTTTTCAAGATTTCTTTGGCTATTCTGGGTCTTTTGTGAGTCCATACAAATTTTAGGATTGTTTGTTCTAGTTCTATGAAAAGTGCTATTGGTATTTTGATAGAGATTGCATTAAATCTGTAGATTGCTTTGGGGAGTATGGACATTTTCACAATATTCTTTCAATCCATAACATGGAATGTCCCTTTCTTTGTGTCACCTTGAATTTCTTTCATCAGTGTCTTACAGTTTTCAGAGTATAGGTCTTACCTTGTTGGTTAAGTTTATTCCTAGATATCTTATTATTTTTGGTACAATTATAAATGGGATTATGTTTTTAATTTCACTTTCTGCTACTTCATTATTAGTGTACAGGGATGCAATAGGTTTCTGTGCATTGATTTTTTTATCCTGAAACTTTACTAAATTTATCAATTCTAGTAAACTTTTGGTGGAGTCTATGGTTTTCTATATATCGTATCATGTTATCTGCAAATAGAGTTTAACTTCCTCCTTACCAATTTGAATGCCTTTTATTTCTTTATTTTGTCTGGTTGCTGTGGGTAGAGCTTCCAGTACTATGTGGAATAAAAGTGGTAAGAGTGGACATCCTTGTTCCCTTCCTGACCATAGGGGAAAAGCTCTTAGTTTTTCCGCATTAAGTATAATGTTTGCTGTGTGGTTTTCTTTTCTTTCTTTCTTTTTTTTTTTTTTTTTTAGTGTTAATTTATGTATTAGAGGGTGGGGGGTGGGAACATAAGCAGGGAAGGAGAAAGCACAGAGAGGAAGAGAGAATCCTAAGCAGGCTCCATGCTGTCAGCACAGAGCCTGATGCAGGGCTCAATCCCACGAACCATGAGATCATGACCTGAGCCAAAATCAAATGTCGGACACTTAACTGACTGAGCCACCCAGGTGCCCCTGCTGTGTGGTTTTCATATAAGGTCTTTATTATGTTGAGATATGTTCCCTCTAGACCTATTTTGCAGAGGGTTTTTATCATGAAAGGATATTGTACTTTATGAAATGCTTTTTCTGCATCTATCGAAATGATCATATCAGTTTTTATCCTTTCTCGTATTGATATGAGATATCATGTTGATTGTTTTATGACTGTTAGCCCACCCTTACATCCGAGGAATACATCCCACTTAATAGTGGTGAGTGATTTTTTAATATATTATTGGAATCAGTTTGTTCATCTTTTTTTGAGGACTTTTACATCTATATTCAAATGAATATATGAAAGATATTGGCCTGTAGTTCTCTTTTTTGTGGTGTCTTTATCTGGTTTTGGTACCAAGGTGATACTGGCCTCATAGAATGAATTTGGAAGTTTTCCTTTCTCTTGTATTTTTTGGAATTGTTTAAGAAGAATGAGTATTAACTTTTCTTTGAGTGTTTGGTAGAATTCAACTGTGAAGCCGTCTAGTCCTGCACTTT
Source organism: Leopardus geoffroyi (assembly GCF_018350155.1). Classification (NCBI taxonomy): domain Eukaryota; kingdom Metazoa; phylum Chordata; class Mammalia; order Carnivora; family Felidae; genus Leopardus; species Leopardus geoffroyi. Next base: position 80,155,019 of record NC_059331.1, on the reverse strand, counting down.
TTTTGTGGGGGGAACTTTTTGATTAGTCATTCGATTTCATTGTTGGTGATTGGTCTGCTCAAATTGGTAGGTTATATGTTTCTAGGAATTTATCCATTTCTTCTAAGTTGTCCAATTTGTTGGCATATAGTTTTCATAATATTCTGTTAAAATTGCTTGTATTTCTTTGGTGTTTGTTGTTATTTCTCCTTTTTTATTAGTAATTTGGCTTGTGTCCTCTCTCTCTTTTTAAATGAGTCTTTCTACAGTTTATCAATTTTGCTGATCTTTTCAAAGAACCAGTTTCATTGATCTGTTCTGTTGTTTGTTTTTTAGTTTCTTTACCATTTATTTCCACTCTAATCTTTATTATTTCCTTTCTTTTCCTAGATTTGGACTTATATTCTTTTTTCTAGCTCCTTTAGGTGTAAGGTTAGGTTGTTTGAGTTTTTTCTTGCTTCTTGAGGTAGAACTGTGTGGCTCTGTCTCTATGATTTTGACTGTGTCTCATATAAGTGGGATGGAGTCTCAAATAAGTGGATACAGTATTTATCTTCTTGTGACTGGTTTATTTCTCTTAGCATAGCAACTTTAAGGTCCATCCATGTTTTTTTTTAATGTTTATTTATTTTTGAGAGAGAGAGAGTGTGAGCAGGGGAGAGGCAGAGAGAGAGGGAGACACAGAATCGAAGCAGGGTCCAGGCTTTGAGCTGTCAGCACAGAGCCCAACATGGGGCTCGAACCCACAAACTGTGAGATCATGACCTGAGCCGAAGTCGGACGCTCAACCAACGAGCCACCCAGGCACCCTGAGGTCCATCCATGTTGTAGCGTGTGTCAGGATTTCCTTTTTTAAAGCTGAATAATATTTTATCATATCTATGCCACATTTTGCTTATCCATTCATCCACTGATAGACACTTGAGTTGCTTCCACATTTTAAGTATTGTTCTTCCTGAGTCCTTAATCACCTCTCCTTTTACTACTCTGGAGTGTAGTCTATCAGTTACTTTCTTTTTCCCCCACAGTGAAACCCTTTTTTCTCCATTGGCATCTTCCCTTCAACTCTAAGTGCGCTCAAGACCATGACTTGCACCTTCTGCATCATGAGCTTTTACTCTTTCTCTTGCCCTTTCATCGCTACCATTTCATTTTTAAAACTAATCTGTTCCTGGAGCTTCTACTTCCACACTACCTATTCACTCTTTCTGACAAAAAAAAAAAGTTATTGCGAATACTTCCTACGTTCAAAAACTTATAAATAATCGTGTGACGGACACCTATTTACTTACCATTTCTCTTGGAAAAAAGCATTACCAATAGACCCCCTTCAGAGTTGGACTAGGATTTAATCTTGCGACTAATGTTCCACCACTATCCCCCCAAGGCACCCCTCGACACACAAACATACACACACACACAACCTGTTTTCTCAAACCTTCTCTGAACCTTACTTGGCCCTTCTCCTTGGAACTATAGCCTTCCTTGCCTACCATGACATCATTCCTAATTGTGAACCATTAGACCTCCTTCCTTGAAAATCAGGAACAAGAGAAGATGCCTCCACCATCACTGCCATTAAAACATTATGTTGAAGGTCCTAGCTAGAGAGATAAGACAAGAAAATAAATAAGAGATGTAAGAATTGCACAAGAAGTAACAAAATTTCATTACTCACAGAAGGTATGATTATCTTTACATAAAATTTAAGAATATCTATTGACAAACTACTAGAACCAATAAAATGGTGCAGCAACATTTCTTGAACATATAATCAATATGCAAAAATTAATAGTGTGCTTGTCTACCAACAACAATCATTCAAAACCTGGGTGCCTGGGTGGCTCAGTCAGTTAAACATACAGCTTAAGCTGTAAGCAAATATAGTATCAAAAACATTTTACCCACCTAAGAGAACGTGGGACAGATAGAAAGGGCATAAGACAGATCTGAGTTTGATACCTATAGCTTAGAATTTATATGACTTTGGGAGATTTATTTAACCATATCCTTTTCTCCTCTGTAAAATGAGCAGTCATGTCTACCTCAAGGAGGTTGTGTGAGGGTTGAGCCTTAGGGGTTGGGGGACACAACCAGACCCCAGCAGGAAAAACACGGCACCTTCCAAGAGGGTAACTTAGGAATGTTTAATGAAGCAACTGTTAGGGAGCCAGAGGGAGCCATTACCTGCGGGAGTGGTGACCAAAAGCTGGAGAGAAGTGTAACTTGCCCTCTCAGCACCGGCTGTGGGAGGGGACCCCCAGCTTGCAGCCCCAAGCAAGGAAGGCACTCGAGCTCTTTCTGCTTCCATCCCCCCCCCCCCACCCCGCCCCGCCTCCTGCTGTTTGTTCCTGTGGCTGAAGCCTGAAGGCAAAATAGCCCAGCTGTTGCAGTCTAGACAGAGCCCCGTGGAGGAGGTTGGGGAATGGTGCTGGAGGGGCAAGCAGAGTGTTTCACAGATCTCAGTCTCCTTCCTGGCTCCCACCAGGTGCATTTTGCTCATCAAGCGATGCTGCTTTGTAAATCGGAGATGTTTTAGGCACTCTTAGACCTTTTCAAAAAGGCTCCATTCACAGGGCATTCATTTTTTTTATTTGGTCCCCGTAGCGCTTTATTAGGTAAATGGGGCAGGTGGTATTATACTGAAGCTTGAGATTAATGTCTTTTCAAAGACCACAGTAGGTCCAAGGCTATAGCCCAGATTCATGAGATTTGCAGGAAGCTGCAGAGACACAGACGCTGACAGAGGTTGTTTGACCATGAACGCTTTGAGTGAACTACTGGATCCTAAACGTGACCGGCAGTCAGCTACTTCCACTGGGGAGAAAGTCGTACCTCCAGAAAAAGGTGTAAAATAAAGTATAGATGGGCGTGTGTAACATATATGCATTTATCTATCTACATTTGACTTATAAGGAAGGATATACATACAACAAAAGATACATATATTGGGAGGTTTTTTTTAAGATTTTATTTTTAAGTAATCTCCACACCGAATGTGGGGCTTGAACCCCGAGATCAAGAGTTGCCTATTCTATTGACTGAGCCAGCCAGGTGCCCCCAGAGTGTAACATTTAAAGTATACGTCAGTGAAGATGATTCTGGAAGAGGAGAAGCTGAGGTAATGTCCCAGCATAAAGCTTCCTGGTGTTCTAATGTGGTCCACAGTGACCTCAGGGAATCTAAGGGAAGAGGAGAGAGAGTTCCTACCAAGACCAACCTTCCGGCTTAGCATTTCTGCCAGGCGGGCTTTTGATTGGCACAGAATCTGGAAGTTGTTCTCTCCATCAAGGTCTGCAATGAATGCCAGGGTCCAACAGGACTGATGGAGGGAACTCCTGGGCTTTGAGGAACAGAGCAGGTGGTAGGGCTGAGGACAGTCTACAGCATTGTAACTTCTCACTCCTGGAGATGGCATGTTCTGCAGGCAGCAGGTTAGAACTGGCTTGGGCCAGTGACGCCTCAGTGCCTCCCTTCCCCCATCTTCCAGCACTTTGTTTTCAACTCTCAAGGGAAAAGGAGACAAACTGACTCAGGGATAAAAAAAAATACTCTCTGTGTTTCACCTCCTTTGAATATAAACTTCAAATACACCTTCCCGGAAATGGCATACGGTGTACCTGCTAGCAGAATCAACCTCTCGCTTTTGCTGGGAGTTACAGACCAGGGTTAGTTAGAGTCCTCTATCCCCTGCGTTTTAATGCAGGCGAAAGGAGATGAGAATGAACTTCAGGGGTGAACCGGAAAGGAATTAATGTAGGAACTGTCACATATTACCACCTCCAAGCACCAAACACTTTAAAACATTACCTCTGGTCATCCTACCTACTACCCTTTGGGTAGATGGAATGACCTCCATTTTATTTTTCAGATAAGAAAATGAGGTTCTGAGATGATAAGCAGTCGTCCAGGGTCACACACAGAGAGAGCTGCATTCCGTCCAGCTTTCTCTGACCCGAAACAGGCTCACAATGCCAGTCCACTCCAGGCAGCAGAAGGCTTGATGCGTGGCCTCTGTGATTTGGAGAAGGGCAGGTCTGGGCTCCCTGGCTGCCTGTGAGATCTTGCCTGGGTCCCCGGCCCTGACTGGGTCCCAGACCCAGTTGCCCCTCGCCCTGCAAAGCTCAAAGCTAGACACACATACGGACCTGCCACACCCTGTGGGGTCAGCTTTTCAGGGAGCTTTAGCCACACCTCCTATTGGCCCTTACAACAACCCAGAAGTAGGAAAAGCCTGATATATAATACTCATTACGGGAGAATCAAAGAGGAAAGCTGCCACACACACACACACACACACACACACACACACACACACACCTACACCCCTACCTGCCCATGTCAGAGCTGGAAGGAGAGTCCAGCTGCTTGGACTGGCCAGTCCTAGGCAAGTATGTGTGGGAAGATGTTGTGCAGCCGAGAAACTGTCTCTAAGCATCCCTACGCTATCTCAGATGTGGACGGCACAGCCCAATCACACTGAGCTGGAGTCATGCTCTGTTAATTGCCCTTCTTCATACTTGGCATACTGGATTCTCCTAATGAGAGCCCTGACCTGCCCCAAAAAGAAATTAAGAATAGCAATGGCTTTGTGCTATTGATTCCAGGTCATAGTTTTCGTTGTTTTCCCTGACCTCCATTTGACTTAATCTCCCTCATCTCAAAATCCTATAAAGTGAACAGTGCAAAAATGATGGGTGAGGAGCTGGATCTTCTGATTGGAGGCATTCTGATTTATTCCCACGGGTGTGCTGAACTGCATTCTGGCCAAACAAAATAGACTCTCTCGCCTGCATTTTTCACGAGCGCCTGCCAACACCTTGTGGTCACTGACCGATCACAAATCAAGCAGCATTTCTAAAACCTCGGTGTTTGTTTCAGTGACATCAAAGGCACCAAAACACAAGTGCTGTGTTTTTAGGGTCCTTTCTCTTATACTGGCTCCTCTCCGGCTGGGATCTGCGTGGCAAAAACCCCAGGCTGCCTCGGTGGCAGCTCATGGTCAAGATGGCAGGGTGCAGCTGAAAAGGCAGCTGACGTTTACTGAATCCCCACTGCACACAAGCCACTGTCCTTCAGTTGTCACCCTTTAGTTGTCACATAACCCCACTGGGCAGGAGTTACTGTCCTCATCATATGGGTGACAACACACACTCAAGAGACATCAGGTAACTGACTCAGGCTCACACTGTGAGTCCCTGGCCAGCCCAGGATTTGAAGCCAGTTCTCTCTGATCACAAAGTCCATTTTCTCTTCCTTCTGCCATACTCACCACTCCATTTCACCCCTGGAAGAATCAGGCACCAAAGTCCATAAACTTGGAAGCAGTCATTCACCATGGGCAAGCAGCCCTGGAGAAGAGGTATCTCGTATTGTGCTGATCAGGTCTCATCCTGATGCAGACAGATGTATTTCTAAGGTTGGGGTGGGGGGGATCTCCATATTTTTTTAAAGAATTTTTTTAATGTTCATTTATTTTTGAGAGAGAGAGAGAAAGACAGAGTGTGAGCAGGGGAGAGGCAGAGAGAGAGGGAGACACAGAATCCGAAGCAGGCTCCAGGCTCTGAGCTGTCAGCACAGAGCCCGATGTGGAGCTCGAACTCACAAACTGTGAGATCATGACCTGAACCAAAGTCAGACACTCAACCAACTGAGACACTCAGGTGCCCCCCAAATCTCCATTTTTTAACTTAGTGCTATTCTTAGTCTTGTCCCTACTGTTCTTTTTCCCACAACCCCGTCCTCATCTGCCCCCTCAGCCTCTATCATTCTCCTTCTCATTTCCAAAATCATCTCTCAACCTCCTTTTTTTCCCTCTTCACTGATTTTTTGCCCAGTCGAGAAATGGGTGGATGGAGTTGCATTTAGCTTATTACCTAACATGTATTCAATCACCTACTCCCTTCCAAGGAGAGACAGACAAGAAAGCCAAGAAGAAAGTGACTTCATGGAGTTTTTCAGCCAGGTGGGGAAGCCAAAGTGGAAAACTCTACCACCCCTAAAGTGCGATGGCCTGTGACAGCAGCAACTTCACCAAAGACTGAAGGCCCCATTTATATATGGAGGAAAGAAGCTCTGGGCGGTTTTTCCATGGACTCTGACTTCTTCCGAGAAGCTCACCCTGAGGCAGATCCGAACTGGACTGCAGGATCTGGGTATCTAGAAGATTCCCCCATCCCCAAATCCACCAGTGTGAAAGATGCACGGTAGCCTCAAAAAAAGATCCTGAAGGAAGGGTCCCACTGTGACCTCTTTTCCTCACCACAGTGAGAGCGGGGGAGGCCCCATATAGACAGTGCAGATGTACCCAGTGCCGGGAGGTCCCTGGGACTAGTTCAGTGTGAACTGGAGCAAGTGACAGCACCTGACTGAGGGGCAGGCTAATGGGCCTCATTTCCCAAGCCACCCACATACTTGGCAAGGTGCCTTAGTCCTCTTTCCAGCCAGTGCAGGTGAAAGCCCTGGGCTGCTTTAACTTGTCAAAAGAAGACAAAGTAGGCGTGTGTGTCTATATGAGTATTTCCGTCAGGTTTATTTGGTCTTCAGCTCATCTTCCAGAAAGGAGTATGTGTCAAGTAAATATGTTAGGAAGATTCTTCTAAAAGAAAAACAGTGGCAGATGATCCTATTGAGGGGGGAAAAAAAAACCACCTGAAACCAGCATGTTAATTTTTCAAATTCTGATTTTTAACAATATTTGAGTGTGCTCATACATTCTCACACACACATCTTCTTTATTATCCCACATTTCCGGAGGGACTTGAGGTACTAACAGCACACTGCCTTTGCAAGCTGGCTTCACAGACTGGGAAGATCCCTAAATGGCGTAAGGGCCCTACAAGGCTTGCGGTTGTGGCCACTTACAAGGCTGGTCCCTGCAGCCCTCAGAAGGTCACGGGAAGGTCTGACAACGCTTGCATGGGAACATGGCGGGCGGGGGTGAGTAGGTGAGCAAGCATTTGGAGATCCCTGATGAAAACTGGCCTGTGGGGCCCTCCCTCACTGACAGAGGCATGCTGGTGGGACCACAGGGTGAGCCCAGAAATGTGACAGGACTCCCAAGACAGGTCATCTGGATATAGCTGGCAGCTGCTCGAATCTTATTCCTCTAACTCTCACTATCACTAAAGTGTTCAAAATATTAACCTCACTCTGGATATTGAATTCATTTGGACAAATCACAATTGATGCCAATTAACTGTACTGAAGAGCATTTTCTTTTAATACTACAATTCACAATTGCACATAATTGCCATCTAATTTATTTGCTTTAAGTAATATTTGATTTCTATAAAAAGAGATGGGAGAGATTTCTGAAGAGTGTCTTTCTGCTGACAGTGTTTTGGGGCCTAGAAGGGAGGCTTTTTACAGTAAGGTCATTCTTTCTTATGTTCAAATGAGTTGGGTGTCAGGAGGCTCTGAGCGTCACAGCACATACGTGTTAATTCGGGCTCATCCATCACCCCTAATTCCATGACATCAAAATCCTGTAGTTTGATGGTTCTTGCAGGGAACACTTTTATACGAATTTTTCTCTCTGTTCATAAGAGAGGCATAAGGGGCGCCTAGGTGGCGCAGTCGGTTAAGCGTCCGACTTCAGCCAGGTCACGATCTCGCGGTCCGTGAGTTCGAGCCCCGCGTCAGGCTCTGGGCTGATGGCTCAGAGCCTGGAGCCTGTTTCGGATTCTGTGTCTCCCTCTCTCTCTGCCCCTCCCCCGTTCATGCTCTGTCTCTCTCTGTCCCCAAAATAAATAAACATTGAAAAAAAAATTTAAAAAAAAAAAAAAGGTAGGCCCTCGCACAAGTGTATACCCAAAATTTGTTTTGGGGGCTGTTCATGTTCCTTTCTCTTTAACTTTTTTTTTTAGAGTGAGTACGCACACATGTGTGCACATGAGTGGGGGGGGGGGGGCAAAGGGAGCCCAATGCAGGGCTTGATCTCATGACCATAATATCATGACCTGAGCCAAGATCAAGAGTCAGACACTCAACAATTAAGCCACCCAGGCACCCCTCATGTTCTTTACTTTGACCTTCTCAGTACCTCCCTGCACCCACCCCAATCACACCTCCTGCCATGCTCCCTCCAGCCCACCAGATGTAAGCCAGCTCCACAGTCGGGAAAATTTACTAGTCCTGAGTTCTGGCAGGTCATTAGAGGCCATCTAGATGAATTAATTCAGAGTAAAATGTTACCTGACTGATAATAGCTCCCAGATAATCCCAGATAATATGGCTATATTTTAACCAAGATCTTCAAAGCTTTAGGTATATTTAATGGTGATGGAAATGTTACTTGCTAGGGGCAGACAGAGGAGATTTTTCAGACCTTAACAAGCCTTTTAGAATTCCTTTTTTTATATAATTTATTTTAACGTTTATTCATTTGTGAGAGGCGGGGAAGCAGAGAGAGAGGCAGACAGAATCCAAAGCAGACTCCAGGCTCTGAGATACCAGCACAGAGCTCAGTGCGAGGCTCGAACTCCCGGACCACAAGATCATGACCTGAGCTGAAGTCGGACGCTCAACCAACTGAGCCACCCAGGCACTCCTAGAATTCTTTAAATTACGTGACAAACAAAAACATCACAACTCCACACACACAATAAAGAGAGGCAGGAGGATTTCCACTTTAGGAAGCTACTGATTCAATCTTTAGTTCAAATATTTATTGATCCCCACTGTGTATCCTACATAGCACCAAAGGCTAGAGATAAATGAAGATGCACTCTAAATTTATGAAAATTTTCCCTCCCCGGTCTCCCTAAAACCATTTGTTTGCATGCTTCTCTCTCCTGCACCAGACTGTGAGCTCCTCCTGGCAGTTCCTTTCCATCCTGGGAGCCCCAATGCCTGGCACAGAGTTTAAACTCAATACTGAATAGATGACTGAAATGAAGAACTCTACAGTCTAATAACATTTGGGGAACACTGGGTTAAAAAGTTTCTTAGACAACTCACAGAATGGGAAAGTCATTTGTAAATTATGTATCTATGAAGGCACTTATATCCAAAATATATAAAGAATTCTGGGGGTGCCTGGGTGGTTCAGTCAATTGAGCATTTGACTCTTGATTTCAGCTCAGGTCATGATCCCCCCAGCTGTGGCATCGAGTCCCACGTCCCACGTCTGTGCTGAACGTGGGGTCTGCTTGAGATTGTCTCACCTCTGTCCCCCTTGCTTGCTCTCTCCCTCTCTCTCAAAAATAATGATAACAATAATAATAATAATAATAATAATAAAAGAAATTACCAAAATATATAAAGAATTCTTAAAACTCAACAATAAAAGGGCAAGCAACCCGGTTAAAAAGTGGACAAAGAATTTCAATAGACATTTCTCCAAACGATAGACACAAGATATACAGATGGCAAATAAGCATATGAGAAACTACTCAACATCATTAATCATGAGAGTAATACGGATCAACCTACGGAGGAGGACCACTTCCAACCCACCATGATAGCTGTGTTCGAAAAGAGAGACAATAACAAGTGGAGAGATTGAAACCCTCCTATATTGTTGATGGGAATGTAAACTGGTGCAGACACTTTGGAAAATAGTTTGGAAATTCCTCAAAAAGTTAACCAGTTGCAGTAGAAGCCAGCAATTCTCCTAGGTATATACCCAAGAGAAACGAAAACATAGGTACACACAAAAACTCCCACAAGAATGTTTAGAGCCTTTAAAAATTTTTTTAGTATTTTTTAAATTTATTTTTGAGAGAGAGACAGAACACTAGTGGGGGAGGGGCAGAGAGAGGGAGACACAGAATCCCAAGCAAGCTCCAGGCTCCAAGCTGTCAGCACAGAGCCCAACACAGGGCTTGAACTTGTGAACCTCAAGATCATGACCTGAGCCGAAGTTGGATGCTCAACCAACTGAGCCAACCAGGCACCCCTAAAATTTTTTTTAATGTTTATTTTTGAGAGAGAGAGAGAGAGACAGAGCACAAGCAGGGGAAGGGCAGAGAGAGGGAGACACAGAATCCCAAGCAGGCTCCAGGCTCTGGGCTGTCAGCAGAGAGTCCGACAAAACTCACAAACCATGAGATCATGACCTGAGCTGAAGTCAGATGCTCAACCAACTGAACCACCCAGGCACCTCCGAATGTCTAGAACATTTAATAGAGCATTATTCATAATAGCCAAAAGGTGGAAACAACCCAAGTAACTATCAGCTAAAGAATTAATAAGCAAAATGAGCTATATTCATACAAAGGAAATTTTTGGCAATAAAAAAAAAAAAAAAAAGAATGAGGCACTGAATCATGTTACAGCATAGATGAACCTTGAAAACGTCCTGCTAATGAAAAGAAACCAGTCCTAAAGGACCACATATTACATGACTTCATTTGTATGAAATGTCCAGAACAGGCAAATCCAGCGAGACAGAAAGTAGATTAGTGTTTCCATGGGCTGGAGAGAGGGGAGAATGGGGAGGTATGGGGTGTTTGTGGTGATGAAAATATTCTACAATTAGCAGTGCTGGTTGCACAATTCTATGAATATACTAAAAAGCAATGAATTGTGTCCTTGAAGAGGTAATTTATGGTATGTGAATTGCATCTCAGTGAAGCTGTTATAAAAAGAAAAGTTTTTTTTCTCCCATAGGACTTCTCAGTGGGTGATAAATCCTCAAGATGGGAGTATGATTTGTGTCATATTTAGGGTTCTCTGCCTGGGACTGAGGGTGTTCTCGAACAGACAACTTTCAGGGCTAAAACCAGGAAAGTCTTAGGCAAACCATGCAATATTGGGGTATGTCGCAAATACTAAAAACCTTTCAGTATTTACCTTAAATTTAACTAGGAATCCTGTATTTGCTAAATCTGGCAACAATACAGTTCACCTAGATCAAGTTGAAGCAGAGGTCTAGAATTAAAATTGATTAAAAATCAAGGAGTGGGGGGGGGGCGGCCCCTGGGTGGTTCAGTCAGTTAAGCATCTGACTCTTGGTTTCGCCTAAGGTCATGATCTCATGGTTTCGTGAGTTCAAGCCCCACATGGGGCTCTGTGCTGACAGTGCAGAGCCTGCTTGGGATTCTCTCTCCCTCTCTCTCTGCTGCTCCCCTGCTCACACTGTCTCTATCTCTCTCAAAAATATACTTTATTAAAAAAAAAATTGAGGAGCGTGCCTGGGTGGCTCAGCAGGCATAGCCCGCTTAAGATATTATCTCTCTCTCTCTCTCTCCCTCTCTCCCCGCTCCCTGTTCCCCACTCCCCTGCTCTAAGAAATTTTTAAAAATTAAAAAATAAAATTGAGGAAGCACCAAAGGAGTTTAAAGTTAAGGAAAAGAGCTCCCAAAGCATTTTATAACCTTGGCCAGCACTATAGCAAAATAGTTTTGTGGGAACCTCTTTCAAACCTGACTAAAGTTCTCTACATTTCTAAGATCTATAGCAAAGGGTTCATGTCAAGGACTCCTAAAAAAATTATATTAATAAATAGTTACATGAAATAATGTGTTTCTTAAAGGTATTTCACCTTAGATGAAGTTTAAATTAAGCTTCCTCCTGGCAGCTGAGTACACGATGAATTGTATTATAAGTAAGTCTATTTTTAGCCCACTAGTGCTTTGGCAGACATTCGGTTAAAAATAGAAGGAGACCTAATAGAGTAGAGAAGCTGCGGAGATTTTCCTCACTGATTAATGAAAATGAAGCCAGTTCTCTGAGCCTAATGGTTGGAGGGAAGGTGTGTGCATCTGTGATCAGGTTAAAAGGCTGTGGCTTGTAATTTGGAAATTAAGGTGTCATGTGTCACTGAGGCAGAGGATGGGAACATAGCTCTAACTCAAGCTCCCTGGAAATGCTTAGGTGCTGGGAGTAGAGGGTTGGCGTGTGTGATCAGGTGAGAGGCTGGTATTTTAAGAATCATTTATGTATCTGTCCTGTAGACCTCCCGTTTCCCTCTGTTATGACTTGGCTCAGAGGCAGTTTAGTCAAAGTTCTCCCTGGAATTTCTCAGCACACCAGGTTAGGGGCCACTAGGGGGCGCCAAAGCTGCCAGAGGAGAGCGTGCGAGTCACTGAGCCTTTGCTGCTCACTCCTGAGCCCGTAGGTGATCATGACAGCCTTCCCTCTGAGCTTCCATGCCCCGACTGCACACTTCAACAGTGCAACACAGTGCTCAAGCGCGTGGACCTGGAGTCACCTGGGACACAGGTGATTCCAGACAGAGCTGGCTCTCCCACTTAAAACTTTTGCGGCCTCGTGCACAGGGATTATAAAGTATTTCCCTCAGATGAAAGTGGTAAGAATTCAATGAGATCGTGCCTGGAAAGTGTTCATTTTTTTTGTTTTGTTTTGTTTTAAGTAATCTATACCCCCAACGTGGGGCTTGAACTCAGGACCCTGAGATCAGGAGTCACACACTCTTCCAGCTGAGCCAGCCAGGCGCCCTGGAAAGTTGTCAAAACTCAATCTTGTACCTGATGCGTTTTAAGTGTTCACTTCCTCAGTACATCCTGGAAGTCATAGAGTGGGGTCAGGTGCTCACATCGGAGAGAAGACATCAGCTTCCTTCTATTCCCTTCCTACTGGGGTCTCTTTCCCCTTCCTCTGTCCTTCCACAGGGACACCCTAAGACCTACTTCATTCTGTCAGTTCAAAGGTCTTCATTCTGGCAGCTTGCCAAAAATACCCTGTGCCCCTCACAGTTCATTCACTCTTCTGTGTTCCAGGATTTCCCAGTGTGGCTTACAAGCCACCTGCACCAGAATCATCCAGACCTACAAAGCTGGAGTTTCTCCAGATGGTACCTAGGACTGTGCGTTTTAGTATTTCCTAACTGAATCTTATGCACCATATTCTTAGTGAGCTTTTTTTAAAATAGAGTTAAAAGTGCAGATTGATCTCAACCAGCTGTTAGGAGGGAAATTAGCTGATTATCTGATTAAAGTAATTCACACTGAACTGTGAAGAACAAATAAACACCCCTTTCAGGAGAATTTGCATTCTGACATTTTGCAAACCTTAACGAATTTCCAATTAGTGAACCACGTGGGATGGATGTTTAAAGAAAACTGAGGGGCGCCTGGGTGGCTCAGCTGGTTACGTATCAGACTCTTGATTTCGGCTCAGGTCAGAGTCTCACAGTCTTACGGTCATGAGTTCAAGCCCCACGTCAGGCTCTGCACTGACAATGCACAGCCTGCTTAGGATTCTCTCTCTCTCTCCCTCTCTCTCCCTCTCCCTCTCCCTCTCCCCCTGCCTCTCCCTCTGTTTCTCTCTCAAAATGAATAAACTTTAAAAAAAAGCGACCTTACCTGTGACCCACTTCCTCAGGGGAAGCCTTCACATGCACACGGAAAGGAAGGGTGTGTGACGTAGGAGCGCCCTCCTCCTGCCCAGGTGGAGCCTCCTCCACCTGGAGTTCAGTGCCTGGCTTGTTGGCTGCTGGAGAGGAGGGAAAAGAGGAGGAAGAGAAGTGGAAGGCAAAGGAAGAAGAATGGGAAATTGAGGAAGGTTTGGGAGGGGAGTGGGGCCAGGGGAAGGGGAGAGGGAACAGGAAGAACCCTCTCAAATATCTCCCCTCCACAGCATTCAGTGCTCCAGTCTCATGGAAGGGCAGAACGCACTGATGGAAAAAGGCCCCAGCTGCTGTCCCTTCCACTCTGTTCCAGAGACAATCACGACTGAGACTTCAATTTTATTTGCTGTTCAGTTTAATTTTTTAATATGAAGCTGCAACAGAGCAGTAGTGCCATTGTTCCTCTTTGCTGCTCCCAGACCACTCCTCCTCCCTCTAAAGGTGGGTCTGGCATCCACCCCTGCCCTTGGGCTTCCCCCCTCCCTCTCACAGCTCCTGAGTGAAGTCTAAATGGTTTTAAATATGAATCTCCAGATGGGCCTGTTAGCTCAGTGGGTTAGAGCATGGTATCTCCAGTCCTCACCTCTGCCTTGCATTCTAGATCCTTCTCATTGCAGATTCTTATCTCCACCTAGATGTCTCATAGTGGTTCACACTTTGAACAAGTACAGAACTACACTCCTGACTTTTCTCCAAAATAATGTTTCCCCCAGTGTTCCCCATTTCTATAAATAGCACCACACTCACCCAAATGGATCAAAAGCTTTGGAGTCATCCATCCATCAATCAATATCTCTCTGCCTCTCTCTCTCTCTCTCTCTCTCTCTCTCTCTCTCTGTCTCTCTCACTCACTCACACTTCAGCCTATCAGCAAATCCTGCTTCTCTACCTTAAGAATGCATCTTAGCCCCGTGTGGGGCTCTGTGCTGGCAACACAGAGCCTGCTTGGGATTCTCTCTCCCTCCCTCTCTCTCTCTGCCCCTCCCCCACAAAATAAATAAACTAAAAAAAAAAAGAAAAGAATGCATCTTTATTCCCACCCCTTTCTCACCACCTCCACAACTAAATACCAGCCTGTCCGCCAGCATCGCCTTTCCCCCAGAACACTTCATTGCTTCCTGTCCTCCTAGGCTCCACTTGTACCCCTACGGTCTGGTTGCCACACAAAGCCACAGTTGAACGTCTTATAGCATAATTCTCATCACCACCCTCCCTTTTCCCAACCGTCCAATGACTTCGGATCACATGAAAAATAAAATCAAACTACCTTACCGTGGTCGTAGAGTCCTACAGGACTTGCCCCATCCACATTGTGGACGCATCTCTAGCCACCCTGGCTTCCCTCTTTTCCTCCTGCTCTTGCCTTTGCTGACAGCTCCACCTGGAAGGCGGAGATCCCTCAAATATCTTGTTCTCTCCCTTCGCACAGAGAACCCTTCCCTGACCACCTGCCCCCAAAGAGCAACTCTCTTCTTACCCCGGTTTCTTTTTCTTCGTAGCACTTAAAACTACTCGATATATTATAGTATATATGTAGTCGCTTGTTGTTTATCTCCTCATTTGAATGTAAGCTCAATGAGACTGGGACTTAGGCTCTTTTGCCCGCCACCTAGTGCCTAGAACAGTGTCTGATACATCAACTGGGTTCAGTGAATATTTGTTAAATGAATGAAGCAAAACCACAGATGTAAGGATGGGTCCTGACATGGTTTTCAGGTTACATTGAAGGTCCTATTTATTCGGAGAGTTTGGAGGAAAGAATGGGGTTACTAGCCCCTCTCTTCCTCTCACCCTTGGGTTATTTTATGGTGGCTACTCGAAGATAAGGCATGTCCCACTTTCATTCCCTATTTCTTTTTTTTTTTTTAATTATTATTATTATTATTATTATTATTATTATTATTTTAATGTTTATTTTTGAGAGAGAAAGAGCATGAGTGGGTGGGGGGCAGAGAGAAATGGAAACACAGAATCCAAAGCAGGCTTCAGGCTCTGAGCTGTCAGCACAGAGCCCGACACGGGGCTCAAACTCACGGACCGCAGGATCATGACCTGAGCCAATCGGACTTTTAACCGCCTGAGCCACCCAGGCGCCCCTCATTCCCTATTTCAATAAGTGGTCATTTCTGGAGTTCTGGACCTCCTTTTTGCACACATGAAAAGCTCTTCTTTATTCTGCTAAGCACTCAAAAATTATGTATTCACAATTACCAAGTCACAAATTCAGCTTTTACCACTTACTGTACATAAAACAGAGTTAATGAGATTAGGCAATAGGAAGCTTTTCTACTGCGACATTACATTAATGGGATTCTCCTAGGGTCTCAGCTGCTCCTGCTCTTAAAGTTAAGCACATTCCAGAAATCACATTAAAACTCTTTCAGGCCTCCCTGGGTCTCGGGGGGTCAAGGGAAGGGAAGCCTTCCCCTGCCCTGCTTGTGAGGGCAGCCTCACAAAGCAGCTTACTACTCTCAACATTTAACTGTGGATGGGAGAATCAGCTTTGTGGCTTTCTTCCTGTGTCTTAAAGAAATTTGTAGTATTTTCTCTTTTCACGCAAAGCTTGCTAGGCCGGCAGCCATTTCCCATAAATGGTGGCCACAAAGATGGGCATCACCGCCACCGGCGGCAACATCAGTAGGTGCTCCGTAGAGCAAAGCAAAAAGCAAAAATGATTCCTTTGTAGGAAATAGCTGAATCGAAGGGAGGTGACCATCTTACTTATTCTATAAGAATGTTATCTCAGAGGCCCTGGGGGGTAAACACCTGACTTCAGCTCAGGTCATGATCTCATGGTTCGTGAGTTCGAGCCCTGTGTCGAGCCCTGTGTCGGGCTCTCTGCTGACAGCTCAGAGCCTGCAGCCTGCTTCAGCTTCTGTGTCTCCTGCTCTTTCTGCCCCTCCCCCGCTTACACTGTCTCTCTCTCTCTCTCTCTCTCTCTCCAAAATAAATAAACATTAAAAAATATTTTTTAAGAAACATGATTAAGTATTTTGAAAGATATTATTGGTTTGCTGCAATGATTCATGAATCAGGCAACATCCCATCTTGGAGACAGAAAGGAGCTCTGAAGAGCTATACAATATGAAAGACTTTTATAGGGAGAAGGAGGCAGAATAAGGAGGTTCCTAGCAACAAGTAGATTGTTTGTGGCAAGGTCACCATTCTTTAGGGGCCAAAAAAGGGTCTGTCAGGCAGATTACCTCACCAGTACTGACCAGTTAATTCCAGATTGGCAGGTTTAAGATTCCACTCCTAGAAGAGGCCAAAACTGAAATGAAGTTAGGGATCATGTCTTTGGTGCCTTGGGCTTAGCACAAGTGGCTCCATTTTGGACTGTCTCTTTTTTAAATACATGATAGCTTCACCTCAAATGGAGACGACGAGTCTGACTAAAGTCAGAAACAGAACAAGAAAAACAGGCAAAAGTATACATATTATCTAAACTCATAAAGGCAGCCCACTAAAAATTGGGAGAGAAAAGAGGTGAGGAGGAATGGAGCCAAATTCTCACTTTTCTAGAAGAGACTCGATAGATATTGTCTAAACATGACAAATTAATAAGTAGGGGGATATTAGCATATTATTTCGACTTTTGAAGTAGCTATGTGCTAAAACTGGAAGCTATGAAAACAGAGTGTCTCCTTGAGGGGGTAAGAGTAGAGAAGGGGTAAGGTGAGGCAGTTCTTCTCATCACAGGACCATCCACATGGTTTGATTTTTTCTAACAAGATGCACATAGTGCCTTGAAAAAATAGAAATTTAAAAATTCAAGCTGCTACACTCTACCTGGTTTATTGCACCCACCTCAAAGCTAGGTAAGTTCAATCAGTTTTTCTTAGGAAGGCGCAGTCCTAATTGTATTTCCAAAAGGTGTTCTTGCCTTCTCCCTTCTCTCCTCATTCAGTCCTTGGGCTCTGGAAACATCTAAAAGGAATATTTCACAGCTCAGCAGAATAGTGCCAAAAGCATCCCTTTGCCCTACCCCTGCAGAGCTGAACAGGGACCCTAAGGAAGGCTCTAAGTAGTCACGGGCCATTAGACCTACTTCTTAATCTGGGTCCCCTCCACTTCCTTCTCTGCGTTACAACCCCCTTAGAGTTCAGGGGTAAATGTTCAATTGCTGCCTCCAGAGTAGTCCCGGCCCACCGCTCCTGGCTTGAGGCTTACACATAGGGGCTGAAACGATACCCCTAAATTGGCTGTGTTGGTCCCTTTAGAACTGACAGTCGGTGCCTCCCCACTCGCTCAGTGCGTTCTGAACACTTGCCTGGTGAGAACCTCACTGCCCAGAGCGGAGATATATTGCTAGCAGGAAGGAAGAGATTTCAAGCCAGAGGCCACAGAATGACCAGCCGGAACCCTACTCTGCCCACACTGCCTCATCAGCCAACCAGGTTGAGGCGGGAATGAGTGCCTTTGTACTTTGTTCCATTGTTTACCTGAAATCGAGGTTGAACGTGGTTCCCAGGAAGGCCTGTAGGGGGTGCTGCTCTTGCTCTCCTGCCTCTGGCTGGTGAGGACAGGATGAGGCGCCAGGAAGCTCACCACCAGCTCAGTGCCTCAGCAGAGTAGGTGGTCATTGGATGTTGATTTAAGTTTTTTTTAATGTCCCATGGTAGATCATGTCTGTGTCTACCACGGTTGCTAAAGCACCTGGTGCAGCCATAAAGACAAATCTGTCGATCCTTTCTGGTGATCGGGTGCCGTGCCTGCTTGTACCCCAACTTTCCTCTCCTGTCAGAGACCTCCAACTGCCAAAGTAAGAGTCTGGAGGAGTTTTGGGTTTGTTTTCTTTTGTTTGTTTTTAAGAGTCTGTTTTGAACGATCCCTGGATTGGCATTCTGTTGTCCTGGCCAAGAGCCATTCCCCTGAATCACAAATAAAATCATCATAGCCTGGTTGGAGGTTGGGAAGCCTTTCTAAGAGCCAGAAACCTGTTCTCTATCTGTGGAAGAATAATGTCCTATTACAGTGAACAAGCAACGGACAAAGGAGAAATGGCATATTCTGTGGGGAGCATTATTCAGCCCTCCTATCTCTGACAGCCACCAAAGGCAACAATAATGAAGAAAAGAGATATAGTGTGGACAGGTTGTTGGGAAATGTCTGCCAAGGGTGGGGCGGGGGCAGGGGGGTGCAGCTCTCCCAGTGACTTCAATTCCTGCCCTGCTTTGCCTTGATTCTGACATCCATCTGCTAGACTCGTATTAGCAATACAAGCTAATCCTGCTACCAGGAATCTGAGAAAAAGAAAGGGGAAGTTTTTCTTTCCCATTGTTAGGACTTCTTCCAGTCCTTCTGAGAGTGTTCTTCTTTTTGCAATACTTTGTGTATCGATCACAGATTTTCTTTTCAATGCATGTTCATTTAACAGGAATGTATTAAGCGATAAATTGAGGAATGCATTGAGGATATGTGGAGGTGCTAAAAGGCATGCTTACAAACACACGCATGGCTATCCCTTCTTTGTACTCACTTTTCAGACCATCTCCTAATCACCCTCTTCGAGAAACAACACAAATCCATGGAGACATTGAAGACGGCAGAATGTTTAGTTTCCTTTTCTTTCCAAGGCATTTAATTTTCAAAATGATAATAGCGCTTTTTTTCCTAATTACAAAAATAACGCATGCTCAGCTCACTGTGGGGAAAAAAAAAGAAAAATCAGACAATACAGAAAGTGAAAAACATCCTAAATCTATCATTCAGAACTTAATTAGCATATCATGGGGTAGATGCATGTTTTTTTCTATGTGTACATAAACATATTTCATTTTCAAAAATAGGATCACACTGTTAATAACCTGTTTTCATTTAATATGTTATGGATGTCACTTATAACCTGTTTTCATTTAATATGTTATGGATGTTACTTATTTAGTGTAGATCTACATTCAATTTATTTAATTTTGTTAAAAGATTTTATTTTGGGGGGCACCTGGATGGCTCAGTCGGTTAAGCGTCCAACGTCGGCTCAGATCATGATCTCACAGTTGGTGAGTTCGAGTCCCAAGTCAGGCTCTGTGCTGATAGCACAGAGCCTGGAGCCTGCTTCAGATTCTACGGTCTCCCTCTCTCTCTGCCCCTCCCCCACTCACACTCTGTCTCTCTTTCTCTCTCAAAAATAAACATTAAAAAAAATAAAAAATAAAGATTTTATTTTTAAAGTAATCTCTACACCCAATGCGGGGCCAAAGTCATAACCACAAGACCAAGAGCCACACGCTCCACCAACTGAGCCAGCCAGGTACCCCTACATTCATTTTTTGCTCTATGAAAGTACCACAACTTATTTATCCAAGCTTGTATTTGTGGCATTAAGGTTATTTGCGATTTTTTGGTATGATAAATAATTTTATGTGTACAACTTTATCCTATTTTTATCATAGTATATTCAGAGCATATTTTCCAGATGCTCATTAAATGCCATTTATTGGACTTCAAGCTCACAACCTGGTATTATTTGAGACCCTTGTCTCATCTGTATAAGGCAGAGAAAGGAACGGAGCTATCTCTAGACTCAGACTTGTCTAGGCAAGTAATATCAAAGTAGGATGCTCATGAAAACATCAGAGCAGGATCCTGTTTGCCTTTGCTATTTGTTATCCTTACAATACTACCCAGAGTCAGAACCCTTGAATTAGTTTTCTTATTGGCAAAATGGAATTCATGAGATTACCTGCCAGTTGTGGGTGCTTGTGCAGATTGAACACCATAATGTGCATAAAGTACTTAGCACAGTGCCTGACCTACAGTTGGTGCTCAGTAAAGTAACTGTTATCATCGTAGAGAAACCTTAAAATCCCAGCCAATACTCTTACAGGAAAACAAGGATCACAGTTGATTTCTAGGCTTGTCAGGAAGATGTCCTTACTGGGGACATGATTTGACTCAGATTATGATCACATCCATTAAACAGTAAGCAGTCCTCCCCTGGGGTTAAATCTGTTGGCCATTCCCTCCTCCCCCAAGCCAAAGACTTTCCCCAGAATGGAGTTGTATTTCCAGCACTTGGAGATCATCCTTAGTGCCCATAAAACCCTCAAGAGTTATTTTAAAGTGCTTAATTCCAAATAAGCGCTTAGAAACTATTTGGACTTCTTAGAACTAAGATCTTTTTCAGTTGAGTGTTCAATGCTGACCTTGATTTCTCAAACACCACCATAAAATATGTACAATGTCCATTTCACAAATGAGCCAAAGCTACGGCAAGTAAAATTTCTTGGCTACGTCTAGGAAGTGGCTGACCCAGGATTCCAACTTTTTGAAGATTCCAAAGCCCAGGTACTAACAACCTTAAACTTGAATGTAAACAAGAATCACCTGGGGGGTAAGTCAAGCCAAGATCCTGGAATCTACATGTTCACAAATACCCAAGTGATTGAGATCCAAGAAGATCCAGAGGCCACATCTGGAGAAGCAGTGCCCTTGGCCATACACCATTTACAGAAGTCCAGGTCTGAGGCAGGGCTCTCTAAGACCATAGGACTTTTTTCCTCCCAATCATCACCAAAGCAGCTTTACTGAAACCTAGACCATGGATCCTAGACCATGGTTGGGACACACCTGGTTTCTGGATGATTCTATATTCTCTGTTTCAGTTGTCTTTATCATCTCCCTAGGTTAGAGTCAAATCAATTGCAGTGGTCTTTCCTTCTCTGGAACCGTAATCATCACTCTCTGTGCCATCTGAACTTGTCCCCTACTGACCCAGGCAGCTTTGCTACTTCACATCAGGTTTTTAATGCTTCATGTTCGTGTGAGAGAACATGGTGAATTGGGAAGGTTTATGATTTTGTATATGTAATTGAGGCAGCATGGGGGTACAGCAATAGTTTCCAAACTCAATTCCATGAATCCTTAGAGAGCTGCTGAGGTACAATACAGAGGAGGGCGGGGGAGTAGGGGAAAACCTGGGAAGGGTGGCTTCTGAGCCCTAGGCGGAGGCGGCTGACCTCAATTCTGTTTCATATTTAGAACTGGAATTCCTAAAAGAGTAACTTGAAAAAAGTTTTCCTCTGGAAAAGAAACAGAAAACCTAGTGGAGAAAGAACACTAGTGTAACCCAGAATTCATTCATTTTCTCTTTCTTTCTCTCTTTCTTTTTCTTTCTTTCTTTCCTTCTTTCCTTCTTTCTTTCCTTCTTCTTTCTCTCTCTCTGTCTTTCTTTCTCTCTTTCTTTCTTTCTAGAGACAGACAAATGAGCAGAAAAGGGGCAGGGTGGGGGTAGGGTAGAGGATCTGAAACAGGCTCCACACTGACAGCAGCAAGCTGGGTTCAGTGCTCCAACTCAGGAACCGCAAGATCAAGACCTGAGCCCACATAGGATGCTTAACCAGCTTCACTAACTAAGCCAGCCCAGCGCCCCTAGCCCAGAATTCTAATCCAGGTCTTCAGCTAACTAGCTGGATGACTTTGGGCAAATTTTATCTCCTTGGTCCTCAGAGTGCTTACCTGCCAACAAAGAAAAACAAAAGGATGGATTTGTGGATACCTGTCTTAACTTGGGCTGCCATAACAAAGTACCACAGAGTGGGTGGCTTAGACAACAGCAATTTTCTCACAGCCCTGGAGCCTGGAAGCCCAAGATCAAAGGTGCAAGCAGGTTTAATTTCTCCTGAATCCTCTCTCTTTGGCTCGCAGATGGCCATCTTCTTGTTATGTCCTCACATGGCTTTTGTTCTTTTTTTTTCTTTTATGTTTATGTATTTATTTGGAGAGAGAGAGCACAAACAAGTGGAGGGCAGAGAGAGAGGGAAAGAGAGAATCCCAAGCAGGCTCGGCACTGTCAGCATAGAGCCCAATGTGGGCTCGATCTCACGAACCATGAGATCACAACCTGAGTCAAAACCAAGAGTCGGACGCTCGACTGACTGAGTCACCCAGGTGCCCTACATGACCTTGTTCTATGCAGTTCATGCCCCTGGTGTCACTTTCTTTTCTTAAAAGGACACCATTCCTATTGGATCAGAGCCCCATCTTTGTGACCCCATGTAACCCTAATTACCTGCTTAAAGGCCCTATCTCCAAATATAGTCACGTTTGGAAG
Source organism: Leopardus geoffroyi (assembly GCF_018350155.1). NCBI lineage: Eukaryota > Metazoa > Chordata > Mammalia > Carnivora > Felidae > Leopardus > Leopardus geoffroyi. The sequence goes on along the minus strand of NC_059331.1, from coordinate 80,132,673 downwards.
TTAAGGCTTCACCATGTGAACTTTGGAGGACATGATTCGTTCCATAACTATGCGTAAGGCTCTTTTCTAGAAGCACCAGAGGTTTGGAGTGCCTGAGTGGCTCAGTGGATTGAGTGTCCATCTTCTGACTTCAGCTCAGGTAATGATCCCAAGGTCATGGTATCGAGCCCCCTGTCAAGCTCTGCATTGAATGTGGAACCTGCTTAAGACTCTCTCTCTCTCTCTCTCTCTCTCTCTCTCTCTCTCTCTCTCTTTCTCTCTCTCTCTCTCTCTCTCTCTCTCTAAGAGGAAGGGAAGGAGAGAGGGAGGAAGGGAGGGAAAGAGGGAGGAGAGAAATGAAAGAGGGAAGGAAAGGATAAAGAAGCACCAGAAGTTTGCTGAGCATCTATTATATGCTGAACCCTGCTTGGGTGTTTGGGACACAGGCTCACCAGCAGTGGCCTTTGCACTCACAGTGCCCACTGTATTGAAGGACTAGGCTCTGATAAGGGATGAATGGGGCACCCTGTGGGCCTTCCAGGGAAGTGACTTGAAATAAGGTTTGAAACATGAGAGGGTGTTCAGCAGCTTGAAAATGGAGGGAGGGCATTTCCAGCAGAAGGGATGAAAGCCAGGAGGATCCATTCCGAGACCTGCAGGTCACATTAAGTGAGGGGAGCACAGTCTGAGGTGAGGAACCAGTAAGGGGAGGTTGGAGCTGTGAAGAAAGGCCATGGAAGGCCTCGTGGGTGATGTTGAGCTACAAGGTCCATTCCATTAGCAAAGAGTCTCCCCTGAAAAGTTTTAAACAGAGCACGACCTATTCAGTTCTGTATTATAGAAAGCCCTAAAACTCTGCAGTCCAACTGATCTGTGGCTCTCCCTTACCATTCTGTCATTCATGGCTAACCAATGTCAGCCAATCAGTGATGGATCACATATTTACTAAATGCGTTCATTCTTGGCTACTTCTCTAAAGGGGACGGTGAATGTGTGTGTGTGTGTGTGTGTGTGTGTGTGTGTGTGTGTGTGTGTGTATGCATGTGCACATGTTTGATTAGACCTTGATTGCCTTCTAGACTCCACAGCCTACTTCCCTTTGGTCTAGAGAGGAAGCTTACATCATACTTGAATGTCTTACTTCAGTACAGCAAAAACCCACATGGATAATTAGGATCAGGGCTATTATTTGTGGCAATAATGGCAATGTAAAGCCTTGTGATCCTGAACTCTCTGCCTGCTAAAGTCTCCCTCAAGCCCATAGGTCCATATCCTGAAGAACAAGCGAGAGGTGTTGAAGAGTGGTGCCTTACCATAATTTCACAGAAGCCTGTAGATTAGTATGAAAGAAGACAAGAGAGCATCAGTTGGGTTTTATTAGGTAATAATTAGCAAATCCCTTCTGATAACACTGATTTTAGCACTAAGAATATTTATTTGTTTATTTATTTAAATGTTTTATTTATTTATTTTCAGAGAGAGACAGAGTGTGTGAACGGAGGAGGGACAGAGAGAGAGACACAGAATCCGAAACAGGATTCAGGCTCCAAGCCACCAGCACAGAGCCCAATGTGGTGCTTGAACCCACCAGCCGTGAGATCATGACCTGAGCTAAAGTTATTCAACCAACTGGGCCACCCAGGTGCCCCTAAGAATTTTTTTTTAAATAGTCCCCTCCTCTGACTTCGGCTCAGGTCATGATCTCACAGTTTGTGAGTTCGAGCCCTGCATTGGGGTCTCTGCTGGCAGCACAGAGCCCACTTAGGATCCTCTGTCTCCCTTTCTCTCTGGCCCCTCCCCTGCTCACGTTCTCGCTCTCAAAAATAAATAAAACATTTAAAATAGTCCCTTTCCTCTTATAAATTCTGTGCTAAAAGAGTACAGGCATTAAATAAAGCAATCTGATGCCCAAATATGGACATATCAATATATGTCATTCAGGTAATATATTTAAAAACAAAATCTTCCCCCAACCCAGAAAATTTCTCCATAACAGTAGTAGAAAAAGAAAAGGGTTTTACTACTGAATAAGCATTAAACCGGAATGTGACACACAGCACATGTAGCCTGCTAAGAGGTTGCGAAGACAGAGTGAAATTTCACCTTTTTATGTAGCCAAGCAGATACAACCCATTACATGCATGGTGTCAGGATAAATGGTAACTAGTCCTCAAGACCACTGATTATAGATGGTTCACCCTAGATTGAGCTGGTTGAGGGTGACCATCTGTATTAACTGGTTTTATACACAGGAAAAACAAGCTCCCCTTTATGACAGAGGTAGTTCTGCAACATAGAGCAGGTGCTGCTGAGGTAGGCCCCCTACCCTCACAGAAACACAGAGACAGGACAGTGCTCGCCCCTGCTGTTTACATTTCAGAGACATGGCTCCCGTCCTTGAGAAAGACATTCCTGAGTCCTAAAGCTGTCAAGAGCCTTATTTAGTTTCTAAAAAGATTTACACACGTTTCAGACACAGAGAAAATTTGCAATTGCAAGATTTCAAAATCCTCTAAGAAAAGTAGAGTGAGGGGCTAGGTGGGGACCCAGTAAAACTCCACTTCGCAGCAATAACAATTGCAATAACAACTAACAGTGCAAATACTTAACATGGTACTCACCATGTGGTAACTTATTTCATGCCCACAACAGCTCTGTATGCAAGGCTTGTCTACCTTCATTGTACACATGAGGAAATGAAGCCAGATCCTGTGCTCAAGGTCACAGAGCCAATAGGTAGTGAAGTTGTAGTCCACACCCAGACAGTCTGTGGCCATCGTCCCCAGTCTGAACCCTGGGGCCATCTTGTTTCAGGGAAAAGTAACTGCTTACATGATTTACTGTTGGTTAGTGTGTGTGTGTGTGTGTGTGTGTGTGTGTGTGTGTAGTATTTCTGGAATGACAGAGTGCTACTTATACTATTGTGCATTTTTTTAATGTTTATTTTTGAGAGAGGGGGAAGGGCAGAGAGAGAGAGAGAGAGGGAGACAGAGGATCCAAAGCAGACTCTGTGCTAACAGAGACCAATGTGGGGCTCGAATCCATGAACCATAAGATCATGACCTGAGCCAAAGTCAGACACTTATACCGACTGAGCCACCCAGGTGCCCCAACTATTGTGCATTAAAAAAAAAAAAAAACCTGCCAACATTTACTGAGCTCTTTCTGTTTGCACGGTTTGCCCATTAAGTCATAAAAACCTTATAAGCATCATCTTGGTCAGTCTTCAGGACAGCCTTCAAATGAAGTACAGAAAGATTAAGGAACTTCTCTAAAATTACCGAACCAAGAGATGGTGGAATTAGAATTCAAAGCTAGAGAAAATGGCTTCAGAACACATACGTTTAATCAATAAACGATATACCTCCAAGAAAATGAGGAAATTTATATTATCAAGGAAGGCCAGTTGACTCTCAAGATAGTGTTTGGAGAAGAGAACACCTGTGAATTTGACCTTGAGAGAGAGAGCGAGCACACCTCAGGGAAGAGAAGTATGGACAGAAGCAAAGAACAGGAAAATGATGCAAATTATCAGTCTTTCCCTGAACAGGAAGGAGAAGCAGCTTAGAGGAAAGTGTGTGAGGCTGAATATTCAACGTCAACAGAGACAAATTTATTATTTTGTGAAGCCAACACATAGTTGGGTTGCGTGATTTGCAGTTTCATGTGTGGTAATACTCGATTTGGTTTTGCTTTTATTTATTTATTTACTTTTTAAGTTTATTTATTCTGAGAGAGACAGAGACAGCGTGAGCAGGGGAGGCGCAGAGAGAGAGGGAGAATCCCAAGCAGGCTCCGCACTGTCAGAGCAGAGCCCAATGTGGGGCTCAAACTCACAAAACTGTGAGCTCATGACCTGAACCAAAATCAAGAGTCAGATGTTCAACTGACTGAGCCACCAGGCACCCTGCTTTTGTTTATATTTTTAAAGGATGTCATGACCACATAGTGAAGTGTTAGTCATGAGCTAGGTCATAAAATGGAAAGGCTAACCAATCATGAAAAATTTCAGAAGATCGCGTAGAAGTCACTAAACTGGGGATGGCACATTAATATTGATTGACACCAGGTTATGGGGCGCCTGGGTGGCTCAGTCGGTTAAGCATCCGACTTCAGCTCAGGTCATGATCTCACGGTTTGTGGGTTTGAGCCCCACGTCGGGCTCTGTGCTGACAGCCCGGAGCCTGGAGCCTGCTTCGGATTCTTTGTCTCCCTCTCTCTCTGCCCCACCCCTGCTCATGCTCTGTCTCTCTCTCTCTCTCAAAAGTAAGTAAACATTAAAAAACATTTTTAAAAAATTTTTTAAAGATTGACACCAGGTGTATTCTTGTGAAGTGCATTGAGAATTCAGGATGCTTCACTCTTACTCTGCCAGGCATATTTTTGGGGGGCTTCATTAGTAAAAGCCTTTCAGCCTGTATACAATATGGAATGGCTTCATGTTAAAACTGTATGGTGAATATTATTGGGATTAATACATCAACACAAGCATTCTATCGTCAACACATCTACCGAGGAATTGTGCCTGTTTTCTTGGTGTGTAATAGAATCTACGGTATTTCTTTATGGGGCCAAGAAGAGGAAAAAAAGAAATGTTCGTGAATTAACAATCAAAATTCCTTCTCATGAATTAGTTCCTAGAAAAGGTCACACAGGAAAGCCTCGTGCCTGATATCAAAGTCCAATTGTCTGCTGCCTACAAGAATAGCACAGAATTATCAGCACCTGATCCTTATGTCACTTTCTGCCCCTCCTCAGCCAAGAAGATCTTGGCCAGGAGAACAGTTTTAGCAAATATCTTTCCTGTGTTAAAATCAATATGTCGTATCGAAAAGGAGGTAGGAAATTAAAAAAAGAGATAGCAAGAAAGGCAGAGAATATAAAAGTGTTTTGTTTTAAGAATCTAGGGAAAGAAATGAAGGAAATGTGGTAGGACTGTCTCAGATTGTACATTTTTGATTTCCCAGATACCTCTTTACACACGTAAATGTATATTTACAGCTGAGTTTTAAAATCTCTATCTTGTGGGCTCAGGGCCCAGGAGGAGAGGGCCCCTCCCACACCTCTGCTCCTTCATGGTGCCGGAAGGAATGGAAAGCCTCTAAAAGTCCACACTGAGGTTGCAGGTCACTGAGTACCTCTGCCAGTCGCTAAAGATTTGTTTGGCCAGGTTTTTCATAGATTCCTGTGCCTGGTCTGGTTTTATTCATTTCTTTAACAAACAGTGTTTGAGAACCTATGGTTTACCGAGCGCCTCATTAAGCTGGGAATACAGAGATGAAAGGGACATAGTTTCTGACTCAGGGGGTCACTTGGCATCACCTGGGAGATAGTTGGACATGCAGAGTCTCAGGCTTTATAAACCCCAGGTGTACTGAATCAAAACCTGCATTTTTAGCAAGATCACCAGGTGATTCTTAGCCATATTGAAGTTTGAGAAGCACTGACTTGGATTATTAGCAGGGACAGAGGAGTCCTTTTCTATTTCTTAACTTCTCCATTGTGTCGACCGAGAAAGAATTCCCTGAAGATTTAAGCCAACAGGCATTTATGTGGGCATTAGAATTGCAATTCAAGAGACACAGACTCGGGTGGAAACCTGACTCTTGTTCTGAGGTAGACAACAGAAGGGGCAGAATTGTAAAGCCTAAAGGTCATAGGTCCAGTTCTCATTCAGGTCTTCTATACAAAACAGAGACTGAAAGTAGGTTAACTAGGATTGGTTGGGATAACATGCAAATGAAGGATGGAAACCAGTCGATTAGTTGGTCCCTTTTGGAAGAATGCTGAGGATTCAGGTCTCATGGTGAGGAGGGAGTTAAGTCCAGGCTGAGGGCTTGTGGCTGGCAAGAAGTTCATGGTTCCTGCGATTCATGGTTCCTGCGATGCACAAATTCCTTCTCCCTTTTGGCCTCCTGAAGGCTTGCTGGCTGCATTTTGAAATCTCCCTTCATAATTGTCTCAGAAGTATTTACTGATCACCTGTCATAGATCAGGCTCTGAGTTAAGAGCTACGGGTACCCTGGTGAGCAAGACAGAGGAGGTCCTGAGAGCCTGGGCTCACATTCTAATATTGGGGGAGGGGAGAAGAATAGAAAACAAGAAAATAGGTGGATAGATTGTGAGCAGTTCTGTGAAGCAAATAAACTATCAATATAACAGAAAGAAACCAGAATGAACTCTAACAGGGAGAGTGGTAACCTCAGGAGTAAGTTATTTCCATTTTGTATCTTGTTTTCTGTTCTACAAAGGTAAACAGTCAGTGGTCCTACCTGAAAAGAGCCAAAGATTATAATTTAGTAGTCCCCCCACACCCTTCTCTGCAGAGGTTATGTTCCAAGACCCCCAGTCGATACCTGAAACCACCGAACCACAGATAGTATCAAACCCTCAAATACATATATGTGTTTTTTCCTAATTTTATATATCTGTGATAAAGTTTATAAATAAGGCACAGTAAGGGATTAATAGCAGTAACTAATAAAATAGAATAATTACAACAATACACATCATAAAAGTTATGTGAATGTGGTCTCTCTCAGAGTATCGTGTTGTCCTGTACTCATCCTCCTTGTGATGATGAAACCTGGTAAAATGCCCACATGAAGAGATGAAGTGACATGAGAAACGCAGCCGTTGTGACCCAGTGTTAGGCCATGATTGACCTCCTGACCCTATGTCAGAGGGCAATCGTCTGCTTCCAAAGAAATGGAAGCCACAGAAAGTGAAACCACGGATGAGGGGCCACTCCTGTACCTTTTCCTTCTTTCCTTTCTCCCGGCTCCCCATCCCTCTGCCTCAGCAGCGATCACTAAAACTACAGACGCCTCCAGGCAGACACAGCCACATGCACTAGCTCAATCCCAAATAAAAATTTGGATGCAAAGTAAATTATAGCACCCAGAAAGAAGGACTGGTGTTGCCTGTCCGGTTAGAGTAAGAAGACATTAGAGAGCATGGATAGACTGGTAACTGGCAGGCGGCTTCCTATCCAGCTGTGTTCCTGCAGCACTGCAGTCGGGGTTAGGGACTGTCCTGGTAGAGGCTGATGAGTGGGAGGGTGGCATGCAAGTAAAGATGAATTAGACCCTGGTTTTCACCAACCCACTGGTCAATTACACAGCAAACAATTCTAACAAACTCAAACCCTCTAATCACTTACAAAGTTAGTGGTAATCACACTGCAACCAAAATCAGTATTAGATTTTTTTCTGAATTCAGCCCCAGAGTATGTTGTGAGCATGCATTTACCTTCAGCACAAATTCAACCCCCCTGCAGTTAGACCAGTTGAGGGACAAACTAATGATTGCCCTAAGAGAGACTATGGATAGAACAATAAACTGGAGGTTGGGGTTTGAGGTATTGCTTCTCTAGAAATAGTGTCAGGAAGGAAAAAACAAGTCAAAGATGGCAGGACTCTCTCTGACCTGTGAGTATTGTGCCTGCTGTCCAGCCACACGTGTCATTTACAGCATACTTAATACAGCAAATCTAAACCACAACTGGAGAAAGGGCTTTGCCCGCTGTTCCAGTTATGTATTGCTGTGTTAACAAACTCTCCCAAAACTTAGCGGCTTAAAACTTTGTCAAAGTTTCGTTGGAAAGGAGCGCCTGGGTGGCCCAGTCGGTTAAGTATCCGACTCCACCTTGGGTCATGATCTCACGGTTGGTGGGTTCAAGCCCCGCCCCCACCACCACCCTGTCGGGCTCTGTGCTGACAGCACGGAGCCTGCTTGGGATTCTCTCTCTCTCTCCCTCTCTTTCTGCCCCTTCCCCACTTGATAAACATTAAAAAACAAAAAAACAAAAAAAAACCTGCCAGTACTCAGAAGATGCTTAACATCACTAATGCTCAGAAAACTGCAAATCAAAACCATAATGAGATATCACCTCACACCCATTAGGATGGCTACTGTTGAATTACAAAAATTCAACTGAGTAAATTTTAAAGATCTAATTGTCTTTATTTATCAATTCATGAGTTGGGCAGCATCTCATCTAGCAAGTAGAGGAGAACTCCAAAGCATACAGAAAAGAAAATGTCTTTAAAGAGAGAGAGCAGGAAAAAGGAAATTATTAGCAAAGAATCCATTGTTTTAGGCAAGGTCACCTTCCTAATGGGAACAGAGGCGGTCTGTCAGTAAATTCCCTTCTGCTGACAGGCAATTCGCATGTTGACTGATTAAAGGTTAAAATTGCAGTTAGGTTGGGGCTTCTGGCTGGCTCAATTGGTGGAGTGTGCAACTCTTGATCTCAGGGTTGTGGGTTCAAGCCCCATGTTGGGTATAGATATTACTTAAAAATAGAATCCATTTTTTTAATGTTTATTTATTTTGAGAAACTGGGGGAGGGATAGAGAGAGGGGGAGAGAGAATACCAAGCAGGCTCCATGCTGTCAGCACACAGCCCATCCCAGGGCTTGTGAACCCATGAACCATAAGATTATGACCAGAGACAAAATCAAGAGTCAGACACTCAGCCAACTGAGCCACCCAGGTGCCCCCCCAAAAATAAAATCTTTAATGAAAAAAAAACTGCAATTAGATGAAGTATTAATTCTTGGTTTACTGACTTGGGGCCTTAACCTAACTGATGCCAGGGCACCTGGGTGGCTCAGTCAGTTGAGCATCGGACTTCAGCTCAGGTCATGATCTCATGGGTTCGTGAGCTCAAGCCTCACATCAGGGTCTCTGCTGTTGGTGCAGAGCCTGATCTGGATCCTCTGTCCATTCCCCTCTCCATACCTCCCCCGCCTATGCTCTCTCTCTCTCAAAAATAAATAAACATTTTAAAAAAACTGATGCCATTTTGGGCCTGTGGTTTTATTTTTCACACGGCTGTCCAAAAAAAAAAAAAAAAATAGAAAATAAGTGTCAGAGAAACATGAGGAGATTGAAACTTTTATGCACTCGGTAGGATTGTGAGATAGCTCAACAGTATGGAAGTTCCTCAAAGAGTTAAAAATAGAACTACCCTATGATCCAGAAATCCCACTTCTGGGTATATATTCAAAAGAATTGAGAGCAGGGTCTTGAAGAGGTATTTGTACATCCATATTTATAGCACTATACCCCAAAACTGGTGTGGCTTTTTGGTAGGTGTTGAGCCAAAGGACACAACCAAAGCCAAAGAGGAGAAAAGGAAGGGTTGTACTTGCAACAAGTAAGAACACCAGGGATATTTCCCAAAGTAGTATCTCCCTGAACAACAAAATTGGAGACGTTTTAAGCCAAGGGTATGTGCATGGAAGGGCTTCGCAAAGGAGTGGTCCATATGGAATTGGGTCAAAAGTTACCCTAGGTTAACAGAGTCGAAGTCCCAGGTGATTGAAATCGCAAGGCCAGCAAGGGTCCGCATCATTAATTCTCTGACTGGAATTAGTCCAGTGTTCCAAGTCCTCAAAGGGGTTTAAATACTGCAAAAAAACAACTCAAGAATGTGTGTTAGGTTAATTTTTTTAGGTTCTCTCCTGGCCTGGTAGTGGCTGTTTGTTTTTACATTCTTTTGTTCCCTTAAAATCATCAAATACTAAAGTCTATTTTTCTAAAATTTTAACATAACCCAGAAAGTTCTGCAAGAATGCTTGGGCAGGTAGTGCTGGTCAAGCATAGATCACAAAATAGTTAGGGGTCTAAAATGACTTTTCTTATGTCAAGAAAGTGTCAGGGAGCAAGAATTCCTGTCCCCTCAAAGGTCATTCTAGCTGGACCAAAAATCAAGTTGACATGAGACAAATTAACAGGAGAAAATCAAACTTAATAGGCGTATGCAGGGAATCCACATCAACAAAATCAAATTTCATAGATGTATGCTCAGGGATCCACATAGACATGGAAAGCCCAAAGACAGTCAGGCATAATGGGGTGTGTGTCATTCTGAACTAAGGAGAAGGGGGTAGGGGCCTGGAATATCCGAGGAATATGCATACAGGGCAATAAGAAGGAGCAGATGTTTGGTAATTAGATGTTTGCCTTAAGTGACCATACAGATGGGTCACTCAGATAAAATTGATCTATGTTAAAAAAGCTTATTCCAGGGCGCCTGGGTGGCTCAGTCGGTTAAGCGTCCGACTTCAGCTCAGGTAACGATCTCGCGGTCTGTGAGTTCGAGCCCCGCATCCGGCTCTGGGCTGACGGCTCGGAGCCTGGAGGCTGCTTCTGATTCTGTGTCTCCCTCTCTCTCTGACCCTCCCCCGTTCATGCTTTGTCTCTCTCTGTCTCAAAAATAAATAAACGTTAAAAAAAAATTAAAACAAACAAACAAAAAAAACGCTTATTCTGGGAAAGACCCCCAATTTAGATTTTGAGTGGTTAAGGAAGGGACAAAATGTTCTCTTGAGCCTACAGAGTCTCAAGTGTCTTCAGCTCAAAATAATCCCCATGCCAAAATGGCACATTCGGGAGGGAGGGCTATCTTGAACCCCTTCAAAAGCTAGGTCTCATCTTTCTTTTTCCGGAGACCCCTAATTCTTTCTGCTTACAGCAGCACAAATTCACAGTAGCCAAAAGATGAAACAACCCAGATATCCATCAACAGGTGAGTAGATAGGAAAAATGTAGCATATACATACAATGAAATATTACTCGGTCTTTAAAAACAAAGGAAATCCTGCCACATGCCACAACATGGATGGACCTTAAGGACCTTAGGCTAGTGAGATAAGCCCGTCACAACAAGACAAATGCTGTATGATTCCACTCGTAGGAGCTATCTAAAGTGGTCCAGTTCTTGGGGCGCCTGGGTGGCGCAGTCGGTTAAGTGTCCGACTTCAGCCAGGTCACGATCTCGCGGTCCGGGAGTTCGAGCCCCGCGTCAGGCTCTGGGCTGATGGCTCAGAGCCTGGAGCCTGTTTCCGATTCTGTGTCTCCCTCTCTCTCTGCCCCTCCCCCGTTCATGCTCTGTCTCTCTCTGTCCCAAAAATAAATAAATGTTGAAAAAAAAAAAATTTTAAGTGGTCCAGTTCATAGAAGAAGAAAATGGCAGTTACTGAGGGATAGGGGAAGGGAGAAAAGAAGAGCTGTTGTCTAATGGGTGTCAAGTTTCAGATTTGCAAGATGGAAACATTCTGGAGATCTGTTTCACAACAATGTGAGGGTATTCCACACTCCCGAACTGTATACTTCAAAGCGATTGAGATGGGGAGTTTTATTTGATGTGTTTTTTTTTGCCACTACAACAAAAAATAAACCGCCAGTACTCTTAAAGCCCAGATTCAAAGGAAGGGGAACATAGAGGCCACCTCTCAATGAGAAGAAAGGTAAAGAATCTGCAGCCATCTTTAATGTGCCCACCATGGAGCACACCACGTGGAGAGCACCTGCGGACACAGATAGTGACATATTATGTCCAGGGGGCTGTTTCAGCCTCCCAGAGAGGAAGGATGTTGGAAGGCTCTCTTAGAGGTGGGTGCAGTTTGAAACAATGGAGCGGGAAGAAATGGCAAAGCTTCTATAGCCAATGAGAAAAAATGGCCTGGAATGCCTCCCTTCCTCATTTTCACAACAAAGATTCAGCAAGCCGTTCTACTAAAGCCTGACCGCTCCCACCAAGCGTTTTTCTCATTCAGACAGGCTGCCCCCCAGCTCTCCTGACGGTGGGGGCTCCGGGCCCTAATTGAATAGGTTGATAGGAACAATCAGCAGAAGCGGACCACAGGAGACCTTTCAAAGCCCGCAAACACATAGAAAATTCAACAACGCAGCATTTAGATAGTCTGGACAATGTGGCCATTATAAATGCCGCTCTCATGAGCAGCGATTCAAATGACAGCTTCGAAAAGGATTTGCAAAGAGCCCTTTAGAAATGGAACATGGGCAACTCAGAGCCCATGACGTGTTACAAGGACAAACCCGACTGAACAAAGATCCAAAGCAGTGTTGAATGGCTTATTTATTCAGTCCTGTTCTGTACGAACCTAGGAGAATATGACATCTTTTAAATTGCCTCCCCTGAGCTATGCAATAGCCATGGTGCATGGGAAATGTTAGCAAAATTCCGGAAAAAAGGGGGAAAAACCGATGTTTTACAAAGCAAAGATCACAGTGTAACCACACTAGTGCTTCCACGGAATTCTGCAGACTACCCCGGTATCTCATAGTCGTTGGTCTGAACGAGTAATGGCCACATCCAGAGAGGAAAAAACCCTGCCTTTTATCCTCTTCCGCCTGCTGGTTTCCCCAAATCTGTCTGGAGGGCCAACCCTTTCCCAGCCTTCAGGTGGGAGATTCCTCACTGTGCATCCTAGTTAAGTCATTATGGTGACATTCTAATTTTACCACTCCCAGCAAAGTGTTTTCCTGTTATGGTGTGGGGAGTGTTTGTATTCCGGTCACCACCAGAAGGAATATGCTGGTTATTTTTAGCCTTGCAGTCTGCAGAATTCTCAAGTGCCCTGGGGTTCCTGTTGCATGGTGGTGTCGTGCACTAGGAAGAAAAAATACACAGCGTTAGTAATGTCCAAGTAACTCAGACTCCAAGCACATATTCCCAGGACGCCTCATGATCAGCAGCCCGCACGAGGAGAAGGCAAATGAGGCATCTCATGTGCAAAATGTCAGGAGGCACTCAGTCATAAATCTTCTACCCTATGAGCCTCACTGGCCTCCTCCTAGTCCAGCCTGACTCTGTGGCTTCTCTCATTTCCCGTTCACTCCTCAGCTCCCTGCCCAGCGTTGACACTGCTGGTGGGGAGTGTAGTTCCAGTGCTAACAATAGTCAGCAAAGAAGAGAGCTTTCAGAAGGAAAGGTTGAACAATCAATGGTAAGGCTAGTGAGGGATCCGATGAGGGATTTGGTCACAATGGAGGATATGGGAGACCCAAGATCACAGCAGATCCAAGAAGGGTTGGTGATGAATGACTCATCTTGGCCGGCCCCTAGACAGGTGAGACCCCAAATGGCAAGGTGTAGACAGGAACATTGTGAGATTCGCTCCAGATGTCCCTTCTTACAAGAAGGCTCAGGATCTTCCCAGGGAGATGCCTATCCTACAGGAAGCGTCCTTCTCCTCCTCAGGCTTGGGTATCGGTGCTCTGGGGGCTGATTAAAGCCTTTACCCACCCCCACCCCCAGCCCCAGCCCACCTCCGTGGTCTGCTCTCTTCCCAGCCCACTGTGATGTCATAAAGCCAATTTAGACAGCTTAGAGCCAGGGAAAGGAAGAATCACTGGTTCCTGGATGCCAAGAAATAGTTCACACCAAAGCAGGCTTTCTGTCATGAAATCAGGGATATATTTATTTGCAAACATCAAGAAAATGAGGACAACCCTCTTGCCTCCCTCTTCCCCTGCATCACACATATATGGCCCTGTCACTTCCATATCCTACTGATGGGATTTTAGAGTGATGAGAGGGTCTGGAGCTGACAGCCAAGAAAGAATTCTTGAGGTGCCTGTGGTGCAAAAGGGAATTTTATTAAAGCACGGGGATAGGACCTATGGGCAGAAAGAGCTGCACTGGGGTTGTGAAGAGTGACTGATTATACACTTTGGACTTGGGGGAGGTAAGGGCAAAAGGGAGGCCTCCAAAGGGACTTTCATATGCTAAAGAGGGCTCAGAAGATACTGGAGGCCTTGCTATTGTCAGGCTAAGGTTGTTTTCCCTCTAGTAAGGCATTAACATTAAGATGGTAGGGAGTTCCTGGAGAAATGTTATACTCCGAATTTGCCTCAAGTATTTGCAGATTATAAAGAAATTTGATTTTACCTACCATTTCCTTCTTACTTTTGTTCCCCACATGAGGGGAGAGTGATGTTGGGATTCCAGGAAACTGAGTCTACAGGTTTCTGGAGATTTGGCGATTGATAAGATGGCCTTTTTCTTGTAATTTACTAAGACATTTGTAAACTGATGGAGACTCACATCCTGTATGACTGTGATCTCTATCAGTTAACTATTTGTTTTCGTTCCTCTCCTTTGTTCTTGGACAGTCAGAAGTGACTGAGGAATATCACACATATCTCACTGTGGTTGGGGGGCGGGGAGTTAGCTTGTGCTTTGTCCTCAGCCTGCCTTATGCTCCCTCATCACTACCTTCTCTTCCATATGCATAGCCACTTTGCACAACCCATTACCCTGTTCTCGTTCACGTATTTACGACTCACACCCACTCCTTCCTCTCCCCCATCCCAGCTAGCACCTTTCATAGATCTTACTGGAAACCCCAGACATTGAGCTTTGTGAATTTTACATAGAAAAATATTCAGAGTGGGGGCGCCTGGGTGGCGCAGTCGGTTAAGCGTCCGACTTCAGCCAGGTCACGATCTTGCGGTCCGTGAGTTCGAGCCCCGCGTCGGGCTCTGGGCTGATGGCTCAGAGCCTGGAGCCTGTTTCCGATTCTGTGTCTCCCTCTCTCTCTGCCCCTCCCCCGGTCATGCTCTGTCTCTCTCTGTCCCAAAAATAAATAAACGTTGAAAAAAAAAAAAATTAAAAAAAAAAAAAAAAAAGAAAAATATTCAGAGTGAAGAATGCTAGAGAAGTGGAATTATGGACCGACACACCTGACTTTGAATTCTATCAAACAAGACCATCTCCAGGGCAGCAAGCAGAGACCACTCAAGGTTCAGAAGCACCTGTAGCTGTGTGTAAAACCCATGGATTGCTTATGCTGCTTTTAATAAGATCAAAAGAAAGCATTCCCTTCCATAGGGCTTCTACTAGCATGATGCAATCTCAGAGAATCATTACAGATTAATCATCGTTACGACGGCATCGTATTTCAGTTGTCCCCTGTGTCGTCTGTGTTCATTAAAGTAACTGAGTTCTCAAGGAGAGAAGTTCATTAAAATCGTTATGTGTATTAGATATTTTAAGGTATTTTAAAGTGTACTGGAAAACTATAAGCATTTATCTTAGAAAAAACAGAATCTTCCAGAGGTCTCTCTAGCACTCATTCAGAAACTATAATCTTGTGATGTGGAATGAGGACCATCACGGAATAATCGACCAGTTGTTTTACTGTTTGTGTTTCCAAGTGCTCTGTGATGCAAACCCAGCAGGGTGTTTCCTTTCAGCCCAAATCTGGCCAGTTGGTACATTTGCCCATCTTCACAGGTTCTAAGGGACTCTTACACCCTGGTTAACAGTGCCAAAGTCTGTGGAGATCATCCAAAGAAAGGAGGTGGTTGTACTATTTGTAGTCTAGTTGTATCAGTACAGGCATAGTCCCTAATACCATGCTGGAGAAGAGGAAAAGCAGTGTATGCCCTGAGAATTTGTCCTAAAGAAAGAATTTTTTTTTTATTTTATTTTTCAACATTTATTTATTTTTGGGACAGAGAGAGACAGAGCATGAACGGGGGAGGGGCAGAGAGAGAGGGAGACACAGAATCGGAAACAGGCTCCAGGCTCCGAGCCATCAGCCCAGAGCCCGACGCGGGGCTCGAACTCACGGACCGTGAGATCGTGACCTGGCTGAAGTCGGACGCTTAACCGACTGCGCCACCCAGGCGCCCCAAGAATTTTAAAGAACAAATAGAACTTTATATGCAAAAACATTTATTCTTGATAACAAAAAACTGAGAAACCTTGGGACACCCACGTGGTTCAATTGGTTGAGCGTCCAACTTCGGTTAGGTTGAGCGTCCGATCATGAGGTCATGATCTCTCAGTTGGTGAGTTCGAGCCCTGCGTTGGGCTCTCTGCTGTCAGCACAGAGCCTGCTTCGAATCCATTGATCCCCCCTCTCTCTCTGCCCCTACCTGGCTCGTGTGCACGTGCACACTTCCTCTCAAAAATAAACATTTTTTAAAAAATGGGAAACCTATGGGGCACCTGGCTGGCTCAGTTGGGTAAGCGTCCAGCTTCAGCTCAGGTCATGATCTCACAGCTCATGAGTTCAAGCCCTGCATCAGGCTTTGTGCTGACAGCTCAGAGTCTGGAGCCTCCTTCCGATTCGGCGTCTTCCTCTCTCTCTGCCCCTCCCCTGCTCATGCTCTGTCTCTCTCTCTCTCTCTCTCTCTCTCTCTCTCTCTCTCTCTCTCTCAAAAATAAATAAACATTTTCAAAGAAAAATTTTAATGGGAAACCTACCTACAATCTGACAACCGTCAAACAATCAAGATGGGATACTGAGCACGGGGTGAAAGGAATGAGAATGAAATGGAATATTCTGGTGCTATTAGAAATTAGATGCTGATGCTGCAGAGTGGAAATGTAGAAAGCTGTTTTTCATATAATGTTAAAAATGTCATCTGTACTGTGATTCCAACTGTATAAAATAAGTGCACATTTAGATAAAGAATGGAAAGACACATGGGAATAAAACAGTGTCTCATTTCTTTTGCAGCTGTTATAATGTTGATTGTAAAATAAATAACACTTGGAAGGAAAAGGAAAACGCTCCAGTGAGACATTTTCTGTGCCAGGCAGAAAAATCAGTGATGTTTGGGATCATTTTGCATCCTTCCTTGCTCCTTCGAAGCAGCCTGTAATCTTCACCCAAATGTGGGGAGTACATATGTCTGGGTTATGGGGGGCCCCCTTGCCAGATGACCATGCTATTTGTTTATGGAACAAGAGCCTCAAACTTTTCAGTCTTCTTTGTTAACAAACCTAAAGTGCATCTGAACCATTTGCTGGTGTGGTTTTTCTGTGACAACCCTGCATAAAAATCTTGCCGACAGAAAATGATGCATTTTCTTCTTTCTCTCTTTTTCTTTCTCCTCCCCTGCCCCCCTGCCCCTTTCTGCAGTTCTGCTAAGCCAATATTCTCTAGAATGAGCACAAAACAAATCAAGTAACAGCTAAACAAATCGAATAAGAGCTTTTGTACATCAACATCAAGAAGGAAGACTCTTGGGAGAAATCAGAGTACAGAGACGGATCTGGACAAGAGTGAACCATCTACTTGTCAAAGCACTTTCTAAATCTGGACTGGCAGAGATGGGAGTGATTTTCTGGAAGGAGATGTGATAATGGATTAAACACCAGCTCATTGGAAACTATCACCGAATAAGATCAGACCGCATTCATGAGAAATCACATTCAGGAAATATTTTAAGGAAGAGGAGTATAAATGTGCTAGAATTAACATGTAAAATATATATGTACCGAGGTTTGTAAACTGTCCTTTTTTAATCCAACGGAAAACAAAAAGCTTTAATCTTTCAACCTTATTTGAAAAAAGGCAGTCAATCCTAAATTATTCCTATCTCAATAGCCAAGAGGCTTCTCAAGCATCATTCATGGAGGAAGCATCTTAGAAAATGCCTCTGCGTGTTTTCACATGATCTTTGGTTCCCCATCTCTGCCGTGTGTTTCTTTCACTGTGTAATTAGTTACAACTGCTCAGTTAAGAGATGTAACACTTCAAGCTTTTTACAGAGTCTGTGTTCAGTTTAATCTGTCTGTACAAGTTATTAATGAGAAAGTGTTTTTGACATATACTATAACTCCATCGAGATGTATATTACAGGAAGTACATCTTAACATCGTAAGTTCCCAAGCAACATAGATATCCCTATCTTCCAGGAAACAGTATCAAGGAACTCTGAAAAATATAGAAAGCTCATTTTCACCTTGGATGCTCACATGTAATATATAGGCTGCTATCAAATAAATACCTTTTTCTAATTCTCCCTAGTATATGCATAGGAATTGAATATACTTCATAAGAAGGCATCTAAAATCCCTCCTTTTTTTTCTATTTCTTTGCCATACATGTCATCAGAAATCCATATCCTTTTTACCCTTACTAATAGGTACTTGTTTTGTTTTGAAAAAAAATCATTCCATTAAACCTATTTCTAAATTATAGTAAGTGGTACTAACAAATAATAATTTAATAGCCTTAGAAATAAATGAATATATACTTATACAGGTCAAGAAACTTGGTAGGAGTAAGTTGCCTATTTGTTTACTAATGTTGGTTTTTTTCAAGAATACTCAGATTTCTTTTTGTCGGTTGACATTTGGAAATAGTTATAACTGGTCACTTGTCTTCAGCAATCTTTTGCTCCCGGGCTTCCCCCACTATCACCCTCATCACAAATCCTGCCAATATGCAACAACAGAAAAATATGTAATATTGACCTGGCCAACTGCTTGAGAATGAACACGAGCTAAAATGTATATGCAGGGGGTAATTGGTGTGAACTAAACCACGTTCTGTACGTGAGCAGAAAACATGGACGTGTAGAATGCCTTCATTTTTAGACTCAAAATTAAGATCAAATTAGCATCCATCACTGGAATACCAGATGGAGGGTAAGACAAGAAGTGATACAGATCAGAGTCGATGTCTCGTACCCTGTCTCTATTAAGACAACACTCTCATTCTTGCCAAATGTTTCTAGTAGTAGCTATCTTTACACCATGAAGGAGATTATGTTCTAAATGGCCAAGAGTATATTACAAGTATGCTCAAATGAGTGAGCCCCCAAATCACGAAGCTATGGATTTTCTAAAGAACCAAATTAAGGGAATACTTATTATCTCTAAAGTGTTAGTCATTCTGGGAGTTACGTGTTGCATTAAATAGAAGCTCTCGCACTGCATTCAAAGCACCCTACTTACTAAATTTAATTACACACAACTTTTCAAGAATTCATCTTTTAGTTAAAGGGAGGTACCTCTCTATCTATAATAAAATTAGAAGGTGTTGGTTTTCTCTAATCCATGTAAATTACAGATTGCATTGGGAGTCCTGCATCACTAGAAGTGGTGTTTATGAAAATGAAAAAGTGCTTCCTATCCACACACAAATGTTTTTCAAAAATTTTTTTCCATGAAACCTAAGTGTAATTTAGCATACCACAGTGCTCTGAAGATGGGTCATTGATGATGTACCATTTGTACATAGGTAATACACATGTAAATCACTAAGTGTTAAGTATAAGAAGTATGTTTTTATCTTTTTTAAAAAAAAAAAAAAGTGACTCCCTTTCTCATTCTGTTCTGTTGTATTGCGTCCAAAAAGTTGTGTGTAATTTTTTTAAGGTCCAGGAAATGTAAAGAAATTTGTTGGAATATCTGAATTTCTGTAAAAAATAAAAATAAAAATAAGATTTTGTTATTTAGAAGATGGCTTGGTGATGTGGCACACGCTCAGTCCACTCAGTGTCTTTGTCCAGTGATCCAGCAGCAAGTTAGGATTTGACCAAAATCGGTATCCTCAGGAAATCTCCTTTCTGTCAGATTCCATAATATTCACCAACAGCAGACATTTATTAGGTATCCAGGCCTCTCGTGTAGAAGGCATGATTAACATCTCCAAACCTCTTCCAGCCAATATGGACATAGATCAAGCTAAATCTTCATATACTCAGTGGAGTGAAATCAGTAAGTAAATAG
The DNA here is from genome assembly GCF_018350155.1 of Leopardus geoffroyi. Classification (NCBI taxonomy): domain Eukaryota; kingdom Metazoa; phylum Chordata; class Mammalia; order Carnivora; family Felidae; genus Leopardus; species Leopardus geoffroyi. Next base: position 80,113,403 of record NC_059331.1, on the reverse strand, counting down.
CCAGACTATTCAAGTAAAACGTGACCTGAAATATCCAATTAATTGCTCAGTCTCCACTTTGCAAATTGATTTCTCAGACATGAGCAACCGTTTTGCAACTGTTCATATTGAGTGTGTGCTGTCTAGGTGAGTTCCAATGCCAGATCTTTCACTTACTATATGGTTCTGAACACCTCTAAGCCTTAGTGACCTTATCTATAAAATATGGGGACAGAAATATGGGGCGCCTGGGTGGCTCGGTTGAGTCTCTGACTCTTGATTTCAGCTCAGGTCATGATCTCACAGTTCATGGGATCCAGCCCAGAGTCAGGCTACGTGCTGACAGCATGGAGCCTGATTGGGATTCTCTCTCTTCCTCTCTCTCTCTTTCTCTCTCTCTCTTTAATAAGCATTAAAAAAAAAAAAAGACCCACGGGCCCCTGGGTGGCTCAGTCGGTTAAGTTTCTGACTTCGGCTCAGGTTACAATCTCACAATTCATGAGTTCGAGCCCCGTGTTGGGCTCTGTGCTGTCAGCTCGGAGCCTGGAGCCTGCTTCGGATTCTGTGTCTCCCTTTCTCTCTGCCTCTCCCCTGCTCACGCTCTCTCTTTCTCAAAAATAAACATTAAAAAAAACTTTTAAAAAAATGGACCCAATAATACCTGGCCCCATAGTGTTGTGAGGACATAAATTATAGTGTTATTATGCTTGACAGGTAAGAGATATTCAATGAATGTTAATTCCTTGCCCTCCTACCACATGCAAGACATCGAAGGATGAAATGAAACATAAAATACAGCCTCTTTCAAAATGCTGAAGATAATTAGAGTAACATTTATGAGCAGGGATTGAAAATTCAGATGCCTACAGGGGCCAGGTAGACAAATAAACTGACAAAGCAAAGCAAGCTGGGTTAGGGAGATAATAGGAGGTAATGGGGCACTAGAAAACCCAGGTCCCGTCTAAAGAGAATAAACAGCCAATACTCAGTTCTAGTCCTTCACCAAATATGTAGTGAATCCCTACTATGTGCCAGGAACTGTTCTAAAGCCTGAGGCGATAGTGGTAAACCAGACAAAAAAGGTCCCTGCTCTCATAAGAGGTCTTCTGTTCTAGTAAGAAAAGAGACCATAAGCAGGAAAATACAGCTAAGAATCGATGCCCTTGAGAGTATTAAAATGTGGTGATGTGGGGGAGAAATGGGGAGGCTGATCAAGGAAGGCAGCATTTAAAGTGAGATCTGAATAAGAACCAGACAGCCATGTGAAGGAAGGGGGAAGATCACATGCCACACAGGGGGAGCCACAGTGTAAAGGCTCTAGGGCAGGAATAAGGTCACCGTGCTTGAGGAGGAGCGAGGCAGCAGAGGCCAGTGACGTGAGCTCAGCCAAGGATGAGGTGGGCCAGGATGGTTGATACTGTTTTTAAGTGTGAGGAAAAGCCATTTGAGGGTCTTCAGGGAGGCTGATGCAAGCTATTTTATTATTTTAAGGATTACTCGGCTTCTGCTTCTAGCAGTATAAACTAGATACTCTGAAACGCCTTACTTACACGATACTCCCAGGTCTTGGATAAATTACAATAAGCTTATTTTTAATACACAGCTTAGCTTGCAAGAAAGTAAGAGAAATCCCAAAGGCATTAAAGAAGAAGAATTAACTGAAAATGGAGCATGAAGTGTAAGCAAATGCAGAAACTGGGGATTGCTTGAAGGCAAATGCATTTATCAGAAGACAGAGTAGGAGGCTGAGCCTTGGGCCACTGAAAGTGGATGAGTTAAATTTGAGAGTCCCACCCTAAAGCAGGACGCTTGAAAATGGCTGCAACCTTCAACCTTCTACAAGGGTGGTCCAGGAAAAATGTTCATGCTCGCAAACAAAAGAAGCCTTGTCAAGAATTCTGTCTCCACATTCAATCTAGATGGAGTTGGTGGGAGATGTCAGGGGGAGAAAGAAAAAGAGGCATCATTACCCTCTGAAAATGTTAAGCCATGGATATGCCCCCACCCCCAAGTCTGGAATTCAATCTTACACTCTTTGTATGGTCAAAGAAACATCAAACCAAGAAATTAAAGAGCTTGCCAGAGCCCAGGTAGCTGGCAGATTCAAATACACATCTTTTCTGAAGGAAAGCATCTTTATTAACGTAGATCTCACCAATTAAGCTCAACAAACTATGTGTTCACAATCTTTTAATTACTAAACATAAAAATAAGTGATGAGAGAGAATCCTCAGAAATCATTAAGAATACATTTATTGCCCCACAGATTTTAGATATTGCAATTACTACATATGGAATATAAAATCATGTTTTATATGTAAAAGAAATAATGATTGGATCTAAAACATGAACAATATGGAGAAGCCAGTAGATATAACCAACCAGGTATACTTGAAGAAAAAAATTTTTCTTAGAATTGAAAAAGGTAATCATTGAAATTTGGCACCTGGGTGGCTCAGTTGGTTGAGTGACTGACTCTTGATTTCGGCTCAGGTCATGATCTCATGGTTCATAAGTTCAAGCCCCCCATCAGGCTCTGCGCTGACAGTGCTTGGGATTCTCTGTCTCTCCTTCTCTCTATACCCCTCCCCTGCTTGCTCTCTCTCTCTCTTTCTCTCTCAAAATAAATAAACATTTTTTAAAAAATCATTGAAATTTAAAATATGTGTCATTTAAATATACATTAGGTATAACTAAACAGAGAGGTTGTCAACTAGAAGATAGATCTAAAGAAATTACCCAGAATGAAATACGGGAAGCCAAGAGATTGGAAAATGAAAAGAAGTTCAGCTATAGAGAAGATATATATGTCTAATCACAGTTCCAGTAGGAGAAATAGAATAAGGGAAAGACAGTATTTGAATAGAAATTGGCTAAAATTTTTCCACAAACAATGAAGGGTATAAATCCACACATACAGGAAGCACAATAGATATCAAGCAAGACAAATAAAAAGTATATTTAAATATGACAGTAAAGTGTAGACCAAAGAAAGAGGACCTACCATGAAAGTAACTAGAGAGAAATGACATACCACCCACAAAGGAATGATTTCTAGCCTGATAATAAATAGAAGAGACCTTAGCACATGTATCCAAAGGGCCAAAGTAAAATAACTACCAGTCTAAACTTGTGTTTCAGGGGTGCCTGGGTGGCTCAGTTGGTTAAGCATCCAACTTGTGGTCTCAGCTCAGGTCTTGTGAGTTCAAGCCCTGCGTTGGGCTGTGCACTGGGTGTAGAGCCTACTTAAAAAAATAAAAATTTAAAAACTAAAAAGAGAATAAAATTGTGTTTCAGCAAAAGTCTTTATTAAGACCAAAAGTGAAATACAGTCATTGTGAGATGAACAAAACTAACGGGATTACCAGCAAGAAACCTACACAGAAAGAATTTCTGAAAATGAGCCAAGAAGTAAGGTTTGAGATGCAAAAAAGACTAAGGAGTAGAGAATTTGGTACACATGTTGGTATAGCTAAACAAACATTGTACAAACATCTAATGTGTGGAATTAAAATAAGACAGCTAATATTCTGTCTCTCCCTCTCTCTGCCCTTCCCTGGTTATGCAAGTGCTCACTCCCTCTCAAAATATATTAATAATAAATTAATAAAAAGTAATAAAGTAGTTGTCTTATTTTATGGATATGCATAACAATACCATGTCAATTGCAATGAGATGACCAGAGTTTAAGGAATTTATGTTAATTGGGAACAGAGTTAAGATATAGATTAATGATAGTAATAACTAGCAATTGATTATTTATAATGGGCCAGGTATATGTAACAACTCATTTAATCTTCACAACAGCCTTATGAGTGAGATACTGTTGTTATCCTCAGTTTACAGATGAAGAGACTATGGCACAGAGGGTTTTAAATAATTTACCCAAGGTCATACAGTTAGTAGCAAAGAGCTGGGTTCAAACCCAGATAACATGATTCTACAATTAATCTATTTTACTACCCTCTCTGTTGCTTTAAAAAGTTCAGTATAGGGGCGCCTGGAAGGCCTAGTCAGTTAAGGGTCCAACTTTGGCTCAGGTCATGATCTCACAGTTCATGGGTTCGAGCCCTGTGTCGGGTTCTGTACTGACAGCTTGGAGCCTGGAGCCTGCTTCAGATTCCGTGTCTCCCTCTCTCTTTGCCCCTCCCCTGCTTGTGTTCTCTCTCTCTCTCTCTCTCTCTCTCTCTCTCTCTCAAAAATAAATAAGTAAACTTTTTTTTTTTTTTAAGTTCAAAAAAAAAGTTCAATATAAGGGCGCCTGGATAGTTCAGTCAGTTGAGCATTCCAACTCTTACTGGCTCAGGTCATGATCCCAAGGTTGTGGGATCAAGCCCCATGTCAGGCTATGTGGTGAGCATGGACTTGCTTAAGATTCTCTCGATCTCTCCCTCTGCCCCTCTCCCCTACTCTCTCTCTCTCTCTAAAATACTAAAAATATAATAGTAATAAAATTTTTAAAGTTCAACATAAATGATAAATTTTAAAGTGAACAATAGAAGATATAGTTTTAAAACAATGAGGGGAAGTGGAATAAGAAAACAAAGGGGGTGGGGTGCCTGGGTGGCTCAGTCGGTTGAGCATCCAATTCTTGATTTTGGCTCAAGTCATGATCTCAGGGTTGTGGGATCAAGCCCCGTGTCAGTCTCTGCACCGACAACACGGAGCCTGCTTGGGATTCTCTCTCACCCTCTCTCTCTGCCCCTCCCCTGCTTGCTCGTGTGCACTCTCTCTCTCTCAAAATAAATAAATAAGCATTTTAAAAATAAAAAGAAATCAGGGGGTGGTGGCCATGCCACTGTCTGGTAGAGGCATGGAATTGGCAGCTGCTGTCTTTGGGGTGGATGAAACACGTTCTCCATGGAGGCTGGGGAACTGAGCCAAAGCTACAGCCAATACAGTGGTAACAGACTGACCATTGCTGCTGCAAGATTTGCAGGCTATTATGTTTTGCAACCCATGAAACATGGAGCCTCAGTAAAACAAATTTTTCAAAGTCCTCCAAAATCTGCCTTCGGTGGTGGCTATTATAGGGGTTTGGGCTTTGGACCCCAAATGACAAAGTGAGAGGCAGCACTAATACTAGCCATAAGCCCTACTGCCATAAAGGAAAAACCAGAGATGCTCCTCAATAAATTATGCTTTTAAATAACCCAGACAAGGATCTCCTTATATAGCAGCCCAAATCAATAAAGCTAAAGATTTACTAGAAAGTCAGGCTAAAAATGAAGTAAATGTGTGATGAATTTTAAGTTCTTGTTAGTTTATGTATATGAGTGCCAGCTTGTTATGATCAAATGCCTCAAAGCTAAAAAAAAAAAAAAAAGAGAGAGAATGAGAGAGAGAGAGAGAGAAAAGTGTAGGAAAAGGAGAACAAATAAAAGGCCCAATGTAAGACAGAAGAAATAAAACCAAATCAGACAACAAAATAAATAAAAATAGATTAAATTTGTCAAGGAGATTGTGAGATCGGATTTTTAAAAACCCATGAGGACACAGAAAAATTGAAAATAAAAGAATAGAAAAATATATCCTAGGCAAATATTAGCCAAAAGAAAGCTATATTAATAGCAGACCAAATATAAACAATAAAAAATATTTTCAGCAATCCAAACAATCCTCACATGATAATGAAAGCTTCAATTCACCCACAAAATATTAAAATTCTAAGGTTGTGGGGCACTTGGGTGGCTCAGTTGGTTAAGTGTCCGACTCTTGTTTTCAGCTCAGGTCGTGCATGATCTCATGGTTCATGAGCTCAAGCCCCACATCAGGCTCTGGATTCTCTCTCTCTCTCTCTCTCTCTCTCTTTCTCTGGCTCTCCCCCACACATGGGTGTGCTCACTCTCTCTCTCTCTCAAATAAATAAACTTTTAAAAAAGTTAAAAAAAGGAAAGAAAGAAAGAAAAAGGAACAGTACAGGCCAACTGAATCCTGATACAAACATCATTCTGAAATACACTCAAGCAAAAGTCACCACATTAAGAGGCTAAAAGATAAAAGCCGTACAATCGCCTGATAAATACAAAAAAAAAAATCATTTGATAAAACTTAAAGTCATCTACAATAACAAGAACTGTTTACAAACTAGGAATGAGGACAATATTCCTAAGAAACAATTTCTACCACACAATATATTTTTACTTATAATTGTGTCATATTAAAAGTAGTCCCTTTAAAATGAAGGACAAGACAAATAAGCCCCCCATCAGTAAATCTGTCCACATTACTGAAGGCAACACAGTAAAACAACAGAAAGAAATAAGATTAAGAATTTGAAGAGAAAAACAAAACTGTCACCATTTTAGGATTGTAATTACCCTTATACTAAACTGATAAGAACAGATACTACACTTGATCGTGCTAAAGGCCAAGAAGTGATATATAATTGCCCTCATAAAAAACAAACGAACCAAAGCTACAAATAAAAATTATTAGAATCTGTAACAAAGTAACAAGATGGCTAGATTTAAAATCAATGTATTAAAGTTGCATTTCTCTAGCATAGCAGCAAGCAATTAGAAAACATAATGTCAAAAAATATCTTTAACAATAGCAACAAAAATCATGATACCTAGAAATACCTCTAGCAAAATGTGTATAGAATCTAAAGGGAGAAAATGAGAAAACTTCATTGAAAGCCTTTAACGATTGGGGCACCTGGGTGGCTCAGTCAGTTGAGCGTCGACCTAAGCTAGGTTCATCTCACAACTCTTGAATTTGAGACCCGTGTCGGGCTTGTGCTGACAGTTCAGAGCCTGGCTCCTGTTTCGGATTCTGTGTGTGTCTCTCTCTCTGCCCCTCCCCTACTCGCACTCTGTCTCCCTCTCTGTCAAAATAAATAAACATTAAAAAAAAAATTTTTTAAGACTTTAAAGATCTTTAAAAATATAGAAATACACTATATTCACTGATAGGAAAATTCAATATCATTAAGATCTGATTCTCCTCAAATTGTACAACCAAGAAATGCCCACCAAAATTCCATCAGAGCTGAGGAATTTGGCTGATTCCCAATTTTTGTGGAGGCCTGAGGTACGTGGCTGACTCAACCAGTAGAGCATGCAACTCTTGGTCTCAGGGTTGTGAGTTCAAGCCCCACATTGGACATGCAGCCTACTTAAAATAAGCATATATATGTAGATAGATAGATAGATAGATAGATAGATGATAGATAAATGATAGATACATACATACAGACAGATAGATATAGATATAAATTTTTGTGGACATACCAGATGCCAAAAATAACCATGATGCTTCTGAAAAAGAACAAGGTGGAAAGCCTTGCTCAATCAGATATTTATTTATTATAAAACTCTAATAATTAAGATAGACACACCAATGAAGCAAAATACAAAGCCTAGAAGTATATGAATGTATTTTTTGGAAAATTAATATCAGAAGAGATAGCACAATAACTTGGTTGGAAAAGTATATATTAGGGAGTAAATGGTGCTAGAACATTTGGTTGTTGTTGGGAGATGATTCTACTTGAGACTCATGTTTCTGCACGTCTTGCAAGCAGAGACACTAACTGCCTTTATTCCAGGCTGTCTTTTCAAGATTCTTAGTATAGCAAACAGCCTGGGAAGACAGAGATAAGGCCTCCCTCCAGAACAAAAGGTAGATTTGTTTATTGTTCCTTAATAAAGATAGAATCTCCCGGTAAGGCAAAATCAGGTTTGCCTGACTACAAATAAATTTATAATTTATTGCCCAATTATAAAAGATGCAGGTTCTCTAAGGCTCAGGGTTCCTCTCCTGCAATGCAGGTATCATCCAGCCCTCTTCTCATAGCCCTCTGGGAATGTGACAAAGGGAACCAATGCCCACACGCTGCTTGCCGGGGCTGTGGGTGATGAAGTCCTTTTTCTCTGACCAGGAGTCTCATGTGTTCTGCCGGTATCCATAGACCATGGCAGTCCAGCTTCTTAGTTTGCAAATAGGGTTACGGTCACAGTGCTTCAGTTATCCACCTGAAAAAAAAAAGGAAATTAGGGGTGCCTGGGTGGCTCAGTAAGTTAAGCGTCTGACTCTTGATTTCAACTCGAGTCACGATCTCACCATTCATGGGATCGAGCCCCACATCGGACTCTGCACTGACAGTGTAGAGCCTGCCCGGGATTCTCTCTCTTCCCGTCTCAAAATATATAAACATTAAAAAAAAAAAAGAAAAAAAAAAGGAAATTACGCACCTGATTCGCACTGTACACAAAAATGTCCAGATGAATTAAGGACTTAACAGTGAAAGGCAAAATTTTAACTTTTAGGAGAAAATACGGATGATCTCAGAAATGGGAAGGATTTATTGAACAAAACACAAGAAAACATAAAGGAAATCATTGATAAACTCCACTAGACTGAAATAAAAGGCTTCTGTTCAACAAAATATTCCACAAAGAAAACTAAAAGCCATGAATTGGGAGAAGATGTTTGTTAAATATATTACTGGTAAAGGTTAACAATACAGAATGCCTAGAGAAATCTTAATCAATTTCCTAAAAGCCAAAACAAAAACAATGAGCAAAAGATATGTATAGGAATTTAACAAAAAATAAAACACCGGGGTCTTGGATGACTCAGTTGGTGGAGCGTGACTCTTAACCTCAGGGTTGTGAGTTTCAGCCCCATGGTGGGTGTAGAGATTACTTGAAAATAAAATCTTCAGGGGCGCCTGGGTGGCTCAGTTGAGCGTCCGACTTCAGCTCAGGTCATGATCTCACAGTCTGTGAGTTCAAGCCCCGCGTTGAGCTCTGTGCTGACAGCTCAGAGCCTGGAGCCTGCTTCAGATTGTGTCTCCCTCTCTCTCTCTACCCCTCCCCTGCTCATGCTCTGTCTTTCTCTCTCTCTCTCAAAACACACACACAAATGGCAAGCATGACAAGATATTCAGTAGTCGTCAAAAAATGTAAATTAATTGCAAATGATAATGCTCATTTTATTGGCATAAATCACAAGTCTGACAGAACTGTTAGCCTGGCTGTGCAGCAGTGAGAGTTCTTATACTATTGGTGAGAGTAAAATCTGGTATAATCACTTTGAAAAACAACTTGGCGTTTTCTTGTAAAACTGGACATTTGTATATACTAAACTCATTCATTCTCTTCCTAGCTATATATGCTGGAGAAAATATTGCACATAAGCAAAAACAAACAAGCAAACAAACAAACAGGTACTAAAATGCAAAACACAAATATCCATCAACAGAGAATAGATAAAGAGTGAATTATTCAAAATTTATTTTTCAGTTAATTAATTTACTATTACTATAAACAGGGAAATGAATAAACCAAATTCATAAACATCTATGTGAATGATTAGATTAGATTAGATTAGATTAGATTAGATTAGATACGTAATGTTGAAAGGGGAAAAAACAAGTTGCAGCACACACACTGTGGCTCCATTTTTATAAATATAAAAACAAGCAACACTAAACTATATATTATTTAGAAATAAATACCTATATGGTAGAACTATAAAGGTATAAGCATAGGAATAATAAAAACAAATCACAGTATTGTGGTTACTTGGCTCACCTGGATGGTTCAGTTGGTAGAGCATGCGACTCTTGATCTGGGGTGGTGAGTTCAAGCCCCACGTTGAGTGTAGAGCTTACTTAAAAAAAAAGAAAAAAGATTGTGGTTACTCGTGGAGAGTAGGGAAGGATTATAATCAAGGAAAGGCAGACAGGCAACTTTAACAGATCCAGATCTTTTTTTTTTTTTTTTTTTAATTTTTTTTTTTTCAACGTTTATTTATTTTTGGGACAGAGAGAGACAGAGCATGACCAGGGGAGGGGCAGAGAGAGAGGGAGACACAGAATTGGAAACAGGCTCCAGGCTCTGAGCCATCAGCCCAGAGCCTGATGCGGGGCTCGAACTCACAGACCGCGAGATCGTGACCTGGCTGAAGTCAGACGCTTAACCGACTGCGCCACCCAGGCACCCCAACAGATCCAGATCTTAATGGAGTGAAGGGTTCATAGGTTCATTTTCCTCATGGTTTCCTAAATTATGTATATGTCATATTTTTGTATCAAATATTATCTAATGAAATAAAAGTCATTGAATATTTTAAGATAACTGACAATTGTGAGGAAAAGGGAGGGTCAGGAAGGTCAGGAGCAGGGGTGCCTGGGTAGCTCAGTCTATAAAGCACGGGACTCTTGATCTCTGGGTTGTGAGTTCAAGCCCCACGTTGGGTGTAGAGATTATTAAAAACAAGAAAAAGTTGAGAGCAGAGGCAGGGAGATAGGAGGGAGGCTGTTGAGGGAAGGTGCTGGCTGAAACCAGAACAGAGTGGAGACAGAAGGAGGTGAATAAATCGAGGATGGTGCTGTAGATTGGGTTTCCTGGGAAGCCAACCGAGAAAGATCGGGGTGAAAGAAGTGTATTGTGCAGGGTTCTCAGGATCAGCACCTGTGAAAGGGAGGCAGCAGCAGGTGGGCACGAGAAGGCGGGCTGGGATGAGGCAAGTAGGCTCACGGAGGTCCCAGCTGACCCCCAGGGAGTGCAGATGCTGGGATGGCTTTTCAGGGTTGTCCTGCGTTATGTGGAGTCCGGGCCTCAAGCATCGGTCACTGTATGTGGGTGCTTGCCCCCAGAAGGGGGTGTAACCTTGGATGTGGTGGGTCTCTTCAGCTGAGGGCAGTTTCCAGAGAGGGCAGAGGGCTGTGAGGTGGCAACCCACCCAGCAGCTGTGGGAATAAGGCCTAGTTCTGAAGAGGGGGGCCCTGGGGACATCTCACAGTGTCTACTGCAGACAGGTGTTTGGGGGATATAAGACTTGTTGGATTGAATGTGGAAGATGAAGAGAGCTACTGAAAAGGGAAGTTGGTTCCTGAAACAGGAATAAGAGGAGGACAAGGAGGACGAGGAGGATGAGGAGGAGGTTAGAGAGATGGAAAACCAAAATTATTATTAGAAGGGTGTTGAGGGGGTAGAGGTGACAATGAGGTTGGGTGGGCTGATGTGGTAACAGCAATAATAGCCAATGTTTGCATAGCACCATATAGCTTACAAGTGCTTTCACGTCCATTGTCTCATTTGCCTTCACAACACCCCTCTAAGGTATTATCATGCCCATTTAACAAAGGAGGGATGTGAGGCTCAGAGAGGCTAAATGATTTGCCCATAAGACCTCAGAGGATAGGGGAGCCTGGCTGGATCAGTCAGAGGAGGCTGTGACTCTTGATTTCAGGGTAATGAGTTCAAGCCCCATGCTGAGTGCAGAGATTACTTAAAATAAATAAATAATTTAGGGGTGCCTGGGTGGCTCAGTCAGTTAAGCATCCAACTTTGGTTCAGGTCATGATCTCATGGTTCGTGGGTTCAAGCTCCACATGGGTCTCTGTGCTGACAGCTCAGAGCCAGGAGCCTGCTTCAGATTCTGTGTCTCCCTCTCTCTCTGCCCCTTCCCTGCTCACACTCTGGTCTCTCTCTCTAAAAACTAAATAAATGTTTAAAAGAAAAAAAGATCACAGAGGATGGTCTTCACCACAGATGTCCTCACTCCTTATTTTGACAATGGCTTTCAGATACACTTTGGCTCTTGGTCTGTGGGCAGGAGTCAGCCTGCATTTGCCTTTCAAAAGTCATGTCCTGAAACTTCAGTTTCTTGGAAGGATTAGCTGGATTTCATTTCTTCAGTGCTAGTTCCCTGTGATCCTTCTAGAAGAGACTAATAGTTTGCATATGATAGCTAAAAAGAAAAAAAAAGAAAATGCATTTCTAAGTCAGTTTTTCATTTTGAGAACATTTAGCATCAAGGCACAAATGTAATGCCTTCTCTGAAATAAAACATTAATTCTCTCTCCAATGTAGTATACCAGTTAGATCATTAAAATTGATCCTATGATAGCCAATTCTTGGTAAATTGAGATGAAGAAATGGGTTTACCTTACTTCCTGCCACTCGCTCTCTTAAAAAGCTGGAGGTGCCTTGGTGGCTCAGTCAGCTAAGTGCCCGGCTCTTGATCTCAGCTCAGGTCTTGATCTCAGGGTCGTGAGTTCAAGCTCAACATTAGGCTCTGCGCTGGGTGTGAAGCCTACAATAAATGAATGAATGAATGAATGAATGAATGGATGGATGAATGGGAATCCCCTTCTACTGGGTGATATCTGTTTCATTATTTCAACCATAAGTCAACAGGCCCCAGGTCTCAGATGTCAGACCAGCCTGTGGTTCAATCCTAGTTTCCAGAATTACTTAAATACTGTCCTTTCCTCTGGCGTTAACTGAAAGGAACTTTCCCTAAGGACCAATTTGGCAAATATGTTTGCAGTTATGGACTAAAGGCTAATCTTTGGCCAAGCCATGATGGCGAACAGTAAGGTTCCTGGAAGTATGTGAATGTGACATTATCTTGCCAACAGTTTCTGGAGTCAAAACGTTTACTTCAAACTTTAGCTTCCTCCAAAGCAGGAATTTCTAAAATTTTAGAAGCAGCTTTCCTTATCAAAGCCTTTACACTTTTCAGGTATTTTGATTTTAAAAAGCTTGTGAATTCTCTTCTAGGTGATTAAAACCATTTGGAATTAAATACAGTTGCCCTGATCATGTCAAAAATGATGAAGTTGCTTTCCTAGAGCTTAATTTACTGTACAGACTTAGAAAGCAGTTGGATTTTTTTAAATTGATTTGTACTGCCATCTTGTGGTATACTTCATTGCAAATTTCAACACCCTTTAGTGCATTATTTGTAGGTCCACTGGGTTACCTTAAAAACGTCGTAAAATCAAGGATTTATGCTTGCAAAAATAGAACTACTTCCTCTGTGCCATATACAAGTCCCCTCATATACCTTATAGGCTAAGAAAAAATTAACGTAAATATGGAAGGGAGAGCCCAACAGAGATCCTCTTAAACCACTGAGGCGCCTAATGTTAGTTTTGTTTTTTACTTATCTTTAATTTTCACCATGATTATCCCACATAAGCTGCTGCTTTCTCCTAGATAAATACATACAATTCTCGCTGACTGATTTAATGGCCACTCTATTTGGAGAGGCAGAAATGTGTAAAGGTTGAACACAGGAGATCTCACATGATACTATCTGGGTTCATTCTTTTTTTTTTTAACTTTATTTATTGATGTTGAGAGAAAGAGAGCAAGTGGGGGAGGGGCAGAGAGAGAGGGAGAGAGAGAATCCCAAGTAGGCTCCACACTGTCAGACCAGAGCCCAATGCTGAGCTCAATCCCAGAACAGTGAGATCATGACCTTAGTTATCAAGAGTTAGACACTAATTGAGAGTTAGATACTTAACTCTGAGTTCAGTGACTGAGCCACCCAGCTGTGCTGATGCTGCCTGGGTTCAAATCCTAGCCCAGAACTTACAATCACGTGTACGTTTGGACTAATTATAAAACATCTCCATGCCTCAGTTTCATAATCTGTAAAACAGTGATAATAATCAACGTTTATTTATTTTTGGGACAGAGAGAGACAGAGCATGAACGGGGGAGGGGCAGAGAGAGAGGGAGACACAGAATCGGAAACAGGCTCCAGGCTCCGAGCCATCAGCCCAGAGCCTGACGCGGGGCTCAAACTCACGGACCGCGAGATCGTGACCTGGCTGAAGTCAGACGCTCAACCGACTGCGCCACCCAGGCGCCCCAAACAGTGATAATAATCAAATATACCTCATAGAGTAGTACAAGAGACACTATGCTCAGCCCAGAAACTAGCACAAAGTAAATGCCCAATGGGAACCAATGGGAACAAGGTGCCATTACATCAGTAGATCACTGGGAGCCTAATTTGCATAGCCCCTCAGGATGCCAAGATAATAGAAGAGCCCCCTGTTGTATTCCATTAGCAAATAGATCTTTAGACACAACAGGACCCAAGATCAGGTCTCTGGACCCTAGAATTATCATACAATCCAGCAATTCTAGATAAATATCTAAAAGAATTGAAAACAGAGACTCAAACAGGTATTTTTACTCCAAAGCTCACCACAATATTATTCACAATAGCTTACACGCCAGATGTCCATCAGCAGATGAGTGGATAAATAAAATGAGATCTATACCTAGAAGGGAATATTATTCAGCCTTAAAAAGGAATGAAATTTTGATATACGCTACTGTGTGGATGAAACTTGGAAACATTATGCTAAGTGAAATAAGTCAGACACAAAAGAATAAAGTCTGATTCCACAATATGGGGAATATTCCCATTCATGGACACAAGAAGTAGAATAGTGGTTACCAGGGGCTGGAGGAAGAGACGAATGTGGAGTTGTTATTCAATGAAGGAAGTTTTAATTGGGGATGATGAAAAAGTTCTGTAGAAAAAATAGCGGAGACAGCTGCACAACAGTGTGAAGGTGTTTAATCCCACTGAAATTGTACACTTAAAAATGGTTAAAATGGTAGGGCACCTGGGTGGCTCAGTCGGTTAAGCTTCTGACTTCGGCTCAGGTCATGATCTTGCCGTTCCGAGTTTGAGCCCCACATGGGGCTCTGTGCCAACAACTCAGAGCCTGGAGCCTGCTTCGGATTCTGTGTCTCCCTCTCTCTCTGCCCCTCCCTTGCTCACGCTCTATCTCTCTTTCAAAAACAAACATTTAAAAAAATGGTTAAAATGGTAACTTTTTTTAAAATTTTCATTTATTTTGAGAGAGACAGAAACAGTGCACGTGGGGGAGGGGCAGAGAGAGCAAGAAAGAATCCCAAGCAGGCTTCAAGCTGCCAGCGCAGATCCTGACGTGTGTCTCCAACTCATAAAACAGTGAGATCATGACCTGAGGCCAGAACCAAGAGTCAGACGCTTAACCGACTGATCCACCCAGGCGCCCCTAAAATGGGAACTTTTATGTTGTGTATATTTTATTTTACCACAATAAAACAAAATAGGCAGGGCCAGAAACCTGGCCACACAAAGTTCCTCTTCCCCAGTCTTTACTACTACATACAAGCACTGGGCTCAGCACCCTGGGACACCATCACGGGACAGGGATCCAAGACAGGGTGCACCAGGACCTCAAAGGAGGCCCCACAGCCTTCTGACTGACTACACCTCCACACACACACACACGCACGCACACGTGCACACATACACACGCGCACACGTGCACACACACGCATTTACACACGGAGGCACACAGGCACGCAGATATTTTTCTGTGTTACCTTCTGACTCTTGGAGGGAGGACAAAGAGGCAGCACTCTGGAATCTGGAAAGCTGCCAGGGTTTGTGGGACAGTGGCTCTTTAACCTGGGCCCTCCTTTTCCCCTGAGGCTACCTCGGCCTGGTAAATTGAGGTTAGGCTTTTAAAAGTACAAAAATATCCCCAAAAAAGTGCATATGATTCTAACTTTCATTTGTAGGCAGAGCAAAGAGTAAATGTGGACGATCTCAATGCCTATTGATTAATGCCGAGAAAGAGCTTAAATGAACCAGCGAACCAAAAGATAAGCCAGATCCAGAAACAGCTGTGGCTCTAACCCCCAGCACAGGACTGGAAGTTCATGAGACAGCTCAGCAGATGGAGAGCTAAAAACCTGCTCTTATATGCTTCATACTCTGAGTTAAGTAAATGTGTATATGAAAGGAGCCAGGGAAAAACAAAACCAAAAGTCCCTTCCTCCAAACCCTATTAAGACACAGTCTGCTTGGAAAAAACAAAAAACAAAACAAAACAAAAAAACATTTTGGCCCAGCATTTTGAAAATATCTTATAATGAGGCACACATGTTTTTTTAATGTATAACCCAGAATTCATTGATCACCTATTTTTCAGACACTGTATTGGGAGGATTATTATGTCTATTACCTATTGGAGTAATAACAAATTACCCCAAAATTTTGTGGCTTAGAACAATAATTACATATTATCTGTCACATTTCCTGTGGGCCAGGAATTCAAACAGGGCACTGCACCTGTTTAGGGATGGCTCCTCTCCGCTCCAGACCGTGGGACGTCAGCTGGAAGCTTGTAGGCTGGAGGCTGGGATCACCTGAAGCGCTGCTCATTCACATATCTGACGGTGGATGCTGACTACTGGCTGAGAGCCAGCCAGAACACCCACATGTGGCCTCCTTATGTGACCTGGGCTTCCTCCCAACGTGGTGGCGGGGATCAAAGGGCAAGCAACCCAAGAGAGAAAAACAGTGAAAACTTCATGCCTGTTATGAACTGGCCCTGGAAATCACATAGCCTCACGTTGGCCTCATTCCATCGATTGGTGCAGTTTACAAGAGGTGGGAACTAGACCTCACGTCCCCTAGCACAGCGTAAGAAGAGCACTGTAAGGGCGCCTGGGTGGCTCAGTCAGTTAATCATCCAACTTAGGCTCGGGTCATGATCTTAGGTTTGTGGGTTCAAGTCCCGCATCGGGCTCTCTGCTGTCAATGCAGAGCCCACTTCAGATCCTCTGTCTGTCTGTCTCTCTCTCTCTCTCTCTCTCTCTCTCTGCCCCTCCCCCACTTGCTCTCTCTCTCCCAAAAATAAACATTTAAAAAAAAAAAACAGCACTATGGATGTTATATGTATCCATACATATTGGAGTCACCATCTTTAGAAAATACAACTTGCCACATTGTGCTTTATCTCAGTTAATCCTAACCACTCCTACCATACACACATTTAAAAAAAACAAAACAAAAAAACTATCAAGTACATATTATTAGCCCCATTTTACAGTACAAGAAACTAAGGCTCAGAGAAGAAACTTTCTAATGTCAGATACCTAGTAAGGGGTAGCGTAGGGACCCTGACCCCGGTGTCCAAGCCCTTAGCCCCAAAACTTCCCCTTCCTGCTAGAGGTTATATTGCCGTATCTACAAGTATATGCTGGAAGTTCAAGTTTCAGGTCTCTGTATGAATATGTACAAGTTCTTTGAAAAAAAAATGTTTTTTAGTGTTTATTCATTTTTGAGAAAGAGTGTGAACAAGGAAGGGACGGGGGGGGGGGTGGACAGAGCATCTGAAGCGGGCTCTGTACTGACAACAGTGAGCCCAATGTGGGGCTCGAACTCACAAACCATGAGGTCATGAACAGAGCTGAAATCAGACTCTCAACCAACTAAGCCACCCAGGCACCTCCCCCCAATTTTTTTTTTTGTCACAGGAATATTAGGTTCTCTGCTCCTATGCTCAAGGTTGGAGGTTCAGGGCAGGCTGGGTAGGAATATTATATGGCTACATGTAGCCCAAAGGAGACATGAAGGGCTTTCTGTGCCTTCAAAGAATAAACCCAAGAATCCCCACAAAACAGCCAGTGCCCTTGGCATATGAATTTGCCACCACTAGGACCTTGTCCACTTGACCCCCAAAATTAGTCCAATTATTTCTGGTAGCCAACCTGTAAGACGGCCCCCAATGAACCCTGCCTCCTGGTATCCACAGCCTTGCATAATCCCCTCCCATATTCTACCAGAGTTGGTCTAAGTGACCAACAGCACACAGCAAAAGTGATGATATGTCACTTCCAATACTTGGTTTTAAAATACTGTGACTGGGTTGCATGGGTGGCTCAGTCGGCTAAGCGTCTGACTCTTGATTTTGGCTCAGATCATGATCTCACAGTTTGTGGATTGAGCCCCCTGGGGGACTCTGCACCAACAGCGAAGAGCCTACTTGGGATTTTCTCTCTCCCTCTCTCTCTCTGCCCCTCTCCTGCTCACACTGTCTCTCAAAATAAATAAATAAGCTTTAGAAAATTATAAATCGGGGGTGCCTGGGTGGCTCAGTTGCTTAAGTGTCCGTCTTCAGCTCAGGTCATGATCTCATGGTTCTGAGTTCAAGCCCTGCGTCGGGCTCTGTGCTGACAGCTCAGAGCCTGGAGCTTGCTTTGGAATCTGTGTCTCCCTCTCTCTCTGCCCCTCCCCCACTCGTGCTCTGCCTCTGTCTCTCAAAAATAAATAAAAATGTTTTTAAAAATTTTAAATAATAACAATAAATCAAATTACATTAAATTAAAACAAAATAAAAATTAAATTACATTAAAATACTATGACTTCTGGGGCACCTGGGTGGCTCAGTTGGTCAGGTGTCCAACTTGGGTTCAAGCATGATCTCACAGCTCATGAGTTCGAGCCCCACATCGGGCTCTCTACTGTCCGCATAGAGCCCACATCAGATCCTCTGTCCTCCTCTTTCTCTGCCTCTCCCCCACTCATTCTCTCTCTCTTTCTCTCTCTCTCTCTCTCTCAAATACATAAACATTTTTTTTTAAATAAAATACCATGACTTCTGTCTTAAGCTCTCTTATCACTCATAGAAGAAGCAGGCATGATGTTTTGTGGACATTCAGGAAGGCTATGGAAAGCCTACACGTTAAGGAACCAAGACCTCTAGCCAACAGCCAGCAAGGGACTGTAGCCCACCAGCAAGCATATGAGCGAGTTTGGAAGCTTCTCCAGCCCCAGGCGAGCCTTTCAGGGACTGTAGCCCCACTGAACAGCTTGGCTGCAACCCCATCTACGCACTCCTGGGCTCTTGACTCTCAGAAACCTGATATAGAAAGAATATTATTCCATTTCTAACATATGGG
Organism: Leopardus geoffroyi; assembly: GCF_018350155.1. Taxonomy (NCBI): domain Eukaryota; kingdom Metazoa; phylum Chordata; class Mammalia; order Carnivora; family Felidae; genus Leopardus; species Leopardus geoffroyi. Next base: position 80,094,918 of record NC_059331.1, on the reverse strand, counting down.
TTACAGGGAATTAAGAACAAAGCAATAAACCAGGCTGGAATATGGAATGTGCTGGGAGTTACAGAGAAAGTGGTTCTTGATTTGACCTTAAGACCAAACCAGCTTTAAATGATCTGGGAGGAGATGCACCTGGCTGGCTCAGTTACAGCAGTGTATAACTCTTGATCTTGGGGGTTGTGAGTTCGAGCCCCACGTTAGATGTAGAGATTACTAAACTATAAATAAACTTTAAAAAATAAATGATCTGGGAGGAGGGAGCGGGGGTGGGGGGTGAGGTAGGAGAAGCCAGCATGTTCTGAGCATGTGGGGGAACTGGAAGGACAGTCTTGACATCTCCCTGCCACAAAGATACTGCCACCAATAATGATTCCACTCTTTAATAAGGAATAATAGAACAAATCATCATAATGGCTAACTTTACGTCGTGCTAAAGACTCTGTGTTGATTAGCCTTCTTAGTCCTCACAACAGTGCTATGAGGTAGCAATATGGTTACCAACCCATTCTACAGAGAGGAAACTGAAGCCCAGAGCTGAAGTAGTGGGCCCACGATCTTGTAGTTACTGAGCAGCAAAGCTGGGCCTGAACCCCCACCCCTCCATCCTGCGCCCCCCCCACCCCCCCCTCCCCGATTTGCTGCAAACCTTGCTCTCCTAACTGCTGGGTTCAGCATTCCCTGGTTAATCAGTGACACATTTTTCACCCTACTTAACATTTTCCCACCACCTAGCCAAATCCCAAGACAACTGACCAGAAATCTCTTAGGAAAGGTAAAGCAATTTTAAATTAGCTCTCAAGTTAATATTAAGCCAACAAAACATTATCTCAATTTGTCCCGAAGTGACGACTCTTAACCTTTAGGAGTTGGGGACCCCTCTGAAAATCTTAACACTTAAAATCCCCCTTCCTGGAAAGATGTGCATATGTACACAAATATAAAGTGTGCACAGAATTTCAGGGATTTCCCTGAAGCCCAGGGAGGAAACTTGAGTTAACACCTCTTGACCTCACAGTTTCCAGAGGAGATCAAGCCCCTCCCGAATGGTGGTGGTGGCTATGTGGGGAGTGTCACATCCGGGTCCCAATGTCCTCATTAGGAGAGATCATCAACCGTGCTGGGGCAGGAAGTGGCTCTGCCTGCATACATATTCAAATTACAAACTTTCTCTTCAAGCACATACATTTTATTGAATGAGCATTTGAGTTCTTGGCAGGCCTCCTGGCGTGGGACTGTTGTTGCCTTTGTTCTGCCAGTACGAGGGGGGCTGGCTATGGGTCGAGCCTTCTGGAGGGAGCCTGTGTGACCAGATGGTGTTGCTGCTGCTGCACACACTGTCAGGTGCCATTGGCAGCTGGAGTGGGGAGAAACCACTTCCAGCCAAAGGACCGGGAAAAAGCCAGAATGAACCCACCTCCAGTCCCGTCCTCAAACAGTTCAGCCCCCTGTGCATTGGGGCAGGTCAAAAGCATAATAAATGGTTTCTCTCCCCTAACTCTGAGTTTAGCAGCAGTGTCTTTCTCCTAATTTTCTTCTGTGCAAGGAACAAAACTCAGAAAACTTTAAACACTAAAGAATGAGTTCAGGGGTGCCTGGGTGGTTCAGTGGGTTAAGCGTCGGACCCTTGATTTCGGCTAATGTCATGATGTCACGAACCGCATGGGACTCCTCACTGTCAGTGTGGAGCCTGCTTGGGGTCCTCTCCCTCCCCCTCTCTCTCTCTCTCTCTCTCTCTGCGCTTCCCCACCCCCACCCCACTCACACACTCTCTGTCTCTCAAAATAAATAAACATTGAAAAAAAAAAGAATGAGTTTAGGGGCAGACGTAGGTTCAAATCCTAACTTTGCCACGTACTCTTGGAACTTAGCTTAGCATCTTGGGACCTCTGATTTCTAGCCCAGAAAATGTGGACACTAATGTTTATATTCCAGAATTCTTCAGAGGATTAAATAATAATACACTTAAGTTCCTGACACATAATAAGCACTTAATGAGCAGACACTAAAATCGGACTTCATGGAACTTCTGGCTATCAAATTTCCACTGAGATTAGTAACCCCCCTTAGATGGGTGTATTTAAATCCTTGAAAATCAAGAGCTGTTGTAATCTCAAGGAAATATAAATGATCCATAAATCCTAAACCCTATAGGTCAGAGGCCATAACTGCTTCCTTCGAGTTTTCACCATTCCTGGCACAGAGCTTGGTGGACAATTAAACGTTGGCAAGTACACGTGGGCCAGAAGGTACTCTCAGAGAGCCAGGATCACCGTAGGAAATTAACAAGTGGAGCAGATTTCCTGTTCACGGTCAGAAGACCTGGTCAGTGTTAAATCACTACAACACTGAAGAGCGCTGTGGCCAGAGGAGAGGATTGGTCCTCTGAGGCTTTCTCCAGTCCTTTGGTTCCCTGAAAGCACCTTTGGGTGAGGTCTTCATCTCTGAGCTTGGAGGTAAAGGAAAGGCCTTGAGGAAATCAGTTGGATTTATTTATATCCAATATGTTTAAAGCAAAGAAACAAAAAAGAATTTGAGGGCACCTGACTGGCTTGGTTGGAAAAGCCTTGGAATCTTGATCTCAGAGTCGTGAGTTCAAGCCCCACATTGGGTATAGAGATTACTTTAAAAAATTAATAAACTTAGGGGCTCCTGGGTGGCTCAGTCAGTTAAGCTTCCAACTCTTGATTTCTGCTCAGGTCATGATCTCACAGTGGGTGGGTTCAAACCCTGCATCAGGCTCTGCACTGACAGTGTGGAGTCATGCCAGTTCCTGTCCTCAACTGTTTTACAGTAAATAAGTGGTTTTCATGTGGCTACTTATCATAATGACCTGAAATAAAACACCTCAAGGGAGATGATCAGTGAACACCAGGATTTGGGACATTCTAATGTAGCTTCATGACTGCGAAAAGTCAATGATCATGAAAATAAAAGGTGGGGGGCGCCTGGGTGGCGCAGTCGGTTGAGCGTCCGACTTCAGCCAGGTCACGATCTCGCAGTCCGTGAGTTCGAGCCCCGCGTCGGGCTCTGGGCTGATGGCTCAGAGCCTGGAGCCTGTTTCCAATTCTGTGTCTCCCTCTCTCTCTGCCCCTCCCCCGTTCATGCTCTGTCTCTCTCTGTCCCAAAAATAAATAAACGTTGAAAAAAAAATTTTTTTTAAAAAAAGAAAATAAAAGGTGGGGAACATGCTCAAGATTAAAAGATACAAGACCCTGAAGAAACATAACCATTTTCTTTTTTAAAATGTTTATTTACTTGTTTTTGAGAGAGAGAGAGGAAGAGCACACAAGCGAGGGAGGGGCAGAGAGAGAGGGAGAGAGAGAGAGAATCCCAAGCAGGCTCCACACTGTCAGCACGGAGACCAACTCGGGCGGAACTCAATCGATCTCACAAACCATGAGATCATGACATGAGCGCAAATCAAGAGCTGGACACTTAACCAAATGAGCCACCCATGCGCCCCAGAGACATAACCATTTTCAATGCATACATCTTAGTTGGTGAAGAAATTTGAATACGGGCTTTTATTAGGTGATAACAGGGAACTGTTGCTTGGTATGATAATGGCAGAGTGGCTGTGTAAACAAATGCCCTTTTTCCCTTCATTTATTTTTGGAAATGTATCCTGAAGTATTTAGAAGCAACTTTGAAATGGTTCCAAAAATAGGTACCTACAAATGAATGATACCTGACAAAATGATAACCAATGTTTCACAATCAGAAGTGAGAAAAAGGAGACTCAGGGGAAGATCTCAGAGGTGCATGTACCCTACACGTACCAGAGAGGAAAGCCTGTAGATTCCTCTGGGCACACCAGACCAGGAGGAATGAAATTGTTATAAGACTGACTTATGCCTGCCCCCCCAAATTTGTATGTTGAAGTCTGAAGCCCCAGTATCTCAGAATGTAACCATATTTGCAGATAGGGTCTAAAATGAGATTAGTAGGCTGGATCCTAATCTAATGTGTCTAGTATCCTTGCAAGAAGAGGAATTTTGGACACAGACACATTCAGAGAATGATGTGAAGACACAGGGAGAAGATAGCCATGGACAAACCAAGGAGAGAGGCTGGAACAGATCCATCCCTTCTGGCCTTCCAAAGGAATCAGCCCTCCCTGCTGACACCTTGATCTCAAACTTCCAGAACTGGAAGAAAATACATTTCTGTTGTTTAACCCAGCCCCAGCAAACTAATACAGAGCTCCTTGATTCGTCACCAAAGCCCAGGGTCTTTTCCCATATGCCCACCCAGCCCTGTCCCCCTGAAGCTACAGTCTGGTAACTACAGAGCATGACAGTGACGCCCTGTCGACCTGGCAAACGGAGATCTGGCTCGTCAGAAAGCGGTTGTCCTGAGTGGTATATACATACACTCCAGGTCCCAGAGCTGCACATCTGAACAGCTGCAGTCCCCAAATCTGACACCTGTTGTTCCCCTCCCTTTCCTAAGTGCTTTCTGGTCTTTCTGTCTTAAAAATTAAGAAGTGTACATGTGTGTGTGCATTGGAGAAGAGGAGACATAGCTTTAAAAGCCCTGTAGCTAACATTTCTTTATACTATTTTTTTTTAATTTTAATGTTTATTTATTTTTGAGAATGAGAGAGAGACAGAGCATGAGCGGGGGAGGGGCAGAGAGAGAGAGGGAGACTCAGAATTCGAAGCAGGCTCCAGGCTCCGAGCTGTCAGCACAGAGCCCAACTCGGGGCTCGAACCCACAAACTGTGAGATCATGACCTGAACCGAAGTCAGTTGCTTAACTGACTGAGCCACCCAGGTGCACACCCGTAACATTTCTTTATACTAATTAATAATTGATATTTAACACTTAGAATTACAATTGATATTCGGGAGCTAAGCTGCCATAATTAGATTGTTAAAATATTTATGTAACTTCACACTTGCTGATAAACAGCATTACCCTTCTCATCACCCCAGTCCCTCTCTGGAAATTCCCCACAGTCCAGTAGCTAGCCAGTCAATGCCTGGCACAGAAAGGTCCTCCAGAACCTATTCCAACAGTCTTACCCTCTAATCTGGCGAGAAGGACGCTGTCTTTGCCCTTGCTAGTTGTGACATGCTTTTCAAGTTCATCCCCGCTTAGTGTGCTCCCAGCACTGTCTTCTAAAATCTTTAGGATGCATTATTCCACAACAACTCCCAAGTATTTTCTGTTCCTATTTCCTTTGGCATGTGAAGAATCTGAAGCTCCGAGAAATTAAGCAATTAGCCCAAGTCACAGGCAGAGCTTGAAAGCACTGCTCCGTATTTTCTGACTGTACGTCCTGGAACTGGTATGTCAGAATTATTTTATCCTTACAAGAAAAAGCAAGCAGCCAAGAAGAGTTCAGAGGCTGCAGCCCCAGGTCCTGGGGAGTCTGGGTGTCCTCTGGGCTCCCCTTTTCTCCAGATAAGATCTCCCCCTCTGAAAATACTGATAGAGGGGCGCCTGGGTGGCTCACTCAATACATTAAGTCTGACTCCTGATTTCAGCTCAGGTCATGATCTCACAGTTGGTGAGTTTGGGCCCTGCATCAGGCTCCACAATGATAGTGTGAGGTCCACTTGGGATTCTCTCTTCCTCTCTCTCTCTCTCTGCCTCTCTCCTGCTTGTGCTCACACGCTTTCTCTTTCTCTCTCTCCATCTCGAAATACATAAATAAATAAACAAACATTAAGACAAAAAAAGAGGGGCGCCTGGGTGGCTCAGTCCATTAAGTGTCCGACTTCGGCTCAGGTCATGATCTCACAGTTTGTAGGTTCAAGCCCCACATTAGGCTCTGTGCTGACAGCTCGGAGCCTGGAGCCTGCTTCGCATTCTGTGTCTCCCTCTCTCTCTGCTCCTCCCCGGCTCACACTCTGTCTTTCTCTCTCAAAAACAAATAGACATTTTTTAAAAATCTTTAAAGGAATAAAAAAAAATAAAAAGAAAACACAGAGATGGTAGCTCATGGTAAAAACTCACAAAGAGCATGCAGTCCTGCAACCGAATAGCTTTCTAAACCTTTGCAAGGGAAACTGCTGGAACTCCAGAGGAACCCGTCACCTGCAGTTGTGCTATCCCTTGGAGGGCAAGGCAGGAAGGAGCAGGTGGGGATGACTCATTTAGCCTTTCAAAGCAGCTGCAAAAGTCTGCACACCTGTCTGAGGAACGCCCAGACCTGCTGGTGGCCCTGAAAGTGTTGCTGCTGGGACCCTCTCTGCTCAAGTCCCTAACCGCACCCAGTCTACCCCCTGGACCCTCCTCCCGCCCGGCAATGCGGGGAGGCCCTGGTCCTTCCCCTTTGCCCCCGGCGACCTTCTAACTTTACTTTTGCCTTTCTCATGGCACTTAACCCCTGTGTGACCTGAAGACTGTCCCCCTAAAAACCAGTCCTGCTCACCAGCTGGCCCGGGTACAATAGCATTTGGAAGGCAGAATCACGGGACTGAAACCAGAAGAAAACTTATTCATGAGAGGAGCAGCTGGCTGCTGGAAAACAGAAGGAGAGAGAAAGGAAGGCCAATTCTTAACCCTCTACGGGACCCGATTAACTGGGGATTTCGGAGCAAGAGTCACTAGACCTGCCTAAGAGCCCTCCCTCTCCTACTAAAGGCAGTGGTGCTTAACACAGCCCTCCTCCCACACCTCCCCCACCCGGTTGGTTGTTCCCAGCAGGGCTCCGAGTAGCTTTGAGATGGAAAGTGGTGGGGGTGGGGAGCAGGGCTGACTCTGGCTGTCAGGAGAAGACTGACGTCTAATTCTGCTCTCCAACACCAAAGAAATATTCCTGAGGGCACGTGTTATTTGCTAAATGTTATTCGTTTTTAAATTTCACAAGTAGTATATTTTCATTGAAGAAGAAAATGGTTTAAAAAAGAAGAAAAATGACTTCGAAATTAAAAAATAAAGAGAGAAAAGTCGCCCATAATTCAACCAGGACATAGCCACTTCCAACATTTAATACATATACGCTCTTCACATGAAAAACTAGATGCTACTTTATGTATCCTCAGAAGCAGATCGAGAACATTTTTCCAGGTCAGGATAGCTGCTCCTGACACTTCCCTTCTGGGGGCCACTATGTGTTTCTTTTTTATTTTTTATTCAAGATTTTATTTTTAAGTAATCTCTACAGCCCCACATGGGGCTTGAACTCACATCCCTGAGATCAAGAGTCACATGCTCCGTCACATGCTCCACCGCCTGAGCCATCCAGGCGCCCCTGACCGTGTGATTTCTTTATATGGATAAAGGATAAAGGTTTAAGCCAATCCCCTACTGTTGTGCATTTGGATCGTTACTGGTTGGGATTTACATTCTTTTGTAGAATAGCAGACACTGACACTAGAGGGGGTGATGTCCTGGGCTCTTCAAGCTCCGGCCCCGTCATCCACACCACTCACTGTCCCACTGCAACCTCACTACTCTGCATTTTGTACGTTGTGTTCCTTTACAATCCACCTCAGATCCTTTCCTGGGTAGCCCTGTCCAGGAACACGTGTCATAGAGGCCATGGCATCATTTCTCACTTTGGCTTTCCCCTCTTCACCCTTGGAGATAATAGGTCATAAAAAAAAGGCGTTTCAGCTAGATCCTGCTTCCAGAATATTGTATTTTATTAGTGGGCAGTGACTTCCAGATTACACTGTTGTCATCTGTCTGCCCACATTAAAGTTTCTGGCCCATCAGACAAGGGGCCCTGGAACTGGCTAGGGAGGGGTAAAAATGCTCCTGCAGGGACAGAGGGCTGAGACAGGGTAGGGAGGAAGAGATGCCAAGTAGGGAGTGCACACGAGCGCACGCACACACACACACACACACACGCACAAATACACATGCAGGCATGCACACAGAGGTGCACACACAAACACAAGCACACACACATACAGCACACATAACACACATACACAAGCACGCACATTGGCACACACATACACACACAGGTACACAGAGAGGCACGCACAGGTGCACACACAGGCACACAAATACACATACATACAGGCACACATGCACATGGACACAGAGGTGCACACAGGCACATGCACAGTCATATAGGTGCGCACACACATAAGCACACACACATACACACAAGTGCACACATATAGGCACACATAAGCACACGCACACAGGTGTGCTCACACAAGGGACACTCCAGACCCTTTGCAATAGGAGATGAGAAGCTTTCATATGGAGACAAAAGTTGTATCTTACGCGTTTCAGAGGGAGAAAAGCCAGGACCTAGAGACTGAATGCAAGCGTCCATCTTGCCCCCAAAGAAGGGATGCCCGTGTGGGAGACATCCTTCGGGTGCTGAGCCAGCTTAGGGCTGAGATTGTGTTGTCGGATACACATGTCACACCAGTGCCATCTCTGCGTTTTTTCTAGTCTCCACAATAGTGCTTTAGGGTCTCTCCCTTCTCATTTCCTCCTTGTGACATTTACACCCTCGAGACACCCGTGTGCCTTTAAATGACTAAGATACAGCCTCTGAGGTTAAAAAAAAAAAGGGAGGGTGGTGCTAGGGTACGAGTCAGGGGAGGCCCTTCTGTTTTTGCTTTAACTGGCAAGGAGGGCCACCCCTCCCCGGAGGCGAGGCGCTCTGGCGGCAGTGCGGAGCGGGGCGGAACAGCCACACCCTTCACCTCCCAGTTTCCTTCTCCTAATGGTACCCACCCTCTCCAAATCGCCCAGACTTGACAAGCTGAAGCCCCCCTGTCTTCTCCTCCTTTTTCTCCCACACCTAAGCATCCGCTCTTGTCGACTTCTGTGGGTTCTTTCTTCCCACTTCTACGCTCCCATTGCTGCCTTTGCGTTTCCATAGCAACCGCCCTAGCTCAGGCCTTTCCGCTCCGTTGGAACAACTACCCAGCCTCCTGTTGGTCCCCTCTGTTCCCGCTCCACCTCATTAACTCCTCCTAACCCAAGGGCGCCTGGGTGGCTCCGTGGGTTAAGCGGCTGACTCTTGGTTTCAGGCTCCAGTCATGATCTCACTGTTCATGGGTTCAAGCCCCAAGTGCAGCTCTGTGGTGGAGCCTGCTTGGGATCCATTCTCTCTCTCCCTCTATCTCTGCCCCTCCCCCGCTCTTGCTCTCATTCTCTCTCAAAGATAAATAAATAAACATTAAAAACAAAATTTGGGGTGCCTGGGTGGCTCAGTCCGTTGAGCTTCCGACCTTGGCTCAGGTCATGATCTTGCAGTTTGTGAGTTCGAGCCCCGATTCGGTCTCTGTGCTGACAGCCTGGAGCCTGCTTCAGATTCTGTGTCTCCCTCTGTCTCTGCCCCTCCTGTGTGCTCTCTCTCTCCCCCCCAATAATAAATAAACATTTAAAAAATGTAAATAAAAAATGAAATAAATAAAAAACAAAATTTAACTCCTCCTGGCCCATTCTCACGGCCAGGCTAAACTCCCTAATTACACGTTATGTTGTCCTCCTGCTAGAAAACTCTCAGTGGGTCCCCATGGCCTGGGAGGAAGAGCCCACTGCAACTGGCTTTGCTCTGCCCTCACACCCTTTTCTTCCCTAGCTGCTTCCATCCATCTCCCAAACATGCCAAGCCATCTGGTCTTCCCTGGGATGTCCATCTTTCCCTGGAATTCTACCCCTGGAATGCCTCACCTTTGTCATCTTTACCTTTGGAATCAGAATGACCCTTCAAAGCAAATCTCTGTGAATCTTTCACTTATCTCTCAACCACAAGAAAGCGCTCCCTCCTCTATTGCTTTATTCTTTGTACCTTTCACTGCCCTGTATTTTATTATATGGTTAATGTCTTATCTCTCCTATTGGATTACATTTCCTGAAGGGTGGAGGCTGAGTTTTGTTGGTCACAGTATTGCGTGCAGCCCCAGGAAATTGTGCGTTTCTGGGAGCTGGCTTGGTAATTACCGGCAATTACCCTGTGTCAGATACACCACACACTTGAAGACATGGCTACTGATCCTGGAAGGCTCAGAGGCTCACCCACCTCCTGGATTCCCAAGCATGGGAGCAGATGCCTACACTTGCCAAAGGAGCTTAGGCTACTGTTATGGAGCTTAGGCTGATGTGTACCATCACCACCCCCATCCATATGTTGAAGTTCTAACCCTCAATATGACCTTATATGGAGATAGAGTCTTTACCAAGGCAATCAAATTAAATGAGATCATTAGGGTGGACCCTAATCCAAGTTGACTGGGGTCCTTACAAAAAGGAGACTTGTGGACCCAGAGACTGACTTGCATAGAGCAAAATTAACATGAAGATCCAGGAAGAGTATCCTTTACAAGCCAAAGAACTCCGGAGGCTGTCAGAAGCTAGGAAAGAGGCCTGGAATAGATCCTTCCTCACTGCTCTTAGAAGGAACCAACAGTACGGACACCTTGCTATCCAACTTCTAGTTCCCAGACTGTGAGACGTTGTACTAAGCCACCCAGTGTGTGGTGCTGGGTTAGAGCAGCCCCGGCAAACTATTGCAGCTGGATTCCTGAGAAACACAAGGAGGGCAAAGCCAAGTCTGTGAGATCTCCTGGGCAGTAATTAGCCCATGCCACAGCTGAGCAGCAGTGGTCCGCCTCCAAGGGCAAGGCCAGCAGCTGGCCCGCCCGACACAGCTCTTTGAAGGAGTGTTTTGCTTCTGTATTTGGACAGGGAAGGGTGGCAGTAGTGATGGGGGCAGGAAACCCCACTTAAGGGCAGATCCTCCTTCCAGGCTCTAAGGGCTTCCAGACAAACTCTTTTGAAATGAAAAAAAGATAAAAAATAAAAAAATAAAAAGGAGGGACGACGTCTTAAATTCTGCAGAGATGCCTGGCTCTGCTCTGGAAACTCCTCCCTAATTACCACCTTCCACTCTGTCTCCCGGTGCCTCCCTCCTTCTCAACAGGGGGTCAGGGATGTGGAAATGCCTTTCCCCCAGACTCTAAGGGACTATTTCCTGAACCCCAAATATGTCCTCCCACCACTGGGGAGCCCCAACAGACACGCTAATTATACTAAGATGGATTCCATATAATTAGGTTAGCGAAGTGTAAGTGCTTCCCGTTAACAGACAGGAAAACGAAGGTTCAGCGGGCCTCACATTACAGAAGCCAGAGCTCCTGCCCCCTGGAGTCAGTCCCGGGACCTCTCCTAGCGAAGGCAGGAGGCAGGGGAAAGCGAGAGCAAGGCCTGAGGGTGCGAACAATGAGCAATGAACAATGAATTCAGGAGGAACCGCCTGCCTGGCGTTCTGGCCCTGAACAACCAGCCTAAGAGCAAATGCTTAGGCTCCACGCCTTGCTAGAGCACTCTGAACCAGTACCCCAGCCCCTGGCCGCGTGTGATTACTAGACACTTAAAACCAAGACATGTAGTAAGTGTAAAATGCACACTGGCCTTTAAGACTTCGTATGAAAAAAGGAATATAAAATATCTCACCAGTATTTTCAAAATATTGCTTACATGTTAAATGGATGCTATTTTATGTGTTGTGTTAAATCGATTATACTACTAAAATGAATTTCACTTCTTTTTGCCTTTTTAATATGGTGACTGATGAGGTTTTGGGGTGATGGTGGGGTGGTTCAGAGCCGACGGCCAGGAAAGAATTCTTGAAGACATCTTTGGTGCAAAAGGGTGATTTTATTAAAGCACGGGGACAGGACCGATGGGCAGCAAATGCTGCACTAGGGTTGTGACGGGTAACTCATTATATACCCTCAGGTTGGGAGTGGGGGTTAGGGACAGTGTGAGTCTCTAAGGAATTTTGGAAGCGAGGTTTCTAGGACCTTGAGGGACTAGCTGTTGCTAGAGAAATGCCATTTATTACCGTTTAGTAAAACCTCAGTCATGAGACCCTTCAGATGTATATGAGGGGGCCATAAGCTTGGAGTATGATTGCCAGCATATATATCTTGGGGGAGTTGAGATAAAGGAAGTTTCTAAAGGAATTTTTATATGTTAAAGTAGACTTACAGGTTCCTGGAGGGGGGCGGGGGGTGGCTGTCAGGATAATGTGAAGCGAAGATTCTCTTTTGCCCCAAGCAAAGCGTCATCATCGAGGCAGCTGAGCTCCTAGAAGGAGGTCACTGCCTGTTTCAAGGACTTGTCAATGGGTTGTAGGCAGTAAGGGAAGTTGTTTTCGCTTGCCTTGGTTTCCCACATTACCATGGCACTTAAACCGTCTTTCTTTGTTCTTAGGTAGCCAGGAGTGTCCGAGGAATATCACACATAGTGCACTGGGGTGGGGGGAGGGGGGAGGGGGTGCTGTTAGCCTGTACTTTGCCCCCAGCTTGCCCCACGCTCCCTCATCAGTGACTAGATAGGTTTAAATGGCTTGTGAGTAGAGCACTGTATTTCTCTTGGAAGGCACTGCTCTCCGGCTGCTCTAAGCACAGCATGATTGCCAAATCCTTAGCAAGAGCCTGTGAGGTGGCGCTATTCTTTTCATTTTGCAGAGATAACACTCAGGCCCTGAGAGGTTAAGAAACTTGCCTAAGGACACACAGTAGTAAGAAGAGAAAAAAATGCAAGGAAGCACAAGAGTAGCAGCTGAGAGATCTTCAGGAGGTGAGCTGTGAGAATGGGCTTACGCTAGGATGGCGGCGAGGAGATGGAGAAAAATGGGCAGATTTGAGATCTATTCTTAGATACAATACTCGGAATAAGCTGTGAGGAGGAGGAGGAAAGGATGACTCCAGGCACCTGAGGCACAGGAGCATTTGGGGTCACGGGGCTGAGTTACACAGGAAAAGGGCACGGATGTAATGCTCAAGTCCTAACTTTTCCATTTACTGACTGTGCTATCCGGAAGTTATATCACAGCTCAGGGCTCAATTTCCTCAGCTAGAAAATGGGAGAAACAGAACCTCTCCTAACAGAGTTGTCATAAAAAAGAAATAAGATGATGTATATAAAAGTGCTGCATCGATATTTTGTTTAAATAGAGAGAAAGGGGCGCCTGGGTGGCTCAGTCGGTTGAGCTTCTGACTCTTGATTTCAGCTGAGGTCATGATCCCAGGGTTGGGGACAAAGCCCTGCGTCGGGCTCCACACTGAGCCTGGAGCCTGCTTAAGATTCTCTCTTTCTCTCCCTCTGCCCCTCTCTCCTGCTTGTGTGCTCTCTCTCTCAAAAATTAAAAAGAGGGGAATTTTTTTTTTTTTTTTAGTAAGTAAAAAGAGAGGTTGCAGGATCCAGAAACTTTCCTGGCTTTCCCTCTCTTGTCAGTTCCCAGGCTTCTACATCAATGATTAGCTCCTGGGACACCTTCCTGGGAGGCACATCAAAGGCAGCACACGTGGAATGGCTTATCTCTCCCAGGGAGGCAGCCTCACTGGGGTCACAGCCCATTGCTCACCAGAGGACTTGGGCCAGGGCCACAATGCCAAGCAACTTCCCACAATGTCAGGCCAAGGCTGGGCAGAGATCCAAGAGGCGGGGTCCATCTGGGCTCCTCTCCCCCCACCCCAAGGGACAGGATTCCTTGTGCAAGGTCCCCACATGCACAGACATATATTTTAAGGGAAAAACTCACCTACCCTCTTAGAGACTGTCTTTACTGGGCAGGACAGAACACTCCCAAATCTGCCCAGTGCCATGAGGCATACATTGTATTCTGAAAATGATGCCCTCTGGAGTTGTGTGGTGAGAGCTCCATGAATCAAAGCCAATTGCTGGCTACCTCCTCTGGCCCTGCATAGCCCAGGCAAATCAGAGCAACAGGAGATTTTTCTCGTCCCATTCTACGCTCCTGTCTTATATCCCAGGCAGGAGCTCCCCCTGAGTCCTGCTCTTCCTCAGTTGCAATCCCAGCTAGAAGGGGCTCTGACTGGGGGGCTCTTCCACCATCCTGCCCTGGCCTCTAGCCTAACCTTAGTACATGAACTTGACATTTCTGTCATCAGACTGGGCAGGATGGATCCTACTCTCGTCTGGTGTGGTACTCAGTAAATGTTTGTTGAATGAATGAATGAATGAATGAATGACATAAGTTAGTCTCTGCTAAGAGCTCTGCTGATAATGGTTTCTGCAGAGATGGTTGCATTTCAATGGAAGGTTCTATTTAGAACCAAGATAACTTCAAGAGCCAGAGGATTGACCACTCTGCTGAAAGCATGCCTGCCATGACTCTTAGGGAAAAGGAGCTTTCCAGTTTTTCTCAGACTGGAAAGACTGGGCAACCGCCCACTGCTAACGCTTGCCCCAGCCTCCCTGTGGAAAACTGCAGGTGGGCTGGACTGGGGCTCTTGGAGGCAGCTTTCCAGCTGCATTCCCTGGCAGAACTGTTAGGTGTCTGGAGCCTGTGACAAAGCTGACTTTTCTCACATCTCTGCCCAAGTGCGGTATCTAGGCCTGGATAATCTGGGCCACACTGGACCCTCGTCTCCTGATTGATCACCATGGGGCTTTTTCAATGTCTCCTGTTTCTGAGTGTTTGTGAACAACGCCATTTCTGACCAGGGATTAGACTAGGGTGAGGCCAGTGGGGCCCTCACCTCTGTGCAAAATTTAAGGGGGGGCGGGGCGTGCCAAAAAACTCCATTATCAAGATAAACAATATTTAGGGGCGCCTGGGTGGCTCAGTCGGTTGGGCATCCGACTTCGGCTCAGGTCACGATCTCGCGGTCCATGAGTTTGAGCCCTGCATCGGGCTCTGGGCTGATGGCTCAGAGCCTGGAGCCTGCTTCCGGTTCTGTGTCTCCCTCTCTCTCTGCCCCTCCCCCATTCATGCTCTGTCTCTCTCTGTCTCAAAAATAAATAAAACGTTAAAAAAATTTTTTTTAAAGATAAACAATATTTAGATGTAATAATTTCAAAAACTGAAATTAACGCAAAATAATCCACAGTGAACAAAGTGTCAAAAATTTTAAGGATTACAGGGGCACCTGGGTGGCTCAGTAGGTTGAGTGTCAGACTTGGACTCAGGGCACGATCTCATGGTTCATGAATTCAGGTCCCACATTGGGCTCACTGCTGTCAGTGCAGAGCTGGCTTCAGATCCTCTGTCCCCCTCTCTCTCTGCCCCTCCCCTACTCACAGTCGCTCTCTCAAAAATAAACATTAAAAAATTTATTTTAATATTAGGATTACATTAAAATATTATTTATTTTGGAGGCACCTGGATGGCTCAGTCAGTTGAGCGTCCAACACTTGATTTCCACTCAGGTCATGATCTCGCTGTTTGTGAGTTTGAGTCCCGAGTCAGGATCTGGGCTGACAGCACAGAGCCTGCTTGGGATTCTCTCCCCCGCCCCCCAACTCTGGCCCTCCCCTGCTTGTGCTGTCTCTCTCTCTCTCAAAATAAGTAAATAAGCATTAAAAAAAAGAAAAAGAAAAACTATATTTTGATGACTGAGTTTTTTGGCACCTTCTTAAATTCTGTGCTGGAGTGAGTACCTTACTCACCTCATCCTAAGTCTGTCTCCCCAAGGTCCAGTTGGGGTCTCTAACTGGTGTTGGCCTTAGCGCTGACTTTAATTGTTGAGAGCCACTTCAAGCAGGTTGGTAGGATGGTAATTGGTCTGGGGACCCATTTACCTCTTTCATAAAGTCATGCAAACAGATAGGCAGGGGGCCAAGTCTATTGTTCCAAAGCTTCCACAGACCTTGAACAGCACTTGGGCTCTGAAGTCTGCTGATCAGAGATGCAAAGTTTTCTGAACAATCCAAGGCCTTTGATATGGTTGCCAACACCCACATTTTCCATTCTGGGAACAATGCCATTGAGGGCCACAGCCACCCTCCCCCACCTAAGTGAGGAAGTGTCTGCTGGTTGCCGGTGGGGACAGGTCCTGTGAGGGCAAGGGTCAGAAGGCCAGAGGACTCTTTCACATTCTGGCCGCCTGCCCTTTTCCCTCTGGTACACACTGACATCTCCACCCTTTTTGCACTTCCAAAACGTGTGCTTGTCTTACACCTTGTGTCCTCCCTGCCAAAGCAATTTCTTTTAGAAAACGCAAAAAAAGAGTGAGCTACCTCGTTATGCAGGCAGGGAGATACAACCTCCAGTTCCCCTACTGAACCCTCTTCTGAAAAGCAGGAGCATCAAATTCGTCGACAAAGGCCTTTTGGGGGACGCCCCATCTGGGGATACACCCCAGAAAGGCAGGTATCTGGGCTAATTTGACTGCTGTTTGGAAGGGATGCAGGTGAACAAAAGGTGGTTTCCAAGGAGGCAAAATGTTTTTTCCACTTCCTGTTCTTTGCTAGTTTGCTTTGTTCCGGCGTTAAACCGCTGAGTTTCGGAATCAGATGAAACTCATCAGAAGTCAAGGCCTGCCACAAGATCTCCACCGACCCCGTGCCGTGGTAACTAAACCAAAGGGCAGGCTTTTGTAGTGGCAGAGAACTCGCTGTTCTGAATCCGGCTTTTATGCGAGTGAGCCTGGATTTCGTGAGATTTTTGTTATTCTTCCTTAGGCTGACCTGGCGGACAGGTGCGTTTTTTTCTGGAAAAACCCGCGCGTGGTTTCACTCCCGCCTGCACCACCCCGCAGGAATGGCCCGGGGGGCGGCAGTGGGAGAGGACACTGTCCCTGCAGTCGGGCCCCTGCGAGGCCGCTGGGGGGCGCTGCAGAGCCGGGACCCCGGAGAGCCGCCGCAGCGCAGCCCCTCCCGGCGGCTTGCGTCACTCCCTCGGAAACGGAAGTGTGGGCGCCTGTTTTGTTGCTATGGCAACAAAGGCCAGGGAGCAGCGGAGCACAGAGGGCCCGGCCCTATTAAACAAGGGGGAGTTTCAAGCACCCCGTGTCCTCCGGGACTGGGCCTCGCTCAGGCAGGGGAGAAGTTAGCCTCCGAAAATCCGCAGTGACGCAGAGGAAGGCAGGGGAGAGACAGTCGGTGGCTGGTCATCATTGACTCACGGCCGCAGAACTCAGAGCAGGAAGGAGCTGCGGGGAGCAGCCGGTCGGACCCCACGCTTTACCGGTAAAGGAACTGGTAAGCGGACGGAGGTCGGAAAGCACTCGTTCAGGGTCCGTCTGCCGCGGAGGGAGTGGCGGCGAAGCCGGATCCGCAGCCCCGGGGCCGTGTGCCTGTTTGCCGACTCTCGCGTGCTCTCATTTCACCCGATG
The DNA here is from genome assembly GCF_018350155.1 of Leopardus geoffroyi. Classification (NCBI taxonomy): domain Eukaryota; kingdom Metazoa; phylum Chordata; class Mammalia; order Carnivora; family Felidae; genus Leopardus; species Leopardus geoffroyi. The sequence goes on along the minus strand of NC_059331.1, from coordinate 80,077,906 downwards.
CTGAACTGAGAGCAAATACGCATCCTTGAGTTTCCTCATCTGGGTGAAGGGTAGTCTTCTCATGAATTCTTGTTAGGATTAAACGTTTAGGGAATCGTTTGGGGATTCAAGAGGATATAATAAAGTAAAGAGGATCCTTTAAAAAGCTCTGAGTCATTAAGAGATGGGCAAGAAGAAATCAAACCTACGGGATCAAAAATATTAACGTTATCACTGATACATTTTATACTGGAGCCAGTGGTTTGTATTTGTAGGGAAGTGAGCGGAATTAGGCAGGTACCCACACAGGCGGGCCTCCAGACTGGGACCTGTCCCTGTAAACCCTGAAGCACAGGGCCTGTTCAGAAGGAGGCCAGCTGCCAAGGAGAAGGGAGGGGTGCATCTGAGGTTCCTTCCCCCATGCTCACCCCTTAGAAGTTGCTGTTCCCCACTCCTAGGGAGGAGTGACTCAAGGAGTAGAGGAGAGGTCAGAAATCTTAGGCCAGAAGAGCTTCCTCTGTGGAAAGGAACATTAGGGCAGAGGAGGACATTGGTTTGTTGTTGTTGTTATTGTTGTTGTTGTTGTTTTAAATTTTTTTTAATGTTTATTTTTGACAGAGAGAGAGACAGAGCATGAGCAGGGGAGGGGCAGAGAGAGAGGGAGAGAGACACAGAATCCAAAGCAGGCTCCAGGCTCTGAGCTGTCAGCACAGAGCCCCACGCGGGGCTTGAACTCAGACCTGAGTTCATGACCCAAGCCGAAGTCAGACACTCAACCGACTGAGCCACCCAGGCGCCCCGAGGAGGAAATTGTTTTGACCCTAATAAATAAGCACTAGTACTTGGTATAATAGTAAGTGTTCAATAAAAGTTAGGTGTTACTACTATTATTCTGGCTGTTACCTATGAGTCATACCAGAGACTCTCTACCTTCACCAGTGTGATTTCTGTGTGTCTGTCCTTATTAGATGTGTGAGCTCAGGCATGTTATTAATCTCCCTAAGCCTGTGTCCTCCTCTAAAATAATACTTGGAAGACTACATGACTTAAGTGTAAAGAACTTAGCACAACACCTGGAGCATAGTAAGTATTCAATGACTTGTGACAGTTGCTGTTATAAAAAGAACTGGGGAGTCCAAAGCAAAAGAAATGCAAAATTAAGACGGAGACGTGATTGATTTTGAAGAGGCATGTGGGGGGCGCCTGGGTGGCTCAGTGGGATAAGCATTGGGCTTCAGCTCAGGTCATGATCTCACTGTTAGTTCAAGCCCCATGCCAGGCTCTGTGCTGACAGCTCAGAGGCTGGAGCGTGCTCCGGATTCTGTGTCTCCCTAGCTCCCTGCCCCTCCCCCACTCGTGCTCTCTCTCTGTCTCAAAAATAAATAAACATTAAAAAAAAATTTTTTTAATAAATAAATAAATAAATGTTAAAAGAAAACAATTAGGGTCGCCTGGGTGGCTCAGTCGGCTAAGCGTCCGACTTCGACTCAGGTCATGATCTCGCGGTCGGTGAGTTCGAGCCCCGCGTGGGGCTCTGTGCTGACAATTCAGAGCCTGGAGCCTGTTTCAGATTCTGTGTCTCCCTCTCTTTGATCCTCCCCTGTTCATGCTCTGTCTCTCACTGTCTCAAAAATAAATAAAATGTTGGGGCGCCTGGGTGGCGCAGTCGGTTAAGCGTCCGACTTCAGCCAGGTCACGATCTCGCGGTCCGTGAGTTCGAGCCCTGCGTCGGGCTCTGGGCTGATGGCTCAGAGCCTGGAGCCTGTTTCCGATTCTGTGTCTCCCTCTCTCTCTCTGCCCCTTCCCCATTCATGCTCTGTCTCTCTCTGTCCCCAAAATAAATAAACGTTAAAAAAATAAATAAAATGTTAAAAAAAAAAATAAACATTTAAAAAAGAAAAAAAAAAATTCCCAAAAATTGAAAGCAAAAGAAACAAATGAATCGAATTGTGTATTGAATTAGTCACTTAACTACACAGAGAGGAATTCTTTTTTTTTTTTTTTCCTCAAAGATTTTATTTTATTTTTTTTTAATTTTTTTTTTCAACATTTATTTATTTTTGGGACAGAGAGAGACAGAGCATGAACGGGGGAGGGGCAGAGAGAGAGGGAGACACAGAATCGGAAACAGGCTCCAGGCTCCGAGCCATCAGCCCAGAGCCTGACGCGGGGCTCGAACTCACGGACCGCGAGATCGTGACCTGGCTGAAGTCGGACGCTTAACCGACTGCGCCACCCAGGCGCCCCAAAGATTTTATTTTTAAGTAATTTCTACACCCAATGTGAGGCCCGAACTCCCAACCCGGGGATCAAGAATCACATGCGCCACTGAGTCAGCCAGGCACCCTGAGGGGAATTGTTTCTAATAATTTTAATATATAGTTAACTGACTGTATCCCTACTATGATACATTCTGAGGCTAAAAACTGTGTATCCATTTGCCAGCGCTGCTGTAACATGATGCCACAGACTGGGTGGCTCCCATAAAGGAAATTTATTGTCTCACAGTTGTGGAAGCTGCAAGTCCACGATCAAGGAGTTGGCAAGGGCTGGTTTCTTCTGAGGCCTCTCTCCTTGACATGGAGATGGCTGTCTTCTCCCCCGTCTTCGCATGGTCTCCCTCTGTGCATCTATACGTTTGAGTTTTACCCCTAGCTAAGGCCCCAGATACCACGAAGCAGAGACAAGTCATACCTGTTTCCCTTTCCAAATTCCTGACCTGTAAAATCCTGAACAAAATTTTTTAAAAAATTTAAGCTGCTGGGGCGCCTGGGTGGCGCAGTCGGTTAAGCGTCCGACTTCAGCCAGGTCACGATCTCGCGGTCCGTGAGTTCGAGCCCCGCGTCGGGCTCTGGGCTGATGGCTCAGAGCCTGGAGCCTGTTTCCGATTCTGTGTCTCCCTCTCTCTCTGCCCCTCCCCCGTTCATGCTCTGTCTCTCTCTGTCTCAAAAATGAATAAAACATTAAAAAAAAAATTTAAAAAAAAAAATTTAAGCTGCTGAGTCTGGGATAATTTGTTATGCCATGATACTAACCAGAACGGAAGTATTTTGTATCCACCCACCTCCAAATGGGGTGGGGGGGTGGTGCTGGATCTTACCAAGCCTATAGGTATAATTCCACCTACCAGTTTGCAGGATTAAGGAACATGTAGAGGAACATGACACCACAGAAATACAGTCCGAAAAGTCCAGAATGTAGAAATCTCTGTGGGACGATGATCTGGCTATTTCAACAAAAAAAGTTGCAAGAGGAGGAAAAGAGAAGGGGAATTTGTAGGTAAAAATGCTTGAAAGACAGATCAACCAGGCGTGGTTTGACATGTGGGCTGTTTGGATAGTGACAAACTGAAACAAAAATGTTGTTTATGATGCAATTGGGAAAATTTGGATACTAACTGAATAGTTGATGGTATTAAAATTATGGCCCATCTTTTTAAGTTTGATGTTATTGTGGTTATATTTTGTTTAGTTTAAAAGTCTTTATCTCAGAGATAGATGCTGAAGGAAATGGATGAAATGATGTCATGTATGGGGGTTTTGCCAAAATAATCATGCCATGAGTGTTGTGGGAGTTGGGGGGGGGGTGAGTGAAAATGGGGGTGGGTGGGAGAGGGGGGCAAGGGGATAGGGTGTGTAGGGATCTAGATGAAATATGATTGGTCCTGGGCTGGGTGATGAGTGCGTGAGACTTTATTTTACTGTTTTCTCTAATTTTGTATGTTTGAAAATGTCCATAATAAAAAAGGTGTGTTTTTTTTTAAAGATTTTATTTTTTTAACGTTTGTTCATTTTTGAGAGACAGAGAGAGACAGGGTGTGAGCCAGGAGAATCTGTAGCAGGCACCAGGCTCTAAGCTGTCAGCATAGAGCCTGACGTGGGGCTTGAACCCACGAACCTCTGGATCATGACCTGAGCCAAAGTCAGATGCTTAACCGACTGAGCCACCCAGGAGCCCTTTAAAGATTTTATTTTTTAAGTAATCTCTACACCCAACATGGGGCTCAAATTCATAGACCTGAGATCAAGAGTCACATGCTCCACTGACTAAGCCAGCTGGGTGCCTCAAGGATTTTTTTTTTTTTTTTTGAGCAGCAAACTTTATTCTTCAAAATATTTGAAGGTTTAATTCACTTGATAAGCATTTCAGGGGTGCCTGGCTGGTTCAGTCAGGAGAGCATGTGACTCTTGATCGTGGGGTTGTGAGTTTGAGCCCCATGTTGGGCATGGAGCCTACTTAAACAAACAAAAAACAAATAAGCATTTCATTCAACATATATTGAGCACTTACGTATGCCAGGCACTGAACTAAACTCTGAGGCCACCAAAATGGATCAGTCAAGATACTGCCTCCTTGAATCTCATGGTCTAGTGGCAAAGAAAATCTGTACACGGGGGCGCCTGGGTGGCTCAGTTGGTTAAGTGTCCAACTTCAGCTCAGGTCATGACCTCACGGCATGTGAGTTCAAGCCCCTCATAGGGCTCTGTGCTGACAGCTCAGAGCCTGGAGACTGCTTCAGATTTTGTGTCTCCCTCTCTCTGCCCCTCCCCTGCTCACACTGTCTCTCTCTCTCTCTCAAAAATAAATAAACATTGGGGGAAAAAAAAACTGCACACAAATGAAGTATAAGGAGAAAAGCCTGCTATTAGCCGCAGAAAGTAATAAGCTGTCTGTCTAGGACAGTTTTGGGGAAGAGTATATCTTCGTGGAATCCAGTCCCACACAACAATGACTGAGAACTTTACCCAGCATCTACACCCAAGTGTCCCAGAACCTGACCTAATATAGGCTTGAACTTGTGTGGAAAATATGACCTGAAACTATCTGAAAAAGTCTCTGTGTCCTGGTGGCTACAGCTTTCCTGACATGACAGAGGCGGTCAGCTTCGTGTATCTACTTCAGAGTTGTCTTAGTCAGCTCCCGTCGTCATAACAAAATGCCACAGACAGGGTGGTGTAAACAACAGACATTTATTGCTTCTAGTTCTGGAGGCTGGGAAGTCCAAGATCAAGGTGTCATCCATTTCGGTTCCTGATGACAGCCCTCTTCGTTGCTCGCAGACAGCAGCCACCAGCTGTGTTCTCACTTGTGGAGAGAGAGCGGCCCCCGTGTCTTTCTCTAATCCCACCATGAAGGCCCCTTCCTCAGGGTCTCACTTGAACCTAATCTCCTAAAGGTGGTATCTCCAAATATTATCACACTGGGGGTAGGGCTTCCGTGTGTCTTCAAGATGTGACCCACGGACCCAATGACATCAGAATCCCCTGCTTTTTTAAAAATAGTATCAGGGCACCTGGGTGTCTCAGTTGGTAAGCATCTGATTTTTTTTTTTTTTTTTAATCATGAACATTCGTTTTTATTTTTGATGAACTATTCCGTAAAACGTTTTTGATTAAACTCATCATAAATTTAAATAGTTGCAAAAGTTCCAACATTTTATCAATACTGACATTTAAAAATGAAAACATGGGGCGCCTGGGTGGCGCAGTCGGTTAAGCGTCCGACTTCAGCCAGGTCACGATCTCGCGGTCCGTGAGTTCGAGCCCCGCGTCGGGCTCTGGGCTGATGGCTCAGAGCCTGGAGCCTGTTTCCGATTCTGTGTCTCCCTCTCTCTCTGCCCCTCCCCCGTTCATGCTCTGTCTCTCTCTGTCCCCCCAAAAATAAATAAAAACGTTGAAAAAAAATTTTTTAAAAATAAAATAAAAATGAAAACTTATATATGCTTGTAAATACATCAGATGACATTTGAATTGCCATATGATTTTTTTCTTTTTTAATTTAATTTTTTATTTTTTTAAATTTACATCCAAATTGGTTAGCATATAGTGCAACAATGATTTCAGGAGTAGATTCCTTAATGCCCCTTTCCCATTTAGCCCAACCCCCCTCCCACAACCCCTCCAGTAACCCTCAGTTTGTTCTCCATATGTATGAGTCTCTTCTGTTTTGTCCCCCTCCCTGTTTTTATATTATTTTTGTTTCCCTTCCCTTACGTTCATCTGTTTTGCCTCTTAAAGTTCTCATATGAGTGAAGTCATATGATTTTTGTCCCTCTCTGACTGACTCATTTCACTTGGCATAATACCCTCCAGTTCCATCCACATAGTTGCAAATGGCAAGATTTCATTCTTTTTGATTGCTGAGTAATACTCCATTGTATATATATACCACATCTTCTTTATCCATTCATCCATCGAGGGACATTGGGGCTCTTTCCATACTTTGGCTCTTGTTGATAGTGCTATTATAAACATGGGGGTGCATGTGTCCCTTCGAAACAGCACACCTGTATCCCTTGGATAAATGCCTAATAGTGCAATTGCTGAGTCGTAGGGTAGTTCTATTTTTAGTTTTTTGAGGAACCTCCATACTGTTTTCCAGAGTGGCTGCACCAGCTTGCATTCCTAAAGCATCCGATTCTTGATTTCACCTTAGGTTATGATCTCACAGTTCGTGGGTTTGAGCCCCTCATCGGGCTCAGCACTGGCAGTGAGGAGCCTGCCTCAGATTCTCTTTCTCCCTCGCTGTCTCTGCCCCCCCCCCCCACAGCTTGCACATGCTCGCTCCCTCTCTCTCAAAATAAATAAACTTAAAAAAAATTTTTTTTAAATACTCAATATCAAAAACTTTGCCCCAGATTCAATAGGGCCAAGTTGGGCCCTGGCATCTACTTTAATAGCTTCCTGATCATTTTCTTGGACCTCCTTGATGAGCCACTGACTGAAAACTGGCCAGGCTATTAGGGGCACCCATGCCTGGGGAAGGAGCAACTTAAACATTAAATTTCCTAAGGTAAGTATTTCCATGCCCCAATTTCTTTTTATTTTTAATTAAAATTTTCTTCATTAAGTTTTAAATTTTAATTCTAGTATAGTTAATTCTAGTAGAGTTCTATTAGCTTCAAGTGTACAATACAGTGATGCAACAGTTCTATACATTAGTCAGTGCTCATCATGATACATGTACTCTTAAGCCCCTTCACCTATTTCACCCAACTTCCCCACCTCCATGCCCCAATTTCTATTTTCTAGTTTTTGGTTTTTTTTTTTTAATGTATTTATTTTGAGAGAGACAGAGAATGCGAGAGACAGCAGGGGAGGGGCAGAGAGAGAGGGGGAGAGAGGATCCCAAGCAGGCTCTGCATTGCCAGTGCAGAGCTCAAACTCACAAACCCTGAGATCATGACCTGAGCCAAAATTCAGAGTCAGATGCTTAACCAACTGAGTCACCCAGGCACCCCTATTTTCTAGTTTTGATTTTAGATGTGTCTTACATTTTTTTTTGCTTTCATAGTTCAAGGACTGATGACCAACAAACCTCCTGACGCTGGGTCCTAGCACCCAACCTTCTCTCCTGGGCAGATACTAATTTTTCCATGTGTCATAATCACCCACATCTGAACATGCTCACTGTTTTGTACTCATCTGAGTTAATCCAACTTAGGCTTATGTTGTTTTCTTTGGCTGAAGACTTTGGAAGGCAGCATGAAGTTTGGGGATTTTTCTTTTCTTTCCAGAAGGAGAAACCTCTTCGTCAACAGAGGCCTTTAGTATTTTAATTCCTGGTCTTTCAACTTTATTTACCATCTTTGCACCCACTCAAGAAAAAGGAAATTTTCTAGACTGTTTCAAGGAATTACACACATGATTTATTAGAATGTAAATTTGTCCTAAAACTGTGACCTTGCTTTAGTTCACTGAAATGTGCAGTGCATTTCACAGGATTCATTTCTATTTTTTTTGTGTGTTTATTTTTGAGAGAGAGAGAGAGAGCGCGCGCGAGCACAAAGCCGGGGAGGGGCAGAGTGAGAGGGAGACACAGAATCCAAAGCAGGCTCCATGCTCTGAGCTGTCAGCACAGAGCCTGATGCGGGGCTTGAACTCATGGACCACGAGATCATGACCCGAGCCGAAGTCAGATGCTTAACCGACTGAGCCCCCCAGGTGCCCCGGGATTCATTTCTAAAACACTTTTAGGTCTTGGAATGGGTTTCAAGCTGATTTTTAGGTTTGTTGGAATTTTTGCTCCTTCACTCTCATCTTGCCATTGCCTGCCTGTGTGTGGCTTCCCTGCTTCAAATCACCAGCCTAAAATGAGCATCTTGTCCTCTGTGTGCCAGGCACATTGAATGACAGCATAAAAGGCAAAAGCACATTCCCTACCTTTAGGATTAAAATGCAGATGGGGAGATAAGGCAATCACAAGAGATTATAAAACAGTATAAAGCAGAATATATAGGAATGACCGTGTTCCAAGCTGTGCCCTTATTAGTCTGCCGGTTTCATTGACTAGCTAGACTGAGTGGTTAGTTTTCTTCAGCCCTCTCTGACCAAGCATGTGAGCTATCAGAGAAAGCAATCTGGCACTTTCTCAGGGGGGGCTGTGAAACCACCTGAGCTATGTATGAACCTGCAAGAAAAAGAAGGGAGCAGTCATGGCCCTTCTGTCGCCAGAACTTGTGCACAAAGCTTAGGCGTCATTGGAATACTTTACTGAGAGGGAATCTGACTTCCAAGCAGTGCTTGGAAAAAGCCACAGCCAGGGCCACTCTGCACCCTCCTCCCCTTCTCTCTCACCTCGATCATGGCTGTTATGTCAGCTGGGTCACTCTTTCCCTTCCAGCTCAAGTCCACTCATCTGGGAGTACCTTTCCCCAGTGGGCCAGCCTTCAGTGACCTCCACACTGTAAAGTCTTCAGTGAGCTTTGTCACTAATGTGGGCCCTTGAAACACATCACGTACTGCCCCAAACATCCTTAGCTCTCATGTACATTTATTTTTAAGCAACATTTAATAATGCCTGGGGCGCCTGGGTGGCTCAGTTAGTTAAGCATCAGACGTCGGCTCAGGTCATGATCTCATGGTTCATGAGTTTGAGCCCTGTGTCAGGATCTGTGCTGACAGCTCAGAGCCTGGAGCCTGCTTCAGATTCTGTGTCTCCCTCTCTCTCTGCCCCTTCTCTGCTCATGTTCTGTCTGTCTGTCTGTCTGTCTGTCTGTCTCTCTCTCAAAAATAAACATTAAAAAATTGTAAGCACCATTTAATAATTCCCAAAGTCTGAGAAAGCAAAACCATACCCCAAGGCCCAGAGAGAGTCTGAGAACTGGCCAATTCATCTTCTCTTTGTTTTATTTTTATTTTTTTAAAGTTTATTTATTTTGAGAAAGAGAGAGAGAGCGCATGCAAGCAGGGGAGGGGTGTAGAGAGAGAATCCCAAGCAGGCTCCAAACTGTCAGCCAGGAGCCCGATTCAGGGCTCGAACTCACAAACAGGTCAGATCATGACTTGAGTGGAAACCAAGAGTCTGACACTTAACTGACTGAGCCACCGAAGAGCCCCTTCTCTTTGTTTTAAAAAGCTAGCTTGTCACACCATTTCAAAGTGCTGGCTTTCATTCTTGGCATTTTCTGGCTTATAACCCGCCAAATGCACAGCACTGCAAGACAGCACTTCTGGATCCTTGGTCCTGGGCTTAGACTCCGATGCTCTGACCCCCATCCCCCAACCCTCCGCCTCCACCAAAGTGCACGTTTGACGCTGTACCCTCTGTGTCTTGCCTTATTCAACCAAGGCATAGAAATAAAATAAAATGCCTGTTTGGGGTGGCTGGGTGGCTCAGTCAGTTGGATGCCGAACTCTTAATTTCGTTGGTTTCGGCTCAGCTCATGATCTCGTGGTTCGTGGGTTCAAGCCCGGGTCAGGCTGTGTGCTGACAGCGCAGAGCCTGCTTGGGATTCTCTCTCTCTCTCTCTCTCTCTCTCTCTCTCTCTCTCTCTCAAAAATAAATAAATAAACACTTAAAAAAAAATGCCTGTCTGATACTCACTTGATTCCCCTTGGGAAGACAGCTGCGAGTGGTAAGGGAGGAACTTTCCCAAGAGACACATCTTAAAGGTGCAGCTAAAGGTGCAGCGGGACTCCAGGAAATTTGCCTCCTGGCCTTCCAGACTGTTGAATGCGCTCTTGTGCCTCCTCCACTAAAAGCCTCTTGGGAATTCTTTGAATTGTAAGTCAAATTTACATAGAATCCAGAATTTCTACATGCTTGGTGTTGCTAAAATCCAGGCTTTCTGTCTTTCTTACTGCATAGATGCTTTTTCCACCGAATTCACTAAGCTGAGCAGTGTGACCAATATCCCTTGGAAGTGAGTGCTTCGTCTGGTTATCTTGTTGTCATGACAACACCTAAGCTTATTTTACCTTTATAAAAATGAGTCAGAAGCACATGTTTTATGACTCCATTTATATGAAGTGTCCGGAATACGTAAATGTGGACAGAAGACAGAAAGTAGATTAGTGATTGGCTAGGGTCTGGGGAGTTTGGGGTGGGGAAATTAGAGTGGTTTTTTATGGATATGGTGTTTCTTTGGGGAGTGATCAAATGCTCTAAAATTGTTTGTGGTGATGGTTACACAACTCTATGAATATACTAAAAACCATTGAGTCATACATTTTAAATGTGTGAATTGTATACAATGTGGATTTTATCTCAATAAAGAGGCTATTTTTAAATGCACAGGCAACACTGAGCTGGGTGTGTACTTGAATTTGTTCCAGTGAAGGAGACAAACCACCTTCTGTCACTAAAGGAGAAGAGTCTAGGCTCTTATCCTGTCTACCCTTACTGTATACACAGTTTCTATTTGGGGCCTTTTTATAGTTGTATTACAGTTAGTGAGCAACAGTTAAGTCAAAAACCACAAAGGCCTTGGTTACAGCTTACCCTTGTTTTTGATCAACAATAACGTGACTGATGTCACTATGGCTCAACTCAACCACAAACATGGATTCAGGAAGTTCTGGAGATGTGCTGGGGGCTAGTGGAGATGACCAGCTGGAGATTCGGCTCCTTGGAGAGACAGTGGTTGGCTGGACCTGAGCTCCAGAGGAAGGTATTGGTACAGGCTGGAAAAAATGTCTTCTCCTGACCTGGAGGTGGAATGTTACTATGGAAGGAATCCTGAGGGAAAAAAAGAGTTCTCTTGCTTGGCCTGGACATACAGACTGGGGATTCTTGAGAAGAGCTCATTTTGAGCCCAGCATTTCTCTAACTAACTTCCAGCCCAGCACCCTTCTTCCACTTCACTGCCCCATCCCTGATCCCCAAGGGAAACCATACCAGATTGGGAGGATGGCGATGCTGGTGGGGGGGGGGGGACATCTGTAGTGAAGTGACTGTAGAGCACGAGAACATGAGACAATTCTCCATCACTTAGTAACAAGGCCTTCTGTTGGTTATATTTTATGTGTCAATTTGGAGAGGCCACAGTGCCCAGAGAGTTGGTTAAGTCTTTTCTGGATGTTTCTGTGAGGGTGTTTTTGGATGAGATTTACATTAAATCAGTGGGCTGTGAATAAAGCAGATTGCCTTCCATAATGTGGGTGGGCCTCATCCAAGCAGTTGAAGGCCTGAATAGAACAAAAGGCTGACCCTCCTCTGAGTAAGAGGGAATTCTGCCAGGAGACTGCCTTCATTTGCAACATTGGCTCTTCCTGGCTTGCTGGCAGAACCTTTACACTCCAACTGCAACTGTTTCCTGAGTCTCCAACCTGCCAGCTTCCCCCTTCAGATTTTGGACTTGCCAAGCCGCCACAATGGCATGAGCATACTCCTGAAAATAGATTTCTTTATATATATGTATACCCTATTCTGTTTTCTGGAGAACCTTGACTAATACAGGCCCATATTTCTCTGGCTTCAGGAGGGACACTTGGAACAAAAAGGAAATATTGCTCTGATCTCACCAAAAGGAGACTGAAACACCGCCAACCAGGGACAGGAGCTTCCTGAGTAGGAGCTGAGGCCTCTGTGCGGCAATTTAGTGAGAGCATAGCCGGTGAGAGACCCATGTGAAAAACACGTGAGTCTCCAGCTAGAAGAGGGGATTAGGAGACCCGTGTCTGTAGATGTACCCATGGCTTATGGAGCTTGGAGAAACGTGGGCTTACTAACATCCTAAAGCAAGCCCTGCCTGCCAAGTCTTCATATAGAAAGTGCTTCTTCTAGGGATGGTCAGTCCCAGGTTGGCTCTTCAGGCTTGGACAGGGTTGCTTCAAATTTCTGTTCTTTGTGGACATAGGTCATCAACTTCTTGTTGGGCAAAGACAACAACAGACATGTCCAAGTTCAGCCTCAGGAACCACCTTGGATGGCAGAAGCTGGCCCTTGAAGCTTCCCTAACAAATAACAGCAATTCTCGAGAGTCCTCATGCACACAAGATAATGCTTTAGCAGTCAACAGGGGCTCTCAACTCTGGAATAAATGACGTCCACTTGGTCACTCTTCCTACAAACTATACACTTCTTTGAAACATACAGACACATGCATACTCTGAAACAAGACTCATGCTGGTAAAAAAAGAAAAAAAAAAAGGAGAAAGGGGCTTGATATTTAGGACAAAGGGGTGGGAGCTCCCTGTGAACGACATTACACAAGAGAAGGTATGGAGGAGGAAATGGGGCAGCGTAGAGCAAGGCAAAGACGGAGGCCAAGTGAAACAGGAACATCAGCCAGTAAGCACGTGGCTCGGTCTTGGAGACATTTCCTTCAAGTTCCCTCTTGCCCGAAAGCCTAACCAGTGTTGGGATGGCGAGTGCTGTCACCTCTGAGCATTGGAGACATGCATTGTCCACACTGCTCCTTTGGCACATGGCATGGTTTTCTGGAATCATAAGCATTTCTGTTTAACGGTCCTGACTCTTCAGTTAAATGCAAAGGCAGACTTTTTCTTTCTTTTTAGGAGTGGTATGTTCTTAGTTTAAGAACAGGTTCTAGGGGTGACTGGGTGGCTCAGTCGGTTGAGCGTCCAACTTCGGCTCAGGTCATGATCTCGCAGTCTGTGAGTTCGAGCCCCACATCAGGCTCTGTGCTGACAGCTCAGAGCCTGGAGCCTGCTTCCGATTCTGTCTCTCTCTCTCTCTCTCTCTCTCTTTCTGCTCCTCCCCCGCTCACACTGTCTCTCTCTTCTTCAAAAATAAACATTAAAAAAAAAAAAACATCACACTGTCTCTCTCTCCTTCAAAAATAAACATTAAAAAAAAAAAAAAGAACAGGTTCTAACTTGGGGCACCTGAGTAGCTTCATTAGTTAAATGGCCAACTCTTGATTTTGGCTCAGGTCTTGATCTCCCGGTTTGTGGGTTTGAGCCCCACATTGGGGTCTGCGCTGACAGCATGGAGCATGTTTGGGATTCTCTGTCCTGCTCTCTGCCCCTGCCTTGCTTTCTCAATAAATAAACTTAAAAAAAAAAATTGGTTGTAAGCACAAGGGAAATTAATACAGGAAAGTTGATGCTTATGAAACAGTTGGAAATACTGAAGGAACAGTCATCTAGCCTGAGGCCTTCTGGAATGCCCACCTGAAAACCAAAGAATTGACTCGCACCCCCTCTTCCCCAGGAGCTACGGCCTCTACCCATATTAGGAGGGTGAAGGATCCGGAGGCTGCTGCTGGAACTACTGAGCCCATGAATACACTGCAGTTGCTGTACTCAGGCAGTGTGGAAGTTGGAATCAGGAAACTTGACCAGCAAGCCAACAAAAGATAGCCGATGGCCTCTGCCTACTTCTCTCTTCTGAGACTTGCACAATCAGGAAGTTGCACATCCACAAATACAAAGGAGTCTGGGAAATGGGGTTTTAAACTTTCCAGCCTCTGAAACACAGAAAGGCACCCCAGGAAGAGGTAGGAATGGATACTCAACGCCAATGAATTTCCAACACAAGTGGTGATTGTCACTGAGGTGTTACGCTTGCCCTGGCTCGGGAGCAAACTTGTGCTCCTTCTGTTCCCTCACCCTCAAGATCAAATGCAAGGCTTACTCTCTCTCCACTACCTCCCGTGCCACCCCCTGCTCAAAGGCTGATGAACATTCAAGCATGTTGCAAGGAGGGCTTATGCATATGGAATTGAGAGGACAGAAACCCAACAATTTCTCATGCCCGTCAGGCAATGGAGAAAGACTGGTTGCTGTCAAGGGGAAGTCCTCACCAGACACCTGCCAGAAGGCAAGTGTCATAGCTCCATGGCAAAAAGTATAGGGCTTATTCAGATTCAGTTCTGTCCTCATGGCCCACCCCACCTCTCTCTCATCACCTACCTCCCTTCCATCTCCCTCAGTCTGGGGAATACTTTGCTGATCTAGGTGAGGAGTTTTGGTTTTACTCTTGATGTTATCTCCTACGTCTGCTGCCTGTCGGTGCACTTCAGTCCACCAAAGGCCAAGACCAAGATGGTTTTCAAAGGTTGCCTGCACCCAGATCACCTGAAGGCTTGTTAGGACACAGACTGCTGGGTCTGGGTGGGGCCCAAGAATTTGCCTTTCTAACAAGGACCCTGGTGACACCCGGGTGACTCCGATGTTGCACTGGTAGAACCACTGGCTCAGGCTTTGAAACTCCACCATTCTGTACTTTCTGTTTTCAATTCCCATCCCTAAAGGCACGAGGAAGGAATGGCTGAACTCTTCAGATCGGGGAGATGGGGCAATGGGAACGAAAAATTGGGGAGAGGAAAAAAATGTTTCCAAAGTCAAAACATTGCCATCATTCAGTAATAATAATATATAACTCCTTGGCTATGCTTTTTTAATGCTTGAAAGGGTGGTGCTTAATTTAAAGGCAGACTTTGGGGCTGGGAAGGGTAGTATATCCTTTGTGCAAGAAATAAAATCCAGACTAGGTTTTAAGCACAAAAGAAATTAATATAGGGAAATTGGTGCTTCCAGAACAGTTGAGTTCTTTCTCCCTGGTTTTCCTCCTTCTTCCCTTCCTCTCCCTCACGGACCCTCCAGGCTCTCTTAACCACCCTGCTTGGCCCTCGGTCTTGCTTCTTTCCTCTCTGCTCCTGACAGTCATTGGCTCTATCCAGTCTTCTCCCATGTGGAAGGGCCTAAGCTACTACTTCCAGACACAGTGCTGAGCAGTATACACACATCTCCTGTAGCCCTCCTGGCAATCACGCCAGAGGGGATTTTAGTGCTCAGTTCACAGACGAGGACAGGAGGACTCAGAGAGTTCACACCACTGGCAGTTGGGGAGTCTAGGACTGGATCCCAGCTTTGTTTGGCTTCTGATTCTGGGCCCTTCCCCCATCTTCATGATCTGGTATCATTTTGCATCCCAGACCGGGGGACAGAGACCTTTAGCAGGAGACCTGCAATCACTGTGTGAGCACTGGTCCTGGTAGGTGTTAGTCTCTGGGCCAGAGCTTTATGGGATGTGTCACTCATGGTGGGGACAGCAGGACCAGTTTTCCATCCAAGAGGCTCATTCCCTGTACATTTGTTCATTTCTGGGACATTCTTTTTGAAAATGAACTTGGTGGGAACTTAGGTTTTATTCCAAAAAAAAAAAAAAAAAAATCCCACAAAATTCCCAGCAAACCCCAAATTGTGTAGATTGGAGGGAGGAGGCATGTTATTTTTTGGCAGAAAAAGTCTGGCAATAAACTTCTAAAAACATAATAAAAGTGATTTTTAACATCCTGTTTTTCCTCCTTTTGTTGATTTTTGAACATTTCTTCCCAAGCAAAGAGTTATGCAACAAGACCTGAAAATTGCCAAACCCTTATTTTATTGGTAGTTTTATTTGATTCCTTCTCTGTTTCTGTGCACCTTATCTGCTCTGAACCTTCACCTAGGAAATGAAGGGACTTTATAGCACTCTGAGAGTGGCCCAGAAGCCACATGGGGCTAGATAACAGTTTCCTAACAGTGAAAAAAGCTAAGCCAAGTGAAGAGCTCTGAAAAGCTAACTGTAGGCTATCATACTCATACATGATCTGTCCATGGGCAGGTAAACCTTGAACCTAGGAATATGGATATCTGTGATAACCGGTTCCTGCTCTTCGTCCTGAACCAAAAAATTCAGATCTCCGTGTCTTTCTGAGTATTTTCAAAAACTTCCATTCTCCATATCCCATGAAAGCCAGTCTGGTGCAGGGGTTAGGAGTGCAGATACTAGAAGTAGACCAAATATATATTTCTCCAGATCTTAGTTCTGCCTCTTCCTAGCTGTGTGATCTTGAGCAAGTTACCTGACCTCTCTGTGGCTAAGCCTCCTTACCTGTAAAACGAGGCTGATAAGGTTAGGGTTGATAGGGTGGATAAGGTGGATTGAATTAGTTAATACATATAAAATGCCTACTTTAGAGCAGTCGCTGGTGTGTAGTAAATGCTCAATTAAACTTGCTATTCTTATTGGTCTTGTGGCATAAATTAGATCACAATGTGTGAATACTTCTATGAATACCTTTCTGGTTTCCAGAGTGGTAATGGAATCACAATGTCCTGGTCCTTGCCAATGATGAGTCATAGCAACAATTCCTGCACAACAATTTGCTCCTTGTAAGCAACATTTGTCATCCTTTTATTTATTTTTTATTTTTAAAAAAATGTTTACTTATTTCTAAGAGAAAGAAGGAGAGAGAATGGGGGAGGGGCAGAGAGAGAGAGAGAGAGAGAGAGAGAGAGAGAATCCCAAGTAGGATCTGCACTGTCAGCACAGAGCTGGGTGTGGGGCTCGAACTCAAGAACCATGAGATCATGGCCTGAGCCCAAATCAAGAGTCAGATGTTAACCGACTGAGCCCCCCAGGTGCCCCATCATCCTTTTAGTTAGGTCTCCTTTGCTGCTCCACGTCAGAGATTAAGACACAGAGGCGAAAGTCACACATTCAAGCCATCTACCTTGCCATCAGAAGGTCTACTGTGAAATGGGACTCTTTCCTTGTTTCCAACCCAAGCCATGACACCTCAGTCCTGGCCCAGCCATTAACTAGCTGCGTGATGTGGGATATGTTGCTTCACTTCTCTAAGCTTCCGTTATAAACAGGGAAATTAAAGGCTTGGGCCAGAACCCTAAGATATGGGGCTTCCTAGATCCCAGGGAAACCTGCATAGGCTCAGCGCTGATGGGTGACGCACTCAGGTGTAAAGTTCAGTCATCACCAATAAGCCTTGTCTACTGGCAGGAGCCAGCTGGAGTAGTGGAAGCATGGATATGAGAGGCAGAGCAACAATCTGCCCTTTCCATTCTATGCTGGGAGGCAGCAGAGTTGAGATTTAGCACAGCCCCAGAGACCCCACTCACCCACACCCCCCACCCCAAACATACAGTGTCTGGGAACGACGTGGAGGCAAAGTGAATATTGACAACACTTGGCCCATGTTTAAGAGTACCTAGCTGGTGGGGGGCACCTGGGTGGCTCAGTTGGTTGAGCATCCAATTTCGGCTTAGATCATGATCTCAGGGTTCGTGAGTTCAAGCCCCATGTTGGGTTCTGTGCTGACAGCTCAGAGCCTGGAGCCTGGTTCAGATTCTGTGTCTGTCTCTGTGCCCTTCCCCCACCCGTGCACACTCTTTCTCTCTCTCTAATTAAAAAGATAAAAAAATTGTTACATTAAAAAAAAAAAAAAAAGAGGGCGCCTGGGTGGCGCAGTCGGTTAAGCGTCCGACTTCAGCCAGGTCACGATCTCGCGGTCCGTGAGTTCGAGCCCCACGTCGGGCTCTGGGCTGATGGCTCAGAGCCTGGAGCCTGTTTCCGATTCTGTGTCTCCCTCTCTCTCTGCCCCTCCCCCGTTCATGCTCTGTCTCTCTCTGTCCCAAAAATAAATAAACGTTGAGAAAAAAAAAAAAAAAAAAAAAAAAAAAAAAAAAGAGTACCTAGCTGGTGGGATATTGCAATTCACAGTAAGAAATATATTTGGTCTTTGGCCCCATTCCTGATGCAGCGCTCCAAATCCCCCTGGAATTTCCTAAGCAGTAAGATCTAGAAGGGTGTCTTGTTATATTAACATGGTGACTTTGGGATCCCTACCTAAGGATGAGGTTTGGTTGCCAGAACCAACCAAGCGATTAGAAAGCTGGAACTTTCAGTCCCACCCACCTTGATTTAAGGGGTGGGGACAGGGGCTGGAGATTGAGTTCAATCACCAGTGGCTAATGATGTAATCAATCATGTTTAAGTAATGAAGCCTCCATAAAAACCCAAAAGGAGGGGTTCAGAGAGCTTCTAGCTAAGCAGGAGGAGTTTTGAGGGGAGTGGTGCTCGGAGAGGGCATGGATGGTCTGCATCTTTTCCCCCTACTTGCCCTATGTGTCTCTTCCATCCAGCTGTTCCTGAGTTACATAATAAGTCAAAATCTGGTAAGTAAAATGTTTTTTTGAGTTGTGTGAGCCACTCTAGCAAACTAATGGAACACAAGGAGGGGGTAGTTGGAACTTCCAATCTATACATAGTTGGTCAGAAGCACAAGTGACAACCTATACTTGCTTGTGATTGTCATCTAAAGGTGGCAGGGCAGGGGGAGGGGAGGAGAGCATTCTTGCAGGACTGAATCCTTAACCTGTGGGATATGATGCTATTTCCAGGTAGACTGTGTCAGAATTGAGTTGGATTGTAGGACATCTAGCTGGTGGCTGACAATTGCTTGGTGTGGAGGAAAAGCCCATACATTGGGATTGGGAACAGAAATATACCTGGCATCAGAAGGATCTAGGTTCAAATTCTAGCTGTGTTATTTCCTCTATGGGTGATCTTGAATGAATCACTTAACCTCTCCCAGCATCCATTTTTCCAAGTATTCTAGTCAGTACTAAATAAATTTAAGTACATTAAGCACCTAAGACAGTTTGAGATAGACTAAGCTCCTAACATTAATTACTGTTATCATCAGCATTTTAACAGTGTCAGCTGGTGGGAAGAGGGAGGCAGGGGAACTGGCTTGCCTAGGCTGGTTCTGGAAAAGATAATCAGGTGGGTTCACTAGACAAGGCAAGCTAGGATCAGGTTCAGGCAATTCTCAGTACCTTCAGGGGGCAAAGGAAGCAGGGAATAATTGTATCTAGATGGTGGAACAAAGTCATGACTCTTGAGCATTTGACTTACTCCAGCAGAGTCCCACCGTCCAGGGGAAGGGTGGAAAGAAAAGCTGGCAAAGAGCAAGACAGGGTAATTACACCCCAGCTAAGGGGCAGGTCTTCAGTCCTAATGAGGGAAACTGAGGCACAAGGTGGCTGTGGAGTAAAGGAAGGAAGGGGAGAAAAAGTTGTGATGTGGGAGACCTTGTGAGCCTCTCAGAGCCCTGCTGTAGCTCAGGAGCTCATTACCAGCCCAACCAGTCCTGGCCACCAGTGACTCCAGCACTCTGAGCACAGCTTCTAGCAATGTGGTCATCGGATGGCCAGGGAGACCAGCTGTCAGTGCACAACCATTTGAGGGAGATAGGAGCAAGAATATTCGTCAACAGTGATAAGGGCTTGAGCTTGGAATAAAAAGACTTTTCCTAAAGAAAAACATGTATCTCTGATCAAACCTGGTATGCTCTTAGAAAAGAGAGCTCCTGCCTCTTTCTCAGTGGTCTACACCACTTTTTAACAACTTGTGGAGAAAAACGAAATGGAAAGGCTTGAATGTAAGAAGTAAAATTACTTGGCCTGCAGATTTCGTGGAATTTCCCCAAATCATTCACCAAGTTTAAAATGTTTCAGGCTCAAACTGGGACTTGTTTGTTTCTTTTAATTTAGAAGCAACCCTGAATACTTGAACCCTGTTATAAACTGTGTTGCCAGAAGCCTGTAAGCTTACGCTGCAAATTTCCTGTCATTTGTTTCCTGCTCACTTGTGTGTAGGCATGCTCTACTCACAGGGAGGGGGTGGGGATCAACATCTGGGATAGGTGGCAGTTTTTCTAAACTGGTTTTCTACTTGCTCCTAAGATTTTCGTTGAACATCTCTTTATGGTACAGTTCCAAATATTTATTGCTCCTGTACAAATCCCTGCGTGATTTTGGCCTCTGCTTTGAGCTTAGTAAGCTTGTTGTTTCTGCTGCCTTTGGACAAGTGTCCATATAAGGCTTCCTTAACTTCAGTTGTGTGTCACAGGATTTCATCCAGGCTTTAACTCTGAAATGAGTTCTCTAAAGGAATGAGCTCTCTTTGCTGATGCAATTAACAGTAGCCACAACCATTTCTTTTTATGATTTTAAAATGTTTACTTATTTTGAGAGAGATGGGGAGGGGCAGGGAGAGAGGGAGAGAGAATCCCCAGCATTCTCCCCACGGTCAGCGCAGAACCTGACATGGAGCTCCATCCTACAAACTGTGACATCATGACCTGGGCCAAAATCAGGAGTTGGACGCTTAACCAACCGAGCCATCCAGCGCCCCTCTTTTTATTTCTTTCTAAGAGGAAAGCCTTCAAAGTCTGAGGTTTGAAAAATTGGAGAAAGTGGCTCATATTTTCTGGATTAAAAATATTTATAGATTATTCCTTTCAGTGTGGATTATAGACTTGGCTTTTTTAAGTTGACTTCATGGTCATCTGGTGATTAAGAAAATAATTTATCATATTTCTTTTGTCAAATTAAATTTTAAGAGGGGGGTAGAGGCAGAGGGAGAGGAAGAATCTTATGCAGGCTCCACACCTTGTGTGGAGCTCCACTTGGGGCTCGATCTCATGACCGTGAGATCATGACCTGCGCCCGAATCAAGAGTCAGAGATTTAACCCACTGAGACACCCAGGCACTCCTATCATACTTCTTATAACTATATCTGAAATAGCATCCAACTCCCTTCTGGCACCAAAATTTCAGTGTAGGTACAAGATCAGAGAAGATGGTTTGGGAACAAATGGGTAAAGATGATTACTTAGTGAATTTCGTCAAAGCCTATTTTAAAAATGTGCTGTTGGGGCACTTGGCTGGTTCAGTTGGTGGAGTGTGTGACTCTTGATCTTGGGGTTTTAGGTTTGAGCCCCATGTTGGGAGAAGAGATTATTTAAAACAAAAGATCTTAAAATAAAAAATAGTTTTTTTGGACTGACAGTTATGTGGGTCTAAAGTTTTATATAAATAAGTAATTAAAAATTTCACTCAGCATTTGCACAGATTTAATTTGATTATCTATTAACAGAATATAAAACATTCTCAGGAGTAATTTTGGCTTTACACTGGCTTTCTATGTTTATGAGCTTTATTAGATTGAACTGGCCTAAAACCAGCTAGAAAAGATTCTGTTGTAGCTCTGATTTATTGGTTTCACATTCACTGAGTCAGAAGCTTTTATAAAGGCCTATTTTGTAGGTAAATCATATTGTGGGCTCAACACTTTTATGAGTACAACCTTTCATTATAAAAACATTCCCTTTTGGTTGGTTCTGTTAACGAACAATTTTGGTTAGAAAGTAAATATTGGTTGATTTATTCTTGGTTATTGAGTATGAAGTGAATGAGCAAGAAATGTGTGTGTGGTTTTATTAATGGACTAGAGTAAATGTAAATTTTTTCCTTGAGTTAAAAAACATGTTTATAATCGCATTTCCAGACCAATGATTAAGAGTTGGGTCATAAACCAGAGACGATTATTGATTTTCATTCTGTGTTCCTGAGGTCTAATTTATTTTTAATTTTTTAAAATGTTTTTTTTGGGGGGGGGAGGCTGCAGGGGTGGGGGTAGGGAGGGGAGCAGAGAGCGAGAGAGCGAGAGAGCGAGAGAAATATCTCAAGCAGGCTCCATGCTCTCAGGCTGTCAGCACAGAGCCAAGGTAAGCCCAATCCTATGAACCATGAGATTATGACCTGAGGCGAAACCGAGAGTTGGACGTCTAACCGACTAAGCCACCCAGGTGTCCCTTTATTTTTGTATTTTTAAAGATTTTGTTTAAGTAATCTCTACACCCAACGTATTCACAACCCCTAAATCAAGAGTTGCGTGCTTCGCTGACTGAGCTAGCCACGTCCCCCTCCTGAGATCTATTTTAAAAATAGCATATACACACAATGTAAAGGAGGGAACCCTAAATCATGTGTGTACAGTGTGTGTATTTTCATGTGTACGTATCAGTCATGAAGCGATATTTAAGTTCACTCACCTGAGGAATTCTAGTAGAGATGCCAAAGAGAAGGAAAGGAAGAGAAAAAAGTGAACCAAGAAAACCTGGCAGCATTATTTCTTCCTGTTCAGTGTTGTTGGTAAAATGGTAACCAGAGGTTTTTATTACATACAACTAAAAAGGACCAATTAAAGTGTGGGAAATGTTTCCTTTGCAGAGTCCAATGCTAGGCAGGGAAATACAGCCTCACCAGAAATTGCCATAGCAAGTTTCAGTAAAGGATTGTAGAACAATGGGGCCTTGTTAATCCCATACTGTTTTATTCAAATAGTGTGTAATTGAAAGCAATTGCTGCTCCCCAGGCAGGAATTTACAATTGCTACATTGAAGGGAGAATGATGTGTCATTCCAAGGCAAAATCAGGTCTGGAAAGGGCCTCGTGGTTGGAGAACCACCTAAGTCCCAAAACAGCTCCCAATCAGGCCAAGTAAAACAAATGGGTGGAGAACCACCCTGTGAAGTCAGTCTACCCACCCCCCCCCCCCCCCAAACTGAGCTGTATTTCCCTTGCTTCTTTCCTGCCTTTCTGGTGGATTGCAGAATGTCCCCAGAGCAAGGAGCAAGGGGGAGAAGGCAAAGAAATTCAAATCCTGGATATGCTGTCACTTAACTTCTTGCCCCCTGGCAAGGGCATACAAGTTCATTCATGAGCATGCATGCATGTGTGTGTGATTTGTAAGTATATATGATCGATAATGATGGTGAATACAGAGCATCCTCCCTTGGCATAAAAACAATGGACAAGAATCAGACATGAGTCAACAGCAAGAGTAGGCTTGACTCTTAATACATTTTGAACAATTTGGTCAATAGTCTTTCAGAGAACAGTCTTCCAGCTTTATGTTGCCATTTTCATGGAATCTGAATAGTTTAAAATTCCATGATTTTTAAAAACTCCGCTTTGATTCCAGTGACTGACCAGGGACACCAAGCTATGTCAGTTTCCCAACAACACTATGAGGCTAGCTAATTAGGTAAATAAAAAAATGGGAGTGGTGTGTGTGTGTGTGTGTGGGGGGGGGGGGTGGTGGGGTGGGGGGGAGTGTGAGGGTGTTGAGTGGGTTGAAGTAAAACCCTGATGTAGAACTCACCTTAAATGGGGCAGGTTGTTTTTGACCGGAGAGCTGCCTGTTAGACACACTCAGGAAGTTATTAAGAAGAAAGATGTTTAGATGAGACATTTCAGCAGATTTGGACTCACATGATCTTTTTCATGGTCTGGGATTCTGAGCTGCCATTACATGTTGTAGCATGCACTTGGCTTTAAAGTGCTGCTAGGGCAGAGGCATTTATTGTTCAGCATTATCTTTGTATTTTTCCATCAATCCCAGACCCTCCGGACCTTGTTCTGTCCAGCCACTGAGAAAGGAGTGACACAGGTCACTTCCAGGCTGAAGCACAGAAGAGCATGTATGAATTCCCCATGCCTTGTCTTTTTCTATTGCCAGGATGCTGGAGACCTAAGACTCCAGTGATACAGCTCCAAATGTCAGAGCGTCTATCAGCCAGAGTTCTTGAGCAGGATCCCATGGTCTCCACCACCAACGCACATCCATCATGTACTGAAAGCAAGAATGCATTTTACTGTGTTAAGCGAAGATTCTGGACTTAATTTGTTAATTGCAGCACAGGCTAGGCTAATAAAGCTGCTCTTCTAGATCTTTTTTGTAGAAAAGGAAACTCCATCTGGAGAGAGGATGAGCAATCTGAGCTATGCAGTTCTTGAACAAGCCCCTGAGGCTTTGCCAGACTGTCTTTGCGTCATGTACTCCCCAAAGTCATTCTGCGCCATTGTTGGGTCACTGTTTTTCAGGGACTGGTGAAAGAGGAAGTGAGGAGGAGCTCTAGTCAGTGGGGGGTTGACATCTGACAGTTCCCTTCTGGTAGTTTCTCTTCTTATTCACAACCTTCTCTTGGGATTTTAGGCTTGCTTAACATACGGTACAAATCAGTGAAATTATTCATTGTGGTTTCCATTTGAGTGAGCTAGTTTCCGCTCCTAAGACGGGTCTTAACAAAACAGGAAGTTTTTCTTGGATCTAGAAATGGAACTCTGCCTTCTGACATTAGTTTTTACCAACTTCTGTAAATCTCTATTTTCCTACTTCCCTGTCAGAAGGTGGAGCACAGAGAAGAGTAGGTGTAACTAAAAAATGCTGATTAGTAGGATATTTGGTTTGGTGGTTTGGTTTGGAGGAGACGTAGAGAAGAAAATGACAGCCTGCCCAGGCCAGACCACATCCTCCCATCTGACAGCTTTATCTCCTACCTCTTCCTCCACTTTAGCCTTGGCGAGAGGTGTGAAGGGCCAAGGAACACTATGATGGTTAGTAGGCACTCCTGGATAGTAATCCTTGACGTTTCCCAGCCCATAGTCCTCAAAAGATTTTGCTATGCATCACCCATTAGATTCCACTCCAGGGGAGGGGTCAGGGAACAAGTCTGTCTTATTCTCAACATCTGTTATGCAGAGGGCACCCAAGAGTATTTGAAGGAATGCAGCAAGACCTGATGTTTAGAACTATCTTGTAATGAGGATTGAGAAAATATTTAAATTTCCATTGTACGGATGGGGAAATGGAAACATTATGAATTTGTTACTTGCTCAGGGTCACAAAGGGGTCAACTAAGAGGTAGAACTAAAACCCAAGCTTCTCAATTTCTATTCTCTTTCAATTGTAGGGCAGGTTAGATTTAAAGTCTTCTCCCCACCCCAGCCCACACAGTAACATAGACCATGTATCATTCCCACCATCATGTAATGTAAGTTCCCACCCTGAGATTCAACATCTACATTTGCATCAGACAAGTCTATCAGGAAAGGCCTCAGAATCTGGACATCCTTATCACCAGAGGATAGAGTCTAAGGATGCTCATTCTTTTTTTCCATCGTTTTTTTTTTTTTTTTTTTTTAAACATTTATTTTTGAAGGAGAGAGAGACAGAGCATGAGTGGCGGAGAGGCAGAGAGTGAGCGAGATGCGGAATCCGAAGCAGGCTCCAGGCTCTGAGCCATCAGCACAGAGCCCGATGCGGGGCCTGAACTCACCAACTGTGGGATCATGACCTGGGCCGAAGTCAGACGCTTAACTGTCTGAGCCACCCAGGTGCCCCATCCATCAAGTTTTTATTTAAATTCCAGTTAACATGCAGTGTAGTATTAGTTTCAGGTGTACAGTATAGTGCTTCATAAGGATGCTAATTCTTAAAACTCTTGCTGATTTGTATTTTCTATTCCACCCTCCCCAAGAATAAACATGTGTTACCTATGCGATCTAAAAATAAGAGAGTAAAACTGCCTCTAGTTTCAATGTCTTTTACAAATAAGGAATTCAATGGGCTTCTAGCTCAATGCTTGGAATGATTAATCAAGTAGGTTCGGGGCAGAAAACCATAGGTAGGGAATCGTAGAAACTGCTAGATGTTCTCTACTCTGTACTTTTCTTACATAATAACAATTTGTAGCCAGATACATGATCACCCCCAGTTTCCCAGCTTCCCTTGCAGCTTGATATGGCCTAAGTTGCAAGTAGAAGTTGATATATACAACATCCACATTGTTGGAATCTGTGTTCTAACTTTCTGGCCTGAAAACAAATGTGTTGTTTGGAAAGAACACATAACTGAGTTAGTCAAGTTTTTTGTGTTTATGGGTGTAAGTGTCCAATTTTACTTCAGTGATCAAGAGTGAGTCCTTAATCCAGTTAAGACATGCTTATAAGGATGATGAAAAAGCTGTGGAAATTCATCTAGCATTTTCAGCAGACCACGGATACTTGGGCTCTCCCCCTACCCAGTTCAGAATTTGTGCACATGGTGCCAAAGGTTTTTGTAGGAGGGGCTGCCTCAACAAATCATCTTGCCGTAAGCCTCTCCAGCAGTATGGTAAATTCCTCTCCTGGGAGCACAAAATAGACTTCCCTTCTGAATGGAGTTGCTCAGGGGCTGGATTCCAGCCACAGACTCAAGTCTATGACCTTCCTGGGTCATGCTGAGCCCCTTAATAATCTATATCGAAAATGTCATAACTTAGAAGGTTGATGAAGCTCTCCTAAACCCAAATTAATTAGCAGCTCCAGTCTGCTCATGAAATGCTAGATGTGTCTGAGAATTCCCTCACAACTTCCAAGGTTATTCTCTAATGCCATCCGTGGTCAAGGCACTTGGTATTTCATTTCTCCTGGTGTTCAAAAAAAGGAATCTAAAACTCACACAGCAGCATCAGGATTTAAGCCTTCCTCTGAGGCAAAACCCAATTTGTTTGCAGCCCTCAAGCAGCAGAGTTGGTCCAGAGGTTGAAAAAGTCATTGGACAGTATTCCAGCCCTGTCAGCATCTTCACTGAGTAGCTTTGTTATTTGCTGTAAACAATTGTAAATTTCCAGAACCGCAGACACACTCATATAAAAATATCAACTATCAAAATGCCTGGTAAAACCAAATGTAAATGAACCAAATGTACATTTGGAAATCTGGCTAAATGTACATTTACCAAATGTAAATTGAAGTCCCATTGGAATTCTGTCTAGGGATACCCTTCCCTAGCATGGATCATGGTGAACTGACAAGATTTAATTTTTCTTAAATTACAGTCAGATCTTTCGAATCTGACCCCTTCTGTCATTTCGTGAAATTTCTGAGTTACCAAGAAAACGATGGTTGATGATATGCTTCAGCTGCCTTTCCAATAGGAAACCTATTTTTCTGTGGGAGAAACTGAGGCTTGTTTAGTCAAACTTCTTTAGGCTCCCAGTTTTGTTGAAACTCTTGCAGAGAACACACACATGGACACAGATAGCGTTTCTGCTTTCTAAAAGTTCCAGAAACCATAGATTCTGGTGAAGTGCCCTGCTGGAACAGCAGGCTTTAGAAAAACAACAAAAATTCCACTGGGATGAAAGAGGCTCATTTGTTTCCAAGTTGTGGCCCTTGAATCCTCTGGGGACCGCCCCGCCCCTCCCCGGTGTCTGCGTCTTTGATTTATAATCTTTGATTTATAATCTTCCACCCACGCAAGCCTTGGCATTCACTGGGATCCTATAATGAGGTTAAGGTGTGAACCTGGAAAATCATTTAAGGACAAGGGTGAGGTGGGGGAAGGGCTGGGGGTGGGGGGTAGTTAAAGAGAGTAAAAGCAATTAGGAGACCACATGCTTGGCACACGTGAATGAGCCCAAGTGGTGGAAGGCCTGCCTGATGCGGGGCTGCTGAATGTGGTTTTGGCGTCCAAAACCATGTCTTTGCCTCCACAGCACAACCTCTGGTGGGAAGAACTTGCCCAATGCGCTATGACCAGGAAGGCCAGTGTGTGAACACCCCTCCCCCTCTTTGTCAAGATTCCTTTTATATGCTTGCAAAGCCAGATTTCCGTATTCCCAGCTGTAAGGCTTGGGATTTGCAGCATCTTCCCTGGGGGATGGGGTAAATAATAGCAGATGCAATCTTTGGCCAGAAAAGAACTCACTGCCCCAGCTTGGAGGTTTACTGCATGATGAATGCAAAAGGTTTTCTGGAAGAGACAATGAGAGACCCCATGGGTCAACCTTGGAAAACTGCAAGGTGCCAAGCCTATGCGAGCCATCCTGGTTCTAATAATTATTACAGCAGGGCTAGATAGGTGGGCATTGTTGAAAAGGAGGAAGTCTCATAACTGATGTCTTAGTGCCTGAAGGGAGTTGCAAGATTCTCCTTGCACATTTGAAGGTTGCATAACTCGCAGTTCTCCTTTTTTGGAAAGTGCTTCCGATGTGATGTTGAGGCCATGGGCTCTAGAAGCTGACTCAGGTTGGAAGTCTGACTCTTAACACTTATCTGGGTGACCTAGTGTGATCTTCTCTGGAAAATAGGAGTAATACCCTCTACTGGATTGAGGTTGTGGGAGTTAGAAGTAACGTATGTCAAGTACTCCTCAAAGTGTCCAAGCTTATAATAGAGGCTCCATAATGGTTAGGTAGTTCATGAGAAAATTCATCTGGTGTAGCACTGAGGCAGTGGATGGGAAGGAGAAACAATACTGACTTGTCTAGTAGACACAGAGGAAAAATAGCATCGTGACATTTATTAAAAAAAAAAATTGTTTTTAATATTTATTTTTGAGAGAAAGAGAAAGTGCGAGCAGGGGAGGGGCAGAGAGGAACAAAATCCGAAGCAGGCTCCAGGCTGTCAGCACAAAGCCAGACACCAGGCTCGAAACTCACTAACCAGGAGATCATGACCTGAGCCGAACGGGAACGCTCAACCAATTAGCCATCAGGCACTCCAGCATGGTGACATTTATTATATGCAAGACCAAACAAAAGTTCCAGAGGGGCTTGACTAGGGGAGTCAGAAGCACCCAATGCTTTTTCTTCAGGTAACTGGGCTCTTAGGGGAACTCAGGAGGTAGATGTTAAGCATCAAAATCCATGTCTGTCAATGCAGGCAAAGAAATACAGGTAGTCTCCTACAATGTCTGGAAAGAGAAACTATTTCTCAGACTGTGTCAGAAGAAAAGTTTTTTTTAATTCAATTTTTTTTTTCCGGTAATCTCCATACCCAGTGTGGGGTTCAAACTCTTGACCCAGAGATCAGGAATTGCATGGTCTGAACTGAGGCAGCCAGGTGCCTTGGAGGAAATAAATTTTAGCAGTATAGCCTAAGCAAAGCTGGAATTAAATGAGAATGGATGAGCATTCTGGAACCTACTACTCTCAATGATTTGTAAATCCTGATTCACATGGGTTAATTAGCATCAATTATTCTCTCAGACTTGTACACAGATCACACAAATACTGTCCACAGCTTGTTCAGAAACTAATCCAGAAAAAGGAATTTGGAGCTTCCAGGTTAAAGTTTGAATCCACATCTCCAAATTTTTAGACTGTTATTTCTCTCTCTCTCTTCATCTTACATTTTCTAAGATTTGCCATAAAACCATTTACCTTCAACATTAAAACAACGAATATTTTTAAGGGTGTGTAATTATAGGCACCATGAAGAATGTGAAAAATGTTTCCAGACTGGAGAACTGGCATGAACTGACTCAGTAAGATGGGGCCAGAGATTAGAGTCATACCTAGGCTTTTATTCTTTATTTTCACACTGCTCTTTAACATTCTTCACATTCCCAAATTAGTAGATTGTAACACAAGTCAAGATTGAATACTCTCTCCAAGCATGGTTAGTATTGGCTGAATCTATTTATATATTTTCAAAAGCTAGCAATTATTGAGGTCCTTCTATGTATAGGGCATCCACATGACAAGTAATGGCTCACTTAGTCCTCAGGGAAACCGTATACAGTCCTTGTGATTGTCATCCTTACTTTACAGATGAGGAAATTGAAGTCTGGAGATTAAGCAACTGGTGCAAGGTCACAGGCTAGCTAGTGTCATGGCTAAGAAATAATGTGTAGGTTCAAGGAGGTGTAAATCTCTTAGGATGTCATGAAAAGCAAGATCAATCACACTGGAATGCAATTTATTTTATTTCTACTTATTTTTAAAGTAGTCTGTGTGCCCCTCGTGGGGCTCAAATCCACAACCCCAAGCCCAAGAACTGCATGCTCTACTGACTAAGCCAGCCACAGGTGCCGCAGGGAGAACGGAAAATCACATTTTATCTTCCAGCTAACAGCTCAGCAAGGATAAGCTGGCTTTTGTCACTTAAAATGATGCACTAGAGGGCGCCAAACACAAAAACTGACTTTGAAACTGTTTTAGTAATGCAGTTCCCACAGTGCTTCAAGATCTATAATCAGTAGTGGACTCAGGCCAAAAGACCATCCCAAAAAGAGTATGACGTACTTCACGATAAATAAGCTGTGTTTTCATTCCCTCAAAAAAAAAAAAAAAAAAAAAAACAAAAAAACAAAAAACACATGCTTTATGTTAAGCAATTCATAATGTGTTTCTACTTGATACTGTTATTCAAAGTACCTTTCAGCTAGTTGTTTAATTTGTTTGCTCTGACTGCTGGGTGGTGAAGCAGAGAGTAAGCTTGGAAAGAACAGGTTAATCAAGATGAACATAAATTTTAAAATATACATCAGTGTAATTTTTAATCTTTTAAAATTTCGTGGAGTAAAACACGCATATATTTTTAAAAGAAAAAAAATCCATATCCAAGAGCTTAAAATGAAAAGGAAGAAGACACCATTTTCAACCTCAAACTTGAGAGGCAACGTCTTTTAGAGGTAACTCCAGATTTTTAAATGTTTATATTTTTGACTTATCAAACTGACATTATGCTCTTTGAAAATTGAGGCGATAGCTAACAGAATAGACATCTAAATCATAGTTAACAAAATAACTTCCATATCCTTAAGTAGTCTTCCATTTTGGTTTTTGTTATTGTAGTTTAACTTACATACAAATTAAATGTTCTAAAGTATAAGGAGCTTCCAACTGTTCAACTGAGTTGGGATCAGATAATTTCACTCCACAGTGGGTATTGTGGTGTTGGAAGGTATTACTCAGTTTGAGTTATGGGCTGCTTAGAGTTCGAAGGGGCAAAAACTTGAGTCCTGCAAGGACAACAGACACTAACCAGAAAATTAAGTTAGAGCTCTTCCCTTCTGGGCTGAGTTGCTAAGTATTCCTTAACCTCTCAAGACTCAGTGGATCACCAATGAGTCTGCCACCAGTTTGTGAAGTCTCTCCATTTTGTGTAGGGATAATAATATCTTTGGTATGTTTAATTCTTTTATTCCCTTATAAATTATCACCAAAATTATCTAGCATCTCTCATTCTTTTTTTAAGACCTGAACCTTCCCCATCCCGTCCCGTGGCCACTCTATACTTGGTTCCAAATAGTAAGGGATCAAGTGTAGGGAAGCATTATGGCCTGCTGTCAGGCAGCGGCCTAAAATACCTGGAAGAGGCTAGTCTACCTTTTCATCCACATGACGCTACAATCAAACCAATGCTTGTCCACCATCCCTACAAAATATTCATCCACTACAAAGAGCTGCAACAACAGGCAGGTCAAGTAAAAGCAGAAACTTTCTTAGGAACTAGAAGCATGAAGGGCTGCGTGGGAGATACAAGCAAACTCAGGAGCTATCAAACATCCTCTCTTTCAGGCGCTGGAAGGCCATTCCTGTGGGGATGAAGAATCAAAAGCACTCTACATACCTAACACAACTAACATGCCTTGAGGAAACAGGTGCTCAATAAACCCTCATAGCTTTTCCTTATTTTTAGTTTTATGCCAGATACTACTCTATGCCCGATACTGTCCCTAAGGGTTTTGTATGCATTACCTCATTTGATCAACCAACAAAGGCTCAGAGATTAAGTCCTTTTAAACTTGGGACACACCAGGTTAAGGAGTGTGGGGAGGTGAGAACTCAAATACATGTCAGTCCCACCGCAGGGCTACTGTTACTCCCCCCCCCCCCCCACCCCCGCAGCAGAGCATCAGCAATACGGACAGTCCCCTCTTCTGAGCACACAGGACAATGGCCGCCCTGGCCGCCACTAGCATTTCCGGAAGATGGCGGCTGCTCCCGGCTCACGGCCTGAGCTAGTGCGTCACCGCCGGCCAGGGGAAGCCGGAAGTGACACTATACCGTTTTTTGTAGAAAACGACGGGCAGAGAGGATAGAAGGGAGAAAGGAAATCAAATAAGGTCCCCAATACCGAAAAAGCTAAAGCCCTGGATCCCAAGTGCCGCAGAAAGCGCTGGGCGGAAGCGGTCCTGGCAGAGGCAATCTAACACCGCCCGGGCGCTCGGCCACGGCGGAAGTGCGTTTCTGGCGCTCCTCCGAGATGGCGTGGGCAGGAAAGCAGCGGCGCTTCTTCGCCGACCCTTTTCGCTCCTCGGTCCCCGCAGTACTAGAGGCCGTAGGCCGGCTGGGCCCTCGGGACTTCTAGCCCCGGAGAGAAAGAACGGCTTACCGGGAGACCCCAGGGTGAGGCGCCGACAGACACGGCGCGCCGGCCCCTCCCTCGCCGGGAGGGCGGCGCCCCGTGACGCAGCAAGCTGTCGGGGATACGCCCTTTAGAGTGCGGGCCAGCACGCTGCCGCGACACAAACGCCGGGTCCGGACTCGCTTGGGCCAGCGGCCAAGCCACGAGTGTGCATCTACTGGCAGCCACCCACAACTCGCTCTTCCAGACGCGAGGCAAATGTCTGGACGGCTTGGTAGAATTCACGAGAGCAAAAAAAACCACCCCACCGAGAGCGCGAGAGAGGTCTCAAGAGTTCTCAAGTGTAAAGAGGGTGGTGGGCCCTTAAGAGGATCTTAGGTGTGTCCGTAGTCACGCGCGGTAAGCCAGTTACCTATTGTGTATAGAACTAGAGACTACTACCACAAAAGGTCAAAACTGGGTTGCGGAACCCCTCTCTCCTCTAGAC
This sequence comes from Leopardus geoffroyi, assembly GCF_018350155.1. Taxonomy (NCBI): domain Eukaryota; kingdom Metazoa; phylum Chordata; class Mammalia; order Carnivora; family Felidae; genus Leopardus; species Leopardus geoffroyi. The sequence goes on along the minus strand of NC_059331.1, from coordinate 80,045,697 downwards.
TGTTCAGAATGTTTGAAACGCACTTAAGTTTTTTCTTAGTGTTTCTTACTAAAGAAAAATTCCTTACTTCTCACCATAACCACTTTTAAGTGTGCTTGTTTCTCCGTTGAGAGAAGGGATCCTCCAGCCAGAAACATGGAATGACAGTGTACCCCCAACCTGAACAGGGTGCTCAAATAACACTGGTTACAGTCTTCATTAACTGAGTTTACACTCAGAATTTTAATACCGGGCAAAGAATTGCTAACTAGATGTCAGTAGGTTGAGTTGTGTGTGCGGTATGTAATACTCATTTAAAACATACCTGAGAAAGGATGTACAGGTTTTAAGGGGCCAAAGGCCCATGGCACGGAACTAAAGAATCTGTGTAGTTCGTGGCAAGTGAAGCAATCTCTGAACTAAAACTAACTCATGTAAAGGTCATTTCTGGGAGCTTCAACCAAACAAATGAAGCTTACGATGTTAGCCATTAGGGGCTAACACATAGCCTCTAAAGCTTTATTCTGTAAGGTACAAAGAACCTGATTTTTGTTCCTGGATTACCCTGGACTATTTTTGAGTTATGGTTGGGTTCACAAGGTAGTAATGTAACTTCTAAAAACATTTTTTTAAGCCTGTCAACACATGGCCTTTTGGATTACAGAATAAATTTATGTCGAACCTACTATATAAATAGGTAACTTCTTTTTACAAAAAAATTGTCTTGATGACTGTTAATCCCTTTATTTTAATTCATTTGGTCAAGCAAACCCCCTCCCCTGACAACCAATGTTAGAGTGTTATTTTATTATTCTTTCTTCTCCTACAATTAAATATTTTTATATCAAGTTACCTTTAATCACAGTTTTCCTGTTTAACAGGAATAGAGAGGGGAGAGACTATCAAATCTCGGATATGGTGGAATTCTTCTGTGTGAAGCTCAATATAGCATTTTCTCTCCCTTTTCCCTGTAGAATTCCACTGTAAATTCAAAGCTCCCTAAAAAATATCCATGATTGCTCAAAATACATTCCACTTTACAATTGTTTATGTAATGCTATATATTTTTTTCCCCTTCCTAAAGGCTTGTTAAAATATTGACCTGGGTTTCATAAAACATCCCGTTAATATTATGGTATTGTTCCTCATTTATTTTAAAAGAGGAGACCAGCTCTGCATTGCAGTTTCAGGATCTCAAAAAAGAAGCATTTCTTTTGATGATAGTTACCTTTTCAAAATACAGACATGATCTGATTTTGATGTGGTAGGTTTGTCAGGAATCTGAACTCTATAAACAGGCATCACAGATAATTCTGATGCAGGGTTGACGCAGGATCTATATTTTAAGAACCACTGGCTTAGAGGCAAATAGACCATGCTTGCTTGGAATTATTTCTGTGGTTGGTCCCCAAATTCTGGCGACTTGTAGATTTTGTAGAATCAGATGGAAAATATCTACAGAGGTAGCCAGAAAACCAAATAACCTATAAAAATGCAAATAGTTTTTGAAATTCTTTAGGTTGTGCTGTATTATAAAGGAACACAGCCAAATGAAATGTGCTAGATGGAAACTGTGGCCTTCCCATAGAAAAACCTGTTTCACAAAGGCTTTGTTATTTATTCAAGATGTTCAGGCTCAGATATTATATATTCCAAATTTATTAAACTAGTCTAATTCTATATCCATTTGTGGCTAAAATTTACAATTCTTTTTTTTCAACGTTTTTTTTTTAAATTTATTTTTGGGACAGAGAGAGACAGAGCATGAACGGGGGAGGGGCAGAGAGAGAGAGAGACAAAGAATCGGAAACAGGCTCCAGGCTCCGAGCCATCAGCCCAGAGCCTGACGCGGGGCTAGAACTCACGGACCGCGAGATCGTGACCTGGCTGAAGTCGGACGCTTAACTGACTGCGCCACCCAGGCGCCCCTACAATTCTTTATTACCTTGGTTAATGCTAAGGGTCTACAGGTTGAGGGAAAGTGCTGGAATTAGGAAATTGAGACTTTGAGGCACAGGACTTGAATCAAAATGCCATATACCTGGCAAAATTCACTGGCCTAACCCAGTAAGACATTCCCCAAAGATGTTAGACATTGTACTTTCTCTGTAGCGGTGTCTCTGACAAGCAACTACAGGGTTCTTTTTTTAATTTGAGAGAGAGAAAGTGCACGTGCGAGAGAGCCAGCACAGGTGGGGGAGGGGCAGAGAGCCAGGGGGAGAGAGAATCCCAAGTAGGCTTTGTGCTAACAACAGAAGTGGGGTCAATTCTCAGGTTCGTGAGATCATGACCTAAGCTGAAATCAAGAGTGGGATGCTCAACCAACAGAGCCACTCAGGCGCCCTGCAACTACAGGACTCTTGAGTGAGACCTTGCATTAAGGATCAGCGCTACATGGCAGAACATAAAATCTGACTGTATCTGGTACATCCTAAGCAAGAAAATACTTGCTAGATTTATATAGTGTCCACAACTGCTAAACGGTTCTGTGTAAGACTTAAAGGAGGAAACTTTAGCAAGACTAGGCAGCTGTGAGAAACAAAAGCTGGAGAAATACTGTACAGTGCACTTTAAAATCTAAGAGGGTAGCGCTCACGTGTTTCACTGCAATTAAAAAAATACAAAACAGAAGTATGAGATTTTATGGACAACCCAGGGTATACTGCAATTTAGACTCCTACTCAGTCTATCTTGTGAAATCATCAGTAAAATAAACATTGCTTATTTATGCCTCATGAAGTAAATTCTTTTTGGGAAATGTGATTAAGTTTACCAACCCTGTTTTACATTTTGGCATGAGTCAAAGGCTGCCCATGGAGGGCAGCTATATTTAGGGTGTTTCATGCATGGATGACCAATTTTTAAGTCCAATACAGTCTTGGTAATTGCTTTATAAAATGCTTACATCTCACTGAAGAGTCCCATCATCTTAAAAGAAAATCTTTACAATGTTTATTATGTCATATTAACTTCACTGGTAGTGTTAAATAATAATAAAAAAGCATAGTAATTTGTGATTCCACTGTAGTAAAAACTTACTTAGTAGTGCCGTATTTTGAAGGTTAAGTTTTTCCAGCAAGGAGGCAAATCTCCTTCCATTAATTAATGTCACTTCTATCAGTTTATTCTGTTTGAATACTGAGTACAATACAGGCCTGGGCTCACAATTTACTTATTAGCCTAGTAGTTTCCAAAATAGGGTACTGCCAACATGATACTTGAGAGAAATACTGTTGTATAACCAACTACTTAACTCTCGATAGGTTAAGAGTGAGATTAAACCTCCTAGAGAAGTATGCATTAAATCAAAGTTGGTATGTCTGTATTTGCTATATGTGGTGATGGATCTTCTATAATTATGTTTTCTTCCTAGATGCCTCTAACATAATTGGGTATAAAGCCCTATCCTAATAGTTTAAACATACCAAAACAATTTTTACATGTTCTTATAAATTCATTTTAATGATCACATATTACTCCATGTATTGGCTGTGACAGGATATATATAATTATTTACCTATTCATTAGCTAGCTCTTACATTATTTGTATTCTGATCTGGTTAAGCTGGTTTCCCTTTTTTCTATGTACCACCTGATCCCTCCATCAACAGCAGGCTCTCTGGTAAACTAGTTGCCATTTCAGCATTATTTGGTTTTAGAAGTTTTATGTTCAAAATATTTCCTTTCCTTTAACTGCTCTAGTCCAGGATTCCACTTTGTTGTCTGGGGCCACCCAGAAAATATTCTAGCCTTTTCAGGCCACAGTCTTCAGTCACATGGGGGCCCCCTCAACCATTTCATAATTTTATATAAAACTCTAACTCCCAGGCTATAAAAACCCAGCCTGTGCTTGCTGTGTGTTGTTTGTCCATTTCTACCCTAGTCCTTTTTGGGGGAAAAAAGGGTACATCTCAATTGCATGCATGTATGATCATAGTAACTTAAAAAGTTCCTGGCTAGAGATTTAATTCAATTTGGTCTTCCCATAATGCTTTATGGCATCTCACATTGTCACTGAGTGCTTCTGCTTGGCCAAATAAAACAGCAAGTATTAAAATACATGCATACTATACCCTGGGGATAGAGAAACTTCATGACTAAAGTAAGAAATCATCGAAACAAAGATTTAAGTTTACTGCAACAATGGTACCATCATATACTTAAATGTATAGTTTTAGTGTTACATGTTTCCATCTTACATCTCAAATAGCTCCTAAAACTTGCCACTGTAATTCTAGTAGCTAACGTAAGGAAAGTAGTGTTATTTTATGAAAATGTTCCCATGTATTTGAAAATAACACTGACAAAAACAAAACAAAACAAAAAAAAACCCCAGTAAGGTTAAATTTCTCAGTTTCTTGTTTATGTGGTTAGTTTACCTGTGGAGTGAGTTACATATCCTAATAACCCACTGTGTGCCACTTACCTACGCAATTCCTCATTTTACTTTTGTTTTTGTGGGACAGAATCAATTTAGGATATTGTATTTAGTTCTACAGGTCCAGAAAAAAAAAAGAGCTATCTAAAGGTGCAGTAAATTGCCCCAACATCATAGTGGTTATTTAAACAGAAATCAATTACTTTTTAGGCAAACTAATGTTTGCGTGATGAGGGAGATGAAGTAACTAACATTGGATACCTCAGAGGTTTTTATGTTAATCCCAAATTCTATCAGTCTCCACTAATATTTGTTAAGTTTATGCTGAATGGAGCAAGACTGACCATTTTGATAGCCCAAAGATACACCTGGCTCTTTTAAGATATACAATATGTGTACCTGTGTGTGTGTGTGTGTGTGTGTGTGTGTGTGTGTGTGTGTGTTTAAAGTAGGCTTCATGCCCAGCATGGAGCCCAACAATTCATGACCCTGAGAAAAGACCTGAGCTGAGATCAAGAGCCAGATACTTAACTGACCGAGCCACCTAGGCACCTCAAAATACACATATGCTTAAGGAGCATCTAGCTGGTTCAGTTGGTGGATGGCTATCAGTGAAGAGTAAGACTCTTGATCTCGGGGTTGAGTTTGAGCCCCATGTTGGGGGTAGAGATTACTTAAAAATAAAGTCTTAAAAAAAAAAGATATGCAATATTCGGAAGGAATTTTAATGAGGCATTCTCTTGTTCATATATTTGGCACTTGTTGTAAACTCTGGTTCAAGGAATAGTGATACCTTAGATGACACTCTAGGGGCAACAGAGACCGTCAAATGATAGACAACAAAGAATGAAGGCCAAGGGGTGTCTGGATGGCTCAGTTGGCTGAGCATCTGGCTTAGGCTCTGGTCATGATCTCACGGTTTCTGAGTTCAAGCCCTACATCGGGCTTGCTGCAGTCAGGACAGGGCCTGCTTTGGATCCTTTGTCTCCCCCTCACCTTGACCCTCCCTCATTGTCTCTTCCCAAAATAAATAAAATATTAAAAAAAAAAAGAATGATGGCCAAATTCTTCTCTTTGACAACTATAACTCCATTCTTATCTCCACCCTTGAGTGCTTATATAACACACTATTTTTAACTGCAGCCACTCAAATTACTCAATACCTCTTCGAACAGGAAGAACGATTTACACAATGGAATGTTGGAAGGACTAAATTCCACACCTCATTTATCCTTTCAGCCATGAATTTATTGGGTAGAATAAGTTAAAATACAGTCCTGTTAAAAATATTTTTTTCATGGGGTGTCTGGGTGGCTCAGTTGGTTGAGCACTTTGCACTGACGGCAGCGTGGAGCCTGCTTCGGATTCTGTCTCCCTCTCTCTGCCCCTCCCCCATTCGTATGCTCTCAAAAATAAACATTGAAAAATTTCTTTCCCACATAATTGCTTATTTTATTCATTTACTTTTTTAAAAAATGTCAGTATTCTTTTTAAAAAACTTTTTAACTTTCACTTATTTTTGAGAGAGAGAAAGAGAGAGCATGAATGGGGGAGGAGTAGAGAGGGAGACACAGAATCCGAAGCAGGCTCCAGGCTCTGAGCTGTCAGCACACAGCCCAACGCAGGGCTCGAACCCACGAACTGTGAGATCATGACCTAAGCTGAAGTTGGACACTTAACCCACTGAGCCACCCAGGCGCCCCTAAAAAACTTTTTATTTTAGAGCATGGGCATGAGCTGGGGAGGGAGGGGGAGAGGGACAGGGAGGGAGAGAGAAAGAGAGAGAGAGCGCATGTGCAAGAGAGAGACTGAATCCCAAGCAGGCTCCAAGCTCAGCACAAAGCCCAACCTGGGCGGGGCTCAATCCCATGACCCTGGGATCATGACCAGAGCCCAAACTGACTTGGATGCTAAATCAACTGATCCACCCAGGTGCCCCTATTCATTTACTCTTAAATGCAACTCTGTTGTCTTTTAATTTTCACGTTAAAAAATCCCATAGCTAGTGATGTGGACTACTACGTTTTCTAATTTGGAGAAACCCAGTGCTTTAACTTGAAAAAAAATACCCAAGTCCCCCAAATTAGTAAGTGATTTCTGCCCAGTGCTCTGAATGTCAAAGTGAAGAAATTCAGTGAAGTGAGGGAGGGTATCAGGGAGTAAGTATAATTCTCAGGGTAGCCAAATACCTCATCATGATGCCTATGAATAGAGGAACAAGATCCCCACTATTCCTACCTAGTATTCAGCGAAATGCAACCAAGGAACTAGCTTGGCAGAATCAGAAGGGAAAGGCCTGGTTGAATTTAACTTTGATCTAAGGGAAATTAAATTTTATTTTTTCTTCCTGGTTAATCTTCTGAATATAGTGACCATGGTGGAAGTTACTCCAAACTAAAGGACATGTTCAGAAACAATCTCTCTCACACAATGTTTATTGCCAGCTTGATGAAAGACATTTTTGTATTTACTCTATTTTTTCATATGTATCTCCGTATGCTCTGGCTGTATTATTGACTTTCTGAAGCAATTTGTACTTCTTTGTATTAACTTTTAAAAATGTTAAGTTCAAAACAATGCTTATTTACCAATCTAAGGTGGGGACCTCAAACATACAGCTCAAGACACCAGACTTAAGCAAACTGATGTCTCTCAGGCTGAAGGCATACTAACCAAGAGACAGGTGTGTTTGAAAAAGAAAAGTAATTTATCAGTTTATGAAGAAAAGAAACTTAAACCTCTTGGTCAGTATATTACCTCCATGACTCTACACAAAGTCTAATTATACTCATAAAGTTACTTGGTGAACAGGATACCCAAATATGGAACTATAGAATGAGAATATTTACTGGCATTAAGACTGATTTTTTTTTTTTTTTTTTTTTTTTTGAGCTAGAGAGAGGGCGGCAGGGAGGGGGGAGGGGGGCAGGCAGCAAAAGAAGGAGAGAGAGAGAATCTTAAGCAGGCTCCATATATCCAGCTCAGTCTCACAACGTTGAGATCTGACCTGAGCAGAAATCGAGTCAGACGCTTAACCAACTAAGCTACCCAGGTGCCCCTGGACTGAATTTTTTATATTGAAGTGCATCCTGAAAAGTCCTAGCTCATGACTTCTACACTTAAGATCCACTACTCTTAAATTACTAGTATTAAATGAGGCAATGCTTCTTTCTACTCTGAGTTGTACTTCTAGGATTTAAAATTACTGGTTTGAGCTTTAAGGGAAAACATTAACCTTAGTTAAAAGATCACACTGTCTAAACATCTCAGAATGATTCCTTGTAAAAGTAGGATGAAATGTCACTGTTTAACAGTTGATAGCTTCTCCCCCCCCTTTTTAAAATGTTTATTTTTGAGAGAGAGCACACATGAATGAGTGGGGCAAGGGCAAAGAGACCAGAGACAGAGTATCTAAAGCAGGCTCTGTAACAGCGCAGAGCCCTATATGGAGCTCGAACTCAGGAACCTTGAGTTCATGACCTGACCTAAAGTCAGACGCTTAACCTACCGAGCCACCCAGGCATCCCTCTCCCCCTTAAATTTTTTTTATTTTATTATTTTTCAGTTACAACCCCAAGATCAAGAGTCCCTTGCTCTAGCAACTGACCCAGACAGGTTCCCCAAAGTTCCTCCCCTTTTAAGATGTTCATATATATTAAAGGTGGGGAGTTGAGAAATAAGGCACTAAACCTAACCACCCTTAAAAACAAAAAACTAAAAAGCACACAGACTGGTTTGCAGCCTAACAATATTTGGCTCTTACTTACTAGAGAAAAAAAGTTCAGTCCATCAGAATATTCTACATTTCTTTGAAAACAAATTGTTGCTGCTGTTACTGATGAAGTCTTGAAGAAGAAATATAAGAAATGGTTCATGATGATAGCACTTCCAAGCTTCTTAGGTTGGAGAGATCTAATGTCAGCAACACTTCCCAAAAAAGTGAAAAAAATATTGTTTTTGCACGGTAGCTTTACATAGGCATTTTAGTGAAACACTTTTCATATATCTATATTTATTAAATAGACATTTGCATGAAAAGTACTGGAGGTTTGTCAAAAATGCAGATTCCTGGGGGACAGTAGTTCAGCATATGGTTCATCAGGAATTGCTACATCCTACGAAAATTATGAATGAGGATACCTAACATCTTGTTCTGGGGGAAGTTTGGGTGTGGAGCTTAGGAATGTATAATTTAATAAGCTTCCCAGATAATTATGGTGATCAAACTGGCTTGGGAACACTGACTTGTAGCATTTTAACATTCCAGTATTAGGGAAACTAACTTTAAAAAGTGGATTTTTTTACAAAGGCTTGGTAGTCATGACCTAAAACCCTGGGCATAAGAATTTGCCTTTACCAGGGGGTGCCTAGGTGGCTTGGTTGGTTAAGCAGACTGATTATCAGCTCAGGTCATGATTTCGAGCCCTGTGGTGAGCGAGGAACCTGCTTGGGATTCTCTTTCTGTCTCTCGCTCTCTGCCCCTCCCAGGCTCTCAAAATAAACTTTAAAAAACTTGCCTTTAATGAAAAATGGATTATTAGAAATGGACGACCAATTAAGTTTTACTTTGAGAATTGCTTTATGTTTCTATTAGTTCTTTATGTAGTATCTACAATTAACAATTTGGAAAATAAATTTGATGGTATGTAACACATAGCATTCCATACTTAATATTACAAATCTTAGAAATGATTTTTAAATTAGTGCCACACCTTCCCAAAGAATATAAAATTGCTTGTGTTCCAGGAGATTTGTTAGCACGTTAATGATTCAAGTTTATAAAAATGAGAACTAACAGGGCACCTGGCTGGCTCAGTTGGTGGAGTGACTCTTGATCATGGGGTTGTGAGTAGAGAGTACTTAGCTGACTGAACCACACAGGCACTCCTACAAATAATTTTTTTTTTAAGGGAATGACAGTAATCTGTTGATTGTAAACCATTCAGAATGTAGGCTAAATAACTTTCCAGCAGAGATAAACATATATTTTCACCAATGCCACTGTGGGATATTGTGCATACTGGTAAGCATTTGTGGATCTCCCATCTGTATTTCTGGGTCCACAGCCATTCTTTTGAAAAAAGATGCCAGAATCTAGGCACTTCCATCCTGTTAAGAGGGGGTTGTTGAACTGTCCAAAAAAGTTAGTGATGGAAAAGTTCTCTTCTTTAATTAAAGTACCTTTACAGTTATTTTTCTTTTTTATGCACTGGAGAGGGAGATTAAATGTGAAAAATAAGAATTTATAATCAAACACCAGAGGAAAGACAGGAATTTTCAATATGCCTAATACAACTTAACACTCTTTTCAGAGGCTTTTATCTGCAAATGATAGAAGTACCAGGATGTCTGACCTGGGAGAATTAATTTCTGGAGATAATTAATTGTACCTGAAGAAACCCAAGAGGAATAGATAATTTTAAGGATAAGGATGACTTTGCCCTTGGGCACAAATCATTTGCAATTTTGTTTTTCCTAACTTTTAACTACAAAAATTCATCTCTAATCCTCCTTCCTTCTCTTCACAGTCAAGAGATATTTTGCAGATTTATACTTATAACAGAGAGAAGATACCTAATTAAGCCAAGTGTACATAACCTAAACATTGTTTAATTCTTGGGGAAAGCATGATGGCAAGGTTTGCCCTAGGTATTAATGCAAGCACTATGAAAGTGAAAGTGCCTTCAGGGACTCACATTCTAACAGAGTGAGCAGATTCTAAATAATTGTAACAAACTACAGTAAGTGCTATAATAGAGCTGGATAAAAGGTACATGGAATTTGAAAGAACAAAGGACTGCTCGGAAAAAACACTAGAGAAAGCTTCCTAGAGGAAAAACACTTGAACTGAAGGGTGCATTCAGAGGGAGGAGAGAGGGAGGGAGCACTTCAGGAAGAGATGATCACACAAAAGGTGGTCTGAGAAAATAAAGTATGTTTGGGGAACTGAAAGCAGTAGTAATATGGGTGGAAGCAAAAGAAGGAGCAACTGAATCTTTGGAAAAAAGGGAGCCAGATCACAGAGGCCTTGTTTGCCATCCTAAGGAACAAGTACTCCATTAAGGCATTTCCTTTTTTTTTTTCTTTTTCATTAAGGCATTTCTACTAATATCAGATTCACATTTTAGTAAAATCACTTTGTAGGATGACAGATGAATTTGAAGGGACACGACTATAGCCAGGATAAGCAAGGGAGGCCACTACATGGTTATAAAATAATTAATTTCTTTGGCAAATATTCAGGGTGACCATCTATTCAATGCCGGGCCTGAAGTAGTGGCAGTGGTGACAGGAGACCAGGGCAGGCAGACCAAGAAATAAAGTGGACACTAAAGTAGACATTACTTAGGAACATAATGGGCATATGGTGTTAAAGGACTGAGGATGGTTCCTAGGTTTCTGACAAGCTAAGACCATAACTGGCTTTAGTTTGTATCTCATTTTTTAGTTAATATACAAGCATTTTCTGATACTACAAACTAGAATATCTAAAATACCACCTTCTGGTAGTACATGCCTGTTGCAGAAAATCCATCCGTAAGCCTACAACCCAGAAAGACTCAGTGAAACTATTCTACTTTACCTATTTCTAGAATACTTACAATGTACAAAAGTCCCACAAAATCATAACCCTATTTTTGTTACCATTTCTTTGTAGTATGTAATACTTCAAAATGATTGTTTGAAAATAATTTTAATGGCTGTTATTTATGGACTTACCCTAATTAGGTAAGCCTTTTACACATTTGTTTACTATTAAGAATGACTTGTCACAAAATGAGAGTTGAGATACTGGAGTGATTCCTAAATAATCCAAAATGAATTCTGAACAATTTTTCATTATTCCGCAGCAAAACAAAAAGAACAATGTGACAAGTTTTTCAAAAAGACATTAACTTTATTTTTTAAAGTTTATTTGAGAGTGCGTGTGCAAGTGCGCAGGGGAGGGACGGAGAGAGGGAGACAGACAGGCTCCCACGCAGGCTCTGCAGGCTGAGTCCAGCATGGGGCTTGAACTCATGAACCCGGAGATCATGACCTGAGCCAAAGCCAGAGTCAGAGGTATAACCGAGTGAGCCACCCAGGTGCCCTACGACAAATTAATTTTTAAAATCATATGTCCCTATTTGCTGTTAATAACTATTTTAAAACCAAGTGCTGACCACACTCACTATTTTAAGAACTAAAACTGGCAACTATGACCACACTGTCACTATTTTAAGAACTAAAACTGGCAACCATGTTGATTTCCATTTTCCCTTATTTGATTCATTCAAGAAATCCCAAAATCTGGGAACCAATGGATTTGATTAGCTTGAAAACCCTGCCAACTCTTTCGTCTGTCTTATAAAAGAGATTGATACATTCTACCAAAAGAAACACACACAAGAGTTTCCTAACTGCTTTGTTGATTCATATCCTAGAGATCTAGGTAACACAAATTGTTTGATAGGTCCTAAATCTTTGAAGTTATCCTGTTTTCAAACAGCGGCTCTATATTCAAGGGATAGAGAATGTGAACCTTTTCCATGTTAACCATTCTAAGCTCATGTGAAACACAAGACCTACATTATGAAGTTAGTGGTTTAGAGGGAACAAATCTAACCTGCTTGTTGAGAAGCTAGATCTAGTCACTGACAGATTCTAATACACAAGGGAGTTACCCAGGCACCTTGACAAAGACTGTTTATTATGATTAATAATTATAACTCTGTTCTTACAAGCACTTTTTTCTCAAGTAGCTCAAAGCCTTCTGGTATACAATGCCTCCTTGATGAACAGTAACAACTGAATGAGCAAGAAAATAAGGCCTGCCAAGTAAGAAGGAGAGGCTACAAAGAGCATGAATAACCAAACTCTAAATAATGAAACTACTTTCAGATTCATAGATTTTTCAAAATTTTTATTTAAGTTCATACGTAATTAACATACAGCATTATAGTAGCTTCAGGTGTACAAAAATCCATAGCTTTAAGTCTAAACAGTTTGTGATGTCAAAACTTTTCCTACTCCTCTCTCAATCCAGAGAGCCAATACCCTACACATTTACCTTCATCTGGTCATTATAACAGAGCCCTAAGTTTTAAAAAAAAGTTCAATGGTCTGACTGTACTTACTGAGTTCTAAAATACCAAATTTTATAATAGTTACAAAGATATCCTTTCCACTGCAAATTATTTTCCAGAGTATTAAATTCAAACTCCATGCACAAATGCTTAACTGTCTTCTTCCCATCTCCCCAAGCCTTGTTCCATGACTTGATTTTTACAATCTGGTTCCTTCATTTTACTTTGCTAATTCATACTTAGAATGATTATATTTTAATTTACAAATTACAGTTATTTCATAAAAATGCATGGCATAGAAAAACTCTTACAGTTTATTTACCAATGTAAAATTAATTCCAGGGAATATATGACTTGTTTGACTGTTTTAGAAATGGAAAACATAATCTAAGTATTGTCTAATTTTCAGGGGAAAGCATGATGGCAAGGTTTGGTAAGGGAAGAAGTTTATGCATAGAAAACCAATCAGCTGCACAGACAACTTAACTATGAGTTTAAAGAGTTCAATCTTAAAAACAAAACTATAACTTTATTCTAGTCCTCCAGTTAAACTACTCTTGAGTTTAGTCCTAATCCTTGACCATAATTTGTTTTGCCATTTAGCTGATAGAAAAAAGGCAGAGATTACACAGAAACGATTGTAAGTCATAGCTATTAAGATCTAATGATAGGGGCTCCTGGGTGGCTCAGTCAGTTAAGCATCCCAACTTCGGCTCAGGTCATGATCTCACGGATCCAGAGTTTGAGCCCAGCATTGGGCTCTGTGCTGACAGCTCAGAGCCTGGAGCCTGCTTTTCATTCTGTATCTCCCTCTCTCTCTGCTCCTCCCCAGTTCCTGCTCTCTCTCAAAAATAAATAAATGTTAAAAAAAAAAAAAATCTAATGATAATTTTGATTTTTATGACCTAAACCTCACTCTTATGATTTTAGTGTTTGTTTTTAGTTTCTGAGACAGCTATTTGGGCCTAAAGGTATGAATTAGGAAGTACTCTGCTACCTACATGCAACTTAAGAGGTCAGTTTACTTTGTAGCTTAATATGAGGAAAGTATGAGTCTTGATTTCCTTCTCAATTTAAGTAAGCTAACTCCTGGTCATCTTTATAGAGGCTGAGCACTTCTATAATACAAAACTTTGATGTGTTATTATAAATAAAATTCATTCTTGCCTCCAGAAGCAAGGATAACAAACTTGGAACACCGATACATGTGTACTTACAGAAGAGTATACACTGTTAACATTAACTACTGAAATTGTGTAGTTGTTAAGAGGGAAGCCGGTAGAGTACAGAGATAGAAAAAATGGAGAGGGCAGTAAAAATAGGAACTCAAAATTAAGGTGCTCACTATATGTTAACGATCACCCAAGAGATCAAGACAGAGAATACAGAAGTATTGAAAACAAAAATGGGGGTGCCTCAGTTGGTTAAGTGTCCGACCTTGGCTCAGGTCATGAACTCAGTTTCCAAGTTCAGGCCTATGCTATCAGCTCAGAGCCTGGAGCCTGATCTGGATTCTGTCTCCCTCTCTCTCTGCCCCTCCCCTACACCACTCTATCTCTCTTAAAAAAAAATTTTTTTTTTTAAAAACCCAGAAAGGACTTATTTAACATAAGCATTAAATGACTAGATTCATATAAAAAATGAAGGTAAAGTAGGATCCAATTTGAAAATACCTAGGAAAATAAATTACTGAAACCTGAGTTATTTTGATGGGTATCAATTTCTTCATTTGTAAGAAGGGCTAAATCAGGGGCACCTGGGTGGCTCACTCGGTTAAGCGTCCGACTTCAGGTCACGATCTCGCGGTCTGTGAGTTCGAGCCCTGCGTCGGGCTCTGGGCTGATGGCTCAGAGCCTGGAGCCTGCTTCCGATTCTGTGTCTCCCTCTCTCTCTGCCCCTCCCCCGTTCATGCTCTGTCTCTCTGTCTCAAAAATAAATAAACGTTAAAAAAAATTTTTTTTTTTAAAAAAAGAAGGCCTAAATCAAAAATCCATCTCTTCTATCCCTAAAAACAAACTGCTGTAAGATATACCATAAAAGCAAAGATAATGCAAGTTCAGCTGAAATAAAGTATAGATGGTATTCATTCTTAGCTAGTTCTGACATTTAGTTATATGTAAACATTTAGAAAATAGGAATTTGGTATCTAATATAGCTGTCCCCCACCCCAAATGTTTTGAACTACACCAATATGACTACATATAAATATAACACACACACACACAAACGAGACACTGGATATAAACGGCCTACAAATCAAACTTTGTTTTTCGAAATGTTTAACTGTTGGAGCCAAGGAACCTTCAGAAAAAAGGAATAAGCTATAGTAATATACAGCTCATCCAGGAAACCATTATTTGGTGACATCTTACATGATGAAACAAGGACTTAGATGTATCTTTATTTTAAAAAAATGTTTTTTAATGTTTGTTTATTTTTGAGAGAGAGACAGTGTGAGTGGGGAAGGAGAAGAGAAAGGGAGACACAGGATCAGAAGCAAGCTCAGGCTCTGAGCTGTCAGCACAGAGCTCGACACAGGACTTGAACTCACAAACTGTGAGATCATGACCTCAGCCAAAGTTGGATGTTCAACTGACTGAGCCACCCAGGTGCTCCTACATCTTTATTTAAAAAAAAAAAAAAAAAAGTCTTAAAAAAATTCACACAGGGGTGCCTGGGTGGCTCAGTCCTTTAAGTGTCTGCCTTCAGCTCAGGTTCATGAGTTTGAGCCCTGCATCGGGCTCTCTGTTGTCAGCACAGAGCCCACTTCAGATCCTCTGTCCCACCCTTTCTCTCAAAAGTAAATAAAAACTACAACAAAAAACAAAAAAATCCCGCTAATGATACCACAGTTTTTCCTCTTCCAAGTCAATGTCCTAACTTAACTGGGTATTAGTATATAAGTTGCTTCTGCTTTCTAATGGGTGTGCTCCAAGATGCATAAATGGGTAAATTCTTCTGAAATATACACTGTAAAATGGTGAGAACATGGAAGTCACCTGGAAAATATGAGAAATGTCTACATAGGACTATATTCAAGTCACAATCACAAGTTTGTTACAGCAGTTTTATATGGCCAGATAATGTAATGTTTAACAATAACCTCTTGTTCATACAAGGATAGCATTTATACATTACAACAATTTGACTGTTAGGATTTCTGCCAATTGCCAAATGTATATATTTTGTTCTAAAGCCAATTAAAAAATATACTTGGCATGGACATAATAATTCAAGATATACAAACCTGAAATCTGAAGCCTCTTAATAAAGGTTTTTTGGCTAGAATTTTAATAAGGAAAGCAGGGGTCAAGAATTATTTCCTTATGCAGCAGCAAAATTACAAATTCTGGCTTTTGCTATATAGGTAGACACAGGTTGCCTGTGCTACATGTATTTTCAGCATAAAATTTAAAATGCCAGAACTCTACTAAATCCATGTTATTAACGGTGGCTATCAATTATTCACTATCTAATGCTGTCAGGAACTAAGTTACACATTTGCCAATTGCAGCTTGTAGGGGCGCCTGGCTGATTCAGTTGGTAGAGCGTGCAACCCTTGATCTTGGGATTGTGAGTTTAGCCCCCACCTTGGGTGCAGAGATTACTTAAAAATATAATCTTAAAAAAAAAAAAAATCAAAAAAAGAACATGTGTTTTAACAGGTGAGCATAACTGGGAAAGGAAAGTCATCAGACTTGCTCAGACTTGCTCTCTCATTCCCTCTTTTTTCACGTCCAACCAGGAAGAAAAAAAATGCAGGAAGAAAAACAACACGGTAAGAAATCAAATACTTTCTCTAACCCTAATTCCACTGAAAACTGAGATAAGGAAGATTAGAAATGAGATCAATAATCTAATACATGACAGACTTTTTACTAATGGCCCAATTTTCCATTTGGAATTAGTTGGCACTATCTGGGTTCCAGGCCTATCCTAAGACTTATACCAATCATTTCCCTCTTTAAGAATATTTTCTCAAAACAGAAAAGAAAAAAAATAAAAAATAAGAAAGGCTTGGGTACTGGCAAAGGACTCTAAATTAAAAAAAAAAAAAAAAAAGAGAGAAAAAGAAATTATTTGGTCACAATCCACCCTCTTTTCTCATTTTATCTCTCAATGTACTGCATACAAGCTTAGTCAAATTGGTTTCCTATATTTTAAACACATGTTCTCTATTCCTGTTCTATGCCTTCACACGTAAAGCTATACCAACTACAAATATGTTGTGCTTCACTGCCCTTAACCTGTCACTATTGAAATCCACAAATATTTTGCCTTCTAGTCCAAAAATTTGATTTCCTTTGACAAACACATTACCTGTGGACAGGGGTTCTGCCTGAATGTTTATAGTACATACCCATATGGCTTAATCCTAAACTACATTTATGAACCATTAGAGTAAGGGCCCAGTCCTACATTGCACAATGACAGATACACAGAAACCAGATTTGAGATTTAACAGCACTGGCAAAATAAGTCAAAAGTGGAGGGAAAAAAGATCTGTTTTTAACATGATGGTACAGAATAAATCAGAGCATGCTGCATCTAATTTATTTTACTGACTTGCTATTTTACGGTAAACATAAAGTATGGCAAAATTTTCAAGCACCTGGCATCAAAGGAGATTATCTGTTATTTGTGCAACAAAACTAAGTGCCTATTACATGCCAGGGACTTTGCACTTTAGCTACAAAAATGAATGAGACACTGCCTATCACTACCTCCTACATGAACAAAAAAGAGGAACATAAACCTGACAGTGTGATAGGTACAGAAACAAGAAGAGGGAAGATATCTGGAGATAAAAAAAAAAAAAAAAAAAAAATTGACAGTTTATAACAAGTCAATAATTGCCCCTGAGCTCTCACTTCTCATTTAATCCCTATTACTAGTAAGATAAAGTAGTTACTATTTTACCCACTCTATGGATTATGAAACTAAGGAGAGCAAACCACCTAGTTTCACTGAAGTGGAATATCAGATACTAAAACTTCGGTCATTTTAACTTAGTGATGTTCATGATCATGATCCTCAATCTTTGGTGAACTAATTGGAGTGCTGTAAGCAAAACAGATTTACTTTGGAAAGATATTTGATTATATGAATTACACTAAAAGGGTAAAAGAGAATCATTATCAAGAAAAAAACTCAAGAAGGAAAGGTGACAGAAATAGTTCAGTTTTGAATTTGTTTACTTTCAATTCTGGATTCCTCAATAGGTAAAGATGTGGGAACGGATTACCACAATTGGTGAAAAGGTGGCTGGGACATAGTACTGGGAAAATACCAACAGTTAAGAAGCAGAAAAAGAAACTCATTAAAACAAAAGACAGAAGTAGCAACTAGCAGAGAGTATTTAGCATATCAACTAGAGAGTTTCAACAATGTATATTCTAAGGAATAGAAGACCACCCACATCTGGAGCACATAATACAGAACTTTCACAAAATGTTACAAATGCAGAGAATTGCATCTTAGTCTTTCCTTATTCCCTTGGAGTAAGAATATTTACATAGAAAACTGAGTGGGCAAAGGGAGCCAGTTAACTTTTAGACATTTAAAAAACCCACGGGTGCCTAGGTGGCTCAGTTTAAGTAACCAACTCTTGATTTTGGTTCGGGTGGGTTTGAGCCCCTCTTTGGACTGTGCTGACGGCACAGGGCCTACTTGGGATTCTCCCTCTCTCCCTCTGCCCCTCCCCGATACTCCCTTCCCCCACCAAATAAACAAATAAACTTAAAAAAAAAAAAAAAAAAACCCAAAGGTGGCACAATGAACCCTGAGTTCTGATGTTATTACAAGATCTCCTCTCTAATTTAGTTTTTAAAGGACTCTTCAATCATCCATTTGATGTATCCTCCTATTTTTACTCCCATTTGCCCTTTAACTGGCCATAAGTGAGAACATGCAAACAAAGAGAGTAGCCACAGAATATCTTGCACAGATGTGGTCAGGAAAGTTGTGTTTGGGACAGAGGAGAGATGCCTACACTACCATACTATTATTGTTATCATATGAACTTGAGAACAGTGAATATTTTTTGCTGCCTTTTCATTCCGTAGGTTTCATCTACAGAATGAAAAAAAAGGAGGGGGGCATCTCTTGCTATCTAAAAGAAGTTTCTTCAGAAAGCAGTCAGCACCTTAGCATAGCCTTCCTTCATAGAAAATGTAAATACTAGGGATAAAACTAAACTAGAGGAATAGATTTCCCCTTTATCTAAAAACATTGTTTATCAGAAAGACAACAGGAACCAGGCACTGGGCATAAGGTATATGTGAGAGAGGTGCAAATAGGCCAGAGTGGATTCATTTTTAACATGTAAAAAGGTTTATGAATTCTTACAAGATTAGTTAAGTTCTGACATGCCTATAGTGAGAATTGAAGTGTCTAACAAATCAATATCAATTTCCCCTAGTCCAGAATTGGATATATTGCTAAACCAACTTGTGCTCACCAAACATGTGTGTTACTTTACCCGTCAGGCATCAAGTCACTGGTGGTGGAAGCAACATGGTTTGAAAAGGTTAATTAAGCAGTGCGTGGTTTTCAGCCATCAGAACTAATTTGTACTCTTTTACTAAGGAAAGAGAGAACCTAAATTAAGTGAAGAAAAGTCAAAAACTTCAAGTTTAAAAACAAACTAAAATCCTAACCTAAGACAACTAGGCTCAAAAAAATTTCCACTCAGGGTGCCTGGGTGGCTCAGTAGGTTAAATGTCCAGACTCTGCACTGACAGCATGGAGCCTGCTTGGGATTCTCTCTCTCTCTAAAATAAACATTAAAAAAAAAAAAGTACTTTAAAAGGCTACCATTTTTGTGCGTTATGGAATAATCCAACAGTAAAAAGTATCCTTAGGGTAGTTACAAATAAAATACATTTTGTGGGATGCCTGGGTGGCTCTGTCAGTTGGGCATCCAACTTCCGCTCAGGTCATGATCTCCCAGCTTGTGGTTTTGAGCCCCACGTAGGGGCTCTGTGCTGACAGCTCAAAGCCTGGAGCCTGCTTCAGATTTTGTCTCCATCTCTCTCTGCCCCTCCTCCCACTCATGCTGTATCTCTCTCTCTCTCTCTTTCTCAAAATATAAACATTAAAACAAAGGACCCTGTGTTATTATCCTTACTATGACCAACAAGACTCAGGTACTAAGTACGTACTGGCATATAATTTATTTATTCATTTTATTTTTTCCTAACTTTATTTCTTAAAATTTTAAGCGTAGTTGGCATACAATGTTACATTAGTTTCAGTATACCATATAGTGATTTGATAAATTTATACATTATGGCACAAATGTAGCCTATTGTCTCCATGCAAGACTATTACAGTATCATTAACTATATTACTTATACTGTATCTTCCATATAATTTTGCCGTCATGGAATCTGTTCCCTCTCTTAAGTCTAAAATGTGGACGTGTCCACTTCCTAGCCATATCTATTAAGATTGAATACATTCAGCTTTGACACTCATCTTTCTAAAATGATTTTTCTTGAAAAAGTCTTTTCACTCCAAATCCAAGCAACACGCATGCATGTTTTTGTAATGTGTTACATATCTCCTCCTTATATTCCATTACTCCTACTCTCATTCAGGATCTTACTCTATCTACATTAAGGGCTCTTTAAGAATTAGTCCCTTCCTCTAAGGTTGAAAGTAGGTGAGATTTAAAACAAGTCCCAATATACTTCACTGTCGTGTGTCTTGGCTTAAAACGAAGTCTTCATTCAGACAGTGTAACTAGGACAAGGAATATAAACTTTGGTAAAGTCAGAGAGGTGTTGAAATCACTGCTCCACCAACCTCAGGTAAGATTAGCAGGTAACTGAGACAAAGTATATGTAACAGTATCAAATATGTTTCTGGGCATTCCTTTTTTGGGGGCAGGGGACTCACTAGCAGTTAAAGATTTCTAGTGCTGGGGCGCCTGGGTGGTGCAGTCGGTTAAGCGTCCGACTTCAGCCAGGTCACGATCTCGCGGTCCATGAGTTCGAGCCCTGCGTCAGGCTCTGGGCTGATGGCTCAGAGCCTGGAGCCTGTTTCCGATTCTGTGTCTCCCTCTCTCTCTGCCCCTCCCCCGTTCATGCTCTGTCTCTCTCTGTCCCAAAAATAAATAAACGTTGAAAAAAAAAAAAAAAAAGATTTCTAGTACTTAAATTAAGCTTTCCCAACATTTCCTCTCCAATTCCACTAGTATCAATGACCTGGTGTGGCTTACTTTGCTAACTTAAGATTTTATTTCATTTTTTAAGTAATCTCCACCTGCAACGTGGGGCTTGAACCCACAACTCCAAGATCAAGAGTCCATGTGCTCCACTGTCTCAGCCAGCCAGGCGCCCCTTACTTTGTTAATTTAAAACAAAAACTCTTGTTACTCCTAAATCCTTAATTCTTTGTTATTCCCACACTTAGTAACCAATGATCTTTCCTTTCTTTGATGATAACTGTTAGCAACAAACCAACCTATACACAAAGAAATGGAAGTGGCTTTAAAACTTCACTTAATTTAAAAAGGTAGAATAAAGGCTGGGAGAAACCAGCAGGTAAATATTTTGACCGATATAAATGCTTCAAAAGTTGTAATTACAAAGTAGTTTATCTTGTCAACCTAAATAAAAATGTAAAGCCTAGGAATGTTTTGTAGGTCTTAAATACGGTAGGAATGCAAATTATTTTCTTCATATTAGAGCTGGAGTTCCTATCTGTCCCAGGAACAAAAGCAATCAGAGGGAAAAAACAGATTATAGCTTTAAATCTGAGACACAAGCATCAATATACTTTAGGAGGGCGCTTTAAAAATACTTTAGAGGATAAAGAATATTAAAGTGATATAAATCTCTTGGAATAAATTTATGTGTAATTTAAACTCCATTTAAGTTTGTTGTAAGAAATATCATTTATTCTAGGTTGATAACCAATTTATTAGGACCAGTTCTATAGAAGAGATAGTTAGTTGTTCAGTGAAGGTATACCCTGTACCTCAAAAGGACGATGCTGACCCATACTGCTGTTTTGTGGTATGCTTACAACAAAGGAACAAACAAAAAAAAACCCCAAATCCAATTTTCTTTCATAAAAAATACAAATGCAAGGTAAACTCTGCATACTTCAATGGTTATGGCAAACAGAGCCAATGAAGGGGAAATACCAGTATAAAATAGTTTAAGAAAACAAAACATAATCACAAGCTCTAAATAGGACATAGTTGGCAAACTAGATGCATTCAGAAATTTTGTTGTTTAAACTACCATTCACTTCTAGCAAAGAAAGGACCTCCAGCAGATTTTTCAGCTCTTTGTCACTGGCTCCATTTTTACATTTGATGCTGAAATTTGCAGTTCACACAGAATATTAAAAGCTCTTTTTACTATATCTACTGTTAAATCATTCCAGAGAACAGAATGGTGGGCTCTATAATCTTTTGCTAGCCTTCTGTTTGCTTCATTCAGGTAGAAGCAGAATAGTTTCTCTACTTTCCAATTCCAACTCCATACTTAAAGATGTTTCAAACCTGAACTGAACAATCAACAGGGAAACTAGAGGCCTGATCTTTTTGAATAGCAGAGGGCAGGTAGCTTTCAAAATGTTTTCTTCCTTTTTTAAAAATTTATTTATTTTTGAGAGAGAAAGGGAGAGAGCCAGCACACAAGCAGGGAAGGGGCAAAGAGTGAGACACAGAGGGAGGGACAGAGACACAGAATTCCAAGCAGGCTCCTGGCTTTGAGCCGTCAGCACAGAGCCCGATGCTGGGCTCGAACTCAAGAACTGTGAGATCATGACTTGAGCCGAAGCTGGATGCTTAACAGACAGAGCCACCCAGGCACCCCTGAAAATGTTTGCTGAATGCTCAAGAATAAACTTAATTTCCTCTTTCAAGACAAGCAATCAAGTTCAAGGTATCCACAACCCTGGAAGGTTTTTTGAGCACTGTTTGCAAATACAGATTTCAGGTTTAATATCAACATAACACCTTGCACAGAAAGGGATAGCATTATATTCATTTTTTAGAAGTTAAACTAATCAGGTGATACATATTTACCCCTAACATTTTAAGGTATATATTTAATGGTTCAAGTTCAATTCTGAAACATAAATTTTTTCATTCTAAAAGGACACTGAAGTCAGAGGTGGGGCAGAAAAAAATTCCATATAAAAACAAAATCCAGGGGCAACTGGGTGGCTCAGTCAGTTAAGTGTCCGACTTCAGCTCAGGTCATGATCTCACCGCTGGTGAGTGCCAGCCCTGAATCAGGCTCTGTACTGACAGCTGAGAGTCTGGAGCCTGCTTCAGATCGTGTCTCCCTCTCTCTCTGCCCCTACCCGGCTCACGCTCTCTCTCTCTCTCTCAAAAAAAAAAAAAAAAAAAAATTAAAAACAGGTTAAAGAAAACAAAAAACAAAATACAGTGAAAGTCTATTTTCTTACTTTGAACTCGAATTTCAAAAGACAGATAAGGACTACTCAAAAATACCCCAAAAGGCTTTAATAGCAGACAAAAACATCACCAACGTTTACGTTTATAAAGCCCAAATCTGATTCCTAGAATTTTTTATTGCGGAGCTTCATTTTTTATGCAATTCAATAACTCCTGTTATTGGAATGCCAACCTCACAATATATACATGTAGCTACTAGAGGCTGGCAAATGGGACACTTATCAACAACAGCAAGAAAAATAAAACCTAAACTCAAGAGCAAAACAAATTGGGTCCTATAGTATCAGAGCAAGCAGTAATACATACTTTGATAAGCCCCAAACACATCAAGGAATTATAAACCCAAACAATCAGTTCATATATTGTTGAAGTTTGTAGGTTAAAATGTCCTCTAGAGTTGAGAAATATGGATGTTAAAAAATAAGGTCAGTTTTTTCTTCCCAACTTTCTGGAGGTAGAACTATCCCATCAGGAGCATCTGCCCTGACATAAGCAAAAGGAGAGGAAACCTGCTTGTGAGCCTCCCTAAACCTTGATCTCCTCTCCAAACCCTGGTGGTCAAGGGCATTTCTGAAAAAGTGTGAAAGCTATATTTTACAGTTTGGATTATACACTCTATTAGTGGAGTGTTATCTTCCTCAGAAACAAAAAAACAAAAAACTTGTACACCTGAATGCCAACTAAGTGTCAAGCACTGGGCTGGGTTATCAATGTCAAGAATTGGCTCATTTCACTTGGGATTAAGGATTTGGAAGAGTTTTGGGAGGCAAGGTTCAAGTTAACCAGGAGTGGGAAGAAGTACTTCAGGTGGTGTGGACAAAGACACAAAAGTATGAAACACCACAGCACTCGGGAGGTACTTTAGCCCACTAGGGTTGGTCTGCCATCTGAAGCCAGTGATAAAAACTATTCCCATTGTCAAAGAGATGAGAATGTGAACAAAAATAGATAAAGGAAGGTTGGGGCATGGTTTACTCAAATAATGAAACATAGGAAGAGAAGCAAAAATTTTTTGAGGGAATGGGTGAAGAAAATTCTTAGGAGTCTAGTACAAGCTCAGTATTTTTATGGGAGTTCAGGAAGCCTGTGGTCCCCCTCCCTAAAAACCTTAACTTTGCATCTACAGCTGAGATGAAAATTTAGGCTCTAGTGGAGAATAACAGGCATGAATAAAATTGCCCAAAGAGAACATGTAACACAAAAAGGTAGTCAAAGTAACTGCAAGTAGTATTTAAAATGCCACAGAAATGAAAAGAAAAACTAGAGCTCAAGATTTAGCAATTAGGAACAATGAGGACACATGTTGATGAAAAACTCAAAACACGGATGTGTTTCTATTAGTTTGAAAAATGGCTTCTCTTCCTTATTAAGGCAGAGTGAAGCTAGGAAGACCATGAAACCTTACAATCTGACTTCATATTCCGTCCCTCTTTCCTAAGTCAAAATAAAAATTGCTATGACAGTAAGGGAGATAGATGTAACTTACACATGACAAGTAAAGCCTAGAAGATATTCAGTTCTTATAGACAGAAGGCCCATTTTATATTCACAATGGACATAAAACACACTTTGAACTCTAAAATCTTTCTTCTTCTATATTAACAGTTTAATTACAGAGTTTTTAGTTCATTCATATTGGTAATTCACTGAAAAAGAAAACCACAGAAACTAGTAAGGGTTTAAGTATAAACAAATGAATTAAAAAATCAATCTTGTTTTCAAACTATCAAGTCCACAACTAACACTAAAGGAAGTAACATAACCTGGACCCCAGGTTAAAACCCATCTTTTCAGGTTCAGCAAATATTTCCTCTTAGCACCAGATGTGTTCTGTCAAAAAAAGCAAGCCAGGTGTCAGTGCAAATGTCTTTGTTGTGTAACTCCCAGCTCAACACCACCCAAGGGGAGAAGCCTTTTAAATCTTGACTAGTTTAGTTGATGGCTACTATGCTTGTTTGGCCAACTGGGAATTATCAAAAACAAAAATAGTCTTTCTTACTGAATCTACCAATATAGACCTTAAGAACTCTTGAAGTAAAGATCTTCAACCAACAAGGTTTCGGAAACTAAAGTTCATACTTCCAGAAAAGTGATTAAAGATGTAGGCTTCATAACGGTGCAGGCTTCTTAATGAGTAACATTTACCGAAAGTGAATTCATGTTTTATTTTTAAAAACCATAGTTAAGAGGGCGACAGAAAGACGAAAGTACTGAAAACATCCTTACAACTTCATACAGATCACAACACTATCGCTTTTATTGTTATTACTGATCACGCCTAAATTTAGAAAGAAAAGCAAGTCCGCTAAAATTACACATTCTTGTAGAATACACAGGTAAGGAGGATACGAGAACAAAGTACATAGGAAAAGAACAGAAAGCCTGAAAAAGGTCCTCAAAATTCAGATGGCAAATTCCCTGTAACTTCGGAGATTTTAAGTGTTCCTGGGTGTTTACACCTTTTACCTTTGCTTCCAAATTTAGGAAACATTTTTCTACTAGGATCTGAGAAATTTTACGTCTTCTCAAAAAATAACTGATACCACTTGTCGTTGTGGGCCAGGAGCTAGTCTCTCCCCTCTTTACTCAGTCCAGAGGCCCTCAGGGACTCATAGATTTCCACATTAGGAACCTGCCACCTTACGTAAGTACTTTGCAAGGAGAAAGGTAGATAAGAAAATAGGGCACCAAACCTTCTCCTCCACCAACAGCCGTCACACCCAAAAGGAGTGTCCCTCCAGGGGCTTTCCCCTGGGAGCCGCAACTGCAAGCTGTATGGGGGAGGGGAAGCGCTCTCAAACAGTCATCTCTTCCTCTTCAGGCCGCCAACGCCGACCGCACCACAGTCTCCTCCGCCCAAGCCCTTTCCCCTCCCCCGCCCCAGCCTGGGTCGGAGCCAAACCCCACAGGAATGCAGCCCGGTCACATGCGCTGCGGCGGCGGTGGACGTGCCTCTCCCCCCGCGCCCCAAGGAGACCCAGCGCCATCTTGCCCTGACGCAGTTACAAAAGTCATGAGAGAAATGGTGTCTCCTCGTCCGCGCCAGCGCCCCAAGGTTTCGCAGGGGCCGAGCCGGGGCCCTCACCTCGCGCAGGGACAGGAGAAAATACTCAGGGAAGAGCCTTGAGATTCTCTTCGCCACTGCTTGGGTTCCATATCGGCCGCGGCAGCAACGATCACCATCGTCACTTCTCCCTCTCTGCCTTTGCAACAGCCTCCCCCGACGGCTCTGGCCCCACCCGCTGCTGCAGCATGAGGTCATCGCTAGCCAATCACTACTAGCCCGACAGGACACACCAGGCACTGATTGGCCGCATGGACCGCCTCTGCCTCTCCCCACTCCGCTTACCAAGCGCTCCTGGTCTCTGTGGAGCAAGAAGACGGAAACCGCCATTTCGGGGAAAGACCCCGAAAACAAGAACCGGAATCACAATGTTATTTTAGTGGGGAAACCCTTGTTTTATTCTTTGGCATCCCCCTTTTTTCTTCGAGATAACCGTCTCTCTGTCCCTCCCTCGTTTAATCACCGCCACATAAAGGTTAACTCCTGCTTCCCACCCCGCACATTGTCCCGCCGGCGGGGAAATCCTTCCCCGGGGCCAAGAGAAGTAGGAGGCAGCGACGGCAACTGCACCGACGGCAACGGCAGCTTTTTACCCCGATACACGGTGGCAGGGAAGCGGCGCTGACGGTGGCTGTATTTTTCCTGCTGCTTCTCCCCCCGACCTCTTCCGTTTCTCGCTCCTCCATCGAGACGGCGCTGGACGCTCCAGCTCCGCTTTTATCCGGTGCCCGGAGTCTGCGCACTGGAGCCTCCTCAGCCCCTAGTGGGCGTCGAGTGACACCCAAAACGAGTTCACCCAGCGCTGGAGGCCAGACTGGGGAGGGGGAGGGGAAGACGGAGACTGAGGTTGTTTGGGGAGTGGGAGAAAGTGCATAGCTTTCGGAGGGTGATGGGCGGGAGGGGAGGGGGGGGAATCGTTCCCAGGGCCTACAGTCTTAGTCTTTCCACCCAGTAGTGGCGTGCCCATGCTCGCCGATATCCAGACTTGAGGGATACTCAGGGAAAAGGGACAAAGAACCAATCCCATCAAATATCGAAACTATCCCAAACCTTCTGTGAATTGTTGAATGCATCTGCTCTGAAAAAAGACGGAGACTCTGCCCACCTCTCTGCCTCCAGTTGACTGTCTTCAAGCCTCTGTGCCAAGAGGCAACAGCGGGCGGCAGCCCACAAGCAAAATGGCGGCAGGCAGCTTCGTCCCCTCCCCCTCTGCCCCTGCGGAGCGGGGCGGGCGGGCCCCGTGCACTTGCCGCCGCCGCCGCCGCCGCCGCCGTCGCCGCCGCCGCGGCCGCCGCCGCCGTCGCCGCCATTTTCCCAGAGCGAGAGGCAGTGACACTGAGCGGGCGCAGGGGGCCGAGTCGGAGACCGTGCCTGAGTTCGGGAGCGGCAACAGAGGGGACATAGACACTCTGAGCAGCCTTGCCGTCGCCTCTGCGTTCCTGTTGACTATCTGGGTGCCCCCTCCCCTACTCCTTGATTGCTGGTGAAGAGGCTGCGCGCTGCTGTTTGGGGAGGGGGTGTGTGGAGCCGGGTCCTGTGTCCGCAGTGGCTGCTGTCGGGGGGTCGTCTGTTCGTGGAGGTGTGGAGAGACTCCTTGGGGGTCGAGCAGATAACGGGGTTCGGGTGTCTGTTGTGTGAACATCGCAGGTCAGTGCTTGTCGTCTCCTTGGGAGTTCTTGGGGTTTGCGGGGTGGAGGGACGCGTGTTTCAAGAGGGAGGGGGCTTTCTCATTTTTATCCTTCCGGGGGTGTTGGGGGGAGTCGACGCTGACTCTCAGGTGTCTGGGCTGGGGCAAGACGTTGCTTGGTTGAATCGAATTTATCCTTTCTCTTCCCTGTCCCTGGAAAGGGAGCATTATGGCGGGTTTTAGGGTTGGGGAAAGGGGAAACTGGCAGTTAAACCCCCTTGAGAGTGGGAGTTAGGGAGGGGGCGCACTCCTCATTGGCAGCGGGTTAAGGCCGCTTGGGTGAGGAGGGAGGCTTGTGACTGTTAGCAGGGTTTGTGTCGAAGTGGTCCCAGGAGCTGCCAGCTCGCCGTTTCCTCGACCGCATCTTGTTCAGGTGCTCAGAAGCCGTATAGGCCCCATTTTCTTCTCCCATTTCTTGGCTGGCAGTCTCTGGTATAATTTTCAGGTAAATACGAAGGGGGTTAAAAGGACGCTCTGGGTCTCTATCTCCCTTTGTGGGAGAACGAGACAGCTCCTCATCCTCTCCGGGAGAGGGTAAACCCGCCCCTGAGGTGGTCACCCCAGTACCCAGCCTTCTCAGTCTCCTCCCCCACTCCTCTTGCATTATCGCCGTCCTTTACTGTACCGGAGGCTTAGAATCCACAATATGGCACATTTCAGAAAAGCTTATTTTGACCAAGGGATTGGCACAAACACTGTGGCAGCAGATACAGAAGAGAAACAAACGGCTCACTGTGCTAAACGGGGGAGGGGGAGAGAAAAAACAATCCGGAGTGCTCTCTTCCACTGGCCTCAGTTCCGTAGAGATCCGTTCTTGCTAAAGTCTGTCTTAAGAATGATAATTTAAAGTCGAAGAGAAATCGCTAGAGTTCGCTTTGGAGTAAATCCCGGGTTGGTTTCTTTTCTTTTTTTTTTTTTTTTCTTTTTTTTCCGATTTCCCCCCCTTTTAGAGATGTGAATAACGTAAGGTGTTGGAGTTCTGGAGACCTTGGAGAGAATTAAGTGAGGTGCATTCAACTCTAGGCTGGAGACATCAATACCTAATTGGAAAATAGTGCCGTTTTTTCCCTTATTTTCCGAGATGGGAAGTAAAAAGTGAAATTTCCCTCTTTTGTCCTTTACAGATTCTAAAAATGGCGGCCCCAGGCTGATGTTGTGGTAATCTAATCAGCTCGGGTCCTCCACACCCCATGCAGTGCGTTTGTCTGCAGCATATTACAGGCTTATTATGTTTACATGAAAAGACTGTGCTGCTTTTCTTTCCCGAATAGTTTACAAAAATGTGTTGATTTTACTGCAAATTACAACGCTATGTTTTAGTTGATTAATTTTGTTGGTTTTTCCTGACAGGCAAATGAAATGACACCACTTTCAAAAAAAATAATAAAAAACACTCAGGTAGCCTTAGAAATTGGAGTAGTGAGGATGGGTGCGCTTAAATATTAAAAAAAAATTACTTGGGACAAATATTAGTTTTCTGCTCGTTTAATACGAGTGTCTTTTATTCACTGTGCTAAAGTAAGTTAAATGTTGAATAAGTGTATAAGTGCAACATTTTGTGTGAGTAGATGTTTTAATTTAGAGTGTAATGTTTCCCATCCAACACTTGACCGATTTTATGAATTTTGGTTTTTGTACTCTTTCAGATTAATTTTTAGGGAGCTGTACAAACAAGCCTAAACCTGTTACTTCACTGGGTGTGGAGATGCTTGTTCTTCTCACTATTATATTTTGCATCCATGTTTCTCCTATATTTAAGCATTCCTTATGCATTTTCTAAGTTTGTATATTTCATGAAGTGAAGCTCCATGCTTTGCTGCCTTTTAAAATTGTTTTATAGCATGCAATCATAATTATGTAAGTAAAAAAGTAAGGCTTTAGTTCTTGATACCCCGCCCTGTACCCATTTACCTATTATGGGATGTGGAACTTAGTCTGTTTTAATAGACTAAATAAAAGCCATACCATAATATAGAGTCTTGAATCCATTTTATGCTAGTTTCAGTATCTTATAGATGGAGGCAGAAAATGAAATGGTGTTACTTAACAATATTTTTAAAAGTGGGAATGATTAGAATTTATTTTTGGAGTGGAAGGGTGATCTTCTTGGTCTGGACTCTGCAGCGAGATATCAGTGGGCCATTAATGGCATTTAATGACCATTCTGATGTGGAATAACTGAAAGATGAGTAGTTATTGAAATCTAGTAGTTCTTGAAAAGGTTGGAGAGTACACACCCTTTCATGATTCTTTTATTCCACAGTAAATTCTGCTCCAATATTTACAACGGAATAAGGGAATCATGAAGTTCGTATATGAACTAGTTGTCTGTTGTACAAAATAATTGTAGCAATCACTGCCTTAGTTTCTTCATGGAAGACAGTGTACAATGTACTTAGAATCTTTGGAATATTTTAGTATGAAATGAAATGTTGGTGGGTAGTGGGAGAGTTTATGTAGGGATTTGGGGTCAATACTCATTTGTATGTGCTCTGATCGTATAAGTCTAGATCCATAACTGCTGGGTAAGGATTGTGCATTTATTTTATGGACTACGTAGTTAGAATCTGTGGTTCAGAAGGTTGGTACTTTAAACTTGCTATCTATGGTAGGAAATCAGTATACTCTTAGGAAAATTTAGTTTATGTAGCCATGGAAAGGAACACTGTATACACCCATTGTTTTTTCTTGATAGTGACCTTGATCAGCTCTAGACACACAAAGCATTTGGACTTATTTGGCTTCAAATAAACAATACCAAGTTAGAAATTATAAGAAAAGCTGCCTTGACTCTATTAGCTTTCTTCATACTAGTCTGCTTCATTGCTTTGTATTTTGTTTGTTTCTTTTGATATGTTTTTTGAATGTATTGTACTCTTTTAAATGGTTACTTTATAAATAACATGGCTATAAGTGTTTGGTTTTTGTTAATGTGTATGTACCCCATTGACCATCTGTGTTTTAAATTAGAAATTGTAGGGGCAATTTTTTTAAAAAAGGTTAAGTATAATTTTTTCTGAGTGAGTTTTGAAACATTCGGTCTCTTGGGGGAAAACTAGTCAAATAGTCTTTGTTCTTAGGGTAGCTAAGGTTGAGGGATTAGGTGTTTGTCTGTTTAAGTGGATTTGTAGAAAATCATAATGTAATTGGTGAGCAAATTTTATTTTTAGAGACTGTAGTTTGATCATACTTCCCTTTTGTTGTCAGTGTAAGTTATAGGATCCCTTTGATCTCAGTTTAAGTTAGAACCTTTACAGGGCTCCTGTATTTCCCTTCAACTCTTAAGATTTCTGATAACTCCCTCACAATTTTGCCTTGTTTGTCTTAGAGCTTCCAGCTGGAGAATTTTTTCATGTATATACTAAAGCAAGCTCTAGGACTTCTTGGATCTAAAATGAGGAAGTGAGGGGAAAAGCCAATTAATAAGTTAGGAGAAATTCTTCCTTTAACACATAACCTTAGTGGTCTTAGTGAAAGTCTAACTTCTTAAATTGGTTTTTTATTTCTAAGAATAATGTACCCATTTCATGCATCAAACTCTTAAACGTATGGTTTTATTTTTAAAAGTGTGTTATGTAAATCCTAACAGCTCTGCTTAGTTCTGGAAGTTACTACTAGGACTTTAATGTGTACTGTCATTGTGTGTTTAAAATGGAGAAAACCAAAAGGACTTTGAAGAGCTACCACAAACTGCTAAAGAAATGTTAGTATGTAATTTTTACAAAAGATGCTGTTTATTTTTTTAAAAATATTTTAGTAATGTGTAATTAGCTTTTATCTCCAAAGGATTTATTCACAATAGAGAGTAGGTGCTCAATTATTTTTTGAGTTTAAAGCTTTCATTTGAGCAAACACATCTCAAATATTCAGGGTAATCAGGGACTTTTCTTTGTTACATGTTAGGAAAAGCGTTTAATACTTGTATTCAGGGAGACTTGTTAATATTGACTATAGAATTATTTTTATTTTGTGGTAAAAAATTTTTTTTATATTGGCTGGCAAAATAAGGATACTATTTTAGGTGCTGCTGTATAAATGTTAGCTTTTAGGCTGGTTTGAAATTGGAGTGGCTCACAATTTTTTACTGTCTCTTGTAATGTACAAATGTTGGGAAGAGCCTTATTTTTTTTTTAATATTAAAAGGATAGTATATATTACCTAAAAACTTATTTAATGTGGAAGAGCAATATTTATGGTTGAAAATAGTTTTTTAGTGCACCAAATTTGAAGTAACCATATTTAACTAAAAATCTTGCTATTGCCATTAAACAGTAATTTACAGACAGGTAGGAATTAACCAAAAGAATTTTTTTGTTGTTGTGAGCATTTGTGATCAGTTCTACATAAAAAGTCAAAATGATGATGACTCAGGTTAACTTAATTAGATGTTATTTGTATCTTTAAGATTATGAGAAGTATTTATTAACCGTTAGTAAATAGGATGCTTTTTACTTAAGTGAGAGTCAAGAAAATAGGTGGGTCTTATATTTCACTTGATAAATATTTTCACTTAATATGAAATCAGTTTTTTTTTTTTCCTCAGAGGGGTCATAAATCAAATTTTATTTTTAAGACAGTTTGGGAAAGCTATTTTTATATTGTTAGGTGAATTTTACAACTTTATTGCAAAATCTGATTTGATTATTTACAAAAACTAGTTGAGCTGTTTGGGATCTTGAACTTTTCAATGCAACAGGTCAGTCAGAATTCTTTTTTGATGTGTTCAATTAAGATGCCATTGAAAACAGACATTATGACTTTTAATGCATAAATAGTATGTAATAATTCAATGAGTAATCAAGTCCACATCTATTATTTTTAGTTAAAATATTTATTTTTGCATTTTAAAATTATTTCAAATGTGAAATTTGGATTTAAGACAGGACCTGAGAAACAAAATGATTTATGCAGCTTTCTTTGTTCTAGTTTTACAGTTGGAGAAGACAGGGAATTTTCTTTTTTAAAAAAAATTTTTTTTTTCAACGTTTATTTATTTTTGGGACAGAGAGAGACAGAGCATGAACGGGGGAGGGGCAGAGAGAGAGGGAGACACAGAATCGGAAACAGGCTCCAGGCTCTGAGCCATCAGCCCAGAGCCCGACACGGGGCTCGAACTCACGGACCGCGAGATCGTGACCTGGCTGAAGTCGGACGCTTAACCGACTGAGCCACCCAGGCGCCCCAAGAAGACAGGGAATTTTCTAGCAACTCTTAGATGTTTGCTTAGAGTTAATCCAAAGGAATAAACATCTTGGTCCTGAAGTTTATTATTGAGAAAGAACATTAAGTAATCACACCTGTGTTATAGCTAACTTGGTTGCATTTAAGGTCTGAGCCTGTGGCATAAAATTAAGTAATAGAACAGTGGGATTGAGGTAGTTTTGGTTTGTGGTACTCATAACATAAAGTTCAAGTTCACATATATTATGTAACATTTTATCTGAGACGAGAAAAATTTTTATTAATTTTTAAATCTATTTGGCTTTTGTTTTCAAAAGGTATTTAAAACATAATTTTTATTTAAAGACTTTTAACTGAATTTACCATAAATTATTTTAAACTTATTTGAGTTAAGTAAGTTTTTAGCTTTGCACAGTGGCAGTATTGTAGCCAGTGAGGTTTATCTGAGGCGTGATTATTGCTAATTGAGTTAAGTAAATTTAAAGATTAAATCTTTTCCCATTTGTCTCACTGGTCTAACAATCATGTAAAGCCTAGTATCAGTGGTTTTTAGCAAAAAGTGAGGAATGTGGTGAAAAGAATGAACTATTATCACTTAGGATGTTGTCAGAAAATAGTTTTGTTTTTTCAAAAGTTTACGTATTGGGACACTGTATATGAGAAAGATACACTTTCCTAATATTTTTTCTTATTTCACCGACTAATAATGAAAGATAATAGTTTCTAATTTTGATTTCACAGAGAGACCTCTTAAATTCCTCTTGTCCTGCTTTATATGTCAAAGAAAGACAAGTTTCAGGAATTTGAAAACCCATTTTCTCTTTAACGATGTTGCAAAGGATGGGAAGATTCTTGATGTGACTGATTTGAATGGTTGGGACTCTGCTTCATTAGCTATAAATTGATGGGGGGGGGGGTCTGAGGTTGGTCTGATACATAGTAGCTCTTCTTGAGAAAATAAGATTGTTCCTTTTGAATTATTTGCTTTTCTGCTGCTTCTCTTTAAGTGAATCTGTGTAATTGGCTGAATTGACAGCCTTATTACATCTTTACCATTAAGCCCCCAGCAAAACCATATTTTTCAAGCACAGACAAAAGATGAATTTAAGTAGCTGCTATTTCCCTTGTACTGTTTATTTCTACTCCTTAAAAGCCTGCTGTTTCAGGGTTTGTTTGGATGCAGGGTACGGAAATCATATCCAACCAGCTTAAGTAAAAGATTTGTTATAAGACTATAGGGAAATCTTAGAGAACTTTTTTGAAGAAAAGTACCGTTGGACCTCACAGGAATTGGCAAGGTGTCAGTCAGCCACTGTGCTCCGTCTTGAGCCCTTTAATTAGCTGTGACTGGTTAAGGAGATGGTGGTAGGGTGGGTATTTGTGGTGTGGGGGAATTTGCTTGGATGGAGAGTAAGAGACGGACATCTAATTCATCGTGGAACAATTGCTTTTTTTCAGGGATGTTCAAATGTACTCGAGAGGGCCTCTATAACTAAATAATTAGTATCAAATTGATGATTCCGCTTTTTAATTTAATTTATTTTAAATGTATTTTTTTTAATGTTTATTTTTGAGAGAGAGAGAGAAGGGGGAGGGCCAGAGAGAGGGAGACAGAGGATCCGAAGTGGCTCCGTGCTGACAGCAGAGAGCCCAGTGCGAGGTTTGAACTCACTAGCTGTGAGAGCACGGCCTGAGCCGAAGTTGGATGCTCACCCGTCTGAGCCACTCAGGCACCCCCTCCACTTTTTAATTTTAAAAATACAAGTATTATATATAAATATATGCATGTGTTTTGAGGAATACTCCCAAAATACCAGTTTTTTTGTTTTAATTTTTTATTTTATTAAAACAATTCTTTAATATTTAATTGAGAGTGAGAGAGCAGGGGAGGGCAGAGAGAGAGGGAGACACAGAATCTAAAGCAGGCTCCAGGCTCTGATCTGTCAGCACAGAGCCCGAAGTGCGGCTTGAACTCAGAACCATGAGATCGTGACCTGAGCTGAAGTCGGACGCCTAACCGACTGAGCCACCCAGGCGCCCCTTAATTTTTTATTTTAAAGTAATTTCAGACTTACAGAAGTTACATGAATACTACAAAACTTCTTATACCCTTTATTCACATCCCCTGATTTTTAACATTTTGTCACCTTTGCTTTATTATTCTCTCAATGCATGTAAAAAAAAAATTCTTAGAGTAGATTGCATATAAGATGCTGTCTTATACTTAAATATGCATTTTTAAAGATCAAGCATCTTTTCTTAGGTAACCAGAGTGGTTAAACTTAGGAAGTTTGGCATTGATGTAATTCTTTTTATCTAGTCTGTTGTCCATATTCCGTTTTCATCAGTTGTCCCAATTATGTCCTTTATTAGCACTTTTTTTTCTGGTGCAGTCGCCAATTCAGGATCACGGATTGCATTTAGTTCTCTGATCTCTTTGTCTTTCATGACATTGGCAAGCTAGCTATTTATACAGTGCCCCTCAATTGGGTTTATCTAAGGTTTCTTCATGATTAGATTCAGGTTTTGCATTTTTGGCTGGAATACTAGATGAGCAGTATGTGGGTTTTGTTTTTTTTTTAAATCATTTTTGTTTGCCCCTTACCAGTATGTTCATTTTGATTGCTGGGTTAAGGTGTTTAGTAGTTTTTCCATTGTATAGTTACTGTTTCTCATTTTGCCTTTATTAAGTAATTTGTGGGAAGATATTTTGAGATTGTGTAAATATTCTGGTCCCTGTCCTACTTTCTTAGATTTAGTGTCTATTGGTGATTCTTGCTTAAATAAGTTTTTACTTTGCGTCTGTATATACACCGAAGTTCTTAGCAGTGATTTGTGTCTGAGTAATTGGAATTGTGGGGGTTTTCTTTTCTCTTCTGATTTTTCTGAGACATATGGATAGCTTTTGTAATCAAAAACAGATGAAAAAAATTGAAGGAAAGTGTAGATAATTTGGATAGTATCAGATATTATTCTTGCACAGTTTCCTACATAAATGTGGGTTTAAAATAGCTTTCTGAATGCTGATCTAATTTGAAATTCAGAATATAGAAAATAAGTGCTTAGGTTGTTAAATTATTTTTAAAAAATTATGACGTTCCAATTCCTTATTTAGCTTTTAGAATTATTGCTAAATGAGCTTTGAATTACAGTTATGTTTAGGTTTATGATTTGCTACTAATGCTAGCACTTTGATTTCTAAGACAAGACTGAAAATACATATTTTAATTATGGTGTTACTCCCCTTCCTCCATTAAAAAAAAATCCTTGAAGTAATTCTTTTGAAGAAAAGTATTTTTTTTCTGAAATTGAGATAAGTTCTTTTTGTTTTAACATACATGCAAGTTTGATGTTTTATTTATTTATTTTTAAATATTTATTTTTGAAAGAGAGAATGCACACCTGCGTGAGCCGGGGAGGGCCAGAGAGAGAGGGACAGAGGATCCCAAGCGGCTCTGTGCTGACAGCGCAGAGCCTGATTCACGGCTCTAACTCAGGAACCTTGAGATCATGACTTGAGCCAAAGTTGGACACTCAACCGGCTGAGCCACCCAGGCGTCCCCAAGTTTGCTCTTTAAAAAAGGTTAGTGAGATGGTACACTTAACAAAGCAGAGCCTCAAACATCTGTAACTCTTAAGACAAAGTGGTACGTGATTTTGGAATAAATACAATACTCATTCTAGAAAAGTTCAGAAAGGGGGCGCCTGGGTGGCGCAGTCGGTTAAGCGTCCGACTTCAGCCAGGTCACGATCTCGCGGTCCGTGAGTTTGAGCCCCGCGTCAGGCTCTGGGCTGATGGCTCAGAGCCTGGAGCCTGTTTCCGATTCTGTGTCTCCCTCTCTCTCTGCCCCTCCCCTGTTCATGCTCTGTCTCTCTCTGTCCCAAAAATAAATAAACGTTGAAAAAAAAAATAAAAAAAAAAATAGAAAAGTTCAGAAGGACAAGAAAGGGACAAGAAACAGGAAAAACACTGATTCAAACTTTAATTACATGATAGTGATACTTTTATCAGTTTTGTATAGTGATAGCAAGATATTCATAGTGAATTTGGATGATAATTTGAATATTTTACTGATGTGAATGAAAATTACTAATCTGATTGGAAATTTTCAGAGAGAATGGGAGAAGAAAATTTGAGACTTGTGAATACTTGTAGAGTGGAGATTATATCTTTTAAAACTTAAAATTTCAAGGCACATGGGTGACTTCGTCAGTTAAATGTCCAACTTTGGCTCAGGTCATGATCTCACATTCTATGAGTTTGAGCCCCACGTCAGGCTCTGTGCCAACAGCTCAGAGCCTGGAGCCTGCTTCAGATTCTGTGTCTCCCTCTCTCTCTGTCCCTACCCCACTCCCACTCTGTCTCTCTCAAGAATAAAATAAAAACATAAAAAAAAATTTCCTTGGGAGAAAATTAAGGTAATCATATTTCAAATAAGGAGGATTAATAAGATGATATAGTTGATTCTTAGTATTTTGCAGGTGCTTAATTAATTTAAAACTCATTTGAATCAACTGTATCTATCTGTGTCTTAAGAGAATGAAAGTTCAGTTTGTAAAACTACCAAATCTTACCCATTATCTTAAAAAAGTACAGGGTGAAAGGTGCAAAAGCAAATCCTATGATAAATAGGATTTTCTTTTAGGCCACAACCCCCATCCTGGACATGTAAAATAGCACCCTATTAAAGTTAAAATGTTTTCTTTTTCTTAGAGTTTATTCACTTATTTTTGACAGAGGGAGAGAGAATCCCAAGCAGGCTTAAATGCCAGGCTTGAACCCACAAATCATGAAATAATGACCTGAGCTAAAATCAAGAGTCAGACACTCTGGGGCGCCTGGGTGGCGCAGTCGGTTAAGCGTCCGACTTCAGCCAGGTCACGATCTCGCGGTCCGTGAGTTCGAGCCCCGCGTCGGGCTCTGGGCTGATGGCTCAGAGCCTGGAGCCTGCTTCCGATTCTGTGTCTCCCTCTCTCTCTGCCCCTCCCCCGTTCATGCTCTGTCTCTCTCTGTCTCAAAAATAAATAAAAACATTAAAAAAAAAAATTTAAAAAAAAAGAGTCAGACACTTAACTGACTGAGCTACCCAGGCGTACCCTATTGACTGAAGTTAAGAAACCAGAGTTAGAATTGATTGGTGAGATCTTTTAGTGAGCTGTTTTTCATTGTGGCCCAGGGACCCCATGTGTTATTTATGTAGAGTGCTTATTAAACATTCTTGGGCCCAATTCCAGACCTACTTAATTACATCTAGTGGAGCCATGAATTTGCATTTTAGTTACTAGTCTCAGAAATTTTTATACTGTTCTAGTTCTTTCCTTTTATTTTACAACTAGACCAAATCCCAGGGAGGTTAAATAATTTTCTCTAGGTCATATAGTTAGATAGTGGTTGATCAAGGATTGAAATTTAGGTCATGATTCTTGATGCTTTAAACTTTTCCAAGAAACCATGCTGACTGCCCTCTTGAGAAGCCAGGCCACTATTTTTAGATTCTCTGAATGAGGGAATACTTGTCTTTGTGCAATGTCATGTGATAGACTCTATATGTTTAGTGTTTCTGTACATCCTAATTCAAGATGATCTGTTGGTTTCCAGAACCCACGAGTTATTTGGATAAGAGTCTTGGATTGGAATTGTAGCAGTACAAATTGTGATCAAGTTACGGTGAGGCTTGAATGCCATGATAAAAGATTATGGCCTTTATGGGGAAGTTGCTGAAAAATTTGCTTTGGGGAGTGACATACTGGGACATGCTTATTTATCCCCTCCAATTCTTAAGATCATGCAAGTGTTATATGCTTATTAAAAGAGCTCAAACAATGCTTCTTTAGAGGCAATATTGCACAGGGCTTAAGAGTAGATACTAGAACTACAATCAAAACAGGTTGTATTGCCTAGTGACCTGGGCAGGTTAGTTATCTTTTAGTGCATTAGTTTGTTGATCTGCAACATTGAGGTAACAATAGAGCTTATCTTATACAGTCGTTTTGAGAATTCAGTGTTCATATGTGTACAATTCTTAGTAGGCTCTCCAGCTGTTTGTGTTGTAGTTGTTTCTTGAAAAAACAGAACCATCCCTAGTGTCTTTTATATGCTGAGGTGATCACTATTTATAGCTTCTATATTTTTCCTAAAGTGTTTTACATAGATACAGTAGAAGATTCTTACCTTCATTTAAAATATATTTTTAAAAAAATTAATGTTTTATTTATGTATTTATTTATTTTTGAGAGAAAAAGAGGCAGAGAGAGAGAGATACAGAATCCAAAGCAGGCTTCAGGCTCTGAGCTGTCAGTACAGAGCCCGATGCGGGGCTCGAACTCACAAACTGTGAAATCGTGACCTGAGTCAAAGTTGGATGTGTAACCCACTGAGCCACCCACGTGCCCTTCATTTAAAAAATATTAATGCTGGGGGTGCCTGGGTGGCTCAGTCAGTTACACGTCCGACTTCAGCTCAGGTCTTGTGGTTCATGAGTTCCAGCCCTGCATTGGGCTCTGTGCTGATAGCTCAGAGCATGGAGCCTGCTTCCAATTCTGTGTGTGTCTCTCTCTCTGGCCCTCTCCCTTGCTTGCACTCTGTCTCTCTCTCTCCCAAAGATAAGTAAATATTAAAAAAATACTTAAAAAATATTAATGCCAATTGAATGTTGAATGATGTAAACTTTGTGCTGCCTCCATTTGTTGAGTTCAATGCTCATAAAAGTCCTATGTTTGTTTCCAAATTGGCTAATCCCATTGTACTTGTATTGTGTTTATATTATTAGGTATAATTAAACCATTGATAAATGAACGTGAAAAGAGAGTTGCATTTTTTTTTAAGTTTATTTATTTTGAGAGAGCGAGATCGAGAGCGCACCCGCATGCGTGATCAGAGAGGGGCAAAGAGAAAGGAGAGAGAATCCCAGGCAGGCTCCCTTTATCACGAAGCCTGACAGAGTCTCAGTTCCACAAACCTTGAGATCTTGACCTCAGCTGATATCAAGAGTCTGAACCTTAACTGACTGAGCCACCCAGGCATCCCTGAGAATTGACGCAAACTAAGTTAATTACTTTGGAAAACTTGTTAAAGATACATTAATTGTCAAAGAAAGTTGTTAGGTATGGGTAAGGTAACTAAAATAATACAAATCCAAATCTAGAAGGAGATCTGCATTCTCATTGCTCCACAGGTGTCTAAGTAATTTGTTACCTTGAAATAATCTAAAACCAAAAATTATAGACAATGCATTATAGATAGGGTTTATACAATAATGAGAACCCAAAATTCCAATTAGCAGAGCCATGTTCAAAGAGAACATTTGGGCTTGACATTAAAATATTGATGAATTATATTTTAAATTAAAAAGTTCAGTGTTTATAAGGTATATGTAACTTTTAAATGGTTCTCCAGGTTAATTGACTTTGATGAACTAACCAGTTTTGAGTTACTGGTTTTTATATATATAAATCCAGATTTTTTTTTTCAGTCCAAAAGGAGATGAATCTTACTGTATTCTCTAGCATTTTTTTTTTTTCCATTTAGTGTCTTAGAAATCTAAAAATGCTCTTTCGTGCTGACATCTTGATTTCAGACTCTGGCCTCTAGAATTGTTTGTGGTCATGTGTTGCGGCATCCTTAGGAAACTAATACTCCCCTCAATTCCAGTTACTCTCAGTGAAGCCCACTGCTAGACAACACACACACACACCACGCACACACATACATACAAAAGAAAAAGAATTAAAATGCTGTTTCAGAATCTGATTGTGTTTTGTCTACTTGGGTTTGTAGGATTCTGCCTAGATGAAATGACAGATTTCGCATGTCCATGGAATTGAATAGATTCATTGATGTATCAAGATCCAGTAACCTTTATTATCTTGTGAGATTTAAATTCTACTCTTCTTTAGGACTCTTCTAACTGTTAATATTGTAAACTAGATTCATTCAGTAGTAAATAGTTGAATGCCCTCTATGTGAAAGCATTAGGGTGCTAATGATTTTGGCTTGCTGATCTTGCACATATTTCCTAAGGGAAGTAACTGATTGTGTTGGCTAATAACTCTGGGATCAGTTTGTGTGGTTTTCAAATTTTAGCTTGCAATAGTTTGGTATATTGTTAATGTGGTTGCTGTATGTTAGTAATAACTTATTAATTATACACTAATGTAATAACTTTTTGATTTTTGAATTCCAAGTAAAAACTGGCAGATCTTATGGACACAGTATTGTGCCAAAAGACACAAGTTCTTTTATTGTGTAATTTACTTTGAGAATATCTGAGAAACTAATATTCATCATTTAAATTTAATCTAGAGTGATGGTGGATTTTTAAAAAGAGATTCTGCTGGTATAGCCTGTAAGTTCACTTATAGGAAGTTTAAAGTTTATGCTTCTTGCCTCCTAAATTTAGTGGCTCATTAAGGATTTGGAGAAAAGTATTTCTAGTTCAGTCCCCAACTTCACACAGCAATTTCTTTATATACAAATGACTTTTATAAGGGTGGCCAATCAGCTCAGTACATGTTAATTATTTTTTTTTACCTATGTGTATACATAATGTTTTCTATCTGTAAAGACGGAAAGGTCTTTAAAAGTAATTTGGAAAGGGAACGTGGATGTAGCCTGTCTCATAGCAAATGTACTGGTTAGTAATAGTACCTGCATCTACCAACTTCATTATTGACATTTTATTTTTCCCTTTATTGTACAATTTTTCAGTGATTATATGCCTGTTCAAGACAAGCTACTTTAAAAGATCGTCTTGAACAAGACGTATAATAAGTTAATGAAGTTTGTATATCTGAGTAATTTTCCTAATGGAGGCTTAGATCTACTAATTCTGTATTTTATTCTTGAGAGTAAGATGCTTTTTCCCTAAGCTTCAACTCTCTACTTGTTATGCACTTGTCCTTTCATTTCCAGTTTTTTGTTTTCATTTTTCTATTTACATTAATGTATGAAGAGGAAGAACTTGATCGTTGAATTCTGTAAGTCTTGGGATTAAAAGGACACTGTCTGGCAAATGCTGCAGAAATAAGTGGTTTAAACATGGAAAGAATTTTTTCTTATTCATTTTGCTAGTCTTTTGCAGATTTATAGGCTAATACTTAGAAATTAAAGTGCTCTTGTTTCAGACTTAAGGTTTTTATAGTAAATATTTTAAACATGTGGAATAGAAGATATCTTTTCAGGTATTTACAATAGTAGAGCTGTTTTTTCACTATTTTAGTGGCCTTAGTGGTCAACAGTTTTATGACTGGGGTTGATTAAATTATCATTGGATTGAGTAGTATGAACTTCATGCTTTTAATTCTAAAGAGGGAAGGCACGAACATACCAACTCTGCAAGGTAGAATTTTACCCATTTTTCATGAGAGGCCTAGAGAGACTGACGGTCACGTAAGCTAAAGAGGGACTGATCAAGAATTTGAATTCAGATCATTTGAAAAAAATCATCATAGCATTCTATTGATCCTTATAAAGGAATAATTTTTGGCTCAGTAATGAGAATACACAAATCGTTATCAAAGGCAGTTATTTAAAACTACTCTAAGATACCTTTGATTGTATTAATTGCCCTAGCTCGATAAAAGGACCTTAAGGGCAGGGATGCCTGGGTGGCTCAGTGGGTTAAGTGTCTGACTTTGGCTCAGGTCATGATCTCACAGTTCATGAGTTTGAGCCCCACATTGTGCTCTGTGCTGAAAGCTTGGAGCCTGGAGCCTGCCTCCCTCTCTCTGTGTCCCTCCCCTGCTCACACTCTGTCTCTCTCTCTCTCCCTCACAATAAATAAACATTAAAAAAAGGGGGGGAGGTGCTTAAGGCCAACTTAATTTTGTTCACTGCTCATTCCCTAGCACATAGAGCAGTATCCAGAACATAGTATATGCTCAATAAATATGTTGATGAATTTGAGTTTATTACATTTAAAATGACAGAATAGTCCTAATCTGGGGGATAAGTGCTTAAAAATACACAAGATTTCTTCCATTGTTTGGAGACAAGAAATTCAGAACTTGATGGTGATACGCTGGAAGGGTTGTTGATTATTGGAAATTATTCAGATGATGGAGATGATGGTGGGGGCCTTGGAAACTGAGGAAGAATGAATCTGAAACACTGAGGAGACACAAAAGGCAAGGTGAGCAGATATAATAGGAGACTAGAAAAAAGAAGGATTAAATAGGGAGCTGGGAAAATGGGGTACTGACAAGAAATGGAATGGAATGCATGTGGAAAAGATTCAGTTTGAAAGTTTAATTTTTGCAATGATGGCAGATATTTAAATGGGTACACATCCTATAGGTGGCTGGGAGTAGGAAATCAAACAGGAATCAATGGTAAAATCTGAGATTGATGGAGATGAATAATGGAGAGGGTTGAGCCTTGAGGGACAGCCACATTTTAAAAATAATAACAGAAAGAAGCAATTATTAAAAATAAAGTTTCAGAAGAAAATCAATAATGTTCTTCTGTGGCACATTTTTTGTTTTGTTTTAAGATGTGTTCCTGTTCATCTAAAAGGGGAGAAGGGGGTTAAGTGTGTTAGGGTGAGGAAAATTTGATATAATCAGGAATAATTTAGGTGGTGTTGTCACCACATTCTAGGCTTTGAGAGCTAAAATATAAATATCTCGTTTCTTGGTATGGGGTAAAGTAGATGATCCAGTTTTGGAAACTAAATGCCTAATAGCTATTTCAAAATAATAGGTCGAAATGTAAACCAGTACTTTAAAAAAGTTAATACGGGGGCACCTGGGTGGCTCAGTCGGTTGGGCATCCAACTTCGGACCAGGTCATGATCTCACAGTTCGTGGGTTTGAGCCCTGCGTCGGTCTCTGTGCCAACAGCTCAGAGCCTGGAGCCTGCTTTGAATTCTGTGTCTCCCTCTCTCTCTGCCCCTTCCCTACTCACGCTCTCTCTCTCTCTGTCTCTCACAAATAAACATTGAAAAAAAATTTTTTTAAAAAGCAAGTAATGCGTTCTTTGGGAGGTTAACAAGGGAAGAGATTAGCATGGGACAAATTTTATGGCTCAAATAGTTTTTTGAGTTCAGCTAGTTAAATTTTTGTTTATTGAGAAAATAGTCCTCAGGAGGTTGATCTGCTAGAGACCTCACAGCTAGTTTTGTATCACAGAAGTCTAAGTTGTGAAGTTGAGAATGCTTCAAGGAAGCATTAATACTTAAATGATCCCTGAAGGTTTAATCAGATTTTTGTTGGGTGGAATGGTTATATGTAAAGGAAAATTACTTTAGAAATTTTGAAGGGGAATGAGCAAAGATAACGCCAGCAATAGAAAAAGACTGGCATAATCAGAGGATTTATATATTGGAATATTAGTGTGGAACAAGGTAACCTGATAATGTCAAGATTAGGAATTTAATTGGAGTTACTGTGAGCTACTATTCTTTTTTTGAAAAGGGCAAGACTAGGAGACTTGTGGGCTTTGAAGTATAATCTGTTCAGAGTTTAAGCAGTTGTTCTAGAATAAAGGGCTGGAGCAAATGCCTTTTTAAAAAATAAGACATCTAGGCCACATCTTAGACCTATTAAATCAGAATCTCTGGGGGTAAGGCCTAGGAATCCATAATTTTCAACTACTAACCCCAGGTATATGAAAAGTAGCAGTTTGTGATTTTATGTTTGAGAACGATTGGTTTAAAGATCAAGTTAGAATAGGGAGAGAGAGAGACCACTTAGAAAATTATTCTGACAGCCCAAGTCTGAGATAATAAAATGTAGACAGTAGAGACAGAAAGATTTGTTTGAATCCTGTTAATCAGCTTTGCTACACATTGTTTTTAGATAGGGGAAGAAGAGAGGGCTCACGTTCTCTAATCTGAAATAAATGATTCAAAATAGTGATAGAAAGAATAATTCATTCTGGAGGGGACGTTGTTTTACTTGAGACTAGAATGAAGAATGAGAGAATAAAATTATTGCCAACTTTGATTGTTTCAGTCAAAAATTATGCCCTTACCTAATGGCATACTTATTTCAAGGCTGAAAAAGCAAGAATGAACCAGTCCAGTAGTCTGTACGGGTTGACTAAAAGATAAATGCAGGGTTTTTTGTTGTTTTTGTTTGATTTTTTAATTATAACAGACTCTAACACTACTTTTTGGGAGCATATTTTTCCTTTTCTGCTTTAGGCAGATAGAGTGTACCAATCAAGTAAGTTTTTC
The DNA here is from genome assembly GCF_018350155.1 of Leopardus geoffroyi. Taxonomy (NCBI): domain Eukaryota; kingdom Metazoa; phylum Chordata; class Mammalia; order Carnivora; family Felidae; genus Leopardus; species Leopardus geoffroyi. The sequence continues at coordinate 80,000,725 of NC_059331.1, read as the reverse complement.
ATGTCACATGATGAGTCTGTAAGTATTTTCTTTTAGCCAGTGATTTTTGAACTATTCTCCAGGAAGCCTTAGACTTGTCATGTGGTAGGTGGGAGGATGTTCAGGCAGGACCATTTCCGTGCCACCCTCTTTAACTATAGGCATAGCAAATATGAGGTACAAATGCCTACTATATCTTTTAGCAGACATTACTGATTACTTGAGGCCTTCTCCTGTTGTATTTGGCTGTGGCCTCCTTAACACAGTACTTCAAGTTGATATCAGCAATCGGAGAAAGCATTGTAGATTAAAGCTAATTTTCATCTTGGAATCAAAATACATGCTTAGATTATGGTTTAAGAGTTCATTTGTGGGGCGCCAGGGTGACTCAGTGGGTTGAGTGTCAGACTCTTGATTTCAGCTCAGGTCATGATCCCGGGGTCGTGGGATCAAGCCCTGCTTCAGGTTCCGTGCTGAGCATGGAGCCTGCTTAGGATTCTCTGTCTGTCTGTCTGTCTGTCTGTCTGTCTGTCTGTCTCTCTCCCCACACCTCTTTCTCTTCCTCCCTTTGCCCCCCTCCCATGCGTGTGCTCACCCTTTCACTCTCTCTAAAAAAAATAAAGATTTCATTCATAAGAAAATTTCTGTCAATACTCAAAAAAACAGGTTTGAAGGCCACAATTTTAATGTCATTTTTTCAAATTAAATTTTGTTTTGAAGTAAGATTTACATGCATTTCTAAGGAATAATACAGAGAAATTCTTTTTCCTTTATCCAGTTTCCCTTAATTGTAACATCTTGTAAAACTGTAGTACAGTGTCACAACCAGAATATTGACATTGATACAATCTATCCATTTTGTCCAGCTTTCCCTAGTTCTACTCCTGTGTGTGTGTGTGTGTGTGTGTGTGTGTGTGTGTGTGTGTGTGTGTGTTTAGTTTTCTGTATTTTTATTACATTTGTAAGGTTCCTGTATCTACTACCAGAGTTAAGATATAGAGCATTTCCATCTCCACAAGTTTCCCTGGACCTTACAACCACACTGATCTGTTCTCTATTTCTGTAATATGTCATTCAAGACTCTTACATAAATGTAATTATACAGTATGTGATCTTTTTGGAATTGGATTTTTTATTTCACTCAACATAATGTCCTTAATATTCATTGGAGTTGTTGCATCTATCAGTAGTTCTTTAGGGGTGCCTGGGTGGTTCAGTCGGTTAAGCATCTGACTCTTGCTTTCGGCTCACATCATGATCTCAGCGTCATGAGAACTGAGCCCTACGTTTGGCTCCATGATAAATATGGAGCTTGCTTGGGATTCTCTTTCTCCTTGTCTCTCTGACCCTCCCCTGCTTGCGCGCTCTCTCTCTATCTCTCTCAAAATAAGTAAACATTTTAATAAAAAAAATAGTTCCTTTCAAAATAAGTAAACATTTGAATAAAATAATTCCTTTATATTGCTAAGTAGTGTTCCATTTAATGTCATTTTTCCATTTGGTAGCTACCACATAGAACATGCCACTTCAGGGACACCTGGGTGACTCAGTCAGTTAAGTGTCCGACTTTGGCTCAGGTCATGATCTCATGCTTTGTGGGTTTGAGGCGTGCATCGGGCTCTCTTCTGTCAGCCCGGAGCCTGGTTTGGATCCTCTCTCTTTCTTTCTCTGTGTCCCTACCCTGGTTGCTCTTGCTCTCTCAAAAGTAAAACTTAAAAAAAAAAAAAAAACAAAACAGGCACCTTCTGAGTTTAACTTTTAAATTTGTAGAACATGTTGTCTTTCATTGTCTTTTGTGAACTTCCCTGATTCTGTTTTCTCCTAATATCTCACTCCTCAACTCCATTGAGGACTACTGGGAGCACAGTTTAAAAATTACTAATGTAGATAGCAATTTTTTATTTTTTTAACAGAAGGAAGTTTTAGAATCCATGAAGTATGTGGTATTATGCTTTGCAGGTATTATGCTTCACACATGTGATATTTTACATTCACACATGTGATATTACTGCTTTTGTACTTAAAAGTAAGCTTTTGAGGAATTTAGGAAGATGTGATTATTAGGTTTGAAGATTCTTTGTCTTCTGTGCTTGTATATTGAGCAGTATATTCTAAGGTACGTAGTTGTGGGCCATATGGCAAATAGAAAGTGGAAATAGGTAACTATTTTAGAAGGAAGTTGCTTTTATTCTATTCTCAGATGTGAATAAAGACTAACCTCATTCTTTTTTTTTTTTAATTTTTTTTTTCAACGTTTATTTATTTTTGGGACAGAGAGAGACAGAGCATGAACGGGGGAGGGGCAGAGAGAGAGGGAGACACAGAATCGGAAACAGGCTCCAGGCTCTGAGCCATCAGCCCAGAGCCTGACGCGGGGCTCGAACTCACGGACCGCGAGATCGTGACCTGGCTGAAGTCGGACGCTTAACCGACTGTGCCGCCCAGGCGCCCCAAACCTCATTCTAAGAATAGGTTTGTATGTATGGGAAACAGAATTGTGTGTTTATGCCCAGAGACTCTAGTCTACCCTGTCAACTCTATTATCAGTCACTGAATTGCTATTTTATTTATTTTTTTAATTTGCAAACCACATACCTTTTTTTTTTTTTTTTAACTTTTTATTTATTTTGAGAGAGAGAGAGAGCCAGGGGAGGGGCAGAGAGAGAGAATCTCAAGCAGGCTCAATCCCACAAACTGTTGAAATCATGACCTGAGCTGAAATCAAGAATTGGACACTTCACCAATTGAGCCATCGAGGCACCCCCTGAGTTGCTATTTTAAAACACCACACTTGGAGCACCCGTGTCTTGGTTAGTTAAGTGTTTGACTTCAGCTGACGTCATGATCTTGGGGTTCATGGGTTTGAGCCCCACATTGGGCTCTGCACTGACAGTGTAGAGCCTGCTTGGGATTCTCTCTCTGTCTCTGTCTCTGTCTCTCTGCCCCTACTCCACTCACACTTTTTCTCTCTCTCTCAAAGTAAGGAAAGTTTAAAAAAGCCACATTTTACTAGATTTTATACTGTATTTTGGTGATCTCCAACACTTCAGGGAATGACAAATACTATTCAAAAATGCGTGGTGCGTTAAAAAACTGATAGTGTTGAAATTAATTCTTTTAACTTGTGGATGCTTTGGCATGGTAAAGGAGATTGAATGTACCAATACTTCTGTTGGTTGCAGAATTGATGTTTAAAAGTTTTCCCAAAACCCTGGTAGAAGGAAAGTTATCCCATTATATAATGCCAGACAATTCACTATATTCATACATGTATTTTTAAATTTAATGGACTTCATCTTTTAGAGAAATTTCAGGTTCACTTCAAAGATGAAAGGAATGTATAGATTTCCCACATGCCTCCTCCCCACACAAGCACAACCTTCATCATCATCAGTGTTCCTCATTATTATGGTACATTTATAACATTCAATGAACCAGCATTGAAACATCATTATCTGGGCACCTGAGTGACTCAGTTAGTTAAACGTCTGACTCTTCCACTCAGGTCATGATCTTATGATTCAATGGTTCGAGCCCCTGCATTGGGCTCTTCACTGGCAGTGCAGAGCCTGCTTGGGATTCTCTCTCTACCTCTCCCTGATTCATGCTCACTCTCTCTCTCTCAAAATAAATAAATGAACTTATCAAAAAAACAGAAAAGAAACATCATTATCATCCAAAGTGTACAGTTTACATTGGGGTTCACTCTGTCTTCATGTATTTTTTTAAAAAGGTTATTCTTGACACTTTAATACTTTGATTCCAATGTCACATTACTAGTGAGCTAAAAGATAACGTAAACTGAGTTGTAAGCCAATATGAAGTTCCAAAAAATACTGGCAGATTTGGGAAAGTACCTTATTCTTGACCCTGAAGGGATGAGGTGGTGCTCATTGGATAATATCACAAGGATTGCCATTGATTTGTTAAAGTCTTTTATTCAGAGCCAATTTCTGTTGTGACAAAAATTCTGTAAAAAGAATTTCAGGTCCAGATTACCTATTGATTTTCACCATTACTGTGCACACAGATTTTTAGTTTAAGAAAATAATTGAAACTGTGTTTGGAGTTTATAATAAAGAGGTTAGTTGTTTGTTTTTTAAGTGAAACTACTTCTGTCAGATTCTCTGAAGTTGAAGTCCAATACAGAAGTATCCTCTCACCTTTCTTGGCAAGAATGGATTTTGGAAAAGATCATAGATTCTATTTTTTTTTCATTCAGATCGTATTTATTGAGCACCTACAGTGCATGACAAAAGTGCATTTTATTTTTTAATTTTTTTCTAGTAAACTCTCCCTCCAATCTGGAGCTCAAAGTGTGAGATTAAGAATCTCATGTTTCACTGACTGAGCCAGGCAGGCACCCAGATCAGAAATTCTTTTTAATATATATATTTTTTAACATTTATTTATTTTTGAGACACAGAGAGAGCATGAACAGGGGAGGGTCAGAGAAAGAGGGAGACACAGAATCTGAAACAGGCTCCAGGCTCTGAGCTGTCAGCACAGAGCCCGACGCAGGGTTTGAACCCATGGACTGCGAGATCATGACCTGAGCTGAAGTTGGCCGCCTAACCGACTGAGCCACCCAGGCACTCCAACCCCCCCCCAGAGATGGAGAGCACATGCAGGGAAGGGACAACGAGAGAAAGGGGCAGAGGATCTGAAGCAGTCTCTGTGCTGACAGCAGAGACCCCAACGTGGGGCTCAAACCCATGAACCATGAGGTCACGACCTGAGTGAAGGCAGATGCTTAACCGACTGAGCCACCCAGGCGCCCCAGAAATTCTTTTTTTTTTTTTTTTATTAAAGTTTATTTATTTTTGAGAGAGAGAAAAAGAGGGAGAGCATGAGCAGGGGAGGGGCAGAGAGAGAGGGAGAGAGAGAATCCCAAGCAGGCTCTGCACTGTCAGCACAGAACCCAATGGGGGGGTTCAGTCTCACCAACCTGTGAGATCATGACCTGAGCCGAGATCAAGCGTTGGACATGTTTAACCAACTGAGCCACCCAAGCTCCCCCCCCATCAAAAATTCTTAAATTACTTGGATTGTACAAGTATATAGTTGAGAGTTGTTCTCTAGTACTGATCTTTTAGGGACTTTTTATCTGGTCACCATAGCTAACACTAACTGAGTGCCACACACAATTCCTTGAAACAATTCAGGAAAACATGTTCTGTGATTATTCTTTTTTACAGATGAGGAGCTAAGGCTTCAAGAGAATAAGTAACCATTATTAGTTAAGTGGCAGAATGTGAAATCTGAAGCACTGTTACTTTGATACTGAATTTAGTTGTAACAGTTGGTTGGAATTGTACTCAACAGGATCCAGTGAAACTCTATGAAACTCTTACAGAACCAGAAAAGACACTTCTCGAAATATAGGTTTCCATTTTTCAAGCATTTCCATGAACTGACTCTGACTACAAGAATACAGATTTTTCTAAATAGAGATTTTATTTGCTATAAAAGTATTATAATGTAGGTTGGTGTAATTCTTTGTTTTTAGGAACCAAATGGTCATTAAAGAGAGACTCAAGTTAAAATTTAACTGATGAAATACGTGGTCTCAATTAACAAATAGTTTTGTATATGGAATTGAATATCCTTGTGCAAATTAGTAATCTCAGGTTTGGAGCATGGTTCCTTTAACTTCAGTGTATTAGTGAAGTGTACTGGTGAAGCATGTACTGAAAATAATAGAGTTTGAATATTCTTTGATTATGTGCTTTGCATCATCCCTGAAGTATTTTAAACCCAAATTTTAGACTTTGAGCCCATTCTTCTCTACTTCTGTAGTGTTCTAATGCATTTTTGTGGAATGGATGTGAATTCATAAGTAGATCAGGTTTGGGGGAGGAGCAAAGTGGGTTTCATTATTCTTTAAGTGTGCTAGAATAAATGGCATGCAGATAAATGAGACATTTATGTATTTATCTAATTTCTTCTCTTTTTGAGCAAGGCAGTTGTCAGTATTTTCCTCTTAACTGTAAATTGTAGATTACCAATTATCTAGCAAATTTTAATTTCACTCAAACTAATGGGTAGGTGCTGGAATCAGACTGTTAGAATTCAAATTGGTTTTTTTCCCCCAAAATGTTTGTTTATTTTGAGAGAGAGTGCGAGCACTTGAGCAGAGGAAGGGCAGAGAGGAAGAGATAGAATCCCAGGCAGTCTCCACAGTGTCAGCACAGAGCCAGATACAGAGCTCGATTCCATGACCCTGAATCGTGACCTGAACTGAGATCTAGAGTCGGACGCTTAATTGATTGAGCCACCTAGGTGCCCCTAGGGTTCAATTATTGAGTCTGTGATTTATTAGCTATGGAACTTTGGACAAGTTTAATCTATCTTCTCTGTAAAATGGGGATAATGGTACCTACACCATAGGTTAATTGTGAGGATTAAGCATTGTAAGCACTCAGTATTTGTTATCACTGTTATAACTTCTGTTTGGGGAGGCTTGAGTATCAGGTAAGCGCTTGTAGAGCACTGTCTGATACTAATATTAACCCAATTGGAAAAAAATCATTCTGTTGTCAGAGTTATTTTTTGTTGTTTTTTGAAATCTGATATTTATTCTGTTCTTTCGAGTATCAGGAGTACTTGGTTAATATACTCGTGATTATAAGGTGTAAACTGTAATATCAAAAACCTAACCTTCCTGTTTATAGTTGAAGTCCACAGAGCAGTGAAATGACTTGTCCTAAGTTTCATAGGTAATAAGTTGGTAGTAGATCTTGATCAACCAGTATTTTTTAAATTATACCTTAGTCAACTGCTGTAGAGAAAGGAAATCTCAAGTGCATAGTGAGGGCAGTTTAATTTCTAATTTATAAAGAAATGTTAGGTATGTAGTCCCTTACAGTTTCTTTGAAGTTGCTTTATTTCCGCTAGTAATATAGCTCAAAATTCACCTGCTTATTAGTGATACGTATCTAAAACATAAACGTGTTGATTTAATTTTAATATTTATTGAACTCTGTGTAAGGTAGTTACGAAAGACAGAAAGATAACAAATGACCCTTTCTTCAGAGAGATTATGCCAGGAGCACCTGGGTGGCACTGAGAGTGCAGAGCCTGCTTGGGATTCTCTCCCTTTTTCTCTGCCCCTCCTGTATTCACATGGGCTTGCTCCCTCACTCTCTCAAAAAACAAAACACACATACGTTTTTAAAAAATATTATTTTAGATTACACTTTTATTTGTAATATTAGAAACAAATTTTCCTCCTGTTTCCATCCTTCTGCTTTTTGGGTATGGTATTCATCTTCTCAGTGGTATTTTTTGCTTCCTGAACTTTTTAACATGGTCTTAAAAGCAGCCTCAGTCTTAAACTGATAGACTATTTTGTAATTGCTTTTCCTAGCCTTTTATCTTGTTTTTCCTTCTTTAGGGTTTTATGTGTTTTCGTTTTGGGATTGTTGCCTTCGCTTTGCCAAATCTGTTTTTAATACTGTATTTTCTCAGTTTCTCCTCAGTTTGATTTGATATTTAGCTTTAATCGTTGCCTTTACTGTGTTTACATTTATTTGCATACAGAAGCGAAGAATAAATTTATTTTTTTAAGAATTAGCTGCTGTCTTTGTGTGAGCCCCTTTGGTTTTTTAGGTGCCATGTTAGGTGCCAAGCATCGATAATTTTATGCCATTTAAAAACAGCTCAATACTCCTATGTTCACTTGGTTTCTAGGTCTATTCTGGATAGCAGGTTTTGTGAAGACATTTGTTCTTTCTTGGACCTCAGATTTACCAGACATCTCATGGTATTTCCTTTTATATTATTTCTTTAATGGCTGCCATTTGTTCTCAATGTACTTTGTATATATTTTACTTGCCAGTTGGATAACCAGTTTCTTATTCACATATAAGATGTGAAGCTTTGTGTAATTGTTTGGATTATGTTGAATTGTTTTTTCTCCAGTTATGCCTGTGTTATAAGCTCACACCTTTTCTGCCTACTGCATTGGCTTTCCCTTTCTTTTCTTCTTAATTTCCAAGACACAGCAATTTGACCCCAACGAATTTATGATGTTATTAAGTATCAACTGAATTTTTAAACAGTGTGAGTTTTCTGGTGATAGAGTTTTTGATATTAATGAATATAGTAAAATATTTGCCATTTTATGGTCTCAATAGATAGGACCTCTTGCCTTCTGGCCTCCTGTGAATAAATTCCTGAGATCCTCTTCCCTGTTGAATCAAATGCAGAGTTTGTGGTTCTGTTTCAGATGTGATGATGTGTCTGTCTCGGGGAATGAAGTTCTGTGTTCTTAGAGCGATGCATTTGTGCAGAGGGTGTCATGAAGTTGCTGTTATAGCACTTGATTGTATAGGTTGACCACTCATTTGGCTAATGAGACCAGGGCTGCAGTTTCATTCTAGGTGCTCTGATTCATTCACCAGTCCCTTATAGAGTGCTCCAGGCACTGTGCAGGGTTTGAGAGACAGGCAGTAATCATACAAACACAGGCCATTGTCTGAAGTAGGTTAATGGCAAGCTCTTCACTGCTACTTAAAAATAGCTCAAATGTAGTGTTTATTGAAGATTGTATATTTACATAAAAATGGAGCACACTATTAGATACATACTCAAATAGATTCTTTTAGGTTGGAACTATTAATCAGTTAAATAAAAGAACACATAATGATTTGATTTCTGCTTTCTAGTTACCGGTCTGGTTAAAACAAAAAAAAATGCACTACTAAATATTTAACAACATATGTCTAAAATTTAAGACTTCTGTGAGTCGAATGTAAAGATATGCTGAGCTAAAGAAAACATCTCCCAAGTAGATGCTACCAACAAGGAAGACGGTTTTTCTTAAGTTTTAATTGTTATCTGTTGTTATATCTGTATCTTCAGCATTTTAAAGAAATATAGAGTATTGTCACATTTGAATGGAACAAACTTATAGTTTTGTATATTGGTTGTGTTTTGTCAATTGGAAATTTTATAATTTTATAGCTTTGTGTGGGTTAATGCAGCTTTTATGAAGCAACTCTAATATGGTCACAGGGGCAGCAAAGAAGGTAGGGCAATCTTTCCTTCTTCTCGTTCTGCTTTAATTTTTAGAGGATGATTTTAATTTGATGAGCACATTATAAAAACATGGCAAGTTGAAAACCATAATTATTTTCAAAAACTATTAGAAGAATCACTTTAAATGAGGTCTAGACAGCTTTTCCATGAAGTAAGAGCAACTCTTCTTATGTGACTGCCACTTACTGATTGCTGAAAATGTGCAGTGCTGTGTATGAAAATGCTTTACATTCATTCATTTTCTTCATGGAAACCCTATGAGGATAAAATCTCATTTTATAAGCAAGGAACCTGAAGCTTAGGTTAAATAACTTGCCTAGCTCGTATATCTGGTGAGCATTAGAGATAGGCTCCGGAGCCTATGTTTTGAACTTTTAGGCACAAATGCCTATTGTTGTATATTTTTATTATAATATCTTATAATCTAGTAGCTCCCCAAGTTATACATGGTTTAAAAGTAGAGGCTAGTTTTCTTGGAGAATTCAAACAACTGTTACCACTTTACTTCCCTATTTTGGTATTTGCTCCCATAAGGTATGAGGTCACAATCTTTATTACCTGTGAAATAGAAATTAACCTGAATAGTTATTCTCAAGGTTACTTGTAAAGATTAAAGATAAATATAAGAATTGCCATTTGAAGAAAGCTTGCTCCTCAGTATTTCAGGTATAACACGGGAAAAACAATTTTGACTGTTGCCCTTTTCTGTTTATAGTATTATCTGTTTTGTTCCTAAGTTGTACTGTATTATTACTGAAAAGAGCACCCAAGTGGGGATGGGGGAGAGGGAGTGAGGGAGGCAGAGAGAGAGAGAGAATCCTGAGCATGGTCCACACTGCCAGCACAGAGCCTGATGTGGGGCTCGAACTCATGCACTGCACAATCATGACCTGAGCTGAAGTCAGACATTTAACCGATTCAGCCACCCAGGCACCCCTTACTACTGAAGATTTTGAGTAGATATTTCACAAAGAGTATCATATGCAAGTGTCATACAGTGAATTAGATTAGAAACATTGATGTTGAAGCTGAATATATTTTGTTATTTGGTAAATTTGTTTAAAAAACACTTCAAGTGTATTAGTTTTCTCTACTAATTACCTGTATTAGGAAACATTAGTTCTGGGGAGTTAATACTAACTGAAGAAATAAGACAACTCCCTCAATATACATGTACTTATGTGGTATGGAAAATGACAGCCACTTTAAAACATTGGATTTTATTACAAATAAAATAGCTTTCCTTTTATAATACATAAATAACAGAGTAGAATTGGTTCAAATCCTGGTTTTAGTTTTTAAAAATGTTTAATTTTTGAGAGAGAGAAAGAGCAGGAGTCGGGGAGAGGCTGAGAGCAAGGGGAACAGAGGATCCAGAGTAGGCTCCACCCTGAAGTAGAGAGCCCCATGCTGGGCTTTAGCCATGAGATCATGACCTGAGCCAAAGTTGGACGCTCAACCCACTGAGCCACCCAGGTGCCTCTCCTGGTTTTATCTCTTAAACTGAGCAACCTTGGTTAAGTTATTTAACCTTTCTTGCTTTTGTTATCCTCAGTGGTAAAAGGGAGAGCCCTGTTTCAGAGTTGTAAGGATTAAATAGATCATCCATGTAAAAGCATAGTAAGTACTTGATATTTGTTAGATCGCTTACTGAATCAAGAAGGCTTATTTTGGATACCAGTGCTGTAAGAAATTCCATTTTAGGGGCGCCTGGGTGGTGCAGTCAGTTAAGCGTCTGACTTCAGCCAGGTCACGATCTTGCGGTCCGTGAGTTCGAGCCCCGCGTCAGGCTCTGGGCTGATGGCTCGGAGCCTGGAGCCTGTTTCCGATTCTGTGTCTCCCTCTCTCTCTGCCCCTCCCCCGTTCATACTCTGTCTCTCTCTGTCCCAAAAATAAATAACCGTGGAAAAAAAAAATAAAAAAAAAAAGAAATTCCATTTTATCTTTGAAAATGAGTAATATTTGTTGGTTCTTCACTAAGCAAGACAGCTTAGTTCATCTTTCTTTTTGGCATTTTATATTCTTTCTCTAAGTAAGGTTATGATTCAGAAACTTCTTTTAATCACAGTCCCATAACTTAATTCCAAAATAAAATAAAATAAAATAAAATAAAATAAATAAACGAAGTAGAGACTCCCTTGAGCAAATTCCAGTTTATATGGATATTTTAATGAAGAATGCTTTTTCTTCATGTATTTTACTTACTGTCTTTATAGTATGAATGTGTTAGGAATATGAAATTATTTTTAATTTTTTGTTCCCTTTTCTTTTAAACAGGGTTTGTGGATGCACTTAGATGTTTGCAATGAGCACTGTGGCTGGCATGCCCCAGTGTTTTGGATACCAATGCATAGGACTCCATAGTAATCGAATTTACCAGAGGCGAACGTCATGAGCATAGTGATCCCTTTGGGGGTTGATACAGCAGAAACATCATACTTGGAAATGGCTGCAGGCTCAGAGTAAGTATTTAAATTAAAAGTGTTTGGGATAGGAAAGGCAAAATATTTTATATAGTTATTTTAGCATAACCAAGCAGTGCTTGGTTTGGATTTATATTTTTTCTCATTTAGGATTCTTGTTGAAAATAAAACATGAGAAGATTAAAGACAAAAATTCCTTTAAAATTACTTTTTCAAACAACTTTTGAGCCAAAATCTTTTCCCACTTCTTTTTGTCTTTTCCATCTGCTAATTGTTGACCTCAAGATAATAATTTTTTTTAATTGTAAGATTTGTCACGTCTTATTGAAAAAGTAATTTGATTTTAAATTTGATCTTAATTTTAAAAATATTCTAATAAGATCCATTTAAATGTGGGATTTGCTTTTTTTTTAATTTTTTTATTTGTATTTTTTAAACATTTACTTATTTTGAGAGAGGGAGAGAGCATGTGAGCAGAGGAGGGGCAGAGAGAGAGGATCCCAAGCAGACCCCGCTCTGTCAGTGCAGAGCCTCACACAAGGCTCCATCTCACAGATCCTGAGATCATGACCTGAGTTGAAACCAAGAGTTGGTTGCTCAAGTGGCTGAGCTACCCAGGTGCTCTTTTTTTTTTTTTTTTTTAAGTTGAGTTGAAATAATTCAAGCCACTTTTAAATAAGAGAAAGGGATTATTTTCTGCTGGATGATTATTTTGATAACTTTTGCTTTTATGAGTGCCATTTCTGATGGATTCAGTAAAACGTTCTTACCTTGCCTCTGGACTATTTGGTCTAGGCAATTGTGTGGATAGATTTCATTATATTTTGTTTTTGAATGACCAGTCACTTTAACACTAGGTTATTGCTGTGACGATTGATTATTTGTTTTTGGAAATTTGCAAGGGATTCAAGTGGCAGTGTTGGAAGCTGAACGATGGAAAGATGCAACTGTTAATTCTTCAATTCGGTATATAGATATATTGGGCCTAGTGGGACTCTAATTTACCAGAAAGCTGAACTTACTAGAATAGAAATTTGAAAAAAGGAAATTTATTTTAGGCCTCTGAAACTGATACATGGAGAGGACAAAAATGCTGTTTATTATTCTCTTTTTGCTGGCATTTCGGGTGGTCTGAAATGTTTTCACCACTTCTGTTCGTGCCATTGGGAAAAACCCAGAGATGCTTTCTAATGTTTCAGATTAATATACGGTCTGTTTAACTGTATGATTATTGTGATGCTGTTTTTAAAAGCCATTATGTTTTTTGCACTATGTATATGTTATTTTTGTTGTAAAATAACAGATTCCTAACAAGGTACTCTTGAGACAGTTAATCAACTGTCTGCCCACTCATTCTGCCCAAATAGGGACACTACTGTGGAAGGAAAGAACCTGGAAGTAGTGCTTGGGAGACAAAGGGTTCCTAGGCTAAAGTACTAGTTTTTCTTAATGTAAGGCATCTGGTAGGTGCAAATCCATATCTGATAATAGTTGTAGGCATTTGTTGGTAAAGATTCTTTGCTTCCTAAAAATAATCACCTCCTTGGTTCTTTTTTAAAAAAATCAGTCTTTTACGCAGTTAATACAAGATGTAATTTCTGAAATTTATATACTAGATAGGAATTTGTCTACCAAATGGCATGAGATACATCTGTGCTTTGTCATATCTAGTATTTGTGCTATGAAGTAATTCACAGAATGGAAGATAGAGGGGCACCTGGGTGGCTCAGTCGGTTGAGCGACTGACTTCGGCTCAGGTCATGATCTCATGGTTTGTGAGTTCGAGCCCTGTGTCGGGCTCTGTGCTAACAGCTCAGAGCCTGGAGCCTGCTTCTGATTTGGTGTCTCCCTCTCCCTCTGCCCCTCCCCCACTCATGCTCTGTCTCTATCTCAGAAATAAATAGAAACATTAAAACAAAACAAAAAAAGAATGGAAGATACATTATTATACAGTCAAAAAGGAATGAATAATATTGAAAGAGGGCAGTATGGGGATAACTTCCTATTTTCTTTATTAAATGCATTTATTAGGGTACTTATAGAATAAGTATGATTTATATTATGGAGCCAAATCTTTTTGGGTACATGTATGGCATTTTTATTATGCAAAAATGATCAATTTGTAGGTAATTACAAAATGACTATCTTTCTTTTTAGGAAATTATTTTTTTCTATTCCATGTACAGGTATGTGTCACTTGGGCATACCTTCCCCTATGCAGTGGACATAGAAAGTATAGCTGGTGCCAATTTTTATTATGGGACAGCCATCAGAATTTTTGTGGCTTAATTTTCAAACTTTTAAATTCTCTTTTAAAATATATAACTTGGGGGGCGCCTGGGTGGCGCAGTCGGTTGGGCGTCCGACTTCAGCCAGGTCACGATCTCGCGGTCCCTGAGTTCGAGCCCTGCGTCGGGCTCTGGGCTGATGGCTCAGAGCCTGGAGCCTGTTTCAGATTCTGTGTCTCCCTCTCTCTCTGCCCCTCCCCCATTCATGCTCTGTCTCTCTCTGTCCCAAAAATAAATAAACGTTGAAAAAAAAAAATAATAAAATAAAATATATAACTTGGAAGCTTAAAAAGACCATTAAATAACATTTTCCCCCCTTCCCTCAGAAACAAAACTTTTAGAGTTGCTTTTATAAGAAACTTTAATGTAATTAATATGATGCTTCCTTTTTATTACAAATACATAATCAAAAGTTGTGTAAGACACAGGATTCTGGGAGAAGGGTGCATGGGACTTCACTATTTCTTTGTTTACCTCCTGTGAAGCTACATAATTATTTCAAACTAAATTGTTTTTAATGGAATTACATTTTATTGTATTCATGTGGCTATATAATTCTAATTATACATGAGTTTTTTTTTAAAAAAAAGATTGTACTGTTACAGTACAGTCTATCATTAATGAACTATTTTAAAATTTAGGAGAGGGGCGCCTGGGTGGCGCAGTCGGTTAAGCGTCCGACTTCATCCAGGTCACGATCTCGCGGTCCGGGAGTTCGAGCCCCGCGTCAGGCTCTGGGCTGATGGCTCAGAGCCTGGAGCCTGTTTCCGATTCTGTGTCTCCCTCTCTCTCTGCCCCTCCCCCGTTCATGCTCTGTCTCTCTCTGTCCCAAAAATAAATAAACGTTGAAAAAAAAAAAAAAAAAATTTAGGAGATACTCAGTGATTGTTTATTCAGTGTGTTAGTGTACTGGACCAAATTTATGTTGACTTCTAAGGCTATAAAAGAGAATTTATTGGACTACTTGTTCTTCTAGACTATCTGTAGCATTTTATAGATAGGAAATTGCAGTTGAATATCTAGCTCAGGATCTGTGAAGAATGGGTTTGCAAAGCTCTAGTCCGTTATTTTCATACTTGGTAGCATTTGCTTCTGGATTATTGGGTCTCTACAATAAAACTCCTTTTTCTCACCAGCTCCAGCTTCTTTATTGTATATTTGTGCTCTTCTCATCACTAAGTTTTAAAAAACCTTGGGTTTGTTTTGCCTTTCCTTCAGAGTTAAGGATCTTGTATTGTACTTCTTTCTGTTACCTATTGCCTTGGCAAGAGTTGGCCCTCTACCTAAATGTTTGAACTAAAAAGAATAATTGTAAAATATTTTAGAAGTAACCTAGTAGTGAAGATTGATAGACTATGGTTTAGGGATAATAAGAACAAAATTTTGTTTCATTAGCCTACGTATTTTTTTAAGAAGTTGTAAACATTCCACAGTCAAATTTAACTGAAGATGTTTTATTTAAAAATATTTTTTTACTATGCATAGTATTAATAAAACAAATACATAGATCTTGGTGAATAGAAGTGGAATTGAAGCCAACTGCTACAGGGGAGATTCAAGATACCTTAAAAAATTGCCTGTTAACTACTTAGATCTTAGCAGTAAATTTTTACCTACATTGTGTTTGTCCTTTTATTTTAAAAAATACCCATTACAGCACACAGGTTAACATAATGACTGATTTTCTCACTAGTGCCTGGAAGGATCTGGGTACAATAAAAAATGTGGAAATGTAATAATATATTTAAAGGGAATATTGAGCTGAGTGCAAAAACAATTTTTAAAAACTTGATTAGCAAAATGACCATAACTGGAATAATCAGGAGACTGCTTTTCTTACCAGGAAGTTCTGTCTGTAAAATTTTTTCGATTAGCTGTGTGTTTGTAAATGTAGGCTAATAATAGAAGTAGATTTCTGGCTTTTAGCATAACTTCATAGGGTAAGACTGGTAGTCCAAGAGAAGAGAAAGCACATTTTGGATCATCACTTATAAGCATCAACTGTTTGGGGAGTGTTTTACTAGAGGCTCAGGTTATAAACGTAAGGTATAACCTTTTACCCCTACTCTTTTTTTTTTTGTTTTTGTTTTTTTTTTTTTTTTTTTTTTTTTTACCCCTACTCTTAAGGAAAGTATAATCAGTGGGGAAATCAGAACTCTAAATCAGAGCTGTCCAATTAAAAAAGTACACAAAAGCATGTCATGTGTACTTTAAAATTTTCTAGTGTCCATATTAAAAAAGTTTTTAAAAAAGGTTAATTTTGTTATGTATTTTTTAACTGAGTATGTCCAGAGTATTACCATTTTAATATATAATCACTATAAAAATATGAATGAGATATTTCATGTCTTTTTTTCCCCCACACTAAAAATATTTAAAATCTGGTATGTATTTTATACTTTCAGTACCTCTTAATTGAAACTAGCCACATTTCAAGTGCTCAGTGTATGTCCAGTGGCTACTGTATTGGATAAAGAAGCTCTAGACTAACAAAGTGGTAGGACCTCAGAGAAGAAGAAAATGGGGAAACTTAGGCTATAGGCTAGTTGTGAAAATTGTAAAAGTGAGATCTGAGAATCTCTTTCTGAATAAGGAAGATAAAGATATAAGGCACATACTGTTATTCTTAATTTATAGGTGAGGAAACTGAAGTCACAGAGCAGAAAAGT
This sequence comes from Leopardus geoffroyi, assembly GCF_018350155.1. Taxonomy (NCBI): domain Eukaryota; kingdom Metazoa; phylum Chordata; class Mammalia; order Carnivora; family Felidae; genus Leopardus; species Leopardus geoffroyi. The sequence continues at coordinate 79,984,324 of NC_059331.1, read as the reverse complement.
GGCAGAGGCAGAACTTAATAATGTGTTCATTTTAGGCCTTTTTGGTATTATAGCTCTTTTACTAATATTACAGAGAATGATTTATGTAACATAACTGTGTTGACACATGGTTCATGTAAGTAGTAGCTTTAGTTCTAGCAGTAGTAAATTCAGTATAATAAATGACTACATATAACAAAGATATTCACAGGTCTTTGCTCAAGGATAAGGAATGTTGAAGAAAACCTAGACTCCTTTATCATTAGGCAGGAAAGTTGACCCAGAAGTCAGCTGTATTAGAATTGTATGTTTTTTATTCTAATAGGTAGAACGTATCTCCTCACTTTCTTTTTACCTCTTCTACCTCTGGCATTCCAGCGATCTGAATTCCTAAATTGGTTAAATAAAAAAAAAGACAGGAAACCCTTCTGGAGCTAGAAAGTGGGAAGACATATAAATGGGGAATGTTAAATTAAAAAAAAAAATTTTTTTTTAACATTTATTTTTGAGAGAGAGACAGAGCACAAGCAGGGGAGGGACAGAGAGAGGGAGACACAGAATCCAAAGCAGGCTCCAGGCTCTGAGCTGTCAGCACAGAGCCCGACGCGGGCTTGAACTCACGAGCTGTGAGATCATGACCTGAGCCGAAGTCGGACACAACCGACTGAGCCATCCAGGTGCCCCTAAATGGGGAATGTTAAATTTTGTCTTTCATAGCCTTTTTAAAAAAGAAATGCCAAGCTACTTTTCTCTCTCAGAGACTGGGAACAAGATTGCAAACGTTGTATTCCTTTTAATGTTACTATTAGTACCTTGGTACCATTAGAAATCATTAATGTGAGCTTTTTATATAATTATGTGTTACTTTTGAATGAAGTGGACAAATGAGTAAATGTGACATGTGTAAATTAGAGGTGAATTATTTTGGAGGAGGACTCCCAGTACTATGCCTTGGCAGCATAGTAAATGCTCATTTGTTGACTGAGAGTAGTAAAAAAGAGATATATAGGTTTTCAATTTTGTTCTACCACTAACATACTAGTGAGCCCTTCAATATGACAATCATTGTAGACTTTGGTTATCTTAATTTGAAAAAGAGGGCTTGGATTGAGGTATTAACGTGACTCTTTTGACTTCAAATTTCTGAGAGTCAGTACATTTTTACCTCTTGTATTTTGCCAGTGTCTGATATTAAGTTATTTCAGTGTCACTAGAGCCACCTGCTGACAGAGTTCATTACTTGTTAAGTGTTTGGGTGCTTTTAGTCTGAATTTGTATGATTGAAGATGCTAAAATGTTTTGTGTATAATGAAATGTTTTCAGTAGCATATTACTTGTTCATTTTCTCTGATGCTTAACATTTTCACTTATGGTTTCTTTACACATAATCTACTATCAAGAAACTAATACTTTCTATTGCTCTCAAAGTGTTGATTTGCTTATCCTAATTTGGAAGTGCTTTCACTTAAAAGTGGTTTTGTTTTAGTATTTAAAAGCCTATTTTACAGTACTGTGCTAGCAGTATTTAAAAGTGTTCTTCACATGATGCTGAATTTCTCATTTGTTTCATACTTAATCATAAACAATTTTTTTCTAACTTTATTTCCACTTGTAATACTGAATGCAAAGCTCAGTACATCCATACAACTGTCTATATCGTAGTGTTTTGTTTTTTTCTAATTTTTTTTTTTTCAACGTTTATTTTATTTTTGGGACAGAGAGAGACAGAGCATGAACGGGGGAGGGGCAGAGAGAGGGAGACACAGAATCGGAAACAGGCTCCAGGCTCTGAGCCATCAGCCCAGAGCCTGACGCGGGGCTCGAACTCACGGACCGCGAGATCGTGACCTGGCTGAAGTCGGACGTTTAACCGACTGCGCCACCCAGGCGCCCCTATAACGTAGTGTTTAATATCTCTTAATCATCCCAGCAGAAAGGCCAGTATTATTCCCATTTTGCAAAAAGTGGAGTTATGTTTGAACCCAGGGTTGCTTAGCTCCCGATCCATACTGCCACATAGGTCAGAAGAGCCAGATTTTGTTAATGGGTGTGGATGAGTTAAATGAAGTAAAATGCCACATGAAATAAACTGAGGATAGTTGTCATACCAAACCTTTCCATTTTCAAAAGTTTCTTGTATATTATTATAATGTGTGTAATTTTCATATGTTATCTTTGGAAAATAATAGGTTATAACAAGGATAAAAGAAATTTACAAGTTTTGATCACAAATCTGAAGGAATATATTGAGAACTCATGGAGATCTTTTACACCCATTACTGTAATAATTAGGGAGTCAGTCTGTCCATGTGTCATTACTGATACCTAAGTGTGTATTACTGAATATCTTAACATTAAAAGGAAAACTAGAGGTTTTACCTAAAGTACTGATACAAACTTCTCATTAAAATCAAATGGAATTTTGAAGGTATAAACAGGGAAGAAATTAAATTTTTGTTGAAGAAGAAGAAGGAAATCATAAAAGTCCTATTTCTGAGGAATCAGAGTTTGTTTTTTTTAAAAGGTTTATTTATTTTTGAGAGAGAGAGCGAGTGCACACAAGTGGGGAAGGGGCAGTGAGAGAGGGGCGACAGAGGATCCTAACCAGGCTCTGTGTTGACAGCAGGGAACCTGATAGCAGGGCTGGAACTCATGAACTGCGAGATCATAACCTGAGCCAAGGTCAGACACTGAACTGATTGAACTACTCAGGCGCCCCAGAATTAGAGCTTATTTATTCACTTATTCTAAGCTGTTCTTTTTCTCCCTTATTCATAAATAATTTCATGATTGGTACTTTCACCTTTTAGATCTTCAGTTCACCTAACTCAATTAAATGTCTGCTGTAAGAATGCATAATGTGCCTTGGATGGTAATTTATGATGCCTTTTTAAAGAATAAGGATATTTTGGTATAAATAAGATTTTTAATTTGTAAAGTGGTTCCACAAACCACTTTTCATTTTTACAAATGGAAATACTACATAAAGGAATAATTTTACTTTTAATAAACAAAAATATCCTGCATATTTATGAAGTCTGAAGTAATGAAAATTAAACTGGCATAGATTCTGGATTTCTAGAACTCAGGCTTTGTGTAACTCTGTGAAATGACACATACTGCCATTGTGTAATATAAAAACGAGGTAAAGCTGTTTATCCCATTAAGTCACTAATCCACAGGCATAACTAGCACGCTAGTAAATTTCATAGGCAGAGTGAGTACAGTGCTGTTTGGTGGGAAAAGTGCTAGACCAACTTAAGAGATCTAAGTATTTTGTTTCTATTATAACACCACATGACTTGGAGTTAAGAGTTCGTTTTACAGATGTAGAAACTAAGACCCAAAGTGGTTATGTGACATGTCCCAAGGATACACAGTGACTTTGTGGTAGAGTTGGTGCTTCAATCTAGAGTTTTTGAAACTAGGATCAGTCATCGGGTCTGTAAAGCTGGAGGTTGGACCATGTGATCTTCAGAATACCTTCTGGGACAGTGTCTGAATATCACTTTGGAGCAGCAGAGAGTTTTTCTCTGAACAGTTGCTGTCTTGTTGTACCCTGTCCCTAAGTAGGAACTCACAAGTAGGACTCAGCAACTGATCCTCCACCCCTGGCTTCATTATAACATTGTCTGAGGGTCCAGAAACCGCCCTTTATGCAAAACCTGTCTAGACTGACCAGGAGGTCTACCTGCAGGTCTAGGCCAGAACAAATCTGCTTGTAGTCTGAGGGAAAGGAAACCAGACCTGAACACTCCTTTGGGGCCAGATGCAAAGCAGGCCTACCACATCTTTGTTCTGTCTGCTCTACTTACCGTAGGGTCTTAGCAACAGTATTTCATTTTTCTCCAGGCCACCAACATCACCTCAAGGAGTCAGAAGGAGGTCCTGAGAGTAGCTAATTCGGATTAAATTTTGACCCTTTCTAAAGTGTTATCTGTGGCTCTCACTTTGGTAATTCCTTGGGCATTTCTAAATTGTAGGTCCATTCATATGTTTGGATCCTTGCACTGTTCTCCCTTTTATTAATTCTTCCACCTGCTGTATACAATTTGGCTTTTACTTTGACCATGCTACTGTGACATTGAGGCTAATGGGTTGTTTTCAGGCCTTAATATTGCTTGCTCTCTCAGGATTTGATACTATGATTCTCAGTACCTTTGTTTTTAGTTTTTAGTGAACCAACTTTTTTGTAGTTTGGATTTTTTTTGTAACAAAGTATAAATAACATAAAATTTATAACTTTAGCCATTTTTAAGTGTGCAATTCAGTGACATTAAGTACATTCACAGTGCTGTGCAGTCATCTCACATCTGTTTCCAAACTTTTTCATCATCCCCAAAAGAAACTTTGTACTTATCTAAACCTCTTAAATCCCCTCCAGGCCCCAGCGCCTGGTGACCTCTATTTTACTGTCTCTCTCTACCTGCTTCTTCTAGATACCTTATATAAATAGAATCATAAAATATTTATCCGTCTTTGTCTGCCTTCTTTTACTTAGTGTAATGTTTTCAAAGTTCATACACGTTGTAGCAGGTATCAGAATTCCATTCTTCTTTATGGTTGAATAATATTCCGTTGTATGGATGTACTACATTTTGTTTATCCTTTCATCTGTTGACGGACACTTGGGATGTTTCCACCTTTTGGCTATTGTGAATAATGCTGCTGTGAACATTGGTGTAAAGTATCTATTTGAGTCTTTGATTTCAGTTTTTTTGGGGGATATATACTTAGGAGTGGAATTACTAGGTCATAAGTTAATTCTATGTTTAACATTATAAGAAACCACCAAACTATTCTCCATCTGGTTTTCTTTTTATACCTTAATCTTTTTTTTTTTTTTTAATGTTTCTTCTCCTAAGTGTTAAGTATTTATGCTTTCTAGTAAAGTGTTCTGGAGGTTTTATCCACTTCTGTAGCTTTTCACCATTTCCTACATGCTCATGACTTCCAAATCTTCCTCAACCTAATTCTATCTCATGAGCTCTACCCATAACTATATGGGACTACCCCTGCATTACTAGACCTCTTAGGTATTTCGTGACTATAAAATAGAGATGTGTGTCTCTACAATGTGTGTTGTAGAGAATCCTTCTTCACTTTACAGATTATTTTTGAATTTAAAATTAAATTAAATTTAGAGCTGTAGTCCACAGACTTTTTCTCGAAAGGGCCAAAGAGTAAATATTTAAGATTTGGAACAATATGGTTTCTGTTGAAACTACTCAGCTCTGTTATAGCTGGAAAGCCAGATAGTATATATGAATGAATGGGCATAACTGAGTTCTAATAAAACTTTATTTCCAAAATCAGGCATTGTGCTGGCTTTGGTTCAGGGATCATAGTTTGCTGACTTCTTGTTTACAGAAAGTGAATCTTGAGTACTCTTTCAGGTAAAGAGTTCCATTCTTCTCTGATTTCTTTGGCTTAAGCAAGCACTGTTCAGTGGTATGACTTTATTTTAAAATGTAAAAACAACTTGATAGGAATTTCTTATTAATATATACTTATTTAAGGGCTTATATTCTACCATCCACTGTTTTAGATGCTGGGGACACAGCTCCACATCTAAAATCTTACATTCAAATTTTGTTTTTCTTCTTATAAAATGGAAAAATGTCACTTTTAATAGAGCATTGTTCTTTCAGTTGCTCTCTGGATCTCATCCCCCCTCATCTTTCAGGATCTTTACACTTTACTCTCACCTGCCCGGTATCCAGTATTTCCTGCATCTTCATATTTCTTTCTAATTAGATCATTCCCATCTCAGACAAATATCTTAAAACTGCTGCCCCTTTTTATTTCTTAATCCATTTTTCTGTTCCTCTTTATAGCAAACTCCTTGGAAGAGTTTGCACTCAGCATTAAGCCACACAACACCACTATAAATATCTATATTGTCAAGCTAATTAGTAGTTTCCTATAATTTATATAGATTTATCAACATTTGATATAAGTAACCATTTCCTCCTAGTAGAAAGATTTAACTCTGTTGGCTTTGTGGTTACCACACTTAACTGGCTACTTTTTTTCATTTTTCGCTTGATTTTCTTCCTCCAAATCTGTTTCCCTCTGTTCCAGTCTCATCTTTTTCTTCAAATAACTCCATCTCTATCCACTTGGCTTAAGCCAAAGCCCGAAGGTGTCATTCTTGGTCACCCACCACATCTGATTCATTGGTTAATCCTTTGTCTCCCTCCAAAATACGTTGAGAATCAGTACACTTCTCTCCATTTCTACGTTGTCCTAGTCTAAGCCCTGTTCATCTTGCACCTGGATACTACAGTAATCTCCGTATTTGTCTTTTGCTGTCTACAATTCATTCTATTTATGGAACGTAATATGATTCTTCTGAAGCATAAACCAAATCTTAAATCTCTCCCACTTGAAAACCTTCCAGTGATTCTTTTGATTTGCTTAAAATCCTAACTTCTTTTGGCACCATAGACCCCACTTTATTAGTCTCTACTCAATATTCTCTCCTTAGCCTACTGTTGTTCCCATATGGATATTATTTTCCTTGTTATTTTAAACAGTCTAAACTTGTTACTGTCCCAGGGCCTTTGTACTTGTTCCAACTACCTGCAGCGTTCTTTTTTTTGCTCTTAGCATAGTCTTAGCTGAGCTCAAATATAACTTTTCAGTGAGGCCTTTCCTCTGCACACTGTCTAAAATAGTATCTGAGAATCCCTCTGAAACAGTCTTGTTTTCTTTCATTATTTTGTCCTTTTTACTGAAATACAAGCTTCATGAGTTACAAATATCTGCTTTATTATACATCACTCGATGTGCAGCACCTCCCACAGGGCCTGGCATTTAAGGATTGGGTCATGAATGCTGTTGTTTGAAGGTAGGTCTCTTGATTAACCCTGAAGCTTATTACGTACAAATGATTGTTGAATATTCATATCTTAGCTGATTTTATTTCAGTTGTTTAGGAGAGACCAAACTAAAGCTGGAAATATTTTATAGCCTCTCCTTTGTAGAAAGATGTAAGGGGTTATAGAATTGAACAAAGTGTTTCTTGTATGTAAAAAAATCTTATGCAATTGGTGTGCTTTCAGTGAGGTGAATGCTATAGTTCTTTAAAGTAGCCGTTCTGGATAGTACCTATTTCAGGAAGCTGGGAAATAAAGGCATTAGGAAGCTAGCAGAAATAAAACAACAACTATGATATACTATGTATATCACCCAAGTGACTGTATATGACTATAATAGAGTATGTTAGGACAGAATGTAGAAGCAGGAGGGATATAAAATTCTCCAGTATTAGAATTTTAACAAGTGATGGGATTTAAGTGATAGTATTTTGACTGGGAAATTTTAAATCACATTTTCTTTAACTGATGACAGATTAAATGATGAAATTTCCCAGAGTGTGAAGTTAAAAGTAGGAGTTTAAAATATAATTTTGTGGTACTTGGGTGGCTCTATTGGTTGAGCGTTAGATTTCTGCTCAGGTCATGATCTTATGGGTTCCTGAGTTCGAACCCTGCATCAGGCTCACTGCTGTCAGTGCAGAGCCCGCTTTGGATCCCCTGTCCCCCTCTTTCTCTGCCCCTTCCCTGCTTGCACTCTCTCTCTCAAAAATAAATAAACATTAAAATATATATATAATTTCATTTTCCTAACTCTAGAGTCTGTGTAAAGATCCCTTTTTGGAAGCTTGGTAGTAATATGCTGTACATCAAAGATGGGCACTTGAATCTGATTTAAGCTTTGTGTGGCTAATTAGCCAAATAAAAGATGCTCTTGTAAATAAAACAAACAAACAAAAAGCTTCTTTCAGAATTCAGAACAATCTGTTAAAGGGAAGGGAAGACGAAAAGAAGTTTGGCATGTCATGTAATAATTAGAAGTTCAAGTGGATGAGGGGCACCTGGGTGGCTCAGTCGGTTAAGCATCCAACTCTTGGTTTTGGCTCAGGTCATGATCTCATGGTTCATGGGTTCGACCCCCATGTCACTTACTCTGTGTGGTGGCAGCATGGAGCCTGTTTGGGATTTTCTCTGTCTGTTTTGCCCCTTCCCTGCTTGTGTTCTCTCCCTCAAAATAAATAAATAAACGTTTAAAAAGCAAAGAAATTAAGTGGATGAAAAGATATCCTAAAACATATTTGGCAAATGAGTGCCAACTTTGGTAAGATTTCAAAAGCAAGGAAGGCTGCTAGAGAATTAATAGGAACTTCTTGTTGATAGTGTAATTGAAGTGTAATTGACAAATTAAGAGATTACTAAGAGACAAGTCTTCTTTATGTAATGAAATATTTGTGAAAGTTTTATTCAACATGTCGTTGAAAGTAAATACCACATGAATCTAACAGTGGTTAATGTGCTGTGTTCTATACATAATAAAAATTAATGTAGGGGCACCTGGGTGGCTCAATTGGTTGTCTGACTTAATCTCACCTCAGGTCTTGATCTCAGGGTTGTGAGTTCAAGCCCCACATTGGGCTCTGAGCTGGACCTGAAGCCTACTTAAAAAAAAAAATTAATGTAGGGTAAATCACCATGGTGAGTTGGTCCCATACTTGAGAATTGAAGGAACTCAATTGAGAAATTATTAGTTGAAATAGCAAGTTGCACATTTTAATATCTCTTTCTTAAATAAAAAAGTTACTAATTTGGACCCTGGGTACCATTTGCTCACGTGAATTACTTTGAAACTAGACAGAGTACTAAGTATTTTTCAGTGAAGAAAACTGAGTAAAGGTAACTTATTTGTAAGTAGGGATGGGGAAGGAGTCTTGGATAGGAAGCACTCTTTACATCCTCTGATCAGGCTCAGATCTTTTCTTGAACCTACTGAATCTGGGAGAAGTATATACAGATTATTCAACCTCACCTCACATTTGAAGCCCTCAGCTTTATCTTGAAATGCTGCTTCTGTGATCACATTGTAACCTTGCTTGGTGGAGAAACAGCTATTAGTGGCTTAGCTAGATACCTAGGGTACTTTTTGAACTGGTCCTTGGCTGACTTACCTGCCTTCATCTCTGGCCCCTTCTTCATATCTTTAATTCTGTCTGCTCTGAATTTTACCAATTCTTTTCTCTCTATCTTTTTATTGAAGTATAGTTAACATACAGTGTTGTATTAATTTCAGGTGTACAGTATAGTGATTCAGCAGTTTTATACATTGCTCAGTGCTCATCATGATAAGTGCACACTTAATCTCTTTTATCTATTTCACCCATCCCTCCTGTCTGGCAATCACCAGTTCTCTGTATGTAAGAGTTTATTTTTGTCTCTTTTTCTTTGTTCATTTGTTTTGTTTCTTAAATTCCACGAGTGAAATTGTATTTGTCTTTTTCTCTTACTTAGCATTATACCTTCTGTGTCCATTCATGTTGTTACAAATAGCAAAATCTCATTCATTTTTATGGCTAAGTCATATTCCTGTGTGTGTGTGTGTGTGTGTGTGTACATATGTGTATGTATATGTACACACATACCACGTCTTCATGCATTCATTTGCTGATGGACACCTGGGTTGGTTCCATAACTTGGCTATTGTAAATAATGCTGCAGTAAACATAGGCATGCATATATCTTTTCAAATCAGTATTTTCATTTTCTTTGGGCATCTAGTAGTAGAATTACTGGATCATATCGTAATTCTATTTTAAATTTTTTGAGGATCCGCCATACTATTTTCCAGAGTGCCTGCCCCAGTTTACATTCCCACCAACAGTGCATGAGCATTCCTTTTTCTCCACATCCATACCAATACTTATTTGTTGACTTTTTGATTCTGGCCATTCTGACAGGTGTAAGGTGATACCCTCATTGTGGTTTTTATTTGCATTTCCCTCATGATTAGTGATGGTGAACATCTTTCCGTGTGTCTGTTGGCCATCTGTATCTTCTTTGGAAAAATGTTTATTCAGGTCCTCTGCCCATTTTTAAACTGGATTATTTGGAATTTTGTTGTGTTGAGGTATATAACCAATTCTTAATCTGTGCTTCCTAAACTTCAGTGAACATGAAGTTGAAAGTGCTTATTAAAATGCAGATTTCTGAGCCTGATCTTTAAAATGCTTTATTCATTCGGTTAAGGAGAGTGTAAAACAATTATAACATGCATTACAGGTGATTGTGATGCTGGTGTTCTGTCAGTCTTGTGTAGAGAAACATGCTTAAACATGTCTTGATGTTTATACCTCTGACTGCATGTGTACTTTCTGTCTGGAATACCCTCTCCATTTCTTCCACCTCTCTTAGTTCTCAGGCTTGTTAACTTTTCATTCTTTAAAATTTGGTGAATGTGATTACTATTATGAAGAACCCCTATGCATACACCTCTGATGACACTACTGTAATCACTGATATACCTGTCTTCCCCATACATCACTTTCTTGAGAAGGACCACTTTTCCTTCTTTATTTTTTAATTTCCAGCATCTCAGTGTCTTCTACTTAATGTGTACCAAAATGTTTATTGAATGACTAAAACTATATTATTCTAAGTTCCTTGAAGATAGGGACAGTGTCTTGTCATTTTGTCTTTCATAGTCCCTGGCAAACACGAGGCCCTCAATGTTTAATCTGTGTTAGTTATATTGAGATCTATGGATGTAATCCCATGGTGCTCAATGAGCCTTATGAAGCTTTAATTTTTTGTTATTTTAATTTCGAGCTAGGTAGAGAATTTATGTTTAGAGTGATCCTGGATGTCCACCACTTTATACTGAATACTACCATGAGATTTCAGTGCAAGTGTTTGTGTTGATGCCGTTGGTACACAGATGACCTAAAGACCTAGTTTAACGTAGTGTTTCTCTAAATCTAAATCTTACAAAGAAAAATGCCCCTCCATTGCAGGGTTTTGTGTGTTACGTAATTTTGACAAACAGCTAACTAAACAAACACTATTCTGAAGTCTAACTGACCTCTCTGTACTCCTTGAAGACTCCCCATGCCATTTTTTTCCTCTTTTTGCATATGCATGGGATATTGTCTTTCTCTACCATTACTGCTTTTTATTATTTTTTAAAAGATTTTATTTTTAAGTAATCTCTACACCAGCATGGGGCTTGAACTCATGACTCCAAGATCAAGAATCATATGCCCTACCAACTGAGCCAGCCAGGTGCCCCCATTATTGCTTTTAAAAAATATATATTTTTTTCAATAGAAGAAATACTTGGTATTTCTTCATTTCTTCAACATTTCTTCAAATGTTCAAAGTCCTCTATATCTTTCAGAAGTAGTCTTACCTTTAGTGAAACCTCATGATGTTATTCCTCATCCTCCCTGTTACTCAAGTAGATACGTTTTTCTCTTGAATCCCCTTAAATCTGGAGACTTGTACTTTGAACTTCTGCAGCTTCTACAAGGAGGTCATGTTAGATTCAGCTAAACATACAGACTCACAAGACTGTCACAGGCCATACTTGACACTAGTCTCATGGTATACAGGACAGGAGCCACACTTTATCAGAAGTTAGCATCAGGTGTTCGTGTCTGAGAGCATATAGGAAGGAGTACAGTCAGCCATCCAGGAGTTATTTTCTTTGGCTTCTCAGGTAGTGGTCATGTACAAAGAGTCAAGGTCCACCTTGGATGGTGTGAGAGTCTCCTGATTTAGAAGCCTTATATCCCTCAGAAGGCGGTATTTGTTGTTAACAAGCACAGGCAGAGTTTCCAGGTTCCCTGTGAGGGACATGTCAGTTAGAAGAGTCACTGCATCTTTAGGAAGTTCAAATCTATGCATCCTCATCAAGTATTTATAGTTTTCTCAATCCAGACACAATTTACTTACCAATCAAGGGTCATTTTAATTTGCTTAGCAATATAGCAAATTAGCTTATCAGGCTTTAGGGTAACAGGTAGAAAGCTAAAGAGCAGAGCCTCACACAGGAGGAAAGAGTTTGGTTAAGCATTTGCCCATACTTCTCTTATGGCATTATCCTGTTTTGCCTTTATAGTGGTTTTTGTGTACCTGTCTCTTTTTTGTTAACCCTGCTTTTCCAAAACTCTTTGAGTGATAGGAGTATGTTTTATATATTTTTATCCTATCTCGAATCTAGCAAGGTACCTTAAATACACATAATGAACACCATCATAGAACTACTTGTTGAATTATAGTTTGTATGCTCCTTTGACTGGAAGGTTAATCCACAAAAAAAACTTAGAAAAATTTTTATGACTGGGTTTCATCGTAGATGGAAACAGTGTAGGAATAAATTTTCTGGATGAAGTGGTATGAACAACAGGGTCGTCCTGCATTACTAGGGTTGCTCTTATTTTAATGTCTATAAGACTGCTTTGGAATAGGGGCTGCATAATGGTGTCTTCAGATTCATTGTTTTATATATTGAAAGCATATATTAGTGGTGATAAGATACAAATTTGAGAATACTGTGAGTTGGAAAATGGCAAATGTTTCACTATGGGCAAGGACAGAAATACTAAGATAAGATGATTTTTTAACGTAACTTTCTTAAATTAATCCAGAAAATGATTGTCATGAGATCATCATCACTCTCTACAGAGTATATTATGCTCATGTCTGGAGTACCCTGCTTTTCTGTCTGCCACATCTCATTGAAGAAATAAATGGATCTGAAGAAAGATGAAGATCACTAGGGCTTAAGGGGCTGTGTTAAAAAGATGATTAATAAGGAGTGCCTGGCTGGCTCAGTTGGTGGAGCATGTGACTCGATCTCAGGGACACAAGTTTGAGCCTCACGTTGAGTGTAGAGAAAAAAAAAAAGATAGTTAATAAGATTGAGATCTATGTATCAAGAAACAGGATAGTTCAGTGGACCCATCTATATGGACAGGTACTTAGATAATCACTTAACATTAAAATGTAAAAACTGGAGAGCACCTTGAGACTTTTAAAGAGAGACAATAAATTATTCCTTTGCAAAGGTTTTGAATAAAAGTTCTCTCCAAGGAGCTCACATATAGCTTCTTGGTTTAACATGTTGGATATTAGGTTGGGTGAACAATGAATCTAATGTATTGTGTCAGATGTTGTTATTCTACATTAACCTTACACGTGTATATTAAGTATTCCACAAAATCATGTTGTTTTTTTCATTGACATGCTTAAGCCGAACATACCTATGTATAGCCTCTTAAGAAACTTTCCAACCAGAAACTTTTTAAAGTTATTAATTTAAAAACAAACATTTCAAAAATCCCTGTTGCAATAGAGATTTCCTTGCTTACTTAGCTCTTGTGTCAAAATTATGAATGACTAGAACTAAAATTAAAACATTAATCCCATTCTGTTGTTATATCATTTCCTATTTCTTATTTTGTTGATAGTAAATAACCTTTGTTACAGTAATAGGTCCTGGCCTCCTGGAGCTTAGCATGTTTAAAAAAGACAAGGAATGTAAGTATAGAATAAGGGATATATGTATATTGGTGTGTTAGATTAGTGACATATATATATATATATATATATATATATATATATATGGAGTAAAATGTATTTTGTTTCACTGAATAATGCTCTGAATCCCTGACCTAGAATTTTAAAACCTTGTATTTTTTAAAAACCTTATTTTTTAAAAAGCTTATTTATTTTTTGAGAGAGCAGGTGAGCATGAGCAGAGGACGGGGGGCGGGGGGGGGGGAGAGAGAGAGTGCACGAGAGAGAGAATATGAATGAGAATGAGAATATCCCAAGCAGGCTCTGTGCTCACAGTGTAGAACCTGATGCAGGGCTCCATCCCATGAACCTGAGCTTAACTAAGCCACCCAGAAGCCCCTTCAGACCTTATTATATCAATGTTACAGACTCATGATTATACAGATTGCATTTTTTGATATAAAGTTCTTTTACTCTGTGAAGACTTTAAGAAAATATATTTTAAAAATCTGCTTTATAGAAAGATTACCAAGGAACCATTGTATTTTAAGGCACTTATTTCATTTCTTCTGACTCTGTGTCTCCCTCTGTCTCTGCCCCTCCCCTACTCATGCTCTGTCTCCCTAACATTAAAAAAAAACAAAACATGAAAAGGGGTGCCTGGTTGGCTCAGTCAGTTGAGCATCTGACTTTGGCTCAGGCCATGATCTCACAGTTTGTGAGTCTCAGCCCTGCGTCAGGCTCTGTGCTCACAGCTCGGAGCCTGGAGCCTGCTTCTGATTCTCTGTCTCCCTCTCTTTCTGCCCCTCCCCAGCTCATGCTCTGTCTCCCTCACTCTCTCAAAAATAAATAAGGATTAAAAAAAAAATTTTAGAACGCACATATTTCAATATAATTTTAAGACTTAGGGGAGTATACTTTTAGAAGAATAAACTTTGTAGGGACTTTAACATATATTTAGTGCTCAATATTTACTAAATGATTTAAATATCAACAATGTTTTGATACCTTGCAAATTTAGTGATATATTTAAAACAGGTGTAGCTACTAGACCTTGTACTTAAAATCACTGTTGGAAGTTTGAATTATTGTGGAGTTAAGGTTTGAAAATAAAGTTGAAAAGCAACTTAAGACTGAATATTTAGTTACATTTGAGAGACATTTCTGAAGAAATAAGTATTGTTACACATGTGTATAATGCATTATAGTTGAAAAAAATGCATTTTCATATCCTATCATTTGAGTTTTATCCATATTGCTAGGAAGAAAGTGAAACAGGCATATTTACCCCACATTACAAATAAAAAGCACAATTTTAAAAAGGTGACTACTGAACTGTACCCATTGAATGGCCAGCCTTAGACATGTAAGTCCCAACTCCATTTAAAAAAATTTTTTTTTAGTTTATTTAAGTAATCTCTGCACCCCATGTGGAGCTCAAACTCACAACTCCAAGATTAAGAGTCTCGTGCTCTTTCTGACTAAGCTAGCCAGGCATCCTCCATGTTCTTCTTAATAGAGAAGTCTCCTTGTTAGTTTTGTTGAAATTTGGGAGAAAAAAATAATAAATGCATGTAAATAATATGGTTGATAGCATACAAAAGTATTACATGAAAAGTAATAAATTAACAGTATGGTAAATAAGTAGTAATAGGGATCCATAGGATTTATAAAAATTGTGATGAGTTGAAGCAGTTAGGAAAGTGCTCCTTGAGCATTTGAAGTAATAAGCCCTGAGAAATGTGTTGAAATCAAGAAGTAAGGGTTGAGATTCCACAGAAGAGGCTTAGAAATAGAATTGCCTACGTCTATGCCCATTCACCTTGAACGTGCCCCATCTCCCCTGATCTTGGAAGCTAAGCAGGGTTGGGTCTGGTTAGTACTTGGATGGGAGAAATCAAAATGTCCAGGATATCTTCCTGAGTTGGGAGGAAAGGAGATAGTGTATCATTCTTACAGGTATCTATTGTGTAAAGGATATTCAATGTAAAATAAGAAGCTTGGGAGCTTAAAAATTTTTTTTAATAAGGAAATAGAAAAATATATACAATAGTAGGGAGAACAGTATAATAATCCCAAGTAACCATTAGGCCATTACTCAGCTTCATCAGTATTTAGCGTTTTGCCAGTCTTATTTCATCTGTCTTATAGTTTTACTTAAGTATTTTAAAGCAAATTCTCCCATCATTTTACCTATATATTCTTCAGTATAATCACTTTACAGATAAGGATTTTTTTTTTTAAATTTTTTTTTTCAACGTTTATTTATTTTTGGGACAGAGAGAGACAGAGCATGAACGGGGGAGGGACAGAGAGAGAGGGAGACACAGAATCGGAAACAGGCTCCAGGCTCTGAGCCATCAGCCCAGAGCCCGACGCGGGGCTCAAACTCACGGACCGCGAGATCGTGACCTGGCTGAAGTCGGACGCTTAACCGACTGCGCCACCCAGGCGCCCCTTAAGATAAGGATTTTTTTAACCACAATACTGTTATCGCATATGGCAAAATTAATACTTTTTTTTTTTTTTTTTTTTTTTGAGAGAAAGAGTGTGAGTTGGGGAGGGGCAGAGACTCTTAAGCGGGCTCCACACTCAGTGTGGGATCTGACACAGAGCTCAATCTCACAACCCTGAGATCATACTTGAGCTAAAATCAAGAGTCAGATGCCCCAACACTTTTTTAATGTAAAATACCCAATTTATCTTCAAATTTCCCTTACTTGTCTCGAAAATGTCTTTTTGTGATTGGTGTGTTCAAATTGGCATCCAGACAAGATCCACACATTGTTTTTGATTGAAGTATCTTTGAATCTCTTTTTCAAGGTTCTGAGGCAACCTTTAAAATTTTTTTGCCCTCATACCATATACTATTGAAGAAACTGAGTCATTCGGTATATAGAAGTTTGAACATTATGAATTTGGCCTATTGTTTCTTTTTTTGCTGTCATGTATTATTCTTCTTAACCCCATATTTCTTTTTTTCTATTTTTTTTTTTTTATTTCTGAGGAGACAGTGTGAGCAGGGGAGGGGTAGAGAGAGAGGGAGACACAGAATCTGCAGCAGACTCCAGGCTCTGAGCTGTTAGCACAGAGCCCAATGCAGGGCTTGAACTCACGAACGGTGAGATTATGACCTAAGCTGAAGTCGGACACTTAACTGACTGAGCCATCCAGGTGTCCCTAACCCCGTATTTCTATAAACGGTATTTAGATCTAGAGATGTGATTAGCTTCAGATTTTTTTTTTCCCATTCTCATTTTCCTTCTGTTTTCTTTTCAGCATGATCCTTCATATGTGAGACTTTGTACTTTCTGTTGCATTTTATTAGGCACATAAAACTTGGTTGTCTAACTTTCAGTAATGATAAAAAGGATCGACAGGTTCAGGTATTGTTAGCCTTACCTGTTCATCAAGTTCCAACCTTTCAAGGTTTTAGCATCCATGGGTATCTGTTGCCTAAATTCATTATCTCTAGAGGGTTGAAAATTCATGATTTTTCTAATTCGATCATTCCTTCTGCATTCATTAGCTATTAGGGAACTTTCAAAAGAAGCAGTTAGTTATCTGAGTATTGGCTTAGTTAACAAGAGAGCATATTTCTTAATTCAGTGTTAGAGCCAAGTTGTATATTAGAAACTCTTTATGCATTTCACATCCTCAATTTGTGGGAAACAGAATTCAGAGTTTTGAAAAAGTGAGTTCATCTGCAAATTCTGTTTTGATCATTTGACCATACCTTACTGCTCATATATTATGAATACTTTAATTACATGTTGTTTTTTAACATTTTGAATTATCAGGCTAGACGATGATTATCTTTTGGGAAGTTTCCCATGGATAGAGATTATCTTTTTGACAATGGTCATTGTTTCAGTGATTTAAGAACATACACAAAAACCACGTCTGAATGAGTACAAATAATTTTCATACTATTTAAAAAGTGACATCAAAATTATGTAAGTGAAATCTCATCTGTTTGTGGGATAAACACAGCACCATGGTTTATGTTTGGATATGTAATTATTTATAGAAAATACTATGCTAATGTAGTTTCTTTATGATAAATGTTATACCTTTACTTTGGTATTTGTGTGTGTGTGTGTGTGTGTGTGTGTGTGTGTGTGTGTGTGAGACACACACACACACACACAAATTCGTTATTGTGTTTATTATCCCTTTAGCCCTGCCATTAAAAGTTTATTAAGGCTTTATGATAATGTTCCAGAAGATTTTGAGGAAAACTCCTATGACTTCAGTGTAGTGATTTTTGTTACTATGAGTTCCTGCCAAGGTGCTGTCCATATGTAAATACAGTAGATTTGCATGGATTTAATCTTTTTTTTTTTTTTTTAAGTAGGCTGCATGCCCAGCGTGGGGCTTGAACTCATGACCCTGAGATCAAGAGTCAGATGCTCTTCTGAGTCAGCCAGGCTCCTCTAATTAATCATTTTGTGATTGGATATTTAAATGACTTCTCCTCTTATATATAGCTTTATGAATAGTATTACAGTAAATATCTCAAATCTACAGGAATTTCTTTCTTAGGATAAATTCCCCAAAATGGGTTTACTGGATCAAAGGATGCTTGACTTTTGGTATTTGTCACAAAGTTGTTTTCATGTTTACTATGTTGTGGAAATGCAGAGCTTTGAGGATATTTAGCACCATGGTACTTTTAAAGAATATTTCTAAGTATATATGTTGTGTTATTTATTTATTTTTTTTTTAATGCTCTCTTATAGTTTAGGAAAATCCTTAAAATAGGTCAACCAAATTTTTTATTTATTTTTATTATTTTATTTTTTTTAACGTTTATTTTTGAGACAGAGAGAGACAAAGCATGAACAGGGGAGGGTCAGAGAGAGGGAGACACAGAATCTGAAACAGGCTCCAGGCTCTGAGCTGTCAGCACAGAGCCCGACGCAGGGCTTGAACTCACGGACCGCGAGATCATGACCTGAGCCGAAGTCGGCCGCTTAACCAACTGAGCCACGCAGATGCCCCCAAATTTTTTAAAAAGTAACTGTTAGCTTCTTTTTAAAATTACTTTTAGTATAAGCAGCATTAGAAATGAGGATCTTGATGAAGAATTTCTGCTTTCTATCAAAAAGAATGAAATCTTGCCATTTGCAACCACTTGGATGGAACAAGAGGGTATTATGCTAAGCAAAAGTAGTCAGAGAAAGATAAATATTATATGAATTCACCCATATGAGGATTTTAAGATACAAAACAGGTGAACATAAGGGAAGGGAAGCAAAAGTAATATAAAAACAGGGAGGGGGACAAAACAGAAGAGACTCTTAAATATGGAGAACCAACAGAGGATTGCTGGAGGGGTGGTGGGGGAGGGGGATGGGCTACAAGGGTAAGGGCATTAAGGAATCCACACCTGAAATCATTGTTGCACCATATGCTAACTAATTTGGATGTAAATTAAAAAATAATTATTAATACAAAAATTGCCAAATGATCATTGCCAGTAATCACTGCTGCAGCTTCAATTTGAATCATGAAATTATGCATTTGTGACTTGCTTACATGCTTGAACTTACCTGCTTTTGTGCTGAAAGGTTTTTTTTTTATGCTTAACCATTAACTGCTCCAAAATAGCAAAGTTTTTACTATGCTCTTTAGCAGTATAGTCATAGTTTACTCTAAATCTTTAAGTGGGAGTCTTTCTATTTTGGCCACAATATGTGCATATTACCTTAATAACAGTATTATAGATCAGGAGTTGCCAAAACTCCACTTCTTCCTTTCATGTAAGTTTTAAAGATTTTTTTTTTTTTTTTTTTTTTTTTTTTTTAATTTTTTTTTTCAACGTTTATTTATTTTTGGGACAGAGAGAGACAGAGCATGAATGGGGGAGGGGCAGAGAGAGAGGGAGACACAGAATTGGAAACAGGCTCCAGGCTCCGAGCCATCAGCCCAGAGCCCGACGCGGGGCTCGAACTCACGGACCGCGAGATCGTGACCTGGCTGAAGTCGGACGCTTAACCGACTGCGCCACCCAGGCGCCCCTTAAAGATTTTTTAAAGCAATTGATTTTGTAGAGCAGTCAAAGGCAGTTTGCTAATATCTATCCATTTTACATGCATTTACCCTTTTGTTGAGCATTTCTGTCTCCAGGGATACATGCTGTAGAAATACTACCATGTATTTAGAGAGGATATATTGAAGGGTGTACAAGTGCAGTGATACCTTTAACAGTGAAAAATAGAAATAAATGTCCCCTGGGGCGCCTGGGTAGCTCAGTCAGTTGAGCATCTTGATTTTGGCTCAGGTTATGATCCCAGGGTCTTGGATTGAACCCCATGTCAGGCTCCCCACTGAGCGTGGAGCCTGCTTAAGGTATTCTCTCTCTCTCTCTCTCTCTCTCTCTGTCTCTCTCTCTTTCTCTCTCTTCCTCTTTGCCCTTCTCTCTCTCTCTCTAAAATAAAAAACAAGTTTAAAAAAACCCCAAATATCCACCAATAGGGAAATTGTTAAATAAACCATATACATTTATATAATGAAGTAAGCAGTTATTACCAAAAATAGGGTAGATACACATTGACACTGAAAGATGGACAAAGAAAATTGTGAAAAAACAAATAGTATATTAGAAACCATTTAGAGGGAGATACATGGCATCCTAAGGTTTGTGTTTGAGGTTTTAAGTTTGAAGGTTTGAGGTTCGAAGACATGGTCTTTCACTTTCTTATGTACTTATATATTTAAGTTTTATGCAATGAGAATGTGTTGATTTTAAATTTAAAAGACGTTTCTTTTTTAAAAGAAGGAGGAAATTTTTAAAATAACACCATAGACATTAGGTGAGTATTGATTTTCAAAGTATTCGGAACATTTTGGAGGCTCTTCTTCTGTAATTTCCTCCAGAACTGTGGAACAACCTCAGTTTGTGCCTCCTTCTCTACTGGTTCTAGAATCCTGGATCTCACGGCAGCAGCCACTTAGAGCTAAATTGAGACTTTGTGCAGGGGAGTGAGTTGGGGGTGGGTGGGAAGAGTATGTCAAGAAGCTGTCAACTGTAGATATAAGACAACTAGAGTGTAACTGCATTAAGAAGTCTTTAAACCATGAAGAGTGCAAACAGTACTAACTTCTAAGGGCAAGTTTTGGATAAGAGGTAGGATAAGGGGTATCATGAAAAAATCATCTCAAATGGTGGCCACGGTAAGAATAAAGGCACAGAAACAAATCATGTTTTGTGTGTGCCAGGGAGAAATTAATTTCATTGTGAATTAGCCTCAGGAGTAGTTTCACTGCTACATTGATCAATAAATAGGTATTACCAGGAATAAGGTTCAGGAGGATTGATATGAGTAAAGAAGTTGGCAAAGTGATATATGTAAAATGCTAGGCCAGAGAGCTCACAGGTCAATCACAGTGTGTAAGTTGTTAGTCTCAGTTGTATCAGTTGTTGGTCAGGTTATCGTCACTTAACCATTATGGACCAGAACTGCTGATCTTACTCTACCACAGGTTGCTGCTTCTATTTTTTCATAAGTAAATCTTGGTTCATTGTGAGGTTTCTTATTTCTTAACTTTACTGATACTTTCCAAGGCTTCATTACATCTTGGCACACTAACACATACATACAGTTTTGAACATTGAAATGTATATTTCACATTCACATTCGGGGCCACATGGATTCATTGTGTTCTTGGCTCTGTTTAAATTATTTCTGCTACTTTTCTCCACCCCTGTGCCTAGTGTCCCTGGTGCCATTGAGTATTCAAATAACGTTTACTCTCTGATAACCTTTTTAATGTTTGTTTATTTTTGAGAGAGAGAGAGAGAGAGAGACAGAGTGAGAATGGGGGAGGGGCAGAGAGAGAAGGAGACACAGAATTTGAAGCAGGCTCCAGGCTATGAGCTGTCAGCACAGAGCCCAATGTGGGGCTCAAACCCACGAACTGTGAGATCATGACCCAAGCCAAAGTGGGATCCTTAACCACCTGAGCCACCCAGGTGCCCCTCTGATAATTTTTTTTTTTTTTTTAATGATAGGGAAACTATTTGAATTTGGGAGGTGAGACATTTATGTATTTATGTATTTATTTAAGGATTATTTAAAAATTTTTTTTTAATGTTTATTTATTTTTGGAGAGAGAGAGAGACAGAGCATGAGCAGGGGAGGGACAGAGAGAGAGGGAGACACAGAATCTGAAGCAGGCTCCAGGCTCTGAGCTGTCAGCACAGAGCCAGACGCGGGGCTCAACCTCACAGACATAGAGATCATGACCTGAGCCGAAGTCAGACGC
The DNA here is from genome assembly GCF_018350155.1 of Leopardus geoffroyi. NCBI lineage: Eukaryota > Metazoa > Chordata > Mammalia > Carnivora > Felidae > Leopardus > Leopardus geoffroyi. The sequence continues at coordinate 79,962,743 of NC_059331.1, read as the reverse complement.
TCAACCAACTGAGCCACTCAGGTGCCCGGAGACATTGATTTTTTAAAAAGTCTGGTTAAGATACAGAACCTAGATAGGATATTTCTTATCCACAGGTGTCTGCCCGGTATAAAAAGACATTTGTATAGCAATAAAATAAACGCTTATAATTTTAAACTGATTGAACAGAACAAAAATGAATGGAATTCTCTTTGATGCAACTTTTCCCCCTCCAGACCAGAATCCGTAGAAGCTAGCCCTGTGGTAGTTGAGAAATCCAACAGTTATCCCCACCAGTTGTATACCAGCAGCTCGCATCATTCACACAGTTACATCGGTTTGCCCTATGCGGTAAGTGTCAAACGTTTCTCTGGAAGGGTATTTTTTATACCTAGAGACTGAAAGTAGATGTTTGTAGTAATTGTGCCTAAAAAGAAAACATTTAAAAATCCATACTTATATTATCTAAACAATTAGGTATATAATTTATAGTTTAATTTTTTATTGCTCTAACTATATTTATTCAAAGGATTAAAATTCTATTAGAGGTATTCTCTAGAAGTTTTGCTATTACTATTATTATTTTGCATTTTATACTATTAATAGTGTGGTATTCTAATTCTTTACCTCCTCTATAAAAAGAGCCAGAGATAGAACTGTATTGTATTACCTAGTGTTGGTTCTAAATTATATAATAATTTTATTGTAAACTATATAATTACCATTTTTTGAGCACTTATGTGCCAGGCTTTGTGCTAAACTTTTTTTTTTTTTTTTTTTTTTGCATGCTCATAGTGAGGGAGGGACAGAGAGAGAAAGGGAGGGAGAGAATCCCAAGCAGGCTCTGCACTGTCAGCACAGAACCATGAGATTATGACCTGAGTTGAGATCAAGAGTCAGATGCTTGAACGACTGAGCCACCCAGGTCCCCCTGTGCTAAACATTTTTACATATATTATCTCATTTGATCTTCAAAATCAACCTCATGAGATGGGCATAATTTTCATCCCCATTTCATAGCTGAGAAAATGAGGCTTACCTAAATTAACTTGTTCAGTGTTGCATAGCTAATAAGAGGCAGAGGTTACATTGAAACAGTTGAAGAACTGGACATATTCGTGATATTATCCAGATACAATTGTGAGGGATTTTTGCCACTGGGACCAGCATAAAAACCAATTCCTAAAAAATCTTCTGTTATATACATAATAATGATAATATGTCTTTTGTGGTTGTTTTTGTTATTCTTTAGCCTCCACATTCCACATTCCTGAGGTTATTTTTTTTTTACCCTTCACATTGTGTGCCTGCCTCTATCTTGAAGGTGGAGCTCTATGTCCATGGGACTGTGAGGATGTCTTTTGATTAGGGAGGTGAGGGCATGGAGTTTAAGGGAAGTCATTGTGCAGGTGACTGAGGTAGACTGACATTTTCACTTACTAGTATGGTTTAATTTATAGCTTTACCAAGTTGTTATTTTAAAGGTATTAAGGAAGAAATAGGCCAACTTCATATTTCTTGAATATTCAAATTAAGGACTGAATTTTATTTTAGTTACTTAGTTTATATTGTTGCTGAAATTATATATATTGTGCTGTATTTGTGTTCATTTATCCAGGACCATAATTATGGTGCTCGTCCTCCTCCAACACCTCCGGCTTCCCCTCCTCCATCAGTTCTTATTAGCAAAAATGAAGTAGGCATATTTACCACTCCTAACTTTGATGAAACTTCCAGTGCTACTACAATCAGCACATCTGAGGATGGAAGTTATGGTACTGATGTAACCAGGTGCATATGTGGTTTTACACATGATGATGGATACATGATCTGTTGTGACAAATGCAGGTAAAATATTTTACACCATTAGTTTACTTTTCTTGAATGCTGCTAACCTTTGATTGTTAACCTTGGAAAAGATAAAGTCACTTTTGAAGGAATTGATGAATGTGGTTTTTAAGTGAGACTTCTGCTGTTATCAGTGCAGTTTATTTTGTTCCTAGAGAAAGCCCCTATGGGAAAGAAGCTCTCTTAGAGTTTATCAGAAGTCATTGTTAATTGCATAATAGGCATTCAGTTCTGAACTTTATTCATGTAGGATCACATCTCTGTTTTTGCTCATTCAGTAATAATACAACTACATACAGTGGTAGACAAGATAGAAAAATGAGCCCTGCGAATTTCCTTTGGAGTTATTTGTGCTGTGTAGTCACTGTGATTTTCCAGTTTGGGGGAATTATACATTTTGATTGATGTTTGTTTGACTTGACTCTCTCACCTCCTTTTGACTTGAACCTTGCAGCACTCTGGAGTCTCCTTGAACCAGAACCACAGTCTCCCCTCCCCCAACCCTGGTTCAACCACCAAGAAAGGCCTCCTCCCCTAGAGAAGGTGTGATTGGGACAGAAAGTGGGGTTTTATTTTTGTTTTTGTTTTTTTGGGGGGTGAGGGAGTTGGGGAGGATGGAGAGGGAATAGGATTTCAGCCTGAAAGTTACTGAGTCCGTCCCCTGCACAGAGTGGGAAGCAGAGTATTTAAGCAGTGCACTGTAGTGGGTAAGAAAGTTTGGTAGCTTTACACAATTTCCTGGGTCATATCTTTATGGCATAGCTTCATTATTTGATTTGAAATAGTATAGCATATACCCATATTTGAATGTGAGTGTAAAAATACATCTTAGAGCCAAATATAAATTACTTTGCATTATTTGTAATATTGTTCTCATTTATTAGGTGGTTAGGAGTTGGATGTTATTGATATAAACATGCATGTAGGGTTATATTTTAAAAAGATGATTTACCTTTGCCAAAAGGGGGGAAAATTAGTCTTAATTTGGAAGGTGAAATTTGATATTTTTATGTAAAAATGTGAAGTTTTGAGTAAATTTTTATAAAAATATATTGTGATACCTTTTCACATTTAAAAATAAATACTCATTATCTGTGACATATCATTACTATGAACAATCACTTCAGTAAATTTACTCAGGAGGTAAATTAAAAAAACTAAAAAAATATCTTCAGTGATAAATTCTTTTCTTTATTATTTTTAAAATAACTACCTGATAGAAAATCTCAGTTCATGTTTTAACTGATCACATAATATAGCTTTCTCTTAGCTAATCTTGTCTACTGTGATAAATTACATACATTTGGCAGCGTTTTCATTTTAATGCATAATATGAATATTGTTTTCTTTCTATTTAATTACAGTGATCTAGATATAATACAGAATTATCTCTGTTAGAAAATAGTGAAATAGTCCTTAGGATTTATACTATCTACAAATTCTTAAAGGACCAGTTACAGTTTTTGGATTGTTCAAAGTGTTTGCTTCTCAGCAACTGCTGTTATGAATCTATTTTTTGTGGTTTTATTTTTCTACTGCTTAATCTGTAAAATATTGTACAACTTAATGTTTTTTCCTTTCTTCTTGTTCTGTATTGCCTCTATGTATTTCCATGTACCTACTGCCTATAATCTCCTCTTTCAAGTTTGGCATCTAGATCCCTGATCATTTATTCATTTTCTAGTTTGGTTTCTTCTGTTGTCTGCATGACATTACTACTTACCACCCAAATTTAATTTAGTTTGTTATTCTAGCCCTCCTGTCTGGTGTTCTGCTTTTCTCACTTTTCTCCCCACATCTTTGATATATATTCCATTACCTTCCACTTTCTACCAGTTCTTTTCCCAACATCCTCAGTTAAGTGAAGAGCAATACAATAGCAGGTAAATCAGTAGGGATATATTAGAAGTTGCTGAATATTATGTAAAAAGTAATTAAGACTATTTTTAGGAACAGGTGTGTGTGTGTGTGTGTGTGTGTGTGTACATGCACACACACATATATATATATATCTGGACCAATTAAAATCTTGGCAACAAAATACAATAATAGTAATAAATTGAAAAGTTGCCTCATGCTGGTCCATGTATTCCATAAGAATAATTTGAGGACAGAATAGGTTTAATCCCTACCTTCATAGAATATATCTTGGATTCTTTATATCTTCCCTGCCACATTCTAGTTCTGTCCTTTAACGCAAGTTTGGAATGTTGGAAAATCCTCTTAATTGTTTTTTCTACTTTCATTTTCTTCTTTGAATTCAAACACTTTATATCATCAAAACACATCTAGTTTTACATGTTGCTAGTTGGAGGAAATCTACACACATCCTGATGTTCCAACTCCTATATAATCTGACTGTACCATACTAACCCAATTCTACCTCCTCTGTATTTCTCAAAATGAAAATTCCCCTTCATATAGTTTAACTGTCTTCTGTCCATTGCTCGTCATATCTGTCTACTTGAGAAAAAACTGCTATGATGATATCTTTTCTTCCTAACTCTCAAATGAGGTTTTATTCAAGTCCATCATTCTCCAGGGTGCTTTTCCCCATTAACTTCAAGGAGTGTGGACATCTTTACTTTGTGACTTTTGATAATATTTGTAATGTATACCTTTCACATTTTAAAGTTACATTTGCTTCAGAAATATCTATATATCTATATATCTATATTTTGTCCTCTTTGCATCTCAAAGTTTTATCTCCCCAAGGACATATTTCTGTGAATTCCTCACAGCACCTTTTACAGTGTTAAACACAAAGTGGGCACTTACTAAGTGATAGTCAAATAGAATATCAGGTCTTAATTTATGGATGATTCTATGAATATTTTATATTTTGCTTTTTTTTTTTTTTTTTTAAGCGTTTGGCAACATATTGACTGCATGGGGATTGACAGGCAGCATATTCCTGATACATACTTATGTGAACGTTGTCAGCCTAGGTAAGTTGTGCATACTTATAAGATTGCCAGTAAATACACTGAAATAATCTTTAGTTATTAGAAGTTTATGTATGAATTCTGGATTAAACAATTAATGGATTACTATGTTTCATCAATTCTAAGATATACTTTTTCATATTTATTTTATTTTATTTTTTTGTATTTTGACATCTCTAAAATCAGGAAGAATGTTTTCATTGATAATATGTCATGGTTTACTTTGTAGCATTTTTCTTTTACTTTATCAATAATGCATAAAATAATAGCGCATCTTTTAAGTGATGGCATTTTTTTTCACTGAAATGCACTATGTTCAAAAGTTACTAGAAGAACATTTCCTTAGCTTATAAAGAATTTTGTAGGTCTATACAATCATTCCATCACCCTGCTTCAACAATTTTCAACAATCTTTTTCATTTATACTGTCATGTGTTTCTTTTCTCCTTCACATATTTTAATGCAAATCCCAGATATATTTCATTCATATATATCTCTGTGTATTTCAGTATACAGTACACTAAAACCTTGGATTGCAAGTAACTCGTTATGTGAGTGTTGTGCAAGACAAGTGAACATTTATTTCTAATAAATTTTAACTGGATAAACGAGTGATGTCTTGCAATGTGAGTAGTACATGATGTTGTATGTCACATGATCACAACTGGGCCAGTGGTTCTTGAAATTCCTTTTGATATACAAGTTCTCTGGATTACAAGCATGTTTCCAGAATGAATTATGCTCACAAACCAAGGTTTTACTATATATGTAGATGTATTTAAACATGCATATACATGTATAAATATATACACATTTAAATACATATATAATTATGTATATTATTAAATGTATGTATAATTTGTAAAAGAATTAAAAAAAACCCAAAACCATTATTGTATATGCAACAAAATGTATTATCATTCAGTCGCTGTTAGAATATTGATTGGTTAATATACATCTATTCAGTCTCTAGTTATCTAAACCTCCTTTCATTACTCCCCTAACTTTGGCCTCTCCTTTGCAGTGTGTTTCTTTAAGGAACTGAATTGTTTATCCCGATTTGTTTGCTAATTGCATTATCATGCTATAACAAGTTACTCTGTCCTTTGTATTTCTGTAAGTAAGTGTGTGATCAGATTATAGGTTCAGTTTTTGTTGTTAAAGTTTTTTTATTTTGAGAGAGATAGCAAGGGCTCAGAAAGAGCATGAGCAGGGGTGGGGAATTGGGGGTAGGGGGCAGAGAGAGAAGAAGAGAGAATCCCAAACAGGCTTCATGCTGACAGTGTGGGGCTTTGAAACTATGATGTGGAGCTTGAACCCATGAATCATGAGATCATGACCTAAGCTGAAATCAAGAATTGGATGCTTAACTGACTTAGCCACCTAGGCACTGGTCAATTTTTTTTTTTTTTTTTTTTTGGTAAGAATATTGTAAGAATATTTCATAGACTGCTTCATCAGGTGACACATCATATCTGGTTGTCTCTACGATAGGACCTATTGGTAGTCATTATTTAGACCCATTAATTTATTAGGGGTTGCAAGTTAGGGCCATGTTAATATATTTTTTTTTAATGCTTTTTTAATTTTTGGAAGAGCGTGAGTGGGGGAGCGACAGAGAGAGAGTGAGAAACAGACTCCAAAGCAGGCTCTAGGCTCTGAGCTGTCAGCACAGAGCCCAATGCAGGGCTCGAACTCGTGAACTCAATGCGAGATCATGATCTGAGCCGAAGTCAGATGCTTAACTGACTGAGCCACCTAAGTGCCCCAATGCTATGTTAATCTTATTGCTTATGACTTATTAGCTCAAATATGTCTATAGAAACAAACTTTCCCATATTAACTGTTTAGTTCTTTTAAGGTATACAGTTGACCCTTGAACAGCATAGTTATGATCTGTGCAAGTCCACTTATATTTGGGTTTTTTTGATATAGTACTGTAAGTTTATTTTTTATGACTTTGTTTTTTTATTTTTTCAAAATGTTTACTTTTGAGAGAGAAAGAGAAAGGGAGAGAGCACAAGTGGGGAAGGGGCAGAGAGAGAGGGAGACATGAAATCCGAAGTAGGCTCCAGGCTCTGCACTGTCAGCACAGAGCCTGACGCGGGGCTCAGAGTCATGAACCATGAGATCATAACCTGAGCCAAAGTTAGATGCTTAACTGACTAAGTCACCCAGATGCCCCTTTTTATGACTTTCTTAATTATGTTTTTCTGTGGCTCACTAATACATATGCTCACTAATACATAATACATATGCATACATGTATTCACTAATACGTATGCATACCAAATATGTGTTAATCAACTATTTATGTTATCAGTAGGCTTACAGTTTTAATTTTTTGGAAAGTCAAAAGTTATATGTGAGTTTTTGGCTGCAAGTGTCATTATGAACTCAGGTATTTAAACATAATGGATGTCAGTCTGCTGCAGTTATTATTCATATTGATATTTAAATTTTGTCTAGTTTTCGTCGGTGGAAACTTGACAACTTGACTCTTGAGCCCTTTGACAGTATCCTAGTGGTACTTGATAAGTGTTCGTGCTGTCTGGCATAACAAGATGTCTTGAGCTTGTATTATACTTCTGTGCCCCTGAGGATTGGTTTTCAGGACTAGAATCTGAGCTAGCATGCTCTTTCTACTGGATTGGTTACTGTTCCTAGGTCTTTTTGGTAGACCAAGCTAGGAAATATGTTTTGTGTGTTTATTTTTAAGATAAAATACATGAGTTTATGCAGATAATTGCAGTTTAAATTTAGGAATACAAGGTTTTCATCTGGTCTTTTCTATATACTGTTTATATCTCCTTTGATCTTCGTTCTCAACAACAGACAGTAACATAATTAGAATTTTACCAGTTTACTCAGTTGCTTTATTTCATAGAAAAATGCAAGAATCTCAGAGTAACAATACCAGCGACTAGCACCAACAATATGATTATGTAAAGGTTTATTTTTATTTATTTATTAAAAAATTTTTTTTAATGTTTTTATTTATTTTTGAGACAGAAAGAGACAGAACATGAGCAGGAGGTGGGCAGAGAGAGAGGGAGACACAGAATCTGAAGCAGGCTCCAGGCTCTGAGCAGTCAGCTCAGAGCCTGACACGGGGCTCAGACTCACAGACCGTGAGATCATGACCTGAGCCGAAGTCAGATGCCCAACTGACTGAGCCGCCCAGGCGCCCCTATTTATTTATTTTTAAAGTAATTTCTACACCCAACTTAGGGCTTGGTCTCATGACCCTGAGATGAAGAGTCGCATGCTCTACTGACCGAGCCAGGCAGGTACCCCTATGTAAAACAGGTTAGAACTTTTTTTCCCCTTAAGATATGTTCCACAAGGAACGTATGGTTGTGTTTAAAGTCCCTCAAAAGAATTTCACTGTGTGGTTAAAACACCATCTGGATGCACACTTACACACTTACGTTGATGAGGTTCTTTTATTTTTGATTTTTTTTTAATATTTATTTTTGAGAGAGAGAGAACAAGCTTGCAGGGGAAGGGCAGAGGGAGAGTGAGACAGAGAATCTCAAGGCTCTGTGCTGACAGAGTCGTGGGACTCAAACTTAGGAATTGCAAGATCATGACCTAAGCCAAAATCAAGGGTCAGACATTTCACTGACTGAGCCATCCAGGTACCCCTTATTTTTTAAAATTAAACTTTTAATTTTGAGTTAGAGTGTCACATAAATAGTTAGGAAATAATAAAGATTCTGTGTATCTTTTACCCAGTTCCCCCCAGTGGTAACATGTTGCAAAACTATTAATGCAGTATTATAGCTAGAATATTTAGTTGGTCTAGTCAAGATACAAAACATTTCCATGGCCAGTATCCATCACATTGCTTTTTCAGTTGCATCCACCTCCCACCTTTTCCACCTCTCCCATCTCCCCCATTCCTGGCCTTTGGCAACTCTGTTGCTATAATCTGTACTCCATGACTATAATTTTCTCGTTTCAAGAATGTTATATAAATGGAATCATACAGTATGTGACCTTGGGGTGGGCTTTTTTTTACTCAGCATGATTCTCTGGAGAGCCAGCCAGTTTTTGCATATATCAGTCTTCCTCCCTCCCTCCCTCCCTCCCTCCCTCCCTCCCTCCCTCCCTCCCTCCATTCCCCTTTCCCTCCCTTCTTTCTTTCTATGCTTGTTTATTTTGAGAGAGAGAGAGTGGGGAGGGGCAGAGAGAGGGGGACAGAGGATCCCAAGTGGGCTCTGTTCTGACAGCAGACAGTCCAATATGGGGCTTGAACTCACAAACTGAGATCATGACTTGAACGGAAGTTAGACGCCTAATCGACTGAGCTACCCAGTTGCCCCGATATTTCATTCTTTCTTATTGCTATGTAGTGTTCTATGATATATATGTATCACAGTTTATTTAACCATTCACCTGTTGGAGGACATTTGTTTGGCTATTACAGAAAAGTTGCTATGAACATCTGTGTACAGGTTTTGGTATGAATGTAAGTTTATTTTCCTTGGGGTAAATGCCCAAGAGTGCAATTGCTCAGTCACATGGTAGTTGTGTTTAGTTTTTTAAAAAAATTATCCAGCTATATTGCAGAGAAGTTGTACCATTTTATATTCCACCAGAAATGTAGGAGGAATCTAGTTATTTTTAGGATTGCTTTTTATACTTTGTTTTTATAATTATATACTTACATGATTATGTAAGAAGTAGTCCCATTATTTTGAAGTTAAATTTTAAAACAAAGTATATTCATATAAGTTGAACTTTCTATCCCTGAAGTAACATAAAAAATAGATTATTCTTTCCATTGTTTCCTTATTAGAAACAGGTGTGTATATACATCTTTGTATTCCTTTCTTATTTAGGTAAGCGATAGTATATTACAGAGTTTTGCCACATTTCCTTTTTTCTCTTAAAAATATCTGCTAAAGATCACTTCATAGAAGTATATAGAAATTGGCTCATTTTTTTCTGTTGCTTCAAGGTGCTTCATCTTTTTCATGGAATAGTGTATTCAACCAGTCTCATTAGAGTGGACATTGTTTCCAGTCTTTTGTAATTGCAAATAGAAGTAGGCGTGTTCAGTAAAAGGGTAAATGTGTAATATATGCATAAAATTTTTGTCCGATATTGCGGAATTCTCCTCCAATACGAGCTGTACAGTTTTGAATTCCTACCAGTGATGGATAAGCATGCCTGTTTTCCCAGGGCTTACAATAGTGTCTGATAGACTTGGATTTTTCCCAGTTTAACTAGATTCAAAATGGTAATCTGAATGTTACACTTTGCATTGCTTTTTTATGAGTGAGGTTTTACTATGTGATTTTGTTTTACTTTATGATAGTTACTAGCCTTTTGCCAAATAGTTTTTGCTGGGGTAAATATCTATTGATAAATTCAGTTAAGAACTGGTTTAAAACTGGTCATTAGGGAGGGTAGTTTATTGAGTGATACCTACTTATTATTCTGTGATAATCAGTAATGTTATAGTTATATGTCCTAGTAGACATTAAGACAAGTCTGTTACTGAATTGTAGATATTTTAGTCTAGAGCCCTTATTCTCTCATCTAAGAAAAATATCTAGTCTTATTTGACCTATAGGGTAATAGGTTTCGACAGTGAAAATGTTGGTGGGAAATATAAAACAGTTCCTATGGATGATGTAGTTCATGTGTGGGGAGTTAATGAAATATTTTACTTTTTTCTTTAAGTTTTTATTTAAATTCCAGTTAAGATCCAGTGTTCTGTTCATTTCAGATATATTATGTGTTTAACATGTCCATACAACACACAGTGCTCATCACAAGTGCACTTTTTAATCCCCATCCCATATTTAATCCATCCCCCCCCACACACCTCCCCTCTAGTGTATTTTTAATTGTTAAAAGTTCAGTGTGTATTATTATTTCAAAAGTGGAAGTAACTTTAGGCTGGTAATAATGCAAATAGATCCTAAATCAGTGGTGTGCTTTTAAGAAATTTATTTTGGTTATTGTAAACATTCTTTTTTTTTTCAGACTTTTTGCTCTAAAATTTTTTAATTTTTGATGTTTATTTTTGAGAGAGAGAGAGATACTGAGCATGAGTTGGGGAGGGGCAGAGAGTGAGGGAGACACAGAATCCGAAGCAGGCTCTGGGCTCTGAGCTGTCAGTATAGAGCCCAGCGCGAGGCTTGAACTCACAAGCTGTGAGATCATAATTTGAGCCCAAGTCCACTTATCCGACTGAGCCATCCAGGTGCCCCCAGACATTTTGCTTTAAATATTCAATTTGGGGGAAAAAAAAAAAAAAAAAAAAAGGTACTAGCTTCCTAAGTAAAAAGTTATTTTCTTAAAAGCACAACAGTGTCACTTACCTGGCATCTACTGCTAATTAGGCTAGATCAAATCTAAAGCAAGGGAAAAAATACACATATTTTATACTGTTTGTTTTTCAGTAAGAACATTAGAGAAATTGTAAAGTTTATCACATTTAAAATCCATCTGCTTTATATCTAAATTTATGAAAGTTTGATGAATAATCATGTTAATATTTTAATGCAGGAGTTTGGATAAAGAGAGGGCAGTGCTACTACAGCGCCGGAAAAGGGAAAATATGTCAGGTGGGTGAAGAGGATCTATGCTAAATTAAAATTAGTGTGATTGAGAAAATGAGTGGTCTGCATGTTTCAGTTGGATATAAACACCTTACCAGTCAATGTTGGTTGTACATACAACTTACAATGTCAGGTATAGATTTTAAGTAGTCTTTTTTACAGATTATAGAATGTACTTATTTTAGAAAATGTGGAAATTAGAGGAAAATAAAAATTTTAAATCCTCATTTTTGTACAAAGATAACAGCTTTAAAGAAGTATTAAAATATGTTTGCTTTTCAGAGAGATGGTGATCCATTAATCATATGGAATAGTATTTCATTTTGAGGAATAGATTTTAGCAGTATAACTGTGCTACAACTTTTATTTTGGCTTACGACAACACCAGTACAACTGGTTTTGAATAATCATAGTTTACTGAACTGTTTGATGGACATTTAGGTTGTTTCCAGTGTTTTTTGTTTTGTTTCGTTTCATTTTTGTTACTACAAATAGTATTGTCAATGAAACACTCCCGGACAAGTTTTTTTGTTTCTTGTTTTTTGTTTTTTTTGGTGGCCTTTTTTTTTTTTTTTTTGTATTTTTGTTCATTTTATCTTTGGACACACACCTAGAAAAAGTTTATTAGGTGAAAGAGTAAGTATATGTAGAATTTTGTTAGATATGGTTAAATTTCCCTTCATAGGGAATTTTGAATTACCACTGGCTATTTATGCAAGTGCCCTTTTCCCATAGTCACACTACCTCAGTGTGTTGTCAGACTTTTGTATCCTTTCTAATTTAATGTATGAGAAAAGGTATTTGTAGTATGCATTTAAATGTATCTTACTATGAGTGAACTGAGGAAGTAGAAAAAAGTGTATTCTTCAGAATGATGGGAGATACGGCAGCTTGTCTTGTAGAATGCTGTTTGATTTTTCATTTTGTTCAAGATAGTGTTACAAGTATAGTAATTTTTATTTTGCCTTGGAAGATGGTGATACCAGTGCAACTGAGAGTGGTGATGAGGTTCCTGTGGAATTATATACTGCATTTCAGCATACCCCAACATCGATTACTTTAACTGCTTCAAGAGTTTCCAAGGTTAATGATAAAAGAAGGAAAAAAAGTGGGGAGAAAGAACAAAACATTTCAAAGTGTAAAAAAGTAAGTTTTTCCTTTTTTTAGTTATGTAGACAGGAAGTGATGGGAACTGTGTTTTACAGGAAAGGCAGGTGAGTAATGGATGGTAGCTAGAAAAGGTTGCAGAATCTAAGTTTTTTAAAACTCATTTTACAATTTTAATATGTTTCAAAGATTGAAGTATAATAGATAAATGTTGGCATACTGATTTGAAATCACTAATGAGACTAGTCATAGAAAGGCAAAAGCTAAAATAAAATAGAAAAAAATTGCTGTTTTAGACAAAAAATAACAATCCTAAATTTTTAATAGCTTATGAACAAGGTAAAAGCATATGATAATTGTGAGTAATTGTTTATAGTTGCTCTTCTCTGAATCGTATGTAATTTTAATAAACCTCCATATTTAATGAATTTCTTATCATATAGACTTCTTTTACTTAAGTCTTATGTGATGAATTATCCCAAGGATTTAATGGCACAAAACCATTTCTAAGCCACTTTTTCACTAAATTTATTATTATTGGTCCTGAAGATTTTTCTCTTATAAGGTAAAAGAAAATACTTTTCACGAGAACTATATTGCTATTATAGAGTGAAATTATTCCTAGATATAAAATCAGGTTTTTCCAAAGAAAGCATTTTTTTTTCCTTGAGTAATTCTTCAAGATATTATTTGGTTATTTAATAGGCAGCAGGTACTTTTCAGTTTCTCATTTCACCACCATCTAAGCTTGACTGTAGCAGTCTTCACAGATGAGGTCCCTCTCCAGTTCTGCTACACTTTTTCCTGTATATTATCCATTCTTATAACCAAATTCTACCTGCACTTTCTGGGTGGTTTTTGTTTATTTATTTTTTTAAAGTAAGCTCTGTATCCAACATGGGGTTTGAACTCATGACCCTGAGATCAAAAGTCATATGCCCTACCCACTGAGCCTGCCAAGTGTCCCACCAGGTGTCATCTTTGGTTATGCTGTTCTCTTCACCATTTAGGATATTCTCGTCTCTGTCTTTTCAACCCTTATTATACTCTCAAGTACTGCTTCCTCCATGAAACCTGCTTTTCTCCTATCAAATATGATCATCTTTCTTTGCATCTCATTATGTCACTTGAACCTTTTATTATAGCACTTGTAACAACATTTTGTCTTCTTTCATTGTTATGTCCCTTATTTCAGATTGTAATTTACACAAAGAGAGAGAGAGATTGTCTATTAAATGCCTTTTATAATTTAGGAATTCACATATTATAGGTATTGACATACCTTTTTAATATCATGCTTTCAAATTAGGCTTTCCTGTTTATTGTTACTTGGAAATTGTATCCTTGCATATTTGTTTTAGGTCATTTGGTTTAACAAATCTATTTTTTGAATAAAGCATAGATTTTGCACTTTTTCTAGGGGGAATTACTTGTCCCTATTTAAAATGAATCAGTCCTGGGTCTTGGAGTGTGACATAGTTGTTTCAGAATATTGCTGTGTGTTTAAAAAGAGATTTTTGTCTTATGTTGTTAGTAAAAATTGACAAGGATTAGAAAAAAAAAATCAAGGAACTGGGTATAAAAGATCTGGTTTTCCCACTTAGATCTTGCCCACTGTTAAGGTTTTACTATTATTTGAGGGGTGACATGTAGTATATATATAAAACAAAAGAATATATACAGTTTTGCTTTTTTTTTTTCAGCCTATTGTTATGGCTAATTGTTAAAAATTTGAAAGGAGTTTACAATAGATGTTCTGGATAGAGGACAGTTTTTATTTTATTTTTATTTTTATTTTATTTGTTTATTTTTTGAGAGAGAAGGTGTGAGCAGGGGAGGGGCAGAGAGAGAGGGAGACACAGAATCCGAAACAGATTACAGGCTCTGAACTGTCAGCACAGAGCCCGACGTTGGGCTCAAACCCACGAACCGTGAGATCTTGACCCGAGCTGGAGTTGGATGCTTGCTTAACTGACTGAGCCACCCAGGCACTCCAGATTTTTTTTTTTTTTTTTTTTAAGTAATCTCTATACCCAGTGTGGGGCTCAAACCCACAACCAAGAGTTGCATGATCAAGAGTTGCATGCTCCACCGACTGAGCCAGCCAGGTGTCTCTTTCATGTTTCTTTAGTACCAGGATTGTATTCCTTTCAGTTGTTCATCTGTCTGGGTACATTACTTCTCCAAAGTCCACCTAGCTCTTTGCCCATGTTTTATGTGACGTTTCACTGCCTTGTTTTTGCTGTTAGTAAATCTTGCTGACTTCCAACATATAGTCTACACACAAACTTAACACATATATTTGGGTCTATGTTGCTTACTCTCGGTTTATGTTTGTTAGTCTCCCTGGAGACTTTTTGGGTGAAGTGGTGAGGAAGATAGGAATTAAATGTTAAATACCACTTTGGGACCTGGCAGAGTAGTGGGCTGTCACTGAATTATTTATTAAATAAATGCAACTCTATTTGCCACAGTGCTTATTACTCAAATGCTCCTCTGTGCTCAAATATCACTTACTAGTTGACTACGAGAATTAAATAACTTTATCACTCCCCAGACTTGTCTCATGACTTAAATAAAATTACTGTAATATTGTTAATACCCTTCCAATTTTAATCAGATATTTTCCCATGGTTGTAATAATTGAGCACACAAAAAATTTGAGATTTTTTCTAGCAGTATCATATACGTATTCTCTTGTTCTTACATAGCCTGCATTATGGTTTTTGTTGTTATTGTTGTTGTTAATTTGACAATAGTTGACATACATTGTTACTTTGGTTTTAGATATACAAAGTCTGCATTCTATTTTTAATAGTAAAATAGTATGCTAGTAGGTGACTTTCCTTACTTAAACATTCACCCGGTTCTGGCTATATTTGCCAAGTTTTTTATTATTATGAGACATCAATAAAATGCTTTACTGAACTGATTGATTATATCCATTTTAAAAGAAAACTAACTCAGAATTTCATGTTATTTTAGGCCTTTCGTGAAGGATCTCGGAAGTCATCAAGAGTTAAGGTAAACAGGGGCACCTGGGTGGCTCAGTTAAGCATCTGACTCTTGATTTTGGCTCAGGTCATGATCTCACAGTCATGAGATTGAGCCCTGTGTGGAGCTCTGTGCTAAGCATGGAGCCTACTTGGGATTCTTTCTCCCTCCTTCTCTCTCTTTCTCCATACCTCCCTGCTTTCTCTCTCTCTCTCTCTCAAAATAAATAAACATTAAAAACATTTTTTTTAAGAGTTAAGGTAAATTCATTAATTTTTTTTTAAATACATTAAATTTAAGTCCTTGTTCCAACTATCAGTTTTTCAGGACAAGTGGTTGCTTGTCCAAAACCTTTACTTTATGTTCTCTTCATTGCGTATCATCTCATTGCTTATTATCTTTACCAGAAGTGACACCATAGAGAATCCTAATTGGATTACTATGCCTCTCTTGGAGTTTATTAACACTGTTAAATCATTAAGTAAAAGGAGGTATATAAGTAATTCCTATTATCAAAATTTTGGATAATCTGAATTTCAGTAGATTATTGCATTCCATGTCTCCATACCACTTTGTATACTGGATATATGAATGCAAAATCACATTTAGAATTTGAAATTTTTTTTTTTTTTTTTTTTTTTTTTGCATAGTTGGGGTTCTAGTGATTTAGTCAAGTCAGTTGTTATACTATAAAATCACCATAGAGGTATACAAAGTAGTCACTTGTACCTTGAATTAGCCTATATCCTCAATTTTGTAGATGCCCTGATTTCTGAGAGTGGCAAGGCTCCTCAGCTCTGCCTCCCGCTAAAAGATAGGTATTGGATCACAGAGGTCAGCTGTATAGACTTACTATACAGCTTTCTAGGCTGTGTGGTTAAACGCTAATGGGTTTCTTAAGTTGTCAGATATTAAAATAGTATGTGGGGAGCATGTTACAGTGTATCTTTTGTGCATAACAATTATTCACTATTTCACATTCTTGGAAAACAAATAATTAAACAGCTGTCCAGTGATGATTACTGCATACGTTTGTAGTTCTTTCTCAAGAAAATATGTGGTGTCACTCAACACACAGCAAGCCCAAAGTTTCATAAAATGTTCCTTATATGTTAAAGCTGGGGATTATATACTTACTATATATTAAAACTTGAATTTATGGGACATTATCTGACACAGTACAATCTGAAAAAGGTTTTGGATTAAGCTGGTGGAAACTGTTGATACTCTAAAGTTTTCCTTTCTTCCTTATTTATCCAGTCATTCCAATACTAAGTTTAATTAAGAAGGAACATCTTTTACTTAAGTGAAATATTTTCATTTGTTTTGTAAAGAGATGAGGAAGTAAAATTTTAAAAATGCTTTGTGCATCTTTAAAGATATCTTTGCCTTAACTAAAAGATACCTCTTTAAGATTGTAACAGTTTCAGTTAGTAA
This sequence comes from Leopardus geoffroyi, assembly GCF_018350155.1. NCBI lineage: Eukaryota > Metazoa > Chordata > Mammalia > Carnivora > Felidae > Leopardus > Leopardus geoffroyi. Next base: position 79,945,855 of record NC_059331.1, on the reverse strand, counting down.
TTCAATAGTATTTATAGGTTAAAGAGATATGGAAGAACTATTAAATATATACCAGATCAGTAGAGGGCTTGGGTGGAGGAGGACAGAAAAGAAAGACAAATTTTTAAAAATGGATTTCTTTAATAAATCTGAGGAAAGCCTTAATATGTAGTATTTCATATTTGTATAAAAATTTATTATCTCATGGTCATTATAATGTGGAATATGTAAGTACAGAAAATACCAGTTAATACAAATAAACCTACTCCTATCAAGTAGTTGAACAACTTACTACAGTTTGTTTCATTGTAAAAAAGAATGATACTTTTTGTAATAAAAGTTAATTATATGGCAGGTGGGCAGATGGTAAATTTTAGTGTTACTGTACATGTATACATGTCTAACAGGATATATAAGGATCTTTATGAATTCTATATGTGATTTTCAAATTTTAGTTAGGTTATACATATAGAAATAGTCTGTTTTCTCACCAAGGTATTCAGTGTTGTAGAAACTGGTGAATAGCATTTACAACAAATTGAAATGTCATGTGTTAAAACGAATTATAAACCTGAATTATGCTAATGAAACATGTTTTTGTTATCTGCATTACTTGATTTTCATCCTAAGATTGCAAATAAGAATTGTTGTGGGTGTCCACATTTTAATACATTTTTAAAATGTGTGGTCATTGTGCCTATCTGTAAATTGCATTCCAGCGAGAAAAGTGTTACTTTTTTGTTCTGTAACAGATTGAGAGAGGCTGTAACTTTTTGTACTTGGCACTTAGCGTTCTTATCTTACAGGTTTTTAATAGGAGGTATGGATGAAGAGCAAGCATTTAAGTTTATAAGTCCTTGCTGTCATTATGATCCTTGAATTTAGGCTGTGGACCATTTTGGGTCATTTCACATCCTATTAGACATTTGTTCTCATGTCATATTTATCATGTGGACAATTGATTATAGATCTTGGAATTATACTAAATTAAGATGTCAAAGTGTGTTTTTTAATAAAACATGTTAAAATTGTATTCTATCAGAACTGAGTATAAAGTAGATACTGGCAGTCTGTAAAATAAAAACATTTTCATATGCTATCTTTTTTTTAATCATTAGTTGACAGTAACTCCGAAGTTTTGGGTGTTTGCAGTTTTGTCAGTGGCCTTAATTTGGCTACAGTGGTGTCAGTGAAGCTTGAATTTATGCTGTTCAACATAACTTGGCCTCTTTAGTTTTCTAACTCTTTATCTGGCATGCAGTATAAAAATGTAGTATGCTGATCATTTATGGTCTGTTTTTTCCTAGGACCAACTTAGAAAGCCGAACATTATTGCTACTTTATGTTATGTTCTTTTATATAGATTACCGTGTGTGTGTGTAAATACTTAGAAGTCCAGATATTAATGCTTAGTTTGCTATGATTTTAGGGTTCAGCTCCAGAGATTGATCCTTCATCTGATGGTTCAAATTTTGGATGGGAGACAAAAATCAAAGCGTGGATGGATCGATACGAAGAGGCAAATAGTAACCAATATAGTGAGGGTGTTCAGAGGGAGGCACAAAGAATAGCTCTGAGATTAGGCAATGGAAATGACAAAAAAGAGATAAATAAATCAGATTTGAATACCAACAATTTGCTCTTCAAACCTCCTGTAGAGGTAAATATATCATTTGCCTAAAAATTATGAAACAAAGACCTTTTTCTAATGTATATCTTAACTGGTTAGACTGAAAGCAGTTAGGTTTAACTAATCTGAACATTTCTCTTATTTTAGAGCCATATACAAAAAAATAAGAAAATTCTGAAATCTGCAAAAGATTTGCCTCCTGATGCACTTATCATTGAGTACAGAGGGAAGTTTATGCTAAGAGAACAGTTTGAAGCAAATGGATATTTCTTTAAGAGGTATATTCATTTATTTTACTAGTTACCTGTTGTTAAGTATTGACTTTTTGGCTGTTTACCAAGATGCTGTGTGTTCATAAGCCTTTTGTTTTTCTAAGTTATCATTTTAATATTTTTAAAACTATGGTACAGTTGAACAGTGACTAATGATAACTTTTGAACTATAATAAAATATGACAAAAAGTAGATGTATTTCTGTCTCTTACCCATCTCTCTTACTGACATTCTTGCAACAGTTTACTTCAAAGATAAACAGCAGTATATAGGTGGACATTAATTTAAAACTATGATTACATAAGATTATAAGGAGTGAAGCCCTTTTGCATCCAGGACCTTACCTAGTTCCTTATAACATAATTGCTAGAACCTGAAAACACCATTGGTGATCACAGGCAAAACCCCTTCCTCTTTATAACAGATGTTGGATTTGGTCTTACATTATTGCTACTTTCACCTCCTCCTTTCTTGGTACTAGAATGGCACTGGAGCCCTCTTCTATATATTTTTTGGGGGCATTTGATATAACCCCTTGCTTCCCGGAGGTCAGGAAATATGTTTGTATCTTTAGGGAGATAAGTCTATATGGTTATTAAAAGTATTTGTTGGGGCGCCTGGGTGGCGCAGTCGGTTAAGCGTCCGACTTCAGCCAGGTCACAATCTCGCGGTCCGTGAGTTCGAGCCCCGCGTCGGGCTCTGGGCTGATGGCTCAGAGCCTGGAGCCTGTTTCCGATTCTGTGTCTCCCTCTCTCTCTGCCCCTCCCCCGTTCATGCTCTGTCTCTCTCTGTCCCAAAAATAAATAAACGTTGAAAAAAAAAAGAACACGAAAGACGCTTTCTTAAAAAAAAAAAAAAAGTATTTGTTGTTTATAACTTGAATTTTTAAGATTTGAAAGATATACAAATCTTTTACATAGCAAATTTGATCTGAAACAGTGCTAGAAATCAAAACTTAAATGTACTAGGCGATTAGGATTTTAAAGGTATCCAATTAATGAATTCTCCTGTAAAGGCAATAGTCACTCCCTTTTTATCTCATAAATTTGAATTTCTACCTTCAATCAATTACCTTTAATTTAGGTAAGGTTACTGGAGCAGGTAAAAATCTCATTAGCATGAACTAGCCCTTAACGAATGGGTTCTGGTATTAGACTGCCTGTGTTCAAGTCTTGGCTTCACTATTTACTTTGAATCTTTTAGAAGTTTCTTAACATGTTAATGGTTTATAATGCATTTCTTTCTTTGTAGACCATATCCTTTTGTTTTATTTTATTCTAAATTTCACGGGCTAGAAATGTGTGTTGATGCAAGGACTTTTGGGAATGAGGCTCGGTTCATTAGGCGTTCTTGTACACCCAATGCAGAGGTAAGCTTCTAAAAATCTTTTCAGGAGGCAAGGGTTTCAGGGGATGCATGGAATTGAGTATTAAACACAAGTCTGGTAGCCCTAAACTTTTTAACCATTGATGCGTTTTATATTCCTCAGCGTGTTTTCATTGCAAAAAATTAGGTGGTAATGGGCTGTGAGGTCTTAAAAATTGCTTTGCACACTGAAGAAATTGTGATGTTCTTTGTAAGAAGAAATATTAGATTTTTGTTTATTTCTGAAGCTCTACTTATGGGTCAAATGTAAGATCTGATTGGATCAAGGTAGATGACAAAACGGAAAGCTAAAGTAGATTTTATATGTGCTACTACAAAATTTTTTATAAAACTGTGTTTTAATTTGGAGCATAAATTTTGGAGCATATATCCGGGTTTTTTTTTACATGCCAAAATAAACATTTTTAATTTATAGCTATGTTATAGTTGAGTTTACGTTTTGAAGCCAGACTTAATAGATTCATGTCTTCTTTTTGACTTACTAGCTTTGTAACCTGGTCTGCGTTCTATAAAAAGTGGTTATGAGGACTCAATGGAGTAAATATATATGAAGTACCTAGAACAGTGTCTGTCATAGAAAAGTGTGGTGTTAACTGTTCCATTACTGATTATTGTATTTCATCAAATCGAGGGTGTCATCATTTACAAAACTCCCAATTTCAGAGATACTCAGGGGTAAAAAAAAAAAAAAAAAAAAAAAAAAAGGCATTGTAGAATTGATGAAGTGTCATATTTTTTCTTCTTTTTTTAGTATTTGCTTTTTAATGCTACATGGTGGGCCATAGAGTTTGCATCACTATGCTTCTGTCCAGTTGAAAACCACCGATTTATAGTTACAAGTCTTGAACTGCATATTTTCCATGTTGTACTTGGGAATTACTTTGAAAATTTTTCAAAATTGCAGGATGGGATACTTCTAAAAGTAGAAAAATTTATAAAAATATAAAATTTTTTTTTTAACAGGTGAGGCATGAAATTGAAGATGGAACCATACATCTTTACATTTATTCTATACAGACTATTCCAAAAGGAACTGAAATTACTATTGCCTTTGATTTTGACTATGGGAATTGGTAAGTTCAAGTCTGTGTATATGTTAATCTGTTTTGCAGTAGTTCCTTAATGTCCTAAAAATTTATGTATTTGCATTACTTTCATAGCTTTTCATTTGTATTTATCATGAGGCAATTAAAAAATCATAGCCCTAATTCAGCCATACAACACTGACCTTGTTTATGTGAGAATTTTCTCTTTCTGGTATTTTAGGGGGTACAGTGTTAGTGATATAATTAATTTGGCTGATCAGTGTGAATGGGTAATTGAATGTTTTGCCCCTCAAAACAAAGAAATTCAGGGTACATGTGTGGCTCTAACAGTTAAGCATCCAACTCTTGATTTGGGCTCAGGTCATGATCTCACAGTTCTGTTCTTGAGAGTGAGCCCCGCGTTGGGCTCTGCGCTGACAGTGCTGAGCCTGCTTGGGACTTCCTCTTTCTCTCTCAAAACAAATAAACTTAAAAAAAAAACAAAAAACAAAAGCAACAGAAATTGTGCCAAGTTTTCTTGCAGTAAAAGTGTTTGTTGGAGTACTGTAAGGAAGTTCTGAGAACTGCTGTTCTGAAACACTAGGGAAGAAAGTTAAAGTTAATTCTGATATAAAAGCTTCCATTTAAATTTTATGTATTTATACATAATATAATACAAAATTATACAAATATAATACAAAATTATAATCTGTATTATTTTGCATTCACCTTCTCTCATTCATTACTTTGAGATTTAGTTCTGTTGTTAGGTGTGGCTCTAGTTCATTTATTTTCACTGTTGATGGCATTTATCCATTCCACTATTGGTGGACCTTTAGATTTACCAAAAGTGCTCCTGTGGCTTTTTGAACACGTCTTTGTGGGTACATGTTCTCTCTGTGGTACGGAATTAGGGGTGTACTTGCTGGGTTGTAGAGTGTGCACAGCCTCAGTTTTCACCAGACATGGGTTAATTTTTAATTTGAGTATAATTGACATATAATGTTATATTAGAAAACACTAATTCTAAAAGATATGTGCACCCCTATGTTTATTGCAGTATTATTTACAATAACCAAGATATGGATAATGACCAGTTTCTATTCTTGCAGCTTTACTTCCTTGCTCCATCTCGTTATGACTTTAAAAATTGATGCTAATCCATGTGAAATGGTATCTTTTTATATTTTTAATTACCATTTTCTTTGGTTATTTTTTGACCCAAGGATCTTTTTATATATTAATTTGTCATTTGGGTTTCCACTCTGATGAATTGGTTAATCATCTTCCATTTTGCTCCTGGGCAGTCTTTTTCATACTGATTTTTGGGGGAATGGGGGATGGTTCCTTTTGTATCTTGTAGTGTATTCGGTTATAAGCAGTTCAGTTCATTTCCTCCTATTCTGTATTTTATCTTTAAATTTTTCTATGGTAACCTATTTAAATGCCTAAGTTTTAAATATCCATTATGTTTTCTGTCAGTGAAATTCCTCTTCCTGCCCTGTGCATCTCTACTTAATTGTTGGCAGTCAGATTTATTATAACTTCAGCATTTCCTTGTTAGCCCTTTCTCCCCCCAGAAGGTGGAAAATTTAGCATAATGGCTCTTTGCCCATTGCTTTGAAAGACTGTATCCCATGAGTGGTTAAGAATATAAGCTTTTTATAATCTGGTTTTAAATCCTAGCTTGGTTGCTTATTATTAGCTATATAACCTTCTTATCCCTTTGTGCTTTGTTACAGCACAAGTAACATGAGAATAATAATACTCACCAAACAGGAATGTTTTGAAAATTCAGTGAGTTTAAGATACGTAAAGTGTTCAGGGATGCCTGGGTGGCTCAATTGGTTGAGCATCTGACTCTTGATTTCAGCTCAGGTCTTGATCTCAGGGTCATGAGATTGAGCCCCAGGTCTGGCTCAGCACTGGGTGTGAAGCCTGCTTAAGATTCTCTCTCTCCCTGTCTCTTACTCTTTCCCTCCCCCCCATCTCTGCCCTTTCCCCACTCGAGCTCCTGTGTGTGCACACATTCTCAAAAAAAAAAAAAAAAAAAAAAAAAAAGATATGTAAAGTGTTTAAAGCAATTCCTGGCACAAAATAAGTGCTTGGTAAACATGAGCTATTAGCCATCATTATTTGGAGTTCTATTATCCTGAAATCAAAACATCTAGAAAGTTTCAACCTAGTTTCTAGCAATACCTGATTTGGGGAGATGGGGGAGTAGATCATAAATTTTTGAGTTCTATCCCTGATTCACAGATTTAGCAAGTTTGACTTATACTAGTATTGAAAGTGAGCAAGTAGGAGTATTAGAAACTTTTTTATTGTGAACAAACACTAAATTAATTAAAACATGTAAAGTGGGAGGCTTCTACTGTTTAACTCCGATTTTGGCATGCTGCCTGTATCCTAGAGAGAAATTGAACGTTGGTGGTAGAGATATGGAGGGCAGAGTTAAGAAATATTGAAGAGATGAAAAGTGTGAGCTTTGGACTCCCCTAAACCTGTACCTGAATGCTGTCCCAACCATTTAGCTAGCATGTGATGTTGGACAAAATGCTGCCCCTCTCTGCCCATTAATCTTGTCTGTATGGTGGGAGTAATATATATCACTGCAGTGAAGATGAGAGTGCGATTATTTTTCAAGCTTCCATTTGAAAGAGAGAACATGTAAGGAGGGGCAAAAAGAAGCATAACTTTACCTTTTTTCAAAGACACTTGGTTATTGAAGTCATTCCTTAAAGTAAAATACAAACTAGTTAGGGTTTGGGACCACTGAAGTAAATACTGTTTTTGCCTTAATGTAAGCCACAGTATCATTTTACTTAAAAAGGCTGAGTTTTAATTTGAGTTGCTTCTCTAAACCATAACTGGTTATCCTTTTGATTGAAGGCCCAATCTCTGGTCAGAAATCAACTTCAAATTTTTTTTTTTTTTTCAACGTTTATTTATTTTTGGGACAGAGAGAGACAGAGCATGAACAGGGGAGGGGCAGAGAGAGAGGGAGACACAGAATCGGAAACAGGCTCCAGGCTCTGAGCCATCAGCCCAGAGCCCGACGCGGGGCTCGAACTCACGGACCGCGAGATCGTGACCTGGCTGAAGTCGGACGCTTTACCGACTGCGCCACCCAGGCGCCCCCAGAAATCAACTTCAAATGATAATGTTTTTTAAGTGAGGAAATAAAATCTCTTTTGTGATAGTTACCATAGGAATGCAAATTAGTGAAAAGGATTGCTCATAAATAGTAGTAGCATAGAATTTACAGAGTTGCAGCTTAAAATGGATAAGAAGATTTTAAAGTTTGCATCCTGAATAAATACTTAACCGGTTATCTTTCCAGTAAGTACAAGGTGGACTGCGCATGCCTCAAAGAAAATCCAGAGTGCCCTGTTCTAAAACGTAGTTCTGAATCCACGGAAAACATCAATAGCGGTTATGAGACCAGAAGGAAAAAAGGAAAAAAAGAAAAGGATATTTCAAAAGAAAAAGATACACAAAATCAGAATATTACTCTGGATTGTGAAGGAACAACCAACAAAATGAAGAGCCCAGAAACTAAACAAAGAAAGCTTTCTCCCCTGAGACTATCAGTATCAAATAATCAGGTACTGAACTATGCTCTTCTGATTGTCAGCCGAAGTCAACAAAAGAAAGTAACTTGTCATATTTTAACCTCTTTTTTGCTTTATGTAAAATGGTTTAAATTTTTTAAGTTAAACCTACTGTTATTTAATGAAGTACTTAGAAACATAAAACACAGGTTCTACTAGAATTTGTGCATTGTTAGTAAATAACTCAGCCAGCATATCCTTGCAGAATTGAATGCAAGATATTTCTATAACTGAGTAATTAAAAACTTCTTCCAGATGGTATTGTCCTTATGTTAATAAAATTCTTATTTAAAATCTTAATTTCCTTTTTTAAATATTTGAGGCATAATTAATTCTATAAGGATGAGAGATAAGGTTGTTCAGAGAAAATTCTCTTAACATGTACGGTAATTTGGAGGAATGAGTTTGCCCTCTGTGTCTGCTTTGCCAGGGAATAGTTTGTTATCTGCCCTCTACACAAATGAAAGTTAGGAGGGACCATTTAAATGTGAAAATTAAGTACAGTTTTACTCATCTCCAGTACCCCATCTTCCTTAATTTAACAATAGCTTAATCAATTTAATAATTTCCCTTAAGTTTCAAATTGAACAAACATTTATTGGGCGCTTGGTGTTTGTAGGCACTGGGTCTCATGAAGTACTTTTGTATATTCATGTTTTGGGAAGACTATAAACAGAAGGCTGTGCTACCATATTTGACCTTGTGGGCTCTAACACTGACTCTAACTTTAAAAAGCAAAATTATTTGCATAATTTTGAAAGTGTTGAATTAAAACCAGTTTTAAAATTCTGAAATGTATTTAAGTAGGCTTATAATTTTCCTACATTGAATTTGTTAGTTGTGGTTGAAAGGCATTTATAATAGTGCAGTGTCCCTAGTTTGTAGATGGAATAGTAGTATCTATAAAGCAGTCATTTCCATCTTTCAGGAACCAGATTTTATTGATGATATAGAAGAAAAAACTCCCATTAGCAATGAAGTAGAAATGGAATCAGAGGAGCAGATTGCAGAAAGGAAAAGGAAGATGGTAAGTTGGGAAGCCAGTAGCTGCTTCATGCTGTCACTTGCGCTTATGACAGCTGCTCTTCCCATAGTCATTGTCGCTGCCTTTAGGAGGCCTGTTGTTTGTTTCAAGTTAGCAAACAGGATGTGCCGCTGAGCATTTCTGTTTGGCTTTGTTGTTACCATCCAAGTAACTTGCACTAATGTTTTATATATTTACTGTGTGTTCATTAGACATTTTAGAATGTGACATTTAAGAAATTTTGAACATTTTTGAAGCTGAGAACTATCAATAAATTTTAATGCCAGAATCACTGTTCAAAATGTCTTTCATTAGCTAAATGTACCTTTCACTTCATAATTTAATGTAAAGCAAAAATGGAATTTTAAAGCTTATAATAGCACCAAATAAATGGCTTATGCAAAAAACAAAACAAAACAAAACAAAAAACCCACTGTTTGATAGCTACTATTTCTGTATCTCATACTGGTATCACAAGATTTTCATTAAAATACGTTTAGAATTTATATTCCTTGCTCCGCTTTTTATACATATATTTGCAAATAAATAATACAAGATATTTTCATAGAAGTCCATGGTAATTTGGCAGTGGATATAATATTTAGGCGAGTTAAGAAAGTTTTGTGATATAGTTTGCCCAAAGATTTGAAGATGATTTTACACACCAACTAATGATCTTACTATGGGTTTTCCCCACTCCCTTTTATTTTGTTTCATGTCTGTGATTTTCATGCTGAATTCCATGGAATTGCAGGTGTCATGTACTTAGGGAAGGGTAGGATCTTTGGAATTTGGTCATTGTAGGCCTACTTAATTTGTCTTTTTTATTGCCTGGATAGTCATTCCTCCAACATGGTTTTATTGTTGATGTTCAGAATTGTGAAAGCAAAGCCCAACTTTTGCAGTCTGCAGGTTTCACAAACACTGCTGTGAGGGGACAGGGTAATGTTAGAGATCAGAGAGAAGAAAAACAACTAGGAGAAAATACTGGACGTGGTTGGTTATAAAGAAAGGAGGAGGGTTTTTTTTCCTATACCTAAAGGAATTATCTTGAACCCTTTTCAAGATGTGGTTACATCTGAATTATCTGTACCTACCCAAATCACCTGTGGCCCTTTCTTGAGGAGATTTTCAGTATTGGCCTGTTCATTCCACAGTTGCCACAGCAGCATATTTGCGCTAATCTGCAAAACCAATTTGGAGTATCACTGGTTTTGGATGATGCATGTGTATGATAAGGAGGAACCTCTTTCATAAGTTAAGGGCTACAACAATCACTTTGAAAAATCATGAAATTTTTAAAAAACAGGTTATATGCCCTTAAAATAATTTTACTCAGGTTGCATTTTGTTTAAAAGTTTTTATGACTGTGGGGCTACTTTTAAAATTTATCTATTAATGCTGAGAAAATCCATGAACTTTAGAACATCCTCATTTTCAGATCCCAGAAAATAGAAATACTCTTTTGCTGATCGAACTTTAGACAAACAAAAAGGCTTACTTGGGAATCCATTTTTGGTCAGGATTTTACCTGTTAGTATGCTATATTAATATAGGCAATGCTTTAAATTTTACATACATTTTAGCATATTCATTTTAATATCTGCCTCTAAGGTAGCTGCTGTGCAGCTGGGTATTTTTCATACAAATAAAATGTGGAAAACTTGCAAAGTATCAGTGTTTAGAATTTGGTATTTTGAAGGGATATGAAATAAATATTTAAAAATCTTTGGCTCCTTGACCCTCAAACTCATTGCAATGTTATTTCTAATTGGTACATTTGCTTTGATATTTTAATTACAGAATTTTTGGGTATGGTCAAATAAGCAGAATGTAAAAGCACTGTTGGGATTCTTAAGCCAGTTGGCATGGTCTCTCCCCACCCCTTGCCACATACTGGTATTTTTGAGGACCAAAATATTTGGCTTTGAAAAGTTTAAATATTAATCAGCCTTTAGTGTCTGCCTTTTGTATTGGGTAGGTTAACAGTAGTAGTTAGAAACATTAAGGTCAGCTCCTGAGAAACTGACTGAAATTTCCTCCTGTGAGGGGAAAGACTTTAAATCATTATTGGGTACTAGTTCTCTTGTAGATTTACAAGATTGGGGTACAAAAGGAGTTAGTCCTACTCTCCTCCCAGATAAATACCATATAATGTCCAAATTCAAATATACTTTAGCCTATCCTTTTGTAGTGTAGCTTGAGCCATATGAAATTGTTTTGACAGTGTTTACCTACACAAATGGAAGTTTCATACATGACCTAATATTTAGCATTTTGCTCAGTCTCCAAAAATTGCACTGGTAGAAGTATGTATTTTGGTTGCTTGTCTTTTTTTTTTTTTTTTTTTTTTTTTGGTGAGAATGGAAGACCAATGTCTCTGCCTTCCAGGGCATTTATAGAAACTATTATGGTGCAGCAAGAAATGTGGTAAAGGAGCTATAAATATGATAGGTAACTTACAGCTGTGGTTGGAGGTAGGGTCAAAGACCATTTCATGAAGTAGGTACTATTTAGGATGGACCTTAGGGGTGGGGTTTAAGCAAGTACAGATTACCTTGTAACTAAATTGTATGGAGTACAATGTATGGAGTTACATGGAGTACAGAAATAGCCCACCAGGGGAAAGAGCCTGGAGGTAATTATAAAAGTGATAAATCATATTTGGCTGGGATTATATAGGTGGTTTTTTGGGGTGGGGGAACAGGGAGATAAGGTTGGTTGATAGCAGATCACATGAAGTGTTGAATGATAAAGATTTCACGGAAGAATGTTTATTCAAATTACTATGTGGCCAGATAGAAAGCTATTTTTTTATTAAAAAAATTTTTTTCCCTCTATTATTTTTCCCCCTTAAAAAGTTGTTACCTACTTACGAAAGCACACCTGTCTCTAAATGGTATAGAACTGAATAAATAGATGGTTTCCTTTTAGCTAGGAAGAGATACCTCTTTGGCGGTGGTTGGAACTGACTTTGGAGAATCTTAAAATCAACCCCGTTAAGCTATGGCAGTTGAAATGCAAGTAGGCTGTTTATACTCACCTGATTCCAAAACCAGGGCACTACTGAGTGGATTCCCCCAGGTGCACGGGAGGTGAAGTAAGGGGAGGTGAGGTGGCCATATAACCTTGTCAGAGGTAAAGAAAGTATGCAGAAAGGGGTTAGATTTTGGGAAGCTCATCGTATTTTGTTGAACTAACATGTGATCAATTAAAGTATAAAGCTTTTGAAAATTTTAAATAAAAATCAGGCTTGCCCCACCCAGTGTATAATGACATGAAAAGACCCTCCTGAAGTATCTGCTGATACTAAGAATTGAAGATCACTAGAATATAAACTACATAAGGGTGAGAATTTATAATTTTATAAATTGTTACAGCCCCAGTTCCTGTGGAAAAAAATTCCAGGTGTTTATAAAGTACATAAATGAGCCTACTAAATATTTGTGGCAGCCATTTAAGTAGAGATATAGGTAGGCCCATGAATGTGAATTAAGTGAAGCTTCCTTATAGCCCAGGTAGTGCCCTGGAGGCTTTGCCAGGATGCAGGATTCGCCATAATTTTCTTATCCCTCATCCTTCACATCAGAAATTATTCCACAGAACACTAATATGTTTTGTGGGGTGGGGGGGGGGGAAGCTCTGGGGCCAGTTGAGTTTAGTAAACAGTGCTTTAGATCCCCAACTTTGAGTTCTTCAGTATATACGTAGTGGTGTGTTTAAAAATTTGAAAAATTCTGTTTATGAAGGCATTTTGTAAATTTTGACACCCTTCCAACTTGTTTGTGGTGATACCTTTGACATCCCACAGTTTTTTATCTGATGGAACAAGCATCCTGTGGGAAAACACTACTGTTAATTCCTCTAGGGAAGTAACTTGACTTAGAAGATAGCTTTAGAAAATGCCGAAGAAATTTTAATAGTAAGATATCAGGATAAACACCTTGCCAGGAAAGCCATCTGATGACATGTGAAATGTATCCCCCATCTCACTTTTCTCTCCTTATAACACGATTAAGTTGATGTCGGTTACCAATTCTGATTTTCTTAGGTCCCATGTTCTCATCACAGAGTTTAGGAATTGTGTTTCTAAAGACGAGTAATTAATGACATTATGGTATTGAACAGCAAATGGGAACCCATTTATTTTTATTAGGGTTCTATTCAAACAAAATGAGGATATTCAGCTTTAGCTGCTTTGTAATAAATTTAAGATTTCCCAAATCTCATTTAAATACTTCACTCATGCTTTCATATAACAGTGACATATGCTTTATATAATGTATATACAGTTCTTATTCATTTAACAAAAATGAGTGTTTGCTATACACTGAGCACCATTGAAAGTACTGGGTGAAAAAGAAGGCAAGGTTCTGGAGAAGCTTTCATGGAACACAAGTGCATGGAATAAGAAACAAATACCAAAGAGGAAACAGTACTGTGCAGAGAAACTGAATCATTGTGTGGTAGAAAAGAAATGGGGATACTCCACAAGCCATACTGACTATTTGCAATTATTTTATTGATAATCAATAATCTTAACCATTTTTTTAAAAGATTAATAAATTAATCTCTAACTCTTGTTCGAGAGGATAAGCAAAGTCATTTGAGTAAGGAATCCCTTTTACTTTCTGTTTCAAGGCTATGGGTGGGGTAATTTAGCAGACTGGCCCTCCAGGTTCCCTTTCCTTTAAAAGGCAAGTTTTTTAAGAAGAACCACTTCTTATCTGTTAGCAAGGGAAAAAAGGAAACCTTGAGTCTCTAGATGTCTTCATTTTGTTTCCTTCTCAATTCTTTAGCTCTACTACTAAGCACATTTCCCTTTAAAGCTAGTGTGGGGCACAGTTCATCAGCTTATTTTCACTCAGTTAAAAAGTACCAGTTATTGCTAATTGGGATGAATTATAACAATTTACTCAGTGGGGTTTGTTTTTTCAGTTGCAATATTGTATCAAACTTTAAGCCGTGTTCTTTAGTATGTACCCCTACAACTATATTGGACTTTACGTTTTCCCCATTTGTTGAATAGGAGTCTTAGACAAGTTCTCCATGGTCTCTTCCAAGCGTATCAAGTTAGAGGATTTCAAGTCAGGTTTGTGCTCCAGCGTTTACATACGGAAGCACAAAGTTGGAATAAGAATTTTCAAAATACCCACTCCTCAAGTGATAAAATGCCTTTAAGGGATAGTAAGCAGACTTTATTCTGCTTACAGGAATTACAGCACTCTATATTTGCTGCTGTAAAACCATAAACTAAGATACAGGTCATAAAAGCAATCTGTTGATCTCATCAGAGAGCCTTCATAGTTTCAGCTTAGCTCCCAATACTCCAGCGTTAACAATGTGTCACTTTCATTCCTGAAAGGCAAACCTGTTTAACTGTAATTCTGGATCAGCGTCAATAATTGCCCAGCTCACAGATAATACAGTGATCCTGAGGTCTGCTCATGGACTTGGAATGAGTTCTGGTTATAAAACATGTCTTATGTGACAAGTATAATCTCAACTACATCAAGCACAGATGTTAGGGTCTGCTGAGGTTAATTAGGACTCCTAATTTCACTGATCCCCTACACAGGCTATCACTACCCTAAGCCATATATAAAACTGGTTATTTTTCAGGTAGGTCTGTAAAATTGGTGCTAAGTTTTCAGTCATTAACTAGATACTATACGTATGGTTATGTGTCAAAGAATGTATTGGATGCATTGGTGGAAATGCTGAATGACCTGGGGACCTTCAGGAATTTAAAATAAAATTAGATCAGTGTGCTAATGATTTTTTTCATGTAGAAAATCAAAGGCATGCTTACATTTCCAACATTTGTGTGTTTTTAAGATGAAGTTGGGTTAAAGGTATTAGGATATCTCTTTAGTGCTTTGGCTGACAGTTGTAGTAAATGTGAGAGGAGTTATGCTTTATTTTGCTTATGTAGTGTCACTGGTGGTTAAATGGAGAGAGTAAATTAGGAACCAGGAAACTTGGATAAGAATTACGGCTCTGCCTTTGAGTCACTTAATACACATGGGCTTTGGTTTCTTCAGCACAGGACTAGACTTTTTTTTCCCCTAAGATCTTGACTAGCTCAAAAAGATGGAGTCATCTCTAAAGGATTTTCCTTTAGAAAAAATTTTAAATGAATGAGTTTGGTCCTTGTATCAATCTCTGACTCTCATTCTGACCATCTAAAACCAGTGAATACTGGACTATGTCAAACTTATTTTGTCATAAATTCATACTTACCTTAAATACTGTTAAGTTTTTTACACATAAAATCATTCTTGCCAACTTTGTTTCTTCTGGAAAAATGTACTTTTCTCAGATCTGTTTTAAAATTTTTTGAAGAGATAAAATAACCACAGTAATTAGCCCCTTCTCCTCTCTCCACACCCGCTCCCCTGTTCAACAGGTGAAGCAGTTATGAAAATTATCATTTTTTATTTATTTTTGAGAGAAAGAGAACATGAGCGGTGGAGGGGCAGAGAGAGAGGAGGACAGAGGAGGATCAGAAGAAGGCTCTGTGCTGACAGCAGCGAGCCTGATGTGGGGCATGAACCCACGAACCACGAGATAATGACCTGAACTGAAGCTGGACTGAGCCACCCAGGTGCCCCCCAAATTATTTTCTAATTACTCCAGATTTCTAAATTTAGGATTTTAGAAAAGCCCTAATATAGAGACAGGGTTTTAATAGCCATAAGATGCAAGGAGGTTGAGTAAAGTGATTAAAAGACCAGAGATAGAAATTAACTAAGGAAAGAATTCAGCTTTAAAACTTCCAGTTCCAGTGAAAAGACTACTTTCACCTCTGCTGTTTTTTAGTGCCAGTTACCCACCCCCGAGCAAGAGAAGGAAGATGCAGACATGTAACAAGCAATCTTACCTCCGTGGACCTCAGTTTTCTTACCTGTAATATAAAGAGACTGAGGATAACTTGTTTTGAAGACTGATTAATTAGAAAGTCACTATTGTCAGAGGAGTTCTGTTGACAGATGATTTTTGTCCCCTTATTGCGTGTAAAAAATGAAAAAAAAAAAAAAATACAGGCAAGAGTAGTAAGCCAAAGTTTCCAGAGTATAGGTGTCTTAATGCTTGAAACTGTGCTAGTAATTACTGGAACTAAAGCTCCAAGTTGGAGAAGACTATGCATGCATCCCGACCTTGAGTTTCGAACCCTTCTCCCCCATGTCACTGACACAAGAGGAAAGCCAAACGGATCTGAGACTTAGGACTTGGTTCTTTTCATTTGGAGAACTGGACAGGTGATGAAAGTGCTTCTTCCTGTTTCTGGTTGAAAACTGAAGCATTTGCCAGGCCCACAGGCCAAGGCTCTGGGTCTTGCTTTTAATATTTTCTCTCCAAAGAGAACTGAAGATCAGAGGAACTCTTGTTCTTCCAGTCCCTGCCTTGAACTGTCAGCGGAAGACAGGTCAGAGGAAGAAGGATGCCTTAGAAGAATTGTAATTGAGGGCAAGAAAGCTAAAGTACAAATAATAATCGACACCTAGGGGATGCCCACCATTTTCCAAGTGCTGTTGGCAAGCTGCACAGATACCTTCTATTTGAACTCAGTGAAGTGTAATTATTATTACATTTTGTAAAAAGCTCAAAAAGGTTAACTAGGTTGTGAAGTTGCCTAGGGTCACAAAGATAGCCAATGACTGGTAGAATCATAATTTGAACGCAGCACTTCAGCCTGTAATATCCTGGTACCACAATGTCAATAATATATTCGCTCCCTAAGTTTCTATGAATGTAATCTTTTCAACATTTGTTAACGTAGGAACTTTTCGAATCTTATTTGAAAAAATGGCTAACTTCCTATGAAGAAAGAGATTTTCAGTTTGGTAGAGCAAGGTAGTTTTTGATGCTTTTGTTGTTGTTGTTTTGCTTTATCTGTATCGTGAACAGTGATGCAACAAGTATTCATTCCTTTCGTGAAATATATTTGTAATGACAGGGTTTCTGGAGACGTTTTGGACTCTGAGGCTCTCTAGTGTATATGTTCACCCTCACTCCCCAAGTACCATCAATAGGAGGTTTTGCTAACAACATCCCAGAATTTATTTTTTACATTTGCCATGAACATTTGCAATTCTGAATTGTACTTCAGAGCAATGACATTTATTATGCCACTTGAAATTTAAATTTTGTAGACAAGAGAAGAAAGGAAAATGGAAGCAATTCTGCAAGCTTTTGCCAGACTTGAAAAAAGAGAGAAAAGAAGAGAACAAGCTTTGGAAAGAATCAGCACAGCCAAAACCGAAGTTAAAACAGAGTGTAAAGACACGCAGGCTGTCAGTGACGCCGAAGCTACTCAGGTTTAGTTTTGTTTTCACCCCTTAAGCACTTTCCAGTGAGACTGTCACACCTGGTTTAGTTGCATCTGTAATGAATTCTGTCTAATGCTGCTCAGTGGCATTTTTCAAATGCTAGGAGATTTTAGACTTGAGATACAAGATCCTATTTGCTTTGTTTTTCAATAAGAAAAATGTAATTTAGTATATATCAGAATTCAGAAAAACATTTAAGGAAATTAGCTCCCGAAATGAATTAATGCTTTTAGATTTCAGCTTCTCACTTACATAAACACAGTATCAAAAGTTCCACTCTGTTGTATTTTGAATTAGGAACAAGCAAAAGAAGAAACTGCTAGCAAGCCTGCCCCTGCCAAAGTGAATAGGACGAAACAGAGAAAAAGCTTTTCTCGGAGCAGGACTCACATTGGGCAGCAGCGGCGCAGACACAGAACTGTCAGCATGTGCTCAGATATCCAGCCGTCTTCTCCTGACCTAGAAGTTACTTCACAACAAAATGATATTGAAAATACTGTACTTGCAATAGAACCAGAAACTGAAACTGCACTAGCAGAAATAATTACTGAAACTGAAGTTCCAGCACTTAATAAATGTCCTACAAAGTACCCTAAAACAAAGAAGGTATGATTCTTAATGAATGTAGGAACTGTTTTTAAAAACAGTGTCTTATGATGTGAAATAGATTTGTGTTTTTAAGATACATTCTGTAAAACCTCATAAGGAAACAGAGTAACAGGCATAGTTTTTACACCTAGCAAAGTTTTATTGTGTTTTTTTTAATTTTTTTTTTTTTTTAACATTTATTTATTTTTGAGACAGAGACAGAGCATGAACAGGGGAGGGGCAGAGAGAGAGGGAGACACAGAATCTGAAATGGGCTCCAGGATCTGAGCTGTCAGCACAGATGCGGGGCTCGAACTCACAGACCGTGAGATCATGACCTGAGCCGAAGTCAGACGCTTAACTGACTGAGCCACCCAGGCGCCCCTATTTTTTTTTTTTAATTTATTTATTATGAGAGAGACAGCGCGAGCGGGGGAGGGGCAGAGAGAGATGGAGAGAGAGAATCCTAAGCAGGCTCTGCACTGTCAGTGCAGAGCCTGATGCAGGGCTCAGACTGACAAAACCATGAGATCATGACCTGAGCCAAAACCAAGAGTGGGATACATAACTGAGTAAGCCACCCGGGCAGCCCCACCTGACAAATTGTTTTAAACCAAGAATGAGAATCACAGAACTATAAAAATCAGTTAATAAAAATGCTTGCGTTGTTAATAAAGACAGTTATAATATTCAGTATATCAAGACCACCTTTTTGTATTGTAAATCATAATGTAGTGATTTTAAGAATTTATCAAAATTGCTATTTTTGCATGCCCTATGTACTAAGTTTACACTTCTCAGAAACAACTGGTTTTACATGTTATCCTTTATTTTTTTTGTATTTCTTACAAATTTCACAGCATAGGTAAATAATAAAAATTAAATGTGAAGGAATTACTGATTGCCGTAAGGGAAGGGCAGGTTTAGATCAATTTGTTCATCTTTGAAAAACTGTCAGATTGAATGAGGCAATTATGAAACTATTCACCAAGGTAAATCAACCTGAGCTTTACAGCTCAGAAATAACAGAACATCCATATGAAGCCCCCACCCCCAGTGTAGAGTATGGTAGATTGGAGCAGAGATACCAAAGTGGTAATCCTTAGACTCTTTGGGGAGGGGTTAGATCATAAATAGTAATTCTCGCACACTTTTATAACAAAATATTTTGAGACTTAATTTATCTTGTCTTTGTTCTTACCAAGTTCAGCACAGTTTGTAGGTAGTGTGAAGCCAGGAGAAATATATCCGTAAACAACCAGGATGAGCCCAGGAATGTACTTTCACAGTGAATCAGAGGGTTAGTTAGAGATAAGATCTAAATACAGTTCTAATTGGAAGTCTGTACTCTTCCTTACAGCCCCTCAGATCTTGAACAAGCCAACACTTGCCTTATTAATGAGCAGTTAAATGTATGCTAATTATACTGGAATTAAAAAAACAAAACCAAACAATTAAGTTATTCTTGCCCACTTTGGAAGGACAAAAAATAACTGCACCTTTTCTTTGTAATTTGGATTAGTGAAAAGAAAAACTCATGGTTAAAAGAGAAGATACAAATAGGACATAATTCCTGCCTTTTAATTTTTAAGTGACTAAATTATTGTGGTGTTATCAATTTACTTAAATTCCTGACCTGAGATGTAGACTCTTATATCATATTTGATTCTCTAAAAAAGCCTCTCTTGCCACAGGTTTTGTTGATGGTATTCCCTTATTTAAAAAAATTTTTTTAGCATTTATAATTTTGGAGAGAGAGTGGGAGTGGGAGAGGGGCAGAGAGAGGGAAACACAGAATCTGAAGCAGGCTCTAGGCTCTGAGCTGTCAGCACAGAGCCCAGTGTGGTGCCCAAACTTGCAAACCACGAAATCATGACCTGAGCCTAAGTCTGATGCTTAACTGATTGAGCCACCCACCAGGTGCCCCTTCCCTTCTTCTTTTAAACAGTATACTGTTTGAGTACCGAATTATCATGATTTCTCCTAATGTAAAGGCCTCATTCAATTTAATAATACGTAGTACTTATTCTGTGCCAGATACTGTTTGAAGAACTTTATGTTACTTAGCTCTTTTAATCCTTGCAATAACCCTGTTTGTAGAGCTAGTTTCTATTTTGACCCTTCTTTGACAGATAAGGATTGAGATGTGGAAAGATTGCATAACTTGACCTATGGAAAGGTCACAGTGTAAGTGGCAAAGCCAGGATGCATAATCCAGGCATCTGGGTGCAGATTCCATGTGCTTTTCTGGTTTTTGTTCTGGACATAACCAATTGTATAGACGCTGAGAAAAAAAAAAAGATACTAGAATGCTTACAATGATTATCTCTGGAAGACAGGATGTGGGTAGATCATTCTTTTAATGTGTGTTTATCTGTATGTGTAAGAATGTATTAACTACTTTTAGTACTTTTTTTTTTTTTAACAAATTACACTTCCAGTAAAAATAAAAAGGATACATTTGATACCCACATAGAAAAGATCAGTGCCCACACAGCAGACAAAATGTGCTTGTGCTGATAAATGTAATCCTTATTTCCATGCCCATTACAATCAAACTTTATTAAATAACTAAAATTAGCCTACAAGAAAAGTGAGTAATCGTTATACTTTAGGGATCAGGCATATTCATGTTACCAGTAAAGTCTGAACTGCATGCACTGTCAATTAAAAAAATCAACAGAATTTTAAAAAGGATTATGTAAAATTTTAAATATTGTCAATGCCAACACCCCTCCCTTCCCTTTTTTTTTAATGTATATACACTGGTCTCATCATCTCCTGGGGATTCTGATAGTCAATCAGGGTAGAAAAGCACTGCATAAAATCAGATTTTTCTAACAAACAGGTCATAGAAGCAGTAGCAAATCTAAATTCAGTGTTTTTGTGTGTTTATAAGATGGTACTGAATCTCTTAGACTTGGCTCTTTTACAGAAGGTAGCATTATGTGATTTCTTCCTGCAAAGTACTATTGTATAAAAAATTTTAGGAGTAAGAGGAGGTACCCAAGGAAATGTAGAATGATGGATTGATTTTTTAGACATATGAATGATTTAAATTAATATTTCATTTTGGATAATATGTTTTCAGATTTGGGGTCAGAGTGTTCTATAGGAGCATCTGTATAACTGTAATTACATGTAGAATGATCCGGATTTCTCTTTTCTCTAGCACTTGGTCAGTGAATGGTTAAGTGAGAAGAATGAGAAGACTGGAAAACCTTCTGACAGCCTTTCAGAAAGGCCTCTGCGCATAACTACAGATCCTGAAGTGTTAGCCACACAGCTCAATTCTTTACCCGGCCTCACTTACAGCCCCCACGTATACTCTACTCCTAAGCACTATATCAGATTTACTTCACCATTCCTTTCAGAAAAAAGGAGAAGAAAAGAACCTACTGAAAACATTTCTGGCTCATGCAAGAAGGTAAGCTGTTCTTTGGCTATATAAATCTAGGATGAGCCAAGGCCAGTCTCCTTCCTTGCTATCATTCCTGGCAGTGAAATGCTTTTAGCATCAGCTTTACATTTACAGGCTGTATAAACAGCTACAAACTGACTTCTATTCATTTATTATGTATTTCAGCGATGGTTGAAACAAGCTTTAGAAGAGGAAAACTCAGCAATTTTACATAGATTTAATTCACCCTGTCAAGAGAGATCCAGAAGTCCTACAGTCAATGGTGAAAGTAAAAGTCCACTGCTATTAAATGATAGCTGTTCTCTTCCAGGTAGAATTTCTTTTCAGTACTGTTTAAGTGTGAAGAATGTGGCAGGATGTAAATGGTTTTTACAGCAAACATATTCTAGTTATTATGTAGTTTATAAAAGCAGCATTTTTTTCGAGAGAGAGCGAATAAGCATGTGCAGGCAGGGGGGGAGAGGGAGAGGGGGGGAAATCCCAAGCAGGCTCCACGTTACAACCCTGAGACCATGACCTGGGCCAAAATCAAGAGTCAGACGCTTAACTGACTGAGCCACCCAGGGGCCCCAAGAAGCATATTGTTAACTTTTTTCTGTCCTCTAACCTTTTAGATGAAGATAAACATGAAAACCTTCATTTGTAGTACTATGTATGTTGGGGTTTAGGGGTGAAGTTACGGGCTGCTTCTCAGATTCAATAGAACTCTTAGAATAAATCGATTAAATTAACGTCTGTACTTGTAAGACTTCTTAGAAACTCCTAGGCCTGTAAGTCATTTGGCAAGATAATGCATGTTGTAATAGTAAAATTAACGCAGGGAGGGGTGGGGAGAGATTGCTTCATGTTAGTAGTATCTTTAAAAACCCTGAAATTTAGTTTGGGGGTGAAAGTCATCATAATTACTATTGTTGATGTTTTGATCTTTCCCAGAATATATTACAGATTGTAGCACATACCAGCAATATAATGTCTGTGAATTATTATTGCATCAACAGATTTAACTACACCACTAAAAAAACGAAGACTTTATCAGTTGCTAGATTCTGCTTACTCAGAAACCTCCACACCTACTCCCTCACCATATGCTACACCAACCCACACAGATATTACTCCCACGGACCCATCATTTGCCACTCCTCCACGGATAAAATCAGATGATGAAGCTTGTAGAAATGGTTATAAGCCCATATATTCGCCAGTTACCCCAGTAACTCCTGGCACACCAGGAAATACCATGCACTTTGAGGTGAGAAATTTAAATGGGGGGGGGGGGGGGGGAACCCTGCGGGATTGGTATTTAATAGCAACCCCCAGTGTACTGAGAGTAGAAAAAAAGTTTTTAACAAACCAAATAAGCAGATTTGGAACATTCACTTATGTGAATTTAAACTTTTACATTTTTATTAAAATGAGCATAATGTTTTGATACTCGGCATCAGACTGAATGGCTGTGTATATCAAATTGAGACAGGTATCTTATGTGGGGAATGGAAATAAAACAAAAGAAAGTTTAAAACCAAAGTCTGTGTAATAGTTTGTTGTCATTTCTATAAATATCATGGATTTAATTTTTATATTTTAACTTTCAATTTTTTCTTTTATATAGAATATTTCTTCCCCAGAAAGTTCTCCAGAAATTAAGAGACGCACTTATAATCAAGAGGTAAGGAGTTATTCAATAAGGTTATTGACATTAGTGACCTTTGCCTATTATTTTGTTTAAATTATGAGATTTTAAAATAAGTAGTCTCAAGGTGTGCTTATTTGTGTAATTTTTTTTGTTTTAATTCTGTAAACAGGGATATGACAGATCTTCGACCATGTTAACACTGGGGCCTTTTAGAAATTCTAATTTAACTGACCTGGGTCTGCAAGAAATAAAGACTATCGGTTATACCAGCCCCAGGAGTAGGACTGAGGTCAATAGGCAGTGCCCTGGAGAAAAGGATTCTGTGTCAGACCTTCAACTGGGACTCGATTCAATCGAGCAGACTGCCTTACTTAAAACCATGGAACCACCTACACATGACAGGACTGATCCTACCAGCCAACTGGAATCTACTCACTCTGGACGGGGCACAATGTATTCTTCCTGGGTAAAGAGTCCTGACAGAACAGGAGTTAACTTCTCTGTAAACTCTAACTTGAGGGACCTGACACCCTCACATCAGTTGGAGGTTGGAGGAGGCTTCCGAATAAGTGAGTCAAAGTGCCTGATGCAGGATGATACTAGAGGCATATTTATGGAAACACCTGTGTTTTGTACTTCAGAAGATGGGCTTGTTTCTGGTTTCGGACGGACTGTTAATGACAATTTGATCGACGGAAGTTGCACACCCCAGAATCCACCACAAAAGAAAAAGGTTACAAATTTAACGATTTTAGTCCTTTTAATAGTGTCTTTTTCATACTACTTCTGAGGGTTATTATAGTTATGGGAGGCATTCATACTTAGTTATTCAAGTTAAATTTTTGACGTGTGCATTTTAAACCTTTTCTAAGTGCTCAATTAGAAAATGTTTACAGACAAGTAAAACATTCTAGTGAGCTGTGGGACATTCTTTAAGCATGGTTTCAGAGATTGAAACCTCTAGATGATTTATTTCACTGAAAGAATAACCACTTCCCAGCCAGAGAAGCAGAGTTGAATAATATTTGTGCTATTATCCTTATTTTACATGTTAGCAGGCAGCCCTGCTTCTTTCCTAATCCATAATATCAATAGTATTTAGACCACGGATATGAGTATTTGGAAAGTATTCTATAGATACTACTTGAAGTTCCCTGATTTACCACCATTTGGTTGGCAGACATACTGAGACTGTTAGAATGCCTTATCTCAGAGGAATGGGATGGACTACAACACGTATTTTCTTTGTTAATAGGCTTATTGCTTTGCAAGTCAAAAGAATTTTAGTGATGTGTGCTTTTAATTTTTATAACAGAGTCCAGTTGGCAACTTTGTGGGAAGCAATGTAGTATAGTGGAAAGAGCACGGGCTTTCAAGTAAGACCTAGGTTCGAATCCCGGCTCCAACACTCACCAGCTGTGTGACCTTGAGTGAGTGAGTTACTCAATTTCCTCATCTGTAAAATGGGGATGATAATATACCTATTTCATAGGGTTGTTGTGAGGATTAAATGAGATAATGTATGTAAATCATCTAAATACAATGCCTGGCAATATAATAGCCATTGGTAATTGTTAATTATTATTATTTGTTCAAAAATTATTTTACATAATTTTCCTAATGTAAATACAGTAATTCTCTTTAGAAAAAAAGAATAGATTGACTCTGACATATAAAACAAGAAAAAAAGATTTGCTTTTCCTTTTCTTGCTTCAGGTCTCCCTGCTAGAATACCGTAAAAGACAGCGTGAAGCTAGGAAAAGCGGCTCCAAGGCAGACCACTTTCCCCTGGTTAGTGTGTCCCCTCATGCAAGTGGCAACTTGAGCAGCAGCGGTGACAGCTGTGGCGGCAGGACCGAGAGCGGGGAGCAGGCAGACAGCACCACGGGCCTGCCGTTACCGGCGCCGCCTACGGTTTACAGCGCTGCTTCAGAAGACACCAGCAATAACTGTCCCGTTAAGGAAGCTTCCGCCAGTGAGAAGAATGAACCAGAAGTTCAGTGGTAAGCCTGTTTCAAAAAACCTTACTGGTAACTTTAGAACTCTGGGTAGTATGCATGCATATATAATTAAAGTAGTCAGTGTTCTTTATCCTCCAGTCAGGACCCCTTACATAGCTGGTTTTGAACGCAGCCGTGTTTGTAAAGACCTGAAGTCTGCTGTTCTGAAAAGCACACGCTTTTGTTAAGGAACTCTCTTCCTGTCTGTCGTCGTTCCCCCAGTGCTGAGGGGATAGACGTCTGTGGTCCTACTTCAGAGAGATCCTCTTTGCTGATAGGGTTTTAAACCAGCTATGCATCTGCCTGTGGTCCACTGTGCTTCCTCTTTGATAATTTTCATGTTTTTCATACAAATACTCATCTCCAAAGAACTTGTATCATAGTCAACATCCTGCAGTTTCCTTATACGCCCTTGTTACCAGTTACAGAAAAGAAGAACCAACTTTAGTACTTCTTCAGTAGGAATAGAGGCCAGATATAGGTGGGTCTTGGCAAAGGGCAGAAGGGCTCATTCACGTTGTTCCTCGGTCCCCTTACTCCCGAGAGCTTCCTGCTGTCAGACACAGGGTAATTTATAAAGGGTATGGGTCCCTGCAGTGACATTCTGGATGCTGATATGTCACCCTTCAACCCCCTGCTCCCTTCCACCAAGGAGTTGCCTTTAGACAAAGGAATGGAGTCTGACTGAGCTCTTTAAATATATGAGGATAAAGAAAAGACAGGCTGTTTTCAAAGCTTTACACCTAAGTATTCTCCCAGCAGAGCAAAAGCCTTGGTCTGAGAGGACATGTTGACCATCCAGGACAAAGAATAATCTAGCTGGCAGTACCTTCCTTGAATTGACGGTATGATTTTATGTTCAAGGACCGCTTCAACCTCAGTGGAGCAGGTGAGAGAAAGGAGTTACCAGCGAGCCCTACTCCTCAGCGATCACCGAAAAGACAGAGATAGTGGTAAGTGAGCCCGTGCCTCTGCCCAAAAGTGGAGCCAGCTGACCACGATGTACCCTCGTTCTTTGCGGTTCTAATGTTGTCTTTGGGTCTGCTTCACCTCCAGGGGCAGAGTCGCCATGTGTCCCATGCTCACCGGGTCATGTTCCGTCTTCACCTCCATCTCATTCAAATCACATTCCCCAGTTGCAGCCCCAGGGCCCAGTCCCTCCTTTCAGTGAACTTACGGAAGGTCAGTAAGCAGAGGACCCATCATGATTATTGTTTTAAGAACCTTTTTAAATCAGAAGGGAGAGCGCCTTTATAAAAAGTTGGTTTGAATAGAATTGACATTGCTTTGTACAAAGTGTTAGTTGTAAGACAACACTGTCGCGCAATCTTACGTTTACTATATAGGTTTCTTCTGCTTTACAGATCCTGACCCTGAAAATCCAGAATCCGTGACTACAAATGAATGTCCATCCCCAGACACTTCTCAAAATACTTGTAAAAGCCCTTCAAAAATGAGCAAGGTAATAAAATTGACCTTTGAACAAGGCTGTTCAGAAAAGTGGATGGTAATATGCATACGGAGATTTTTCTGCTGTATCAAGTATCCGGTTGTGACTTTTGGATACTTTTTGACCAAATGGTCTATTGTGCTCACTGTGCTTCAGTAATTTACATTTTCTCCTAGAATTCCACCTCCATACCCCAGGAAATTCAGTCTTTTCGTAGAATATCTGACCACTCAGTGAATGCTCAAAAAACAAAAGGTCAGGTGACACTCATTGAAAAGAAATGCTATTACCACCCTGAATCATGACATGGGGGGTGGTCTGACGTGTCAGTATCTTTGGAAACTAAAGATGAGGGATAGGAGATTGATTTTCTTTTTCCTCATACGTGACATCATACATATTTAAAACAGTTTGGGTTTATCATTAGGGTGTAGGAATTTCAGTTTATGGAATTGAAGGTTATCAGAAATCTTTCAAAATAAGCCTCAAAAGCAGGTTTCATCGCTTAAGAAAAAAAGGCAAATTAAATGTAAGGACCATTATTTCCTTAACCTGGTCTTAATAAAAATTAATCCAGGGAATTCAGGTTAACCTTAGTTATCAGAACTTGTTGTAGCCTCTGAAAAAGCTGGCTTTTCAATATCCCAAGCCTCTGTGATGGACTTCTCGACTCTATCTTCATTTATAAATGAACATGTAAATAACATTAAATACCACCGATAACAAACCTCAATGTACATAAAACGTTTCTTACATGATTTGTTTCCTTTTCATAGCCTGGTTCACCGGGACCTGTACTTCCTGTCCAAGCACATGGGAAAATACTCACAAAAGCAGAGTCCCATTGGGAGGCCACAGTTACTGTGTCAGAAGCTGAGAACGGTGTTCACCTGAAAACAGAGCTCCAACAGAAACAGCTATTAAATAACACCCAAGCGCTTTCGAAGAATCCTCCTCCTCAGCCACTCGTTCGAAGCTCATCCGAGCAACTTCCACAAAAGCTGCCTTCTGCGCCAGTGAAGTTGCACTGTCCTCCGTCCCCTCATGTAGAAAATCCTCCCAAATCATCGACACCTCACCCGCCGGTACAGCACGGTTATCTCTCACCAAAGCCCCCCGCCCAGCAGTTAGGGTCTCCCTACAGGCCTCATCACGCACAGTCACCTCAGGTGGGAACCCCTCAGCGAGAGCCTCAGAGAAATTTCTACCCCACGGCACAGACCCTGCAAGCCAGCACTCAGCAGGCCACCTCCGGAGCGTTATTTACACAGACCCCCTCGGGACAATCTTCGGCCACCTACACCCAGTTCAACCAACCGAGTCTGAACAGCGCGGCTCCACCCCCTCCACCCCCTCCGCCCCCTTCTTCCTCTTCTTACTATCAAAACCAGCAGCCCTCTGCAAACTTTCAGAATTATAATCAGCTTAAAGGTGGGCTTTCCCAACAGACTGTGTTTGCGTCGGGACCAAATCAAGCACTTCCTGGCACCGCGAGCCAGCAAACCGTCCCAGGACACCATGTTACTCCGGGGCATTTCTTGCCTTCTCAGAACCCCCCGATCCACCATCAGACTGCTGCCGCCGTGGTCCCCCCACCGCCTCCCCCACCCCCTGCCCCAGGACCGCACCTCGTCCAGCAGCCGAGCTCCCATCAGCAACACTCAGTGGCTCACGTGGTGGGGCCCGTTCACGCCGTCACCCCTGGGTCGCACATTCATTCGCAAACCGCGGGCCACCACTTGCCACCCCCCCCTCCGCCTCCAGGTCCCGCCCCTCATCACCACCCACCGCCCCATCCTTCCACGGGACTCCAAGGTCTGCCAGCACAACACCAGCATGTTGTCAACTCGGCGCCGCCTCCGCCACCGCCACCGCCACCTTCCAGTGTTTTGGCTTCTGGGCACCACACCACGTCCGCTCAGGCCTTACACCACCCGCCTCATCAAGGACCTCCACTGTTTCCTTCAAGTGCTCATCCGGCCGTACCACCATATCCCTCCCAAGCCACACACCACACCACTCTGGGGCCGGGACCCCAACACCAGCCTTCTGGAACAGGGCCGCATTGTCCGTTACCAGTCGCAGGTCCTCATCTCCAGCCCCAAGGACCAAACAGTATTCCAACGCCTACTGCTTCAGGGTTCTGTCCTCATCCTGGCTCTGTGGCCCTGCCACACGGGGTTCAAGGACCCCAGCAGGCATCTCCAGTGCCTGGACAAATCCCAATTCACAGAGCACAGGTGCCACCGACATTTCAGAACAATTACCACGGTTCAGGGTGGCATTAAAACGGACCCCAAAAACATTTTTTAAAATGTTCTGTAAGATAAACTGTATATTTCATATGTACCTGTTAAGGTACTTTTTAAAGCTTGTACATGAAACTTTGTATAAAAAAAAAAAAAAACACCAGTGCTCTTTCATTGTATTTTTCCCATTTTTGCTTTTTAAAATTCCTTAAAAGATGTGCTGTTAAGCCAGTATTAGGTATCTTTATTTTGTAAGTGAACATTCCAGCTGTTTTTCTGGCAGTAGATTTGATGCTACATGATCTTTCAATTTTATTGTTGCAGTTAAATTCATTTAGTGAATGTTTTCTATATTATTTCATACATACGCATTTAAGTACACAGCTAAGAAATGGCACTATGAGGATTTTCATTTTTCTTCCTGTCAGCAGTTCTGTGAGTGCATCTTAGGTATAAAAAAAAAAAATGCAATACAGATTTTTATAGTTTGGTGTGGACATGGCTCATTTTGTTTTATCGGTTATTTGCGAGCAAAATGTAATTTAATGTATAGATGATTTTTAACGTCTCCCGACACACTGTAAATACTGCATTTCCTTTGCGTATATAACTGCTTACAGCTTTTCTCATTGGATATATAGCGTTGTACATATGACAGGTCTTTGCAAAACTGTGTGATCTTTGTGAGAGTAGTACAGTATATGGCCTTTAATTTCTTTTTTATTTTAAATATACTGTCACATTGAAGCACTGGTTGGGCATTTTAATTCATGTTAATAAATCACAATTATGTCAGTTTTACCAGATTGTCCTGTACAACTTCTGAGATTGGAGTCTTTTCAAACAAGGGTCTTTTACAAAAAGTTACAGTTTTTCAGATGTAGTTTGTAAGGAGCCTTCCATTTTCTTTAGCGACCACCACCTCAGCAGTCATCAGGAAGCAGTAAGGGGTTGTTCCTATGATGTCCCTACTTGTCACTGTTGCAGGAGCCAACTCACAGGAATCTACTCTGCTGTGGAGATGCTGTGCACATTTACTTCTATCTGACATCGTACAACGTGAGCCCCGTATCATTGAAGCATCACACGTGATACAGAGCCCATAAAATATGGAGTAGTTGACCTAAAAAACACACAAGTATCTAACTTGTACACTTTAGAACATGCGTGACTGCAATGTCCTGATTAATCAAAATTATCTCTAAACCTTAAATTAACATTTATTATCTAGCTCTATAGTATTCAGGGAAAAAAATACGAGTTTTTAAAAGTTTGTTTTGGGTGTACAAAAGGAAAAGGAAGAAGGCGTTACCCTTAGAGTTCTCAAGTGAAATGAAAACAGCCTAATGAACATTTTGCTGAAATAGGAAATGCTAGTTATTTTGGAAAAATAAATTCTGTCTTCTGCCTCTGAGGAGCGTTAGTAATGACACGAACGCATTTTTCCAGTTTTCCCTAGTTGGCATAATTTGGCACAGCACAAAAATTCTGTGTGCTGGAGAAACAAGTGAACAGACTAAAAATGACTGGATAATATCTGGCAGTAATGAAAGTCACATTGCACACTTAACTCCCATTTCTTTTTGAAAATCAGCTAATAAGGGCACACTGAGAGAGCCATGTTTAGGGCTCAATTCTAATCAGCTTCAAGTTTTAAAAGAACTTAGGTCAACTTTGCCCTCCTTGACTTTAGCAAACGAAATTGTACTTCCCGTATTCACTAAAAAAACACTTGTCCAAGAAAAACATGGCTCTACATCACCCAGCCCAACGGTTTCCAAGAACAAAGGTTAACTATTAGCATAGCGAACAGCATTATTCAAACTCTTTAAAGGACTGTCCTCCTAAGGATTTAGGATTCCTCAGTTATAAATTGGCCTACTACAAAAATCATGTATAGAGAAACTTTTCTATGAACTGCAGGATCTTACATAATTCCTCGATTCCTCGATGAAGGACACACGGACTCCCAAATGCTGTCCTCTACCAAAATTTCATTGAAGTCATAAAAAAAAAAAAAATGGACAATTTAAAAGCGGAATTTAAGGAATAATCCCAGCTGTGGATACAAACTGAAGTTATCTGCCCAAGGACAGTGGTTTGTCCTGTTAACTGTTACGTATGATCCAGGAACAGGAAGAAGTCAGTCAGTAAATCGCTTTTCACCTAAAAAGTCTAGGCTTTTCTGAAGCCCCTGTATCTGTTGTTTTTTTTTTAAGCCTTTGGGCAGTACTAATTTCCAGCCAGACAGCCTCTCATCTGCTATCATCATGTATGTGGTCCACTGCTTGTCCTTCTCCATAAAGGCCTGATGTGGACCAGAGGGAAAAAGCAGGACGTTCACTAGAACGTCTGAGCCGGCTGCAGTGTTCCATATAACCAGCGCTTCTCGGTCGGCTTGTATGTATTCTTTAAACTCAAGCCACCAGGTTCCCGCCAAAAAAAACATACTATACCTAATACAAATATATATTCCTTCTAGAACTTTTTTTTTTTTTTTAACATTGTACACCAGTTAGGCTCTTATTAGGGACAGGTCTTTACAAAATTCATAACAATCTAGTTTATTTTCTAACATGAGCTGCAATTGCATTAGACACATTTCATTCAAGTGTGCTATAACCCTGATACAAATTCTTCAGTTAGGGGAAGATGAAGACATATACTTTGTGGTTCTTGTAAGAACGGATCCTACGGAAACTGTGTCCGCAGCAACCATCCGTCGTAGAACCTACGTGGTAACCTACAGCCTCCTCGGAAAACCTCAGCATGCACGTTTCGTAAGTGGTTCTGTTGCACCTCACAGCGGTATGGATTACCATGCTAACTCCTAAAGGACTGTGTCTTGTTCCCTCACAGTGAAAACTGGTAAAAAGAAGAAAATCTGCAATGCTCAAACACTATGTCATTAGTATGGATTTCATGGAACACGAAGAGGAATCACTGAAATTCTAGGCAGTGAATCTGTACTATAGCAGCTCTTTGAAAGCCATATTCTACTCTTACAACACAATGAACGATTTCCATGTACTAAGTAAGCCTTAATGCATGTTGTGCTACTACATTTCCTGCAATAGGAATGTTGATACTTCCTTTAGTTTGGGTCACACTGCACTAAAAGGAGAGCACATGTTTGTTGATTCTATCACTTCAAATATAGGCCAATGACCAAGGCAATGTCTGGAAAAAAAAAAAACCAAAACACTTTAATTTTTAAGACAACCGCAAGCACCTCAAACAATGGATTATTATTACAACACTTGTTATCTTTTCACAATCTAGTTATTGCAAAGGCATATGGATAAATGTTAATGGACAAAGTCAAGAAAAATGAGGCACCTTAATGAATGTAAAATTTTTAAAAAACCTGACATTCAACCCACTGACTTCTAAAAGAGGCTAAATACACCTCTGTAGATTACATTCTAAAATCGTATTGCCTACTATGGTTTGTGTCCTGGATTCTAAAACTTTAAGGAAATGCATAAACAAAATTGTGTGCAACCTGCAAAGGGAAAATCATTTTCTCAACTTCAATACATGGGAAGACAATGAAAAAGCTCAGAAAATTGTTATAGCCACGCATATAACTGCCTATGGAATGAACGTGATCCCTGTTACCTCTGAGACGTTAGGGTCGTGCCCACTGCACCGCTAACTGTACATACCACACCTTGGTTTTGGAGAAACACAAGTAAGCTTTTCCAAAAAAGAAAAACTATATATACATACATACGTATGTGTGTGTGTGTGTGTGTGTGTGTGTGTGTGTGTGTGTGTGTGTGTATTTCTAATTCCACACACTGCACATGGTTTTTGTTGTCCGATTTAATCTATGTAGAGTTTAACTTACAGTGTTTAGAGGAGGCAACACCACATGGTACTGGGCCATCACATTTTTAAAGGGAAATTGCTCTTTTTCCTTAAAAGTACTTTTAAAAATACGCAAAAATATGAATGAGAGTGCTAAAACTATAGTACGTATTTTCAAATGAAAGCATGTCTTTTCTTGCTTTAAAGTGCCATATAGGGAATGACATAACTCAGAGCCACTTTGTTTAAAATCCAATGTAAAAGGGCTGTTATGGAATGAAAAGTCTGCATAGCTCCTGGGAGCAGTTCAAGTCCGCTACATGCAACTCAGGCTACAAAGCACTCAAGACTTGGTAGCTTTTCTGAAATTTGAGTCCCCATCCCATATTTAATGGAAATTAACATTTACAGGGTGCATTTACATACACTATAATACAGGAATGATGTCCCTTTGCCAGAAGATAAAATTGTACATTTCCTTGCTATTTCTTGGTTCCAACTTGATAATTTCTTAAGATTGTAAATTATATAGTACTCAGCTAAAATATTTCTTCATAAATAGTTACAAAACCTGCCAAAACACAAGGGGGAAAGTATTTTTCGCTCAAAAAAAAAAGACTGACATTTGAATGTCACACGAGAAACAATGCTTAGAGACATGTTATTGTTTCCAGAAGAAAGTGGGTCAGTAAACTACTAAGCTGAAGACAAAGACTACCTTTCCCCAGGATCACAGTGCACAAAAAGCAGAATGTCAAACAACAGTACCTCAAAGCAAAATAAAGGTCTGAGGATGAAGCCAGCTCGCTTGTAATCCCGTTAGAGAATGAGAGTCACCGTTTAGGTCCAATGTACTGGAAAACATTTGCTAGCTCAGAATGCTCTACTGGTAGGATCTGCTAAGAATTCAACCAAGGATGCCGAAGGCATTCGCCAGCCGACGCTCGTTTTTCTGGAACCATTTCTAACATTGGGATCAGGAAATCTGTAAACTGTGCAGCATCTTCGTGGGGCCAGCCATACTTTTCCACAAGGACATCAAAGAGGCTCCAGGGCTTCAGCTTGGTGATATGCCGCAGTTCTCCTAAGGGGAAGAAACAGGCAGTGTCAAGGAAGCTCCACACTCGCATTTCCCATTGGTGGTCCGGCCAGGTTTTCAGTGAAGCGGACACCTACCTGCCCAACACTAGGCAACACCAAAGGCCGGCTTCCCCCCAAGCAGTGACCATGAAAGGTCTTTGTGGCTGTGTTATTTTGCGTAAGCTTGACGAATGCAAACAAGGGGTTCACTGAAAGGGGAACAGTTCGTTCGAATCAGTTCCAGGTTTTTTTTAAGTAAGTAGAGATGCTGAGTCCCCCAGGATGGTTTTTTTTTTAAGTTTATTATTATTGAGTAAGCTCTATAACCCAACGTGGGGATCGAACTCAGGACCCTGATATCAAGAGTCACAGACTCCACCGGCTGAGCCAGCAGGGAACCACACCCGGAATGTTTTCATTTGCAAAGACTGACAAAGGCACTCTCCCTCCAATGTGGGATCTTCTGCAATTTGTAAATTTGCTTAGAAAAAGCTTTAAGAAACACACTACATAAACTCCTTGGACCATTATTTCTGCATGTGACCATGCAAAGAAAAAGGGAGTCCTTCCGTCTAGAAATGTGCTGTTGAAGAGAAGTTTCTTGGATGGCACAGGTGTACTTTAGCTCACTAATCCAATATGGCAGCTGCTAGCTAGATGTGACTACTGAGCCCTGGAAATGTTACCAGTGCGACTGAGGAACTGAAGTTTTAATTTGTTTAAACAGCCACAATTAGCCACTGGCTCCTGTACCAGACAACACAGCTCTAGAGGCCAAGGTGAACCAAACACCACTCAATTCCACACGCTGGCTGTAAAATCTAAGAGATCAGGACATCAAATCTTGAACATGTGCCAGTTGCACCACAGAAACCATAGGTTACGAGGAGCCCCGACCAACACAACAGAACAACCAACGATCTAGTAAATGGTCTGAAAACTAGGACAGCCTTTTTCATAATAGGAAAAAAAGCTGATTTAAATCAAACTGCCAAAAGGTCAGGATACCTTTCATCAGGATTAATTCCTTTTCTCTTCCCGTTAGAAATGTTGACAGGATGCACCTCCCCTGTAGGCAGAGAGGCCTCCCCTGCGGGTCGCAGAGACAAGGAAGGGCTGCCCGGGGCCCGCTCCCCGCTCCCCCTGCACAGGCACAGCTCTGGGCTCAAGAGCGCTGGCCGGTCCCGCTGAGGCAGGCACCCCACATGTAGCCCCACGCGAGGGCCAGGTGTGCTCTCCTCTTCCACTTGCTCTGTCCACCCACCAAGCCAGGCGTCTCATGGTGTGTATTAAGAGATGCTTCCTTACTAGGTCTTCTCAGGAGGCCTGGTCTGTTTCACGCATTTACGCATCTCAATTTAGACCATTCTCCTCTTTCTTTAATCACAAAGAAAATAAAAGAACGTTACAGAAAAGTACAAAAACAGAAGGAGGAATGACCTGTAATCCCACCCACTAGGATTTTTTTCTCTCGGCCTCCACTCTCTCTTAATTACATTCCTGTCAACCGGTATGTCTACGGAGTTGCAATCGTCACACGCACCAGATCTAGGATAAACAGAACTTTACGGAATGTTTCTTGTTGGAGGGATGTTGTGCAAAGTAAACGGAGGACGGAGTTCGGCATGGCTTACAGACTGTAGGTCAGCTCTGTTTTGGAGAGGGGAGTAGAGAAAGGGCCATCTGAGAGGAGAAAGTGTTCCCTCCTGTAGAAGGAAGACTGTGTCCATGAGAACAGAGTCTGAGCAATGGCTCAAAGCTCATCCCCTTTAATCTGGAAATTCCAGCTCTGGAAATCCAGCCTAAGAAAATAAACCCTGGCACCACCCTCCCGATCCCCCCAGCCCCCACCCACCCACCACGCATACTTGCAAAATCACAGGTGCTCAGTGACAGGAGAACCGTGGTTACAGAAACAAACCATGATACATCGACCTGATGAATACTATTTCATATTACTTGGGAACATGGAGGGAAATTATATGGCCCAGCATCTGGTACTAAAAGAAGAATAGAAGAGAATGATCACAAGAGTAACCTTCAAAGCGCCCTTCAAGATGGAAAGCAGGTACCCCCCCAAACAGCAGCTTTGTTAGAAGGTGGCTTCTCTCTCTGCATCTTCCGTAATACAGCTCTCCTGGGCTTACAGAGACCGTGGAGCTCACCAGAGCAACGTTTGCAGGAAACTAAGAAAGTTCACATGGAACATTCCAAAACGTGTCCTCTGGAAGGGGGAGAGAACTTCACGGACCTTCATCTCTTCTGACCTGGAACAAACACTCCCCAAGGTTGCAAATGAATGTAACAGCTGAGAAGCACAGTCCTATCAGAACATTGAGGGATCTATTTCGGAGGGGGCCAGTTTAAAATCCATCAACAGGCATGAGATTAGGTTCAATCTTCCATGAAAAGAGAGAAGCGTTACCACAACAGCCACCTTAAAATCTGCATAGTAACAGTGATGAGAACAACACAAGCTGGAAGTCCCCGAAAATCTATTTATTCAGACCTAACTAGCTATAAACTGATAAAGACATTTGCAAAGAACTGACTGGAACACCTAACACACTTTGACCAGGTAATCAATCACACACACTAAAAAACCTGTGGGCGAAGATGCTGTCTGTAACGTGAGCATATGCACCAGGCACAGTAACCCTCAGGTCCGATCGGTACACGTGCCCGACACTGCTACCGTGACAACCCCAAAGTGCCACCTCGAAGAACAAGCATGTGCCTTATGGAGACAGGTGGAAAAACTGATGCCAAGAAAAAACACAGGAAATAAACTTGCCTAGGCCCTATGATTCCACGTACAAACTCTTAGGCTCCATTCAATAAGAAACAAGTCTCACAAATGGTTGCTAAAGGCTCTTTAATAACAAGCCCTCAACTCCCAAACGTGCACATCCACCGCTAGGACAGGCTCGTCCCATGAGCAGGGACCCCGTCCCCTCCCCAGCTCCAGCCTCGTGAACGGCCACCTCTGCTACCACAACTCAGAATACAAAATGAAATAAGAAAACGCTTGACAGACTGTTTTTTCGCTATCTGCTCCTATTGTACAAGTGGCTCCTGGACAAGTTAACAAATTTTTACCTTGACAACTTCTTCTCTCTCAGGCAAGTATACCAAGATATGTTCCACTGCAACACATTCTGCAAATAACCAGACACTTAATAGTGAAAGACTTTACCATTTAAACCGTCTCCTTCCTTTCCTTCCTAAAGAACGCGGAGTACCACTTTGTCTTTCCTCGGGAGCCCAGCAAGGCCAGATGGACGACCCTGCCCTCAGCAGCCCCTCGTGCTCCTAATCCGCCCTGGGGGCAGAATCACCTTGACAGAGCCCAGGAAAACGGACAGAAACAGGCCCCAAGGGAGGGCTCCTTCGCCTGCCAAGTCAAGGCTTTGGGACCTGCTACTGTATTCGCCAGGCCCAGATTATCAGAGTGCTTTTTAAGGAAAAAAGTTAAGTACTTCCATCAGACTTCTCCTGAATATCATTTTAAGTGATCTGTGAGAAGGGAAATACTTTATTTTGTTCAATGAAATTGTAATATTCCAGAATTAAGCATATAAGCATATAGGAGACTATGAGGGAAATCCTTGTACTGTATTTCAGGGAATACTGGTAACTAGAAAATAAACCATGATATAAAATAGATTCAGATAAATTTCACGGCATATATAGATAGGAAACCTGTCCACAAATACTGGTACAAGCAAGACACAAAACTAGAAATTTGAAGAAATTCCTACAAATTTGTAGGTCAATATCTGAGTTCAGTATCTGTATAAGCCTTACCCCCAACAAATACAAAAATTAACTCAAAATGGATCACAGCCCAAAGCCTAAGAACTAAAACTATAAATTCTTAGTAGAAAACAGAATAATCTCTGGGACTTAGAAGCAGGAAATGGTTTCTTAGATGTGACATCAAAAGCACAAATAACAAAAACAAGTAACAAAGAAAAAAGCAGAAGACTGGACTTCATCAAAATTTAAGTTTTATACTTCAACTATCACACGTGATTTAAGAGAAGTTAAAACAGGGGCACCTGGATGGCTCAGTCAGTTAAGCGTCCAGCTCTTATTTTCGGCTCAGGTCATGATCTCACAGGTTGGTGAGACTGAACCCCCCACTGGGCTCTGTGCTGACAGTGCAGAGCCTGCCTGGGACTCTCTCTCCCTCTCTCTGCCCCTCCCCCATGCAGGCTCCCCCCGCCCCTCTCTTTTTTCCTCTCAAAATAAATAAATCAATAAATAAAGTTTTAAAAAAGAGAGAGAAGTAAAAACAGGTCCATCCACAAGTTTGTACAATAGTCACAGTAGCGTTATTCATATGAGCCAAAAAGCAGACACCCACATATCCATCAACTGGTGAGCGAAGCAACCAAACATGGTCTCTCCACACATCAAAAGCAGAGTACAGACACAGGCACCGACGTGCATGAGCCCTGAAACACCGGAACACATGGAAGAAACCATCACAAAGTCCACACACTGTAGGATTCCATCTACATGGAATGTCCAGAACAGAGAAACCCAGAGAGAGAGAAGACCAGCAGCTGCCAGGGGTCAGGGGGAAAGAAACCAGAATGAGTGCTAATGGGCAAAGGATTGGTTTCTTGTCGAGAATAAAAATATTCTGAAATCAGACAGTGGTGACGGCTACATAATTCAGGAACATTCTAAAAACTACTCGATTGTACGCTTTAAAAGGGTGAATTATACGGTATGTAGATTACATCTGAGTAAAGCTGGAACAAAAGCTTAAAAAACTGGAACAAAGCTTAAAACAAAGTAATAGCTTTAAAAGAACCCCAACACTGCGTTAATGCACGCAGTAAAAATACACACTAATCATGATAAACGACAGGAATATGTGGGATGAACTAACTAGAACTGAACACCTGAGAGCAATAATTTCATTACTTTTTCTGCATCATATGCTCAAATTCAAAATGAAATGATTAAAACGCTAGTTTCAGACTTATGATCATCTGTGGCCTGTGGTCTGTTATTTTCCAAAATGTCTCTGTGGTGTGCCCAGTGTCCCTCCAGTCTGCCTCCAGGGCACCACACCATCCCTACCGTACCCTCCCGCCTTGCACCCCGACCCTAGCAGGGGAGGGCCTTAGACCACGCAAGCCTTCAAACAGGGCCATGTGTGCGGGCGCCACGAGAGCCGTCCTGGGCCAAGGGGGACACAGTGTCACCTGCTTCTCGCTCTCCAGAAAGCAGGACTCAACACAGGTTCATGTTTCTAGTCTGAAGTTATTTTCTCTGGGCACCGGGCTGTGGGGAATCCCGCACCAAACAAGACAGACCGGGGTCCTGATCTCACAGAGGGTGCTCACAACTCAGAAGTGATGCTTAAAGTGAAACTGTATTAAAACGTGTATTAAAGTACACGTTTTAAAAGTTTTAGACTCACCAGTGTGAAGAACCTTTTCTAGTCATTTGCACAGGGCCCGGCTCATGGGGAGATCAGACCCACGCATCCCCAAGGTGGCCTCGTGCCCGAGCCTGGCACCTGCCACCTGCCTGTGCAGTCAGCAAACCGCGGCGACCAACGGGTTTCACCACCTGAGGCCTAGATGATGAACGGGACAGCGCCAGCCTACACGGGCCCAAAGCCCACGGCGGGCTTCGCTCTTCACACAAGTAAGAGAATCTGTTGATGTGGGGGATTCTGGAGGGGAGTTGAAATCGTTCTAACAAGTTTCATCTCAAACACTAAAAACGAAGACTGCAGAACAAAGCCCTATCACAGGGGGCGTGTCAGCATTGCACTGCAAATGCTCTGCATGGGCTTTCTTGTTTTCTTTTTTTTTTTTTTTTTAAGTTTATTTATTTTGAGAGAGAGAGAGAGCATGAGCAGGGGAAGGGCAGAGAGAAGGAGAGAAACCCAAGTAGGCTCATCAGTGTGGAGCCTGATGTGGGGCTCGATCCCACAAACTGTGAGACCGTGACCTGAGCTGAAACCTGGAGTTGGATGCTTCACTGACTGAGCCACCCGGGTGCCCTGTCTGCACAGGCTTCTTGCATGCTTTGAACTGCACTTAAGGTCTCTGGTCCAACACACAACAGATCACCCTCACACGTTCCAGCCCACGTGATGCCCTTCCCTAGAATCAAACTGTTTTTTTTTTTTTAAATTAACTACTCTGATATTTCCAACAGTATGTTTTACTAAAACGATGGCCACTCATGTGTCGACAGAACGTCTGTTCAGCAGTGTGGAACGGTGCACTCCTGCCTGCACTGTTTTTGCTACATCACCTGACAAGCACTGGGGCACTTCCTGGGGACAAGTCGCACTCCATCCCGGTTGCTATCACAAAATACAACCAAAATGAGTGGCTTATAAATAAGAATGAATTTATTCCCCACAGTCGTGGAGGCTGGCAGTCTGAGATCCGGCTGCCAGCAGGGCTGGGTCCCAACGAGGGCCCCCTTCCGGGTCACAGACCCTCTCGTGTCCTCTGCATGGGGTAAGGGAGTGGTCTGGGATCTGTTCTGTAAGGGCACTAATCCCAACCAGGAGGGCTCTACCCTCATGGCCTTATGTTCTCTCCAAAGGCCCCCACCTCCTAATACTAACACTTTTGGAGGTTAGGATTCCCACACATGAATTTGGGGGGGGGGGTGGGGGACACACACACCTCAGACCCTAACAGGACAGAAGCAGGGGCAGAATGCACAGAGGTGCTTACTTCTAGTGGGGCACATCTTCATACACTGGTGAAGAGGATTTTTGTGAAGGACATTTGGTGGCTAATGTCCACACCCAGAGGAGTTAACCTGCGGGTTATCAAACTGTAACAGGATGAGAACAGTAACTACCTTCCTTTGCCAAAACATCCAGCTCGCGTGGAAAATTCCCAGCTAAGGAATGACTGTTCAGACTAGTAACAATCATTTTACCCAGAGTTGTACGTTAAGAAGAGGTCACTTAGCTGCGCTTGGTTTTTAGCTTTAACACACAGACCCCATGCTCTTCCTCACAGGCATCAGGGTGAAGATGTGGCCTGGGTCTCCCGCAGGAGGACAAAGAGCAGGGTAGGGTGCTGCTCACTCCCTCTCAATCGTTGGCTATTTTCCAAGGGGATGCAAGCAAATTAATAACAGCTTCTGATTTTGCTTTTCTCTTTGTCAGTTTTGGCATGCAGGCACTTAAAAAATGTTAACGGATACATTTAAGATCTCCTTACTTCCAAACTGTATATCCACACACATTCCTTAGGCGGGGCATGCCAAAACCCATCTTTTATGTAATAAATCATTCCTCTCATCCTGGGGGACATGGTAAAATCTATTTTCATGACACACCCTCATTCATCAAAATATTATTTCTGTGACTTCTGTAAAAGCCCTAAATCCCTTCTGATCTCCACTTATTATAAATAAACAATGATCAGGAAAGGACTTGGGTCCCAATTCCCAATCACTTGCCTAGTCAGAAATTCTCCCTCATATCCAAATGAAGGGGAAAGGACCCTAGTTACCACAGTAACACTGAATCACAATGCGTCTGGTGTGTCTTTACCAAGGAGGCCAAATGTATCTCGACCCTGGTCACCTTCCAACAAGCTCCCTGGCGGAGCCCGTGCATGCAGGCCCTAAAGCGCATGTGCAGTAGTAACGGGACGCTGCGGCAGCACAGTCCCAGGTAAGCACTCCGTACCCCCGTCAGGGAGCAG
Organism: Leopardus geoffroyi; assembly: GCF_018350155.1. NCBI lineage: Eukaryota > Metazoa > Chordata > Mammalia > Carnivora > Felidae > Leopardus > Leopardus geoffroyi. The sequence goes on along the minus strand of NC_059331.1, from coordinate 79,904,649 downwards.
GCAGTGGTCACGCACAGACTCCGAGCGGCCCCAGGAGCAGGGCTGCTGACAGGAAGGCTGGCAGGAACGCCGCCTTCTGGCCTGAAGGGCTATGCACAGGGAGCTCTGAGCAGAGCCACCTGCTATGCGGCATCAGTTCACCAGCATCGCTGGTCAGCCCACCCTTCCCCCCCCCCCCCCCCCCCCCGCCCCGCTCAAAGACAGCACCTGCCGATGGGGTGAGGAGGGGCTTCGGGGCTGGTACCCAGCAGGTGCCATCCCTGGGAGCCACGCCCAACTGGCGCCAAGAGCCTCAGAGCACTGCCTCTGGGAACAAACCTGATCCCAGGCCACTGGACAAGCAGGACTTCACCTCCTCAGCATTCGGGTCCCCTCCTGCAGTGCGTGTCCCTCTTCCTCCCCGCTGTGCATAGATAGTAAGCGGTTCCCAACCCACAGACGCTGCGCCGGGAAAACTGCAGAGCCCAGGCCTTCTGAGAAGCTCCTCGCTGCAGAGGAAAAACTCCGTGTGGCTTTACTGGCTGTTGGTCCTCTGTGCCTGATGCCGGAACCTGTCCGTCGGCCTGTGGCGGATTCTCTGTTCGGCTGACAGAGCAGGTGCTGAGTAAGGTCCAGCGCCCTCCAGTGCCCGTCCCCTCCCTAGAGCATCAGCAGGTCAGCCATGTCCCCTACTTCATGACAGACTAGGCTGCTAGCTCTTGGCCACCCTCCCCTCCAAGCCTCCACCTGACAGTGGTGATGGCTGCGGCTGGGGGTTCACTGCAAGTCCAGCCAAGTCCTCCCAGGGGCCAGGCCGTCTCTCACAGGCTGTGAAAACACTCTGAAATGTGGAAGAAGGGCTCTGCCTTGATTAAAACAGAGTTCCTCAAGTCACGCTGAATCCCAAGCCACAGTAATCCAGAGCCTTCCCTTGCTTCAGCCCTTCAACCATTTTTAAGAAGTTTCCTACAGAAACTTAGCCCGCTCTCTCAGCAATACTGCCGTCTAGAAGTCCGTCGTGTTTAGAGCAGTTCCTTTCCTGTTTACAACTCTGCCTCAGCAAACGTGACATGAGCTACTAGGGTGCCACGTGCTGCGTAGGAAATGGAAGGTGCAGAGATGACATGACAGGACGTGCCCAGCCTCACACCATGCTGTCACAGAACAGAGCTCAGTGGCAAGGCCATTCTATTAGCCTCAAGCCTACTTGGGCCCACGTGTGAGGGGAACCATAACCTTGCTCATGAGACCCAGACTCAAAGTCCAGGTGGGTCTTCAGAACCAAAATCGACACAGGTTGTCTGAAGAGCAGTTTTTCCTGACCATCTTTTTTCCCTGTGATAAGCCTCTAAAAGGTAGTAAGAAAATAACTGCATCTAGCTACACATTTCAGAGGTTGCCCATGGGGTGGTCCTAGGAAAGCCGGGAGCAGTGGTCGCTGTGCTCAGAGTAAGTGGAACAGGAAACTGCTGGCTTTGGCACAGCACGTTCTCGAGTCTTGCGCATTTAACGGGGATGCATAATTTAAAGGAGAGAACAAGGACTGGGTGGCTGGACATCACCAAAGGGTATGATAAGGATTTATGACTCTAGAAGAATACCTTATCTCATAGGAAAATAAAAAGTCAAAGCCAGCTCTCCAAATCTGACTAAAGCAGAAAGCGATAGAGCATGTTGGACTTTCAGAAATTTCTAGAAACTCCACATCCTACTCAAACCAACTTTAAAAGTTCTTTATTAAAGGGGGTGCAACTGCTCCCTCTCACTGCCAAAAAAAATTCAAGCTGGAAAAACATAATTAAGAGGTCCAACATGCTCACACAAAACAATATGGCGCCGGGAAGGAGTTCTTTAAAAATAAATTCCTGGCGCCTTTTTACTAAAGTAAATCAGCTATTAACACAATGTGAATAGTGCAGGGGAGAAGAGAACGTCATTTCTCAGAGCAGGGGGCACAGGGTCTCAGCAGCCCACGCCCACGTCATAAGGAGCTCAGACACACCCAGCAGGACACAGAGGGACGCTCACAAAGTCCTGTCCCCAGGCTGCCTCTACTCCACGGCAAAAACACTCAGGCTCCACGAACAACATGAGAAATGGAAAGAGAAGTCTAGCTGGTTTCTAAAAACCACTTAAACTCCTTTTCACAAATCCGTGAATACACAGACTGGGCTTAGATTAGGAGAAGAGAGGGCGGGGAGGAGACCGAGGGTTCCGGGAAGTGGTACTCTTACAAAATCCGTACTCCACAGATGGGAGATGGTTCAAGCTTATTTCTCGAGAGCTTTCTTCAGCAGAATCCCCCAGCTGTAACAAGGTCCAGGTCTTTCTCCACTGCCCAAACGTGAATGCACAATTTCTCCTTTTGGGAGAGGATTATGCTGAAAATTAGTGTTGCATAAATACCGTTACCTTTTCTGGTGAAAAACTCCTTGGAATATTTTCCCAACATAGCGTATTTTCGAGGGACTTTCCCCAGCAGTTCAATGATCAATGCTATGTGATCTGCATTGGGAAACATTGCCAGCAAAACAGAAACACACGACAGTTTAATCAGTACACTGCATGCAGACACTGCTACCGCCCGCGCAGACAGAAACAGAGCGCGACCTGTATGATCCAAGCACAGGCTCTGCCGGTGCCGCCGGATGCACAGGGGGACCGTGGCAAGGTCAAGTGCGGTCTTCCCTGTCAACTTTTAAATCAGCACAGGAATTTCGCTAGGTTGCCTTTCGAATTTAGGAGAAATGTCTGCCATCATTCGCGCTACAATCAGTAGTGCTATCCCGTTTCTGTCTGCATCGTGGCGCTTTTCAAAAAGAAGAGGTACTACCTCTGCGATTGAAGAATTCCCGAGAATATTTTCCAGATAGAGCAAAGTGCCTTGGGATACTGCCTAGCAGCTCTATGATGTGGGCTATGTGGTCTATGGAGGAGAGAAAAACAGGACATGGGAATGGGAGGGGCAAAGGGAAGGATGGGATAAAAGAAGAGGGAAAAAAATTGAAATTAGTAAAAAATCAGAAATAGATTCAAATCAACAATGTCTGCAGCACATCCATGCAGAGGCTTCTGGGGCTGGCAGGCCTCAGGCACCATCTGGAACATCGGACGGTGACTGATGCCAGCTCACCCCTGGCCACCCCAGCACTGTAAGCAAATAAGCATGGAGATGGTCAGCTTTACAGATGGAATTCAGGCCAGAATTCCCAGGTTTTCAACTCAGCTCCCCGACAGGACAGTGAAATGGGCAGATCGGTGGACAAAAGGACCACAGAGAAGCCTCGGGGGTCGCACAGCCTGTCCTTCCCTGGCTGCTGAGCGCCAGGCCGAGGCCAGCAGGAAGGAGAGGTGGCCCCGGGCCAAGGGCAGAGCTGCCCGTCCACTGTGCCTGAGGGGGCTTCAAGCTCAGGGGAAAGCATCTCGACTGGGCGTTTGAAAACCAAAACACAGCTCTATTTCGGTAGGGAAACACAATACTCTCCAGAAGCTCAGGCCTCTCAGGAGGCCCAGCCTGAGGTATTTGGCAGGCGGCAATACTCACCTTCATCCCTGGAATAGTCTTCCCCAGAATGCGGTTCAAACAAATAATCTCCCGTTGCCAGCTCAAATGCCTAGGACACAACAGATGACATGCTAAGCACTTCAAAGACACTGGCCCCCGAGGCAGCAAGTTTCTCTCCTTATACAAGAGACCCACGTTTTCCGAGGACCTGATCAAACCCAAGAACCTTCTAAAAGAGCTCAACACCAACTTTTTTCTTTCAACTCTGAACTTCCTAAAAGTTCAAAGAAGCTTCAGAAATTTTCCTACATTCTCTTTACTGGAGGACGCAAAGGCTGTGTCCTCTCCTCATTTTGCGAGAAGCACAGCGACAAGCAGCTGTGTGCAGGCCCGGGGGGAGGGGAACGTGCTCCAGCTCTGGACGGTGGGACTGGGACTCAGGCCTGCCCTCCCCCACGCAGGCTCATCGGGTGTCTGGAAAGCGGGCACTGCCGCTCTCTTGAAGCAAAGACCCTCGTGCCTTGGTAACCAGGAGCTATTTTCAGCATCTCATCAATTCTGCCACTTCTGACTCAAGCAAAGGAAAACCTCGAGCCAAACAGAAGGCTCTGAGCCCTGGGCCAGGAGGAGCCAGGTGAGGAGGCAAAGGAGGGCCGGCCTGCTTCTAGGGCTACCACTACCCCCAGCATGCCCTTTGTTTCCATTTCTGCCACACACTCTTCTCCCCTTGTTCTAAAAAAAAAAAAAGAACAAAAAAAAGCTCAGGACCATGGGTTTAATTTGCTAATGTTATAGAAAGATGGCAACTGCTATTGCTCTGCTGATGGAATACCACATTTAAAAATTTTTTTTGTTGTTTTTTAAAGGAAAAGGCTAAATCCTATTTTTGGTTTTTCTATACTTACTTCTATTTTGTATTGGATCTTGTGGTTCTGAAAGGTGCTCAGGGGCCTGGACCTCTGTCACAGATGCCTGCGGATCAGGGCCCTCCTCACTCCCACCCCTGATGAACCATCATCGCACCCACCCATTTCCTCTAGAAAGACCAGAGTGACCTCTAGAAATGACCAGAGTGGGTCAGGAGGGGGTCTCCTAGCACTGTCTTTAACAAACCGAAGGTGGACGCACTCAGGCCAGGACCACATCTCTTCACCATTTTTTTGGTTTGTTTGTTTATTTAAAGAAAGGAGGGCAGTGGGGTGACAAGATGGTTGTCAGCTGCCCCATGAGAGCATTGGTGCATGAACTCAGGATCCCGCAGGACACGGACATGCCCATCCCAGCCCGTCCCAGCACCAAGTAAGCTGGTCACGCAGGCGCTGCAGGGCCAGGGAAAGTCCTTACCGGGAGCCTCTCCTCTCCACCCAGCCTCACATCTGGCCACAAATCCAAGGGGAAAATTGAACAGCCAGAAGGGTCTTCCCCGCCCAGGACACAACTAAGCAGCCTACAAGCCATGAGGAAAGGGTGAAACCCTAATGGAGAAGAAGCCACTGCGGATGCTCCATGGAGAGGGCCACGGCTGCTCCTTAACCCTCCCCTGAGAACTCTCTCTCCTCACACATTTTCAAACACATTTCAATCAGGTTGAATTTATTTCTTACAGCCTAACACTAAGGTAGGTCAACTGAGTGTTCTTTGAAAGACGACTGTTTCAATTAGCACCCACGTGTTTCCAATGAAACACTCAAGTCAAAGAAGCCTACACAGAAATGGTTTAAAAGAGAAAAGGAAGATGTGAGGGAAGATGGGGGCTCACGTGTGTGTCATCTGGTCCCAGTTCTCTGGGGAGTGACAAGACTTCCTTAACAGGAAGGCCACATGTGACAGAGCTGATGCAGAAATTCCGATGGAAATGTGGGCCCTCATGCTTCACGACCTGCCTTCACGCCGGTTAAAGATTACCACCTTCAACTCCGTAGGTTACTCCTGATATAATCTCTATTGTTACTGTTTTAATACTTGGGATTTTTCATGCTTGGGAATCTTGGATTCCTTCATCTGTACTTGACCAGACCCCCTTGGGAGACGTTCCCCTGGAGCAAACTCTGTTCTCAAGTCCTGGGGAGACCAGACACCTCTTTCTTGAAATGCCCTCCCCCCCACACCAAGTACCCGATTCTGAATAAATAAGGTCACCTATTCTTTCTGTGATGGGACCAGTGCTGAACAAGTGAACTTTGCCAGTCTGCCTTTTCTTATTTCTAGGGCACTGACTATGGCTCACCGCGGAGCCTGTAGACGTTACCTGCTCTGGGCCTGTGACACACAAGTGCACAGCAATCGGTGCCTCGGCCCACGCAGAATTTTTAGATCACATACACTTACATTGGGAGGGGCCCCAAGACTCAAGAAAAGGAAAAGAGGTTCAACGGGACACATATCTCAGTTTCTCTGCCTCATTCTGGTGCTCTCCTCTGGCTCTAAGAGCCCTCCTCCACGATGAGAGCAAAGACACCAGCTGACACGCAGGAGCTCGCGACCCCAGTAGGGCCTCTGCAAGTCTTCATGCCATTTATGCCATCAAAGGACTCCAGGCCTCACCACCAAGAACAACTAGAGCTTTAGTATAGACTGGAATTATGAATTTAATATAATATTATGTTTCTAAACTTCGACAAAAGGACAGGAGTGGAGAAACACCGCCTCGTGTTTACCAGGTTGTCTGAGAAGAACAGAAGGGGACCTCTCAGCCTTGGCCTTCAGTGATGGGAGGTGGGGGTGGGGAACGACGGCTTGCCCCCCATCCAGAACAATCACGCTTCCAACATCTGACTCATGAAAAAAACAACAACCCGTAAGTGGCCTTTGAGGCACCGAGGGAGCTTATGCTTCGTCTGAGGGGAGCAGGAGGCAGGAGAAAGGAGATGGTCTCTAGCCCTGTTCACAGCAGCAGGAGTGGCCAGGGTGTGAAGACTGTGTGGAGGGGCAAGTCCTAATCTAATGGAAGGCAAGACAGACAACCTGGTATAAAATCGCACTGAGCTCCACCATTATTCTCCTGTCTCTGTGATCTTGTCCTATTTTTCCGGTTATATCACCAAAATTTAACACCCCAAATTAGAAGCACAGGATTTCAGAGTTGAAAGAGCTCTTGGAGTCTAATTCAGGGCCCCTCCTGTGTTGCTGGGGACAAGCAAGGCCTGACCTCACCACATCCTGGAATGGAACATTTCTCCCCCGAAGCTCCAATTTTTGAAAGTGCTCCCTTCCTACTGACCTAACCTCTGCTTCCCACCGCGTCCGGGCCCTCCACCCCCTCCTGCCCTCTGGACCTCACTCCTCTCTGCACAGCAGCCTCCAAATTCAAAGCAGCCATCACATGCCCACCAATCTTTTTAACTGTTCTTTTCCATGTCTCACACAGCAAAGACTGAAGTTTTTGATACTCACTGAAACACTTAATTTTAAAAATTATCTGGTATGATTTGTCAGAGCAACGTGGGACCAGAAAGGCACGATGTTTCCACTGGCCACATCTGTTGCCTCAGATCTTGATAATTTTACACAAACAACTACTATTTTTCCATATTGTCCAGCACCACGCTTCTTGCTGTAGCACCAGGGGGCATATGATACAGCAAACTCAGAAGAATTGTTAATCTTTGAATAACAGACAATTACATATATTGCCTGTTGCTCTTTTTAGTGAGAAGAAAAGTGCCAAGCTTTACACACACAGTCTTTCATTTTAAATATATCAGAGAATTTGGGGGGGGGGGGATGGAGTAAGAAAAACATGAAATAGCACCCCCTTTTCCATACACACACACACACACACACACACACACACCCTTCCAGCACGGGACCACAAAGCACAACCCACTTAGAGGAAGGTGCTGAACTGGCTAGGAACCAGGGCCAAGAAAGAGAAACTGAAATCGGCTTATGGAAGAGGTCCCACCGGTGCTCATCAATTCACAGGTCGGCAGCAAGTGAGAAAATGATGCGCTGGTGAGGGCCGGGGGAGGGTCTAGACACAAGTAAACCCACGATGCAGCCCAAACCAGTATGATACACAGCGGGGACAGGCGTCCTGAGACCCCGAGAAAAAACATCTCCGTCTTCTCTATGGGAACAGACTCCATCAAAGGGACTATGGGCAGCTACTGGTGTCTCAGAAATCAGTGGACAGCCCACAGCAACAAGCCAGAATATTCTCTAGATTTGGCCTTATATATAAAGGAGGAGAGATTAAACACTGGTGTGTGGGGAAATCCTTTTCCTTGTCAGTAAGGATAGAAGGTCTGTCAGAGGTCACTGAGAAGGGCTCCCGCCTTTCGACCTCAGACAACCTTTCCTGAAGACACCGCTGTCTCATCCTCCTCCACGGCACAAGGGAAGGGTACAGCCCGCAATCTTTCAGAAACCAGACAGAATTACTTGAAGCCATTTTGCCACCACAGAGGAGGCTGTGATTCCTGGGGGTGGTGGGCTGAAGAGGGCCTTGAGTAGAGGTCGCGTGTCACAAGACCAAAGCAGGCTAAACCCTAGAACACGTCTGAGAAGAATTCTTCCAACTCTCAAGGCGCTCAAGACAGCAACCTTGCCCTCACTCATCCCACAGCAGACGTACTCCGCAGTCGGGAAAACTCAGACCACACGTACTGGTGAGACTGTCCCATGATAAGCGCTGCGGGATGGGCCTTTACATGGAAGGAAATGGCCAAGGCCGTTCTTACCATGCATGCTGTGCTCCAAATGTCAGCAGGTGTGCTGTAACCTGCCCCTATTAAAACCTCTATGGATCTATACTGACGCGTCTGGATGTCTTCTGTGAAGTGTTTATGCTGGAAGGGAACACACTGTATTAGTACAGAGGAAAACAGACATGCAAAAAGAAAAAAAAAAAAAAGCGTCTTCTAATCCATGATCATGACCAAAACGCTCTAGAAAGAAAACTTTACTTACCACCCAACAAGCATTTCCCAGGTCGGCAATTTTAACTCTGATTTTATCTGCGTTCCGTGGATCCAGGGGGTTCACCAACAAGTCGGCCGCCCGGGTTTTTGCTGGCATGAGCAAAGAGCGAGACAGTTAGTACTTGGGAGGGGTGGCTTGCGTCTGTGCACACAGTGTCTGCCGGGCACAGTCTCCTTTTCTAGGGAAGTGATGGGAGGATCATTTAGGCCTGGAGCCCTGCAAGTTGAACTCAACAGAATTTGAAATTCTTGGTCTCCATCCCCGGAAGATATTTCACAAGAGAGAGCACACTGGGCTGCCCAGAGACCTCACCGGCTCCGCCTTGCCCTTTCTCCTTATATTGCTGATTCCGCCACCTCTAGGATGACCCTACTCTGCTCCCTTCTGCATCTTTCCAGCTGCTCCTCATCGCATCAGAGCTCATAGAGAACCACATCTATCTTGGTGCGTTACTACATGAAACGCTAAAGTAGAGACAACATGTTCCCAGATGGCCAATCCCTTTCTAGGTGACACACACTTCACCTGGTAGCCACATCTCCTACCTCTCCTGCTTGGGCTGAGCACAGAGACCTCAAAGGTTAGATGATGGCTGGTTAACAAATACAGATTACAGGCCAGGACTAATCAGTTTGGGTTTAGCTTTGGACAAGTAACGCTCCACAACAGAGGTCTCCTGAGGCCATCTGGGCCACAGGGCAAACCGCTGAGGTCCCTCCCAAACTTATCAAATACTCAGGCCACTCTTAAGCCCAGTGACCCCGAGAGAATCTCAACAGTGGACACAGGGCTAGACTTCTCAGGGTTCCTGGGGCCAGAAGAGCTTTATGGACAAGGCTACATCATGCCCATATTGGGCAGGGTTAACCAGGGGGCAAGTGACAAAGAAAACTAACTTGCAGAGGCCCAGACAGGAAATCCTGAAGTGACTGAGCATCTTCCTCAAACCTTAAAATGACTTATAAGCTCCAATTTCTGGAAGGGATGAGATGTAACTATGGTTCTTACTAATGGAGAAGTAATTCTGAGATGGTATTTACAGACTAAACAGAAAAGTCCACTCAATGCAGAACATCAAATACCCTTTCATCCGCTCAGAGCTGGGCACTGCTAAAACAAACCAAACCTCCTTTTGGGTACACCCACACCGTGGAGCCACAGTGCTCAGGGGGCTCTGATTTCTGGGCATCCCTCCCAGGAGCGGGGGCACCTACAGAACTCCCCAGGAAGGGCCAAAGGATGCAGAGAGAGCTCTGGCCAACATCTTAGCCCCCAAGTCCCACTCCTCCGGCTTGTGGGTTAATGTGGGTGGGCCAGCCTCACATGTCCCCTTTTGCCATCTGCCCTATGACCACATTCCTCTTTTTAAGGATGCCGATCCACTGTGGACTTTGCCAAAGGCAGTCTGAGCTGGCAGAACAAACACAGGAACTCTGAAACGACGAGAAGGAAAGAAGCACAGAGACCCACACGAGGAGGCAAACTGGATACAGTGATTGAAGGATGGGAAGAAACAGAGCTTCAGGAGAAACAAAAACACTGACCCAGTGGACAGACAGGCAGCACCAGAAACGGCCAGATGAATCCCTCACGTCACTCAATCAAGGAGACTCAGCAGGCAAGAAAATGGAATTCGAGGTTTACAGAACCGGATTCAACTGGACGTTTCAATACCAACAAAGTTGTGAGACTCTGGAAAGTGACCTAACTCCATGAGGCTCAGTGCTCAAGAAAGAAGCGGAAGGGGCCATGCCACACCCCCCTCCAAACTGACCAGCCAACCCAGTGGCCTGGGAGAGCGGCGGCGGCGGCGGGGGGGGGGGGCTCCACCGGTGCTGGGACCAGCCAGACTACACTCCCCGCCCCAGAATCAAAGCTCCACCAGCAGAGAGCAGGCAGAGGGGGAGGGGAGGCCAAACACTTGAGATCAAAGGTCTAAGGAAGAAGAGGGTGAGCCTCCAGTTCTGACTGACTGAGAGTAAGTGGTGCCCAGTGCCTGAGGGTGCAAGTGTAGGGAGGCATCTGGAAGTGCCACCAGTGTCCTAAAGACATTCCCCGGGAGCTGCATGAATCAATGAAGCCAGAGGAGATCTGGCCTGAAAAGACGCATCATCACACATGTTCAATACGGTTTCTTTGTATTTAACACCCCTCATTTTTGATCACTAAACAAAGTCTCTTTGGTGACAGGCTGTTACCCTCCTGGTTCAGGTCTGTAAACGGTGGCCCCGCTCACAGCACATCCCAAATGATACCAGGGAGTTCATCTCAGAACTTGAACTGTACAGGAACACAAACGAGGTAAAAGACAATCTACTTGGTATATCCGACTTCCTTTACTCAGTGTGATAATTACCTGACCGCAACCCTCAAAACAGCCCATTTAAACAACAGGCACTTGCCAGGGACTAACACCAACTCTGCTTTGCCTGGGACTCAAATCATCTCAGCTCGCTGAGTCATTATTGTGGTCACCTCTCACAGCTCTTCCTAATGCTCAGCTTCTTCCAACGAGGGAATGAAAAGTGGGGATATGTCACTTCACGAAGGACAGGGCTCTTAACTCGTCTCCGGTGGCCCGGGGTCCGAGCGACACTACTCATTCCATGTGAAGCTATCCTAGAAACTAGTAAGATAGCTGCGGGTGGTGCCTCCAAGGGACGAGACCATCATCATTACTTATGTGCAAGGCACTGTGCTAGGCTCGTGCAGACTCTCTATGGTTTGAGGCGTCCCTCCAATAAACACACGAATACCTTCTCTGCACCCAGAGGTTCAACACCAGGCCCCGGGAGATCTAATACCTGAGCCTGGCCCGTTCATTCACCGAGTATTTACAGAGTCCCTTCTGTGTGCTGTCTCGGCACTGGGAACAGCATGAACAAGGCATGCAGGGTACCCCCTCCACAGCCCAAGTTAGGAAACTCATGCACTGGGGGGGCGGTGGGGAGATGGGGAATATAGATAATAAAGTAAAAATGAAGGAGTCACACACCATGTCAGGTGGCTCTATATGCAAAGAAGAAAAACAAAGCAAAGAAAGGAGGCGGACAATGATGAGGGTGTTCAGGGGAGGTCTTTTCTCAGAAGGTGACTCTGAGGAGAGGCCTGAACTAAGGGAGGCGTGGAGAGAGAGGGGCCCTCAGCAGAGGAGACAGCAAGCGCAAATGCAAAGTGCAAAGATGGAGAAACAAACTTTCACTTTTGAGAAACTTAAGGAAGAAGCCAGCACGGAGGTACAGAATCAGCGGGGGGGGGGGGGGGGGGGGAGACAAGGCCAGAGAGAGAGCTGCCAGGAAATGGCCTGCAGAGAGCTTGCAGGCTTTAGAGTGACGCCCCGCACTGTTATTCTGAGTGGAAATGCACTGCAGGTCCTTCTGGAGGGAAAGGGAGGGAAGAGGACAGGGTGTGCCCTAAGGAGGACAGGCTAGGCAGCAAGAGTCACAGCGAGGGCAGCGCGGGGCCAATATTACAGCAGCTGGCACAAGGTCTGGCAGTGATCTGGGTCCCCACCAAGTGGCAGTGAGTACCTTGCAGGTAAAGCCAGCAAGACCAGATGGGACGGGCCAAGATACATGCTATGGCTCCAAAGCTAATAATCCCAGAGGAATCCCGCCTCCTCAGCCTTTAGTGCTCCCCAGTCACTCCAGGGAATAGTCTGCATCCTTCAGCCTGGAGGGTGAGTTCTTCTGGCCTGACTTTTCCTTCTGCTACTTCCTAACGTGTGTGCCCTGGTCTAACGACAAGGATCTACACCAGCTCTGAACATGGCTTGTTTCTCTTGCCTCGTGTTCACGCAGTGGTAGATGGCCAACTACGAGCCTCTGGGCCCCACTCCTTCCACGCAGGAAATGAACCCCTCCCGTCCAGGAGGCGGCCCACCGTTACCAAACGAACAAGCTGGAAACCAAAACTGAGTGCCTCCAAACAAATGAGTGGGTAAGGAGATCCTGACCCTGCTGCGTACCTAGAATTTCACAATACTGAAAAGGTCTGCTTGCTGAGAGACTTGGGTCAAAGTGAAAAATAGACCTGCTATTTCTTCCCAATGCAAGATGTTTGTACAAGAGAACTGGTGCTGGGAATGAATACAGTTTTGATGGTGAATGGAGACAGGTGGCACAAAGGTAAGAGGAGAAGGAAAAATACCCAGATTATCACTGATTTGATCGCTTGTTACTCAATAAATGTTTATCACAGCACTGAGTTAGATGCAAAGGATACAAGGATAAAAGCACACAGCGCTCCCAATGATTTTACATCATGGCGAGGAAAAGATGATGGAAACAGTGAGCATGCAGTTAAGTAAAGCATGACCGGTAGGTAAAAGGGAGAAGGGAACAGGACCGCGTGGGAAGTGATGCAGGGTTAGCGTTTGTACCAGCCGGCAAAAGAATAAAAGTTGGCCGAGAGAATGGGCAGTGGAGAAAGGGGAAGAGACACTCCCAGCAGGAAGAAAGGCAGACGCAAAGGTACAGAAGTAAGAGCGAACATGCCATTTACACACAGACGCTCTTCGTCAGGTCTTGAAAATAAACCGGGAAGTAGCTACGCTATACTTAACGACTGCAAAACCTTTTCATGGTTTACTCCTTCAATAAAAAGTGTCTGAACGTTCATCTCAGTAGACACGTATTCATCAATGGCACATATCTCTGTTCCTACGTTACATACATGATAAAAGGTAAACAAAAATAATAACAGAAACTACCGGAAGACATGGTTGACTCCAGCCTGGGGCAGGGAAGGTATGAACTCGGGACGTGGTTCCAGAAAGAGAGGAAGCAGCAAAGAGCAATGGGATTGTGATAAAAGGACAGAAGAGACCATTCGAAGAGGCTCATGTGGACCAAACTGAGGACAATTCCAGAAGCTGTGAATGATTACAAGACATAACCCAAAGCGGTAATTAAGAGCAAAGGAACCCATGAGCGCACGATGTGAAGGCACGTGCGAGAGACTGTGGGGCAGGCGGCATGCCAGGGAGGAGCACCAAAGCCCGCCTTCTGGAAGCATCTTCTCTATCTGGCTGCTCCGGAGTTCTCTATCCATTTATAATAAACCAGTGATCCAGCCAGAAAACGAGTTTCCTATGTTCTGTGAGCTGCTGGAACAAATTAACTGAACCTGAGGAGGGGGTCGTGGGAACCCCCGATTCATGGCTGATGGGTCAGAAGCACAGGTGACAATGTGGACTTGCCACTGGTGTATGAAGGGGGGCGGGGGTGTCTGGTGGGATTGAGCCCTTAACCTGTGGGATCTGGTTCTGTCTCCAGAGAGTGTCAGAAATGAGTTAAATCGCAGGACACCCAGCTGGTGTCAGCGAAGCTTTTGGGGCAGGGAAAACCCCCTACACACACATTTAGTCACCAAAGGTGTCAGAAGTAGCGTGAAGGAGACAGACACAGGTGAGTTTTCCCTATGCGAACCTACCTTCCATGTGAAGGCATCTTATAAGCACCTTCAAAGAGTCCTTGATCGGGGTAAAAGTAAAAAGGAACAGAGTATGTTTACCCAAGTAAGATAAAGAAAGCACGAAATAGAACCCACATCCTTAAGGTGATTACTTAGAGCTACTTGAGGGGACTCCGAGGGCTACTTGCAGGGCTGGGTCATCAATGGACTCATCGTGTGTTAAACACTCTTGCCAGCAGAGGGAGCAGAGGAGGATTCTGAGCTGCTCTTCCGCGGGCTAGAATGGAAACCATGAGTGATGCCCCGGGGTTGGCTTACTGGAGTCCCTGAGCAGGTCACAGGCAGAGACAGGCTGTGGGGCACTCACTCTCAAAATACTTGATATAAGTCATCACATAAAATTCCATGCCACTTGCTTTAAATTGGCTTTGACATTTCAAGAGCTGAGTCCTACAACCAGAAACAACTATCAGAATAAAATCAGAGACTTCTTCCTTAACACAGACTAAGAGGAGGTATGTGTTTTCCTTGAATAGAAACAAGACAAAACAAAAACCAAAAGCAAGACTGTCAGATGGAAGTACAAATATTAAACTATATATTCTGTAAAAGCCACAGGTGTAAGCTGCTGGATATGGAAGGTTTCTACAAATGCAGATGTCACTAACTAAACACAGAAAGAATGAGAAAAGCTCAGAAATGGAATCTGATAGTCAGAGAGCCAGAGAAAGCCCTGCTGGGACAGAAGACAATTCAAATCACATTACTTATTCAGGAGGACAAAAGGAATAAAGCGACAATGGGGAATTCATACATACATGACATGCCCACCTCTGGCCCATTCCCTTCACAGCATTTGTCAAGGCTCGGATACTCGGGCCACTGAAAGGACACACTTGGTGGGGAGGGACACTTACTTTTTGGCAAATCTCCAGTGCTGGAGGCTGAAACCGTCCGGCTTCTGTCATGGGATGGACTGCTTTCCTCAGGCTCGGTAAGCGGGGATCCCTCGGAAAGTGCAGAACCACAAGCCACAGGTTCTAGGGGCCCAGAGAACAAGGATGTGGAAAACTCCGGAAACTGTGACTCGGGAATTTTATGTCGTCCATTTGGCAATTCACCATTGAATTGTTCATAGGAGCTGCTATATGTGTAATCACTTTCTGCATTTGGCTCATCAAGGTTATATTCCTCAGGATTGGGACAATCTTCTTCATCGTCATCTTCATCATCCAGCTGCTGCTCCAGTAAGAACGGGCCATTCTCAATATGGCCATTGGTTCTGGGGGACTCTATCCACGCAGGGTCTGTGCTCGTCAGTTCTGGTTCCACATCATCTCCATCTTTCTCAGTGTTTTCTTTCTCAGCGTCTTCTTTCTCTTCCTGGTCCTCAGCCTCACCTTAAAAAGTTGATGGGTTGAGAATCAGAACATGTTACTCTTCTCAACACAGTGGCACTAGGTACATATTTCCTCCAACAAGAGATTATTTTGAATGTGTTTAGGTTTTTGTTCCCCCATTGAGTAAGCTCTACACCCACCATGGGGCTCAAACTTGTGACCCTGAGGATCAAGAGTCGCATGCTCTGGGCACCTGGGTGGCTCAGCTGGTTGAGCGTCTGACTTCAGCTCAGGTCATGATCTCACAGTTCATGAGTTCAAGCCCCACGTCAGGCTCTGTGCTAACAGCTCAGAGCCTGGGGCCTGCTTTGGATTCTGTGTCTCCCTCTCTCTGCCCCTTCCCCACTCACACTCCGTCTTTCTCTGAAAAACAGATAAAACATTAAAAGAAAGAAAAAAAAAAAAGAGTCACATGCTCTGCCGACCGAGCCAGCCAGGCACCCCTGAATGTGCTGAATTTACATACTACACAGCAAAACACCTCTTGGCTCTCAAGGTAAAATCTTAGGTTTTCTCAATCTTATTTTTCATTTAGTAAATAACTGGCTTACTCTTAGTTAGAAGAAGTTAGATTTTGGGGCGGGAAAAGGGACTATTTCCACTTCTACCCTCTCTTCTACACTCTTTAGAAAATGGGGGTACATTACTGTTAGGGTAAAAGTTAATTACAAAATAAAGAACATTCATTAGCATGCTCGAGATGTGGTGTCAGGTAGACATTTTCCATTTTTAAAAAAGTGTTTTGAAATACTAATGTATTCCTGGCATTCATTTTACAAATGAAGTGGCAGACAGATTCCCATGTTCCCCAGTCCTCACATATGAAGCAGTGACACCAAGCCCACCAGGGTGGGGACCTGGTGGGTGCCCACTAATGAAGTGCCAGGACCCCATGCAGACTGACCCTTGTCATTCGCAGGCTCGCCCTCGGCTGCGTCCTCTAAGCCAGCAGTTTTGAGCTTCCCCTCTGAGCGGTACTCCTCGTCTTGTTCATTGGAAGGTACAGCGGATGAGATGTTTTCTTCTATGATTTTCCTTTCCGCTTCTCGCTCCAATTCTTCTATTTCCTGCAGGCGCTTTTCCAGCAACTCAGCCTGCCTTTTCTGCTTCTTTTTCAGTTTTTTCTTTTTGTTCTTAGATATTTTTCCTATCTACAACATGTTAAGAAAACACCACAGGTCAGTTTGCTCCTTTTTAAAGCACTACACAAGAGTGCAAGTGTGAGTGGCGTGGCAAGCCCCAACCAATCCTGTTTTCCAGGCCTGAGTTATTTATTACAACCAAATATGCCCACAGAGGAGATCGATCTCGTGTGTAGGGTCGCAGTAAAACCGGAAAAAAGAAACCAGCGCCGCCTACCATCATGGAAGGGGACTGCCAGCAGGCCCTGCCCTCAGAGGACACGGCTCCAATCCAGGAAGGCGGTTTCATTTAAACGCTGAGCACAGCAGAATACACTGAGGTACTCTGGCCTTTCAACAAGTAGCACCCCTTCCAAGTTTTACTGGCTGCTGCCCGTATACAAGCTAACAACATCCCCTGTCCTTCCGGTCTCGCCCAACTCTCAGCCATGAAAGAAGACCTTGCCAAAACAAGTGGGTTTCACTCACTGTTGGTCAACAGCTCTGTTTGTGTCTGGGTCTCCACACGGAGCTGTTGTTAACAACAGCCGAGACGGCAGAAACTGTCAAAAACGAGCGTACGAAGTAAAGGGAAAGAAAGAAAAAGCCACAGTTTCAGTCTGCCTGCGATCAGGGCCACATGACTTGGAAAGTGCTGGCAACGACAGCCTCCAGTCTCTCCACGGAGTCAATAATCGAAACAAGCTGCTCGAGCCACAGGAGGGCTGCAGGGACCGGGCCGTGCAGCGAGCCAGGTGGCATCATCACTATAGTTCCCGCCTGCACTGGGACTTCCACTCCCAAGTGAGGGCTCCTGGCAGCGCATTTCCTTTCAAGTGCTTCTGGTTCGTAAAGTGCTTTCAAGACTTGCACGTGACTCATCAACTCAAGACATATACACTCTATCCTCTACTGGAACTAAGCGGGTTTAGGGACAATGGGGTAAGACTGAATTCCAAGCACCTCGTTTCATTTGAATGGACCAGAAAATACACAGTACTCTTTTATACATAACTACCAGCTGGAAAACACATTAGAGTACAAGCTTCAGAAAAACAGGGATCTTGGAGGCAAATCAGAAGTAATGTTAAGTGTTTTTGTAATAATCACACTTCAAGCCCAATCTCGACCGCGTCACCCCTTTCACCAGACTCTGCCAACGGCACCCCAGAAAGTGCTCAGGGAAAATAAAGATCAAATGTGGAAGGGCTCTAACTATCCCAACTCTAAAAAATCCCTTCGACTTGTCAAAGCAGTACGTCTCATCTATTCAAGGATACACAGCACTTGTAAACATGCCCGCCCTTTACATTAACACGTATTAAACACCTACAGTTGAGAAGGGAACAAAGAAAGGTACGATCCGATTCCCAAACAACCTTAAATGAAAAAATCGTTGCAAAAAGCAGCAGAAACTAATGTTACAACTTGAAAAGCTCAATAAGGAACAGCTGCTTTTAACAAGAAGGTGAGTAGAAGTGTGTGTGGAATAAAGTACTTACAGGTTTTTGCTGTGGAGCCGTACTCACTAAAACAAAATGAAACAAAATGAATGTTTAGAGGAAAACAGACATATATCTTTAGGTAGGTTATCTGAATTGTAAAACGAAAAGTAATTATTGTCTTTTAATTGCTATCCAGCTGGAAAACTGTTTAACCTCAGTGCTTCTTAATCATACAGATCTAAAGGAAGTTTTTCCAACTCAAACGAATGACTGGCTCTTAAAAGGCACAGCAGTCGTTGTTCATATGGAGCCATTTTTCTTATTTGTCTAAAATTAAATACCCATTTATTTCATATCCAAAGCACTGATACGAAAATGGAGAAGAGTTCACAAATGTCACACCATCATCTAAATTTGTTCTACAGACAATGAAATGAACAATTTAGATAAGAGGATGTACATCTGTGTTTGACAACTATTTGGCAAATGTATACAGCTGAAATAAATCAAAAACTGCAGCAAGTGTTCCAGAAATCGCATGACCAGCCTCTGCGAGCAGCCACAGCTTGACAGACTATGGTTCTATGATCTCAAAAAACAGTAGAAAACAAGAGTAGGAGGTGGTGCATCTCCCAGAGCCCCGGGAGATGCAGGACTTTAGCCCCTCAGCCAGCACGCTTGCCTGACAACACACTAGGGCGCAGACAATGTGCAGACATGGTCAAAGTGGTCAACACTTGGCTGCAGCCACTATACCCTGTAAAAACCCGATGTGAAACTCTACAGGCCAATAAAGACATTTGGTCTTCTCCCACCCTAGGGTCTTTTGTAATGCACTCCAAAGCTACCAGCTGGACTCAGGTTGATGTAGACTAACTGGAGACTGGGAAGCGTTCTAACAAACCTGAAACTAGAAAAAAAATCTGATGACTACAGGCCGGCTACAAGTAACCTGTTACTATATACGCCTCTGCAGAGAAGCCTGCAGCGTAAGAAAACGTTCAAGCATTGGTGAAGCAGCATGTAAGATTTCATATGATCTTTTAAGGGAAGACGAAGTTAGGTGTATGACAGCATAATAATTGGGGTACCTTCCTTTTCAAGAAAAAGGTCTCATCATTTCTAGCAATCAGGCTCTTATGAAAGTCCCTAATGTACGTGCTTGACTCAACTACCTTCAGTGTGCAACTCTGCAGGCTCTCAGTGCCTCCAAACAAAATGAAACAAAGCTGCTTCAGCTCCCTCACCTGCAGACCCCGAAGGAGGAGGAGCACCTGCTTTCTGCCACTCGGTGGCCTCAGCTGCCATTCTTCGCACATATGCATCATCCACACACATCAGGATGTTCTCCGGCTTTATGTCCGTATGAATGATCTTGCACTTACTGTGTAGATAATCTAACCCCTGAAGGACCTGGTCACAGTAAAATCAAGAGAAGAGATGGGTTATTAATACCTTTCAACATTTCCTTGTAAATTATGTAACATAATCACAAGGCACAAAGGGTATTTAGTAAAAATCTCCCTCCTGCTCCAGGCCCCCAAAGGAGCCCAGAACCCTCCCATAAGCAACCAATGTGTATCATTCTGGAGGTAAATTTATGCTCATGGAAGCAAATGCATCCATAAATATACTTTTGTATAACAACTTTACTGAGATGTAATTTACATACAATTCACCCTTTTAGGTGGACAATTCAATGGTTTGCAGATGTGCAACCATCACCACATGTTAATTAGAACATTTTTATCACGGAAAAAAGAAACACCATACCCACTGGCACTCATTCTCCATCTCTTCCAGCTCCTCCAGCCTTAGGCAACCACTAGTCTACTTTCTATCGCCATACATTTGCTGGTTCTGGACATTTTATATAAATGGAATCATACAAAATGGTCTTGTGTAACTGGCATCATGTTTTGAGAGTCCATCCGTGTGTAGCATGTATTAAGTACTTCCTTTAATTGCCAAATAATGTTCTGCCGGTTATGCTATCCTTTGTTTAGCCATTCACCTGATGGATATTTGGGTTGTTTCCACTTTTTGGCTATTATAAATAATATTGCTATGAACATTCAGGCATGAGTTTCTGTGTGGACACATTTTCATTTTTCTTGGATATATACCTGGGAGTGCCATTGTTAGGTTATATGGTGACACTTCTGACAAACTGCTTGCTGTTTTATTCAGTGGTCACACCATTTCACATTCCCACTAGCAGTGTATAAGGGTTCCAATTCCCTCGTCATGGCCTACACTTTGCTGTCTTTTTAATTTTAGTCACCCTGCTGGGTATAAGGTGTGTATCTCACTGATAGGCACTTCCATGATGTCTAATGATGTGTATACATTTTTAATATTGCAAAAAAAGAGGATTAAATAGCCTCAGTATCCACTAAAACTGCTGAAACAAAGTATCAACAAAAACAAGACCCACAAAACTTAAAGTGCAGTGACCTAAATACAAAGCCAGTTTTTCTCAAATTATTTCCAGAGAGGAATTCTTTCAATTCTTTCCATAAGCAAAAATATTTTTTTTAAATATCCCCATTGTGTTCCTATACATTAGAAATTCTACCACTCAATAAATATTAGCATTTAATAAATACCATACACTTAAAAAATTTTTTTTCAACATTTATTGAGAGACAGAGACAGAGCATGAGCAGGGGATGGGCAGAGAGAGAGGGAGACAAAGAATCCAAAGCAGGCTCCAGGTTCTGAGCTGTCAGCATAGAGCCCAACACAGGGCTTGAACCCACAAACTGTGAGATCATGACCTGAGCTGAAATCAGACACTTAACCAGAGCCACCCAGGAGCCCCAATGTCATCATACACTTTAAATCATTTAGGGTATTTGTTCACAACAGAAGTGGGGAAAAAGACGAGAAGATACATGGTATTATCCAATTCTAGTAAGTTCTCAGCAAGAGTCCAATGCTTCTACTATATCTGGCTAAACAACCTTAACAGATGACAGTATTAGGATATGAGGGGACAGAGGTTTCAAAAGGAAAATGAAAAAAGGAAGACCCATCTCTTAAACAGGATGAAAATCCCTATACTCATCGAAAGTAACTTTCCCTAGGAAGGATTCTTACATGACTTCGCTGACCAAGCATCAGTCAAATTCCTGGAACAGGTCACGTACCTGGTTTGAAGTGTCTGACAACAGCAATAAAGAAAGCCCCCTGTCTCCAAGGGGCGTACAGTCAGAGGGCTTACTGTCTCATGCCTGAAGGGAGAGGGACCAGCCAAAAAGAAACCAAGATGAACCATGGCTACAGCAAACAAAGTTTAATGAGCTCTTGACAAGTGCCTAGTAAGTACTCAAACAGTAAACCAGATAAAACTAGAGTAAGAGAAGGAAAGACACTTGTCTTACCTTAAAAATAATATTAATGTTTGCAATTATACTGTAATTAGAACATTTAAATTATGTTTGAAATATCAAAGGACCAGTAAGAAAGACTCTTTAAAAAGAGTCTTTCCATAAAGAACAAGGTTATAATCCAGACAGGAGCACAATCCAATGGGCCTATATGCTCTTCACCGACATCCACGCATCTTCTTTGTTCAAACTGAAATAATACAGGGAATTTTAATATCTGAATAATGAGAGATTCTGAGAAGTATAAGAAATTAATGGACAGGAACAGTGATGATTTCTAACCTATGGAGGGCAAACAGACAAGATTTTTTGAGAAAATTTAAAGTTTAAAATTATCCCAACTGAAACTGCATTTCCATTATCAAATATAAACTCCAAGTAAAAATGTCCCCATCTCTCCACCTCCATTCCATGCTCAAGGCTCTCCTATTTCTCCACCTGAGCTCCTTCACGGAGATCAGGCTGTTTCACTGTGTGGGAGGCCACACAAGTAAGAGTTAACGCGATCCGGTATTCAAATGTGTTCCTAGGGGTTGCCAGTGACCAGGAAGCACTTGAGATGAACAAAGTGTTCCCAGCAAGAACTTAAGGTACCAGGTTTTTTAAATATCTGCAGTTACACTCCATTGGGTTATCCTTCCTTAAGAAGCAGAGCTTATAATGTCTGACAATGAACACAGTGAAAGACTTGACCCCTAGGACAAATTAATTAAGATAATGCAAATCTTCAAGGAAATAATTAAGGGACACAGTAAGTATGGTGTTAAAACACGACCTTGGGATTCACACCAGTCCTACGCTGCTGCCAGATCATTCTCTCACTGGACAAAGTACTTAACCAGAACATTCTCTCACTGGGCAAAGTACTGTCTGAGCTTCCACTTCCATATTCATAAAAGGGTGTGTGTATATATCTACTAAATAGAAATATGGTAGGAATTAGAAATAACCTATGGAAAACCTACAAAAAAACAAGGTTTAGCTCATAGGAAGCTCCAAATATTGTACTGGTATTGACTAAGTAACTATAACTTCGCTAAGTCACTTAATAAACTTCTCTGGGTCTCACTTCTCCCACTCGGAATGTGAATGGGCTATACCTGATACGTTCTGTGCTACATCCCAGCAGTGAAATTGTGGTTTAGTAATTTCCTTTAGTTCTGGACTACGTATTTTAAAAAAGCCTTTAGCTATAGACTAAAAAGAATGGTGTTATTTTTAAAGATAGCATTTCTTTTCTTAATGAAGTTTTAAGCAATAAAGAGCCCCAGAATCACTAAAGTAATGATGGGCAATCTCCTAACCATTTAAGCAGAGCATCTATAATGATGCACAAAAAAGAGAAAAGCAGTGAATAAGCTACATGCCCATGGGTAGATCTTCTCTTGCAAAACCTGAAAAAAAAAGAGCTCAGAAAAGGCTTTAGCAATTTCCCGAGTTTTCCTTCACTTGCCAGGCACAGTTTATTTGCCTTTCTTGCCTAAAAAGAAAAACACATACTTCGCCTCATCAGCAGGAGGCAGCAGAGGCTGCAGAGACACTCTCCGACTGCCATCTGTGAAAATCTACAGCCGCCATGAGAGCAGAGATAATCCAAGCACAGACGGGCCAGGGACTGGGCAGGACCTCACATTCGGAGAAGCCAGATCACACTGCCCAGGAGCAGGGCCAGTTCTCTCCTTGTGAAGCCAGACCTGCAGGTTAGCGGCAGCACAGCCGTGAAGCAGAGACCAGGGCTGGGAGCCAGGAGCTGTTCAGAAACAGATTAGCTATGGCTCAGAGCGAGTCCCCTTCCCTGACCTCAGATTCATCCGTAAAATAAGACGCTTGTCAAGACCGTCTCCAGGGCTTCTTTCTCTACACCTGTGAGGATGGTGAGATCATCTATTACTGGCATGAATGACATAAACCTACTCCTCCCTACCACGGCTTGCTACAATGGGTCCCATAATCGTGCAGATACAAGAGAAGGAGTAGGTCAAGAGGAATGTGGGACCTTCTCTCAGCGTTGTGTCCCTCGCTCTGCTCACCACCCAGAAAGCACAGCTTCCCCCCAAATCCTAAATTGTGAAGACAAACAGAATGAGAGCAACTTCCCAAATTATTTTCTGACTCTGGTTACCACATGGGGACTTCCTTCCTCCCCCACCTGAACAAAGGACATGGGGCCAGGAGACTCGGCCTGCCCCTAATTCTGTGAGTAAGGCCTTGCTAATGCAGCACGGAGGGAAGCCCAAATGGTAGCCAGAGGGGCTGGCCCACGCAGGAGCCTTTCACCAAGACAGTAACCCCTCGTGGTGTGCACAGAAACACCAGAAGGGCTCTCCTCAAGCCTAGAAACTTTCCCACTAGAAAAGCTAAGGTTCCCACTGGATTTCTCTTCCTCATTCAACAGATACGAGGTAAACCCTACAACCTGCTTCTGACAATTGTGGTGGTCAACTGAATGGAGGACTGTGGGAATCCCAGCTCAACAGAGGGGGCAAGAACTGGATGCACATGCAGACAAAAGTCTCAGTGGGCACTGTCCTTGTTTGCTTTGTCCCGAACCAGCATTCTGCTCCATGTTCTAACTTGCACTACTGAGAATTCATGAGAAAACCCTGCCGTAATGCCTCCGAATGTAGTTGGGACTAAAGAGCAAGCCAACGTGCCCAGCACGGAGACCACACGGCACAGAGTGAGCTGGGCACGAGGCTCACCGCTCTTCAAAGGGAGCGACTGCACCACCTTCCTGAGTTGACGACCCAACATTCTGAGGAGGAAAGTCCCAAGTTAGGTCAGAATATGTATCACCATGAAGAATACACCCAAGAACATGAAAGTGTTTACCAACTTAAAATTAGTCTTCTGTTCTATAAT
The DNA here is from genome assembly GCF_018350155.1 of Leopardus geoffroyi. Taxonomy (NCBI): domain Eukaryota; kingdom Metazoa; phylum Chordata; class Mammalia; order Carnivora; family Felidae; genus Leopardus; species Leopardus geoffroyi. Next base: position 79,880,607 of record NC_059331.1, on the reverse strand, counting down.
TGAAAACTGGCACAGTGATAATGAATTCGCTGATCACTAGGAGCAGCAGAATAAATGAAATGGCAAATAGATACTAAGTGTAGACCAAAGCAGTGATAAGAGGTGAGTCAGCTGGCCCAGGTAGGGCCAGGCTCTTCCTATGCTCCCAAGGTTCCTGCCCCACGGGCGGGGGGGGGGGGGGGGAGAGGGGTTGGAAAAGCCCTGCATTTTATAAATCCCCTCAGCTTACACATGCCATGCTGATTACCAATTATTTTGTAAATAAAATCCAATGGTTCTACTTTTTAACAATCTGCCAGCTCTCCTATTAAGGCAAAGAGAACCATTTACCACAAACAGAGACGTGAATGCACACTTTTCACAAAGACATGCTACAATTTAAATGCTCCCAGACCTTTCTACATAGACACTTCAGAGCACCCTGCAGTTGAGAGAATGGGTTCTGGAATTACACCACCTGAATTCAAATCTTGCCCCCCGCCGCACGCCAGTAACTGTGGGGCTTAGGGAAGATTTTTACCCTCTCTGTGAAGTGCCCTCTATAGAGTGGAGGTGGTGACCTCTCTGGCCTCATCAGGGTGTGGTGGAGACTGGGCAGCATAATACAAACACAGCGCTTCAAACAGTGGGCGTCTAAAGAGCACAGGAACTGCCTGTGACCATCATGGCTACAGAAAAGAGTAAAATAATAGTTTAAAAAATCCAGAGCTACAACCTGTAACTGCTAATTTTTCCAGTACTGTAGCAAAGTCACCAAAAACCAGGGCCTTGACCTTACCAAGAAGCCACTTCTTAACAGGGCTCCTGTAAAGGACAATGAATTAAACCATAAAGTTTACAAAAGTAGAACATCAGCTACCTTTTCAATATAGAAGAGAATCAAAGCCACATTCAAAGAGGAGCAACAGTTGGGCACCTGGGTGGCTCAGTGAGTTAAGCATCTGACTTCAGCTCAGGTCACGATCTTGAGGTTTGTGAGTTCAAGCCCCACGTCGGGCTCTGTACTCACAGCTGGAGCCTGGAGCCTGCTTTGGGTTCTGTGTCTCCCTCTCTCTCTGCCCCTCCCCTGCTTGTGCCCTGTTTCTCTCAAAAATAAAATAAAAAATAAACATTTAAAGAAGAGCAACAGCATTTGAAGAAGCCACATCACCTGCAGTAGACCTTTAATGCACCACAAATAAACACGGCCAACACTAGCATCCTTTTTCTTCTTCTGGATTCAGAAATAAAAGCGACACATGAAACAGACCTCAATAAAGCTGATTTAAAAAGAAGAAAGAAATGAAAGCTGGGGGGTGAACAGACACCCACAAGAGTCCACAACTGAGCCGGTGCAGCAGCCTGGGGGAAGGCAGGGGCTGCCCACGGCATCCCGGAAGCCACCAGCACGGCCCTTCTCCGACCCAGAACCAGGTCACCAGGGCTACCTGAGGACGGCTAAGAACTGACCAAAGGACTGGTAACAGTGTATCAGAAGCCCTGAAAAAGCAGATAATTCAACTATGTCATTAGTTTTAAAATGATCAACAGGTGGTAGTGTTGTCGACAAGCCCATCAAATCACAGCAAGTGAGCCATTTTGCAGAGTAAAAAGAGAAACGGACACTTCTTCCCTCATTTAAGGAAAGACAACCAGTCACAAACATCCTTTGACCACCTACTGCATGAAGAAGCAGCAAAGAGAACTCACACACGACGCGTCACTCTGAGAGCTCACACGGCAGGTGGGAAGACACAGTGGCTACTATGCGCTGGTCGCCGCGCCGGATGCTTTATCAGCAGTCCCTCCATAATAATCTCCACAATAAAGCCCCAAGTTACGAACTATCATCCCAATTTTACAAATGCGAAGACAGGCTCACAGAGGCTACGTGGTCCGATCAGGGTCACAAAACAGTAAGTGCCCAAGTTATTATTTGAAGTGAAGTCTATTGGCAAGGCGTGTATCCACTGCACTGTCCCCTGTTCCAGGTTCTCAACAGGAGGGAATTCTGCCTCCTCGGGGACATGTGACAAAGCTGAGAGACGCTTTCAATGGTCATAGGTGCGGTGACGGCAGCTGATACAGGCATCTAGTCGGCTGGCAACACCCTACAATGCACAAGGCAGGTCCCCATGACAAAGAATTACCCAGTCCAAATGTCTTGTGCCAGGCCTGTCGAACTGTGGCTCGTGCTGTAAGACTCCACAATCATTAGGGAAGGACCCAATGCAGGCTGCAGGCATACTGAGGAGGGCACAAATAGCATTTTGAACTGGGGAAGACTTTGTCACAGAAGCAAAATTTTGGTTGAGTCTTTAAAAACATGGGCAGAAAAGAAAAGATGGTATTTTCAAGAACCTAAGACAAAGGAAGTGATCAAAGATGTGCAGCTAAAAAAAAAAACGGGCAAGGTGAATAACTTTCTCTAAGATACCTACAAAATGAAACTGATAACCATTTATGAATAAAAATTCCGGTAAATCAACATGTATTTACAAACACCTGGGCATTTTTGAATATTCATAAGAGATTGGTAACTTGGTTGGCTCTAGGAGAGAAACTGGGTATCTGAAGGACATACATTTTAGAACACTCACATGTATTACCTATTTTCTTTAAAAGATTACTTAATGGGGAAAAAAAATCACCTGCTAGGAGACAAAAGCTGAATCAGGGTTTGCAAGGGGAAATACGGGTAGATACCAGATGGCAGAAACCCATAAATAGGTTCATTGGAAGAACAGTAATTTAAATGTTATCGGACATTAGGCCAAATACAATTCCAATGGTGTATATGCTGCTGGGCAAAATGCTAAACACAAGACCTCCAGAGCCAGACCACCTGGGTATGAATTCCGGTTCCACAGCTTACTACTTTTTAAGTTAATTCCTAACTAGGAGTGAGTTACTTAACCTCTCAATGCCTCAGTTCCTCTCCCATAAAATCAGAAGGGTAAAAATACTCATTTTGCAGAGTTACAAATACTCTGCATGAATACTCAATGAATGAATGAAAAATTGCAAAGTACTTACAACTATGCCTGGCACATACTAAGCCCTGAATAAAAATTTGTAATAATCAGGCCTTCTGGGTGGCTCAGCTGGGTAAGCATCTGACTCTTGGTTTTGGTTCAGGTCATAATCTCACCATCTGTGGGTTCGAGCCCCACATCAGGCTTGCACAGACAGCTTGGAGCCTGCTTGGGATAATCTCTCTCCCTCGCTTCCTGCCCCTCTCCACTCATGCTCTCTCTCATTCTCTCCAGCACGCTCTCGGCATAAGTAAATAAACTTCAGAAAAATTAGTAATAATCAATAGTAGTATCCCTTTACGTTGTAACAATACTCTAGCAAGGAAGGTACCATTATTATTCTCACTTCATTCATGATGCAATTGTGGCGTAAGGAGGCTAAGGAACTAAGCTGAGGTCCCTTAGCATTGAGAAGGACACATCTGACACCAAAACCCAAGCTCTTTATCACCCCACATGTTGCTTCCTGAGAGTGAACAACAAGCAGTTAGGCTTTAGTCAACAGGCAATAGAGAGGTACTAGAGGTTTCTAAATGCAAAGTGTGAATTACTGAAGCAAAGTTTCATTTTGGAAGGTAACTGCCAATGGAACGGAGAAAAACCTGGGACAGGGAAGCAGAACAGCCTCTGGGAGAGGAGAGAGAAGGAGAGGACTGGCTGGAGGTGATAAGGGCCTGAACTAAGGATGGTGGCGCTGGAAGCAGAAAGATTGGGAGTCAAAGACCCGATGCCTAGGTGACAACTGAAGCATGGCAAATGACAGTTGACAGGGGTGAGTCACACAGGGTTAGCCTGACTGAAGGCAAAGGAGGCCACACAGTGGAACGGTATTAGAAAGCTGGTGTACCTAGTCTGGTTCTGGGAAGCAATGTAACTGTGAGGTCTATTAATAAAGGATTAAAATACTGAATCCACAGACTGAATCAAAGGGAATGAAGGGAAACTCAGATATATAGATTATTAACTGGGATATATATCAATTTACTGCTTTGAAAGTTACAAATTTAGGGGAAAAAATCCAGATTCCATATTCTTCTTAAAAAAAAAATATATATATATATATATATACACACACACATATATACACAAAACTTCTAATACTGCCTACAATAACTAAGTACAGAAAACGAAAACTGCATCTTGAAATTTTAGACCAGTGGAACACTCGAGTTCTCAGCCTGCAAAGCACAGTGTATGTGAATTACACTGAGGATAACACAGTCATTAAAATCACTTGTTCTTTCAGCAAGTACCCACTAAAATTCCATTAAACCCCAAGAATTTCACCTTTAGATTTACAGACTCTTTCATGTGCTATGAAAGGCTACATTTTGTTTCCCTTTTCTGGAACACAAAATAAATACGAATGGTTCCTCTGGGAAGTCACCTTCCTTCACTGCCCAGCCTGAGTTGTGACACGGTCAGTCGCTGTGGCAACTGCACATATCTTTCAAAGTACGGGGTTCAAGGGAAAGACAGACCCTACGTGAAATATATGCAAGGCAGTATTTCTCAAATTATTTACTTTTTGTTAGAACAAGTAAATCTTAATATTTTCAGGGTTTATCAGAGATAATTAAGAAATTTTTTCAGAGTTTTAACAAGATGATTTTTTTTCAGAGTTTAGAGTTGCCACTGATAGTTATAAATACTGAAGTGTTATTTAGGGATTGAAAAACTGACGTTAATCACAACCCCCCCCCCCCCACACACACACCATGTTAAAGGGAAATTGTTTTTTCATTTGAGCTATTAACCATGTTAAAATACTAAAGTGCTACTATCTAAAGTCTAAAGGGGAACAGATATTATTAAACAAAATCTGGCCACAAGTCTGTATACCTAATACTTTGTACAAGTATAGCATTCCACTGTATAAGCCAAGGCAAAGAGCCCCTCTCCCTCTAGCCTCTCTTCCTGTGTAACATGTATGTTAGAAGACAAGCTGCCAATTTGCACTGCAAAGAGACAAACATAAATGGTGAACACTCAGGCTGACTCAACAATGCTACCTATACACAATTTCAAAAGTTAAAAACCTACTTATATGCACATGTGCAAATACTACCTATACTACAATTGTAAGGAAGGTTCTTTTGTAGGCTTCTCTTGAATTCACAATTCTTAATTGTAAATCATTCCCTGATTCTTTACCTATGTAAGAATTCTGAACTGAGGCCTGTATTTCAGGTCTGGAAACCCCTGAGCAGGACTTGCTCAAGCTCTGGGCCCTGGGGACAAGAGAAGGGCACCAAATCACTTAATCCTCTTCTCAAGCAAACCAAGCAACAACCCCCGCCCCCGCCACCCCCCCCCCCCCCAATATTACTGCCTTTGCAACATTATCCTCGGCAATTATCCATGATGTCAGAACAGGTAATTCAGAATAAGTCATATCTCCAACTTTCCTAATTTAGGCTAGCAAGGCAATGAGGAGCACAGACTGATATATCCCATACAGAAAACTGAATCTGGTAAACATTTCTCATTACCAGATCTCTGATATGTGTATATTTTCATTCTAGAAATATTTGCAGGAACATCATAACCGAACCAGACCCCAGCTAGAGGTTTTGTCAAGGCAACTGAACAAAATACAAATCTAATACTCCCTATACAACTTTTATTTTTAAAAAATTTTTTAATGTTTTTATTTATTTTGACAGAGAGAGAGAGAGAGAGAGAGAGAGACAGAGCATGAGCGGGGGAGGGGCAGAGAGAGAGGGAGACACAGAATCCAAAGCAGGCTCCAGGCTCTGAGCTGTCAGCACAGAGCCTGATGTCGGGCTCGAACTCACAGACCAAAAGATCATGCCCTGAGCCGAAGTCGGACGCTTAATCAACTAAGCCACCCAAGAGCCCCCTCCCTATACAACTTAAACATGCCTTGTATTATCTTTCATCTAGACTCTATCCAAAGATATGCAGAAATAGTAAACAAACACAAATTATCTATTTCTTCTGAACTATTTTCTAAGGAACTAAGTGGGACATTTTGTAGTAATGACATTAGATAAAACAATCTCTCAGTATACCATACCATTTACTTTAAATAAAAGATCAATACACCAAAAGAAATGCATGCCTGACATTTACAAATTTCTCTCTTTACAAGACAGGATGGCATATCATTGAATAAATATAAAATTGACATAACAAGCTCAAAATGTTATGCACTGTAATATACATGTATATATGTAAAATAAAAATTATATATATTTATATGTGTGTGAGTGTGTGTGTGTGCACATGTGTATGCTAAGCATATTTTTAAGAACAGGAATCCGTGTTGAAAGGCTAGCCAGTTAGGTAATGGAGGGTGGGGGCTGTTCTCATGTCCTCACCTGTCGAATGATACTCTTCACACAACGTACTGGGAGGCCTTGGTAGTTGGACTTGATGATCCACTTGAGGAGATGGTGGCCAAGCACTTCGAAGACCATGCAGACATCTGGGACACGGTTAAGGACCATCTGCAGATACATTTCCTGGAGTGATGCAATTACTCAAAGCAGCCATCGCTGTAGCACTTGGCATTTCTTTCTTTATGAAATGCAACATCACTAGTATCAATAATACCACAAGTGGTCACCTGCTGTTTCTCACCTGAATGAAGAGATCTAACACTAAGTACTCATATCCTATATGTTACTCAGTGCGTGCTCGTCACGTTCAAACAATGTGCTCACCACCATACACAGAAGTGACCACAGCGAACCCAGGAGCTGGAAGTGCTCTTTGGCATCACACGGTTCCGGATGGACCACGACCCAACCCCACACCTCCCTGTGCTCTCGATCATTTAAACACCCTCCTTCCTGATAATCAGCCTTAATGAAAAGTGAATCAGGCTGAAACCTCATAAAAACTGATGAGAGGAAAACAACAACAACAACAAAAATGTCTTAGGTGTCCTCCCTGATTGTCTAAATTTCCATCCCACAGGCGCCTGGGTGGTTCAGTCAGTTAAGCGTCCGACTTCGGCTCAGGTCATGATCTCGTGGTCCGTGAGTTCGAGCCCCGCATCGGGCTCTGTGCTGACAGCTCAGAGCCTGGAGCCTGTTTCGGATTCTGTGTCTCCCTCTCTCTCTGACCCTCCCCCATTCATGCTCTCTCTCTGTCTCAAAAATAAACGGTAAACAAATAAAAAAGTAAATTTCCATTCCATAGAACACTTTATAAAATAGAAATTTAAAAAACATAATGAAGACATTTAATCTTTTCCTTCAATACTATCTTTCACTGCAGAACTAGATCAACTTTAACACTATAGGCAGCTTTCAATAACACAAGATGACAATATAAGACATGGCACTAAGACCCACCTATAATAATGAAATCTCAGGAATCTGGGTGTTTTTTTCCCCCAATAGAAATTCTAGTCAATCACGGACTCTCCAGAACTATGATCCATCAGAGTCCACCATACAAATATATTCATATCATTCATACAGGAAAACTTCAACTGGCTCTGAAAGCCTTTGAGAATATACTGTTCATCCCTGCAAGCCGACAGATAGGTTATTAAAACAGGTTGGTTGATTTAATATTTTCTACAATACCTGGATCTACCACTCACATTACCACAATATTTGTCACTTTAAGTATTTTTTTTAATAAAATATTTCTACAGTGTTCGAGAACATTACAGATTCATGCACAGATAATCTAAAGCCAGAAGTTTTATTTCCCAACTCATTATAAAAAATGGCAAACTAAGGACTAAAGTTAGTAAAAGACACAGAGCCAAAGGCCAATAGTTCTAAGCACTGACCAAATGGGACCATAATGGTTTCTGAGCAATTTATTTAAAGGTAAGAATAGCCACTGGAATGTATACTTGCCCATAAATCAGGTGGTTTCTCCAAAGAGACCCTGTCAGCTATCCCAGCAAACTGCCTTGCAGAACTGATACAGGAGGAGGGGCTGCCATGCCTGCTCACAGACAGGCTCACCTGGGGACAGAGCAGAGGACCAGCTCTATCTTCCTATCTACCAAGGGGGGAAATGCACTCAGCAGCTAGCAGAAATGATCTTGAGGCAAAGGGCAAGGTGACAGCAGCAGGCAGTGGCACTTACTAGTACCCTCGAGTCCAATCTCTAGAAGAAATACAGAATCTCCTTCAAACATATGCAGGGAGTGCTTCCCTAGAAGATTAAGGCTTAGGAGATGCAAAAACAGGATGTCGATCTGGGCTGGGCGATGGCTTTGTCCTCAGGTTTCTGGAGCCTGAGCAGGTCAAATATCAAGATCTGTTCCAAACATGATATAAAGGAGGGAGCAAAAGATCAGTCAAGGGAAGACCCTGGCTCTTGACACACCCGATCTTTTGCTCCTTGTAATGTGTAAAGATGACTGCGGCTAATCTTTCTCTGCTCTCTACTTACACATATGTAAGGCACTCCCCAGCTTGATACTGAAGGTAGAGCCCAGTGCTTGGACAAGAAGAATGTCAAAGAGCTAGCAGCATGTACAAGAAGGATGCTGAGTAATTGTACGGCCCCAGAGAGATTACCCAAGACACCGAAACAGATTGGCAGGAATTGGGGAATATTTTGGCATACCATTTTACAACACTCGGTGATCATACTAGAGGCATTATACGGACAGTGATGGAGCACAGGAAACAGAAGTTTAAATGAGTTTGAAATACTGCCGTGTTTTAAAAGTAAAAAGAAAAGCTACATTATAATTTAGCCATTAGGAAGCAGAAGAACTGTCAATAAGGATACGTATTCCATTCATGCCTGAAATCTTGAAGTCATCAATTAACTGTACTACCATGTCTTTATTTGGGTCAGTGGGATCACTTTCTCGAACCTATGGAAAGAAAAATGAATTCAAGAACAGGAAGCATTTAAGACTGAAAGTCATTTCCATTATACCAATCAAAAATGTCTTAGTAAAAGTAATGTTTTTAAAAATAAATGATTCAGTATTTGAATTTATAAAAAATAAATTCAATTTTAATTAAGTAAAACCTAAAAAAATTCCTCTATAAAATTTTAAGTCATTAATTTTTCTTACATTATTCACATTTTTGCAGTACTTACACATTTGAGCAATTTTATTTCATCCAAGGCTGTCTCTGTATAATGCTGGGCACTTTTTACAACTTTCATTGCAACAAATCTTTTCCCCCTTTAAAAAAAAATGCACATTTTTTATATTATCAGAAGTGATCATTATAATAAGATCTATTCAATAAACAGAAACATTTAATAACCTTTCCTTTAAAACAGTACTTTTCAAACTGTGTAGCCATAATTAAGCAACAGGTTCATGGATCAAAATAATCTCTTTTTTGTTGTGTGTTTTTTCCTAATAAGAATAAGGTAGACTGGGAAAATGTCAGAGTTCATCATGTAGAGTCAGTATTACTCTGTTAACATTTCTGTTTTAGTACGTATGTATATGTACACTGGGCAGCGGTGCAGTTTTATACTATCGGCTCATGACTTTTTTAAAAAAGTCAGAAACCACTGATTTAAAGGCCTATATGTTATTATTTTACATTTGAATATTTTTCTGCTATGCATGAATTACTAGAAGAACAGTACGTCCAATGTCATGCAGTATCACTGAATAAGCTGCAGATATACAAGCAGAAGGAAGTTAATACATTAAGATAACCGACAAGAGAACTTCAGACTGGGGGGGAATGTCTAGCTGGGTGGAGCAGGCCTGTGCTACGTCCTCTCAGGCCACCACACAAACACCTATGCTCCTCAGCCAGCCTGTCTTATAAAGGTTGAAAGACCAGAAATGAAATGCACGAATGACAAAGAACACTTACTGCATATCCCAGCACAGCCAGACAGTTGAGAAGTGTCCCCATCCTAGCTTCCTAATGACATGGTAGCGGCCATTGAAGAGGTCTCCAATTTTCACCGGATGGTAGCCACCTTTTATTAAAAAAATTTTTTTTTAATTTCAGAGAAATAGTAATAAATTCTCTTCCTTTGTCAGTTTTTCTTTTTTTTTTTTTAAGATTTTATTATTATCTTTTAAATGTTTCTTTATATTTGAAAGAGAGAGACAGAGACAGAGCATGAGTAGGGCAGGGCAGAGAGACAGAATCAGAAGCAGGCGCCAGGTTCCTGCTGCAAGCTGTCAGCACAGAAGCCACCGTGGGGCTCGAACTCACAAACCAGAGATCATGACCTGAGCAGAAGTCAGACACTCAACCGACTGTGCCACCCAGGCGCCCCAAGACTTCATTTCTTTTTAAGTAATCTCTACACTTTGTGGGGCTTGAACTTAAAACCCTGAGATCAAGAGTCACATGTTCCACCAACTGAGCTTAATCCAAGCTCCCTCTTTTGTCAGTTCTTGATACCATGCAATCAAGCTCTAACTAATACAATCAGATCAAAATATGTTTAATAATCTAACATTTTTCTCAAAAATACCTTTCATCAAGAGAAAAATGTCCTTTGCCATTCTACTTGGCTTTTTGTTTGTTTGGATTTAACTTAGAAAGTAAACAAACCATCCAGTACTCCATTACAAGAATTTCAGATTTTTTTATTTAAAAAATTTTTAAAGTTTATTTTTGAGAGGGAGAGGGAAACAGGGAGAGAGGAAGAGAGGAAGAGGGGGAGACAAGGGGAGAGGGGGAGGGGGGAGGGAAGGGGGGAGGAGGAAAGAAGGGGGAAGGGGGGGAGGGGGAGCGGGAGGGGAGGGAGAGGGAGAGAGAATCCAAAGCAGGCTCCAGACTCTGAGTTGTCAGCAGAGCCCAACGCGGGGCTCAAACTCACGAACTGTGAGATCATGATCTGAGCTGAAATCGGATGCTCAAATGACTGAGCCACCAGGTGCCCAAAGAATTTCAGATTTATTATTAATTCTAGGTGTACAAAATATGCCCATGCCAGCTTTTGATCTTTCCAAACAACCTTTTCTTCTTCTTCTAAGCAATAAATTCAATGCAAATCTTTTTGGGTCAATATAACATAACTCAGCGAAATAAAGGATGCGTACTCTGCCTAATTCTGCATACACCAATAGTTTACACACAGCCAATAAGGAATCATATAAGGTACAACGGTTTACCCTCCAAGACAGCTTGCTCCTCTCCTCACTCTTCTTCCAACCTCCAACTTCTGCTGAGAAACAGGCTGGAGAGTGAGAGAGGGCACGCTGTTAAGGCAGATACTGGGGAAAGATAAGGGTGCTTTCACAGATATCTGGCGTAAAAAGCCCTTTACTTCGCATGTGCAAGTAAAATGAGCCAGCTACAAAGCAGCGTGTATAAACATGGTACTATTTTTGTGGACTACTCAAGAAAAAAATCCAGGAGGGTAAGATGTTAGCAACAAATATCTCTGGGCATAAAATTACTTTTATTCTTTTTATCTATCTTCATTTCTTACTAAAACAACAAAATACTCTCCTACTGTTTATTCTTTTAACATCTGCTTTTTTACTGCAAAGTTATTTCTCACTTCTTAAATCTACAGAATTCTTACAAGTCACTCAAGAAAGACATGCATGGTTTCCACCTAGTGTTCAGAGGCTCAAAGTAGGTGCAGGAAGTATCTACACCACATCTTTTACTCATCTAAGTATCTTTCAGAGCGCTAGGAGCAAACTTCCAAGAAATACTATGAATGTTCATGAATATTTAAAATGTTACTTAAATGAACTAGTGAAGCAGGAATTTAACCAGACACTGCACTGCAAGATTCTTACTCTCCTACCAGTACACTGCATTTCTCGTATTTTAACATCAAAGTCTTTAACAACATTTTGGGTAAAAGATATGAACTAAAAGATAATAAATGAAGAATAAAATATAGCAAATTATTAAATGGATGGATGGGTGCTGACTAAACTCGCTGTGGTAATCATTTCACAATATAAACATATATCAAGTCATTATGCTGTACACCTTAAGTTTATACAGTGCTTATACAGTATTTATATATTATTAAATACATCTCAAAAAAAAACTGGAGGAACAAAATGGCTGATTACTTACTGAGAAGGTTAGACTAAAATTGAAGTGGGCTCTGAGTTTACAATTCAGTTTTGAACCATTAACATTAACACTGAAAAGAAGGAGGAAAAAACCTATAATTTACCCAGTACAAATTAGGGGCATTGTACTAGGCACTTTATTTTCCAAACCACGTTCCATGAAAAGAAATGTAAACTACAATATGTTCCATAACGTTCCATGGCAGGGGTGGGGAGAAGAAGAGAGGAGAAGTCTGTTTGGGAAATGCAAAGTTCAATGAAGCAGAGAGGATTCTTGACCAAAGGGGTTCCAAAAGCCCAAAGTTTTCACGCACGAAGGGACCTCAAAGAGAAGGGAGCCTGCTGCAAATTCCAGACATATTTGCACAGGAAATGATTCCTTCAAAAAAACAAGTCACATTTCACAACACTAAGTATTTTTTTTTTTTTTAATTGTGTTTTTAACGTTTATTTATTTTTGAGAAAGAGAGCGACAGAGACAAAGCGTGAGCAGGGGAAGGGTAGAGAGAGGGGGACACAGAATCCGAAGCAGGCTCCAGGTTCTGAACTGTCAGGACGGAGCCCAATGTGGGGCTCAAACCCACGAACCATGAAATCACAACCTGAGCCGAAGTCGGACGCTTAACCGACTGAGCCACCCAGGCACCCCTCACAACACAAAGTATTTAGGAAATGCCAGTGTCTCTGAAATTTCTTACAACCACCCCACCAAGCAGATGGTGCGGTTTCTCCACTGCTGAAGCGGACACAAGTCTCAGACAGTGCTTAGTAGGTTCAGGGCTGGAAACTGGGTCTGACTCCAAAGTCCACACTGTGTCCACCAGGAAGAAATGAGCTTCATTTTCAACAACTGTAGGACTATTTCCTGGACTTAGTATACAGGGAACACTTGATAGCTTAATTAAAAGCTCCTGACTACTTAATTGCATATTAGTGCCAACATTAAAGTCGCTAAGTTTAAAAATAATTTAATTATGCATAAAGAGAAGAAATTGGTATCACTATGCTGTTTCAGATTTGAATTCTCAAACAGCCCAGAGTGCGTCCACGTGGGCAAGAACAGAAGAGCGCGGTTTCCAATGTAATCACAGCAGAAGCCAGCTGCTCCTTTTCTCAATGGGACTTTGAAAGTTGAAGAAAGGAAATTACTAGTTTAGTCCATTTATCTCAGGAGCCCAGAGACGAGCTAAGAATAATGTACCTAGCAGAGGATAAAAAAAAGAAGAAGAAAAAGAAAGAATAACATACCTAAAAACAGGCCAACTAAACAAGAGAGGCAGAGAAGCAATTTTTGAATACAATAAAAGTGCTAAAACATCTATCCTTTTATTTTGGACATTTGACATAAATTTGACAATTTCAAGTCTATATTCTACATATTCTCCTACCCTAACTCCCAGATTGCTACAGAAAATAAGTCTCTTCTGACCATTTCTCAATCTCTTTGTCACAGAAGGGTAACTAATACTCATGCTGCCAGAAAGGTTGAGCATGACTCCCCAGAGCAGAGCAACCACATCAACCTAACGAACACACGCGGAATTAGAGAAAATGGACCCTTCAGGAACTCTGCCAAAAAAAATTATCCAGTTCCCTGAGATCAGCTAACAGCATGCACCCATAATGACCATTAGCGATGGCCACTCCATGGCTCAGAACACCACCTAGCACACAAGGAATCTCACGACCAGTCACAGACTACACAAGAGCCTCTCCTATTGCTGCTGTACCACAGGCAGTACGGGAGTAGACCCTGCTCGTGGCATTGGGCAGAGTACCAGAAAGACTCAAGCACTTGACAACTACCATGGCTTTGGGGTTTGGCTGACATATTTGTATTTCACTATGTGTATTATTTAGTGTAAAGGTCATGCACTTAGCACTGAGAAGTTTTCCTCTGATTTTTAAAGAATGTTAGAAAATATTAGATTTGATTACAAATACAAGAGAATAAAAATGGATTAAGTAATTACATTCATTCACTGATTTCTTCTCTGACTCCTAGTCCTCCAGCACATTCACGAAAAGTGTAACTCAAGTTCTACTTGTACTATTAAGGATCCAAAGAAGACAATTCTAAAACGATGTTTCTTAGCTGTTCTGGAATTATTGGTCAAAGATAAAGAGGGCTCCCTTTTCCTTGTTGAGCCCAAATTAATCAGTTTGACTGAATCAAAAGTTCAGAATTCTGTCATATACAATAGTCTGGAAGGATTTGCAGCAAAGTCTTTATTTTCCACTGAAGGTATATTATTACTTTTTTTTTTTTTTTTTATAGACACTAGTTTCTCAGTACTGTGATGGGGAGGTTTCTCTCACTAACCAATGAAGGCTTTCAAAAGTCATAGAAAATACTTGAGAATCACTTCCAAAACAGTCTTAAAAAAGGAAGGGACACTAAAAAGAAATCTGTTCACAGAACGATAATACAGACATATCTGGGGAATCACTGAAGATTTCTATGTTCCTTTCCTCAAAAGGTAATAGAACAAGTAGACAGAAAAGCACTAAGAATATGGAAGATTTGAATATACCATCAACCAACTTGATGTAATTGACATTTAGAGAACACTCAACAGCAAATATATATTTTTTAATACATGGAACACGTATCAACATTAACCAAATACTGGGCATAAAACAAGTTTCAACATCAATTAAAAGATGCATAAAGCATGCTCTCAGACCACAACAGAATTAAATTAGAAATGAGTAACAGAAAATACCACAAAATTGAGAAACTAACCCATTTCAAAATAACTGATGGGTTAAAGAAGAAATCAAAAGGAAATTATAAAGTATTCTACACTAAATGAAAGTGAAAACTTAAGACCAGAATCTGTGATGGGGCGCCTGGGTGGCTCAGTCGGTTAAGTGTTCAACTTCGGCTCAGATCATGATCTCATAGTTCGTGAGTTTGAGTCCCGCGTCAGGCTCTGTGCTGACAGCTCAGAGCCTGGAGCCTGTTTCAGGTTCTGTGTCTCCCTCTCTCTCTGTCCTTCCCCCACGCACACTCTTGGTCTCTCAAAAATAAATAAATGCTAAAAAAAAAAAGATCAGAATCTGTGAAATGTTGCTAGAAACATTAACACTTAAGAGGAATATTTAGAGCTCTAAATGTCTACATCAGAAAAGAAACAAGATCTCAAATCAATAAGCTGTTTCCAGACTAAGAAAATAGAAACAGAACAAATGTAACCCAACGTAAGCAGAAGGAAAAAAGAATAAAAATAATAGCAAAATCTGTGAAATAAGAAGCATAAAAAATAGAAAAACAAATCAGTGAAACCAAAAGCTGGCTCTATGAGAAAATGAAAATCATAAACTGGCTAAGTTGACCATGGACAAAAGTAAGAAAACACGAATTAGCAACATGAGTGAGGTGACACCACTACATACTTTTATAGCTATTAGAAGAATAATAAGAGAGTATTACAAACAATTTTATGCCTATAAATATGAAAACATAGATGAAATGGACACATACTGTGAAAGACACAAAATACCCAACCTCTAATCAAGAAATATATACCTAAATAACTCTATATTGTTTTTCTAAAAATCAGTTTGTAGTTTATTTTCCCATAAAAAAATGAACTGGTGAATAATCTCACACATTTACAGGAAAAATACTAACAATTCTACACACTTCCTGAAAACTGAAAAGAAGGAAACACTCCTAATCCCATTCTATGAAGCCAGCATTACTTTCATTCCAAACGCTGGCAAAGGGTAAGAAACCTACAGACCAATTTTCCCCATGATGGCAATATAAAAACCGAAATGAAATTTTATCAAATCTAATTAAACAACATATAAAACAGATAATACTCCAAGACCAAATGGGGTTTATTCCAGGAATAAAAACTTAGAAACCATATGATCAGCTAGATAAACACACAAAAAAAACCATTTCCTGATGTCCAACATGAATTCCTGATCAAAATTCTTGACAAAGCAAGAACAGAAAAGCCTCTGTGAAAAACCTACAGGCAGCATCAGACTTAAAGTTGCCAGGGAACTATAAGAAGAGGAGGCTCATTCCTAGATTAAAAGGATTGAAAAGGGGGTGCCTGGGTGCCTTGGTTAAGCATCTGACTTCTGCTCAGGTCATGATCTCACGGTTTTTGAGTTCGAGCCCACATCGGGCTCCTTGCTGACAGGACAGAGCCTGCTTGGGATTCTCCTTCTGCCCCTTCCCCTCTCTCAAACTAAATAAATAAACTGAGAAAAAAAAAAAAAAAAAAAAAAAAAACCTCATGAATATAATCTCTGTCATTATACCAAATAGTCTCTGTAACACTAATGAATGGGAGAGAACACTACAGGGAAACTCAGAGCAAAGGAAAATCCTTCAAAAGAGGGTTCCTATTTACCTATGACCAAGAGAAGTAACAACAAAACTCACTTGAGCATAAAATAAGATAAATGCAGAAACAATTTTTGCAGTAGAGCCAGAGATTTAAGTATAACACATAGATTGAGAGACACTGAATATATGAAATGTTAATATAAAGTCCAACAAATAATTTTAAGCTCTTGCCTACTACCAATTACTCATTCAGGTATGTGTTTCAAAAAGGATTATGATTTGAATCACACCAGCATTTACTAGCTAGTAACACTGAGCAAATTGCTCTTTTTCTCTGGCTTACTCTTGCCCCTATGGTCACTCGCTCAGAACCACACATGGGGACATATTAAGTGCCACCTAAGTGTTTACTGTTGTTCTGCCATTATCCAAACCCACTACAACTAATGACACAGATTAATGAGTCAGCAGGCCAGGATTCAGGGTAGGGTCTAGAGCTACTTAAGATGGTAAAACTAACTGACCCAACGTGTAATTGAATTCATTAACGTAGCCCAATCAGCAAAAGGTTTGTGACACTCCAGATATGATGATTTATAGCTGTCAAATGTCATAAAGAAAGAAAGTTATCTTTTTTTAAGGTTTTTATTTTCATTCCAGTAGAGTTAACATATAGTGCTATATTAGTTTCAGGTATAAAATACAGTGATTCAGGGGCGCCTGGGTGGCTCAGTTGATTAAGCATCCGACTTTGGCTCAGGTCATGATCTCACGGTTCATGGGTTCGAGCCTCGCATCAGGCTCTGTGCTGACAGCTCAGAGCCTGGAGCCTGTTTCAGATTCTGTCTCCCTCTCTCTCTGCCCCTCCCCGACTCACGCTCTGTCTCCGTTTCAAAAATAAACATCAAAAAAAAAAAATTTAAATATAGTGATTCAACAATTCTATACGTTACCCAATGCTCATCATAAGTGTATTCCTTAATCCCCATCACCTATTTCACTCCCCACCCCACACATACCCTACCTTCATTCCGGAAACCAGAACAGTTAAGAGTCTGTTTCTAGTTTGGCCTTCTCTTTTTCCTTTGCTCAACTGTATCTTAAATTCCAGAAATGAATGATATCATATGGTATTTGTTTTTCTCTGATTTATTCTTGTTTGCATTATACTCTCTATCCACATAGCTGCAAATGGCAAGATTTCATTCTTTTTATGGCTAGGTAATATTCCATTGTACATATACACATCTTGTTTATTCAGCTACTGATGGACACTTGGGCTGCTTCCAGTTTGTCTATGGTAAATAACCTTGCAAAAAACATAAGGGTGCGTGTATCCATTTCAATTAGCTTTTTCGTTTGGGGTAAATACCTAATAGTGCAATTACTGGATTGGAGGGTAGTTCTGTTTTTTGAGGAACCTCCATACTGTTTTCCACAGTGGCTGTACTAGCCTGCATTCCCGCCAAGAGTGCAAGAAGGTTTCTTTTTTCTCTACATCCCACCCAACACATGTTGTTTCTTGTGTTTTTGATTTTAGCCATTCTGACAAGTGTGATGTGATATCTCATTGTGGTTTTGATTTGCATTGCCCTGAGGATGAGTGATGCTGAGCACCTTTTCATGTGTCTGTTGGCCAGGTAGATGCCTTCTTTGGAGAAATGTCTGTTCATGTCTTCTGCCCATTTTTTAATTGGATTATTTGTTTTTTGGGTGTTGTATCAGTTCTTCATATATTTTGGATACTAACCCTTCATCAGTTATGTCATTTGTAAATATCTTCAGGAGATTGTCTTTTGGTTTTGATTGTTTCCTTTGCTCTGTAGAAGCTCTTTATTTTGATGTTGTCCCAACAGTTTATTTTTGCTTTTATGTCCCTTGCCTCAGGAGGCATATCTAGAAAAATACTGCTATAGCCAATGTTAGAGAAATTACTGCCTGTGCTCTCTTCAAGGACTTTTATGGGTTCAGGTCTCAATTTAGGTCTCTAATCCATTTTGAGTTTATTCTTGTGTATGGTGTAACAAAGTGGTCCAGTTTCATTTTTCCGCATGTGGCTGTCCAGCCTTCCCAACACCATTTGTTGAAGAGACATTTTCCTATTACATATTCTTTCCTGCTTTATTGGAAATTGACCATATAATTATGGGTTTATTCCTGGGTTTTCTACTCTGTTCCAGTGATCTATGTGTCTATTTTTGTGCCAGTACCATACTGTTTTGATTACTACAGCTTTGTAACATGACTTGAAGTCTGGAATTGTATACTTCCAGCTTTGCTTTGCTTTTTAAAGACTGCTTTGGCCATTTGGGGGTTTTTGCGGTTCCATACAAATTTTAGGACTGTTTGTTCTAGTTCTATGAAA
Organism: Leopardus geoffroyi; assembly: GCF_018350155.1. Taxonomy (NCBI): domain Eukaryota; kingdom Metazoa; phylum Chordata; class Mammalia; order Carnivora; family Felidae; genus Leopardus; species Leopardus geoffroyi. The sequence goes on along the minus strand of NC_059331.1, from coordinate 79,861,933 downwards.
AATACTGTTGGTATTTTGATAGGGACTGCTTTAAACCTATGCTTTGGTTAGTATAGACATTTTAACAGTGTTTTTCTCTAACCCATAGCATGGAATATCGTTCCATTTCTTTCATCAGTGTTTGTAGTTTTCAGAGTACAGGTCTTTCACCAGTTTGGTTAAATTCATTCCTAGGGATTTTATTATTTTTGGTGCAACTGTAAATGGGACTGTTTTCTCAATTTCTCTTTCTGCTGCTTCATTATCGATGTACAGAAATGCAACAGATTTGTGTATATGACTTTGTATCCCACAACTTTAGTGAAATCACTTATCAGTTCTAGCAGGTTTTTTTCGTGGAATCTTTTGGGTCTTCTACATGTGGTATCAGGTCATCTTCAAATAGTCAAAGCTTTACTTCTTCCTTACTGATCTGGATGCCTATTATTTCTTCTTGTTGTCGACTGCTGTTGCTAGGACTTCCAGGACGAAAAAAAGTGGTGTGAGTGGATATCCCTGTCTTGTTCCTGACCTTAGAGGAAAAGCTCTCAATTTTTCCCTGTTCAATATGATGTTCGCTGATTTGTTTTTTTTTTCATATATGGCCTTTATTATGCCAAGGTACGTTCCCTCTAACTTACTTTGTTGAGGGTTTCTACCATGAATTAATGTTGTACTTTATCAAATGCTTTTTCTGCATCTATTGAAATGATCACATGCTTTTTATCCTTTCTTTTATTGACGTGATATATCAAGTTGATTGTAGAAACTTATCTTTTTATTAATGGTTTATCCAAACATTAAAATACAAAAGTACCAAGATTTCCAAAATTCAAGTTAAATGTAATTTCCCAAGAGATACGAGTATCAAAAAAAAAAGAATGGGGCTTATCATCGTCTTATTAAAACGCTGGCTTCTATCATGGTTGCTCTCTCTCCCCTCTGTCTGCTAAGCTAGCTCCTTGTTGAGAGCAGCCCTGTAGAGAGGCTCATATGGCAAGTAACTGAAGCCTCTAGTCAAACAGCATGAGGAATTCAGACCTTCCAACAGCGAGTGAAATGATGAGAGAAGGAGATCCTTTGGGCCAGTCAAGCCTTCAGATTACTGCAGCCTCAGCATGACTGTAACACCTCATGAGAAAATCCTGTTCAGAACCAACCAGATTATCTGAACATCTTTTAAACAGAGACATTGGTAGCCTTTGTTCCAGACTACCTTTCAAGGTTTTCCAAAGTGAGTAACTTTGGAAAACAGACATACCATCTCCTTCTGGAGAAGAGGGCGCAGTGGTTTCTGTCCAGTATGATAAGCATGTCCCCTCAGGAACAAAGGCGGGGAGGTGTGGCTGCATGCCCATAAAAGATTAGAGCTTCCTAAGCTTGGTGCTCCATGGTGTGCAGAGCGTCCACCTGGGCCTGCCTCCACATGGCCCTTGTGGGATTTGGAGGGTAAGGGGAACCAGTATGAACATGAGTACATGCTGCTTGTGGTGCTGTAAGTAATAAAATCCTTTGTTTCTGACTCGGGAGTCTCATGTCTTCTGTAAGCACTATGAAAATGGCTGGCTAACTTGTTAGCTTGCAAGAAGAATAAAATCTCAGAAATGTCTTGGTTCTTGTTAGATTTATCTTCAGCACCAAGAAGTTTAGAGTGACTAGTTTACTTTCCTCTTATGAAAACTGTCAGTCTCATAACCACTGCATTTCCTTCCTTGCTCTGATGACCAAGAAACAGAGGAAAATGTGCAACATTTTTAAATTGTACATATATCTATTAATAAACCTTTATGTATCAACCTTAATGTAACTAATTATTTTTATTCTAGAATTTCCTCATCTATTTGTCTATTGTATTCTATGTATTTTATGTGTAAAATGTCTCCACTATGTGAAAGTGTTCAGATACAATCAACAGCTACTTATCTTTCAGGATAAGCTCAAACAAGGTCCTCTCCTAGAAAGTATTTCCTGATTTTCCTGGCTGAGGAGAAGTTCCTGTCCTGTGTTTGTCTTATGTACCTCCATAATGCCTCATCATGTTCTGTTACAGAACACAATATTTTAATTATTCTTTTTTTCGTGTCTTCCTGGAAGATTTTAAACACTACCAGGGCAAGAGATAGTATCCTCACCACACAGTACCTGGATCGCAACAGGCAAATTAATAAACACATGAGAGAGAGAGAGAGCACAGAACACAAGAGACAATGGATGGTTCTCTGTTCTTTGGTATGATGTAAGGGAAAAATGCGCAAGGCTTTGCCAGTTTAAGATGTGGGTTAAATTTAAATTCTGGGTTAATATTACACAGAAAAACAGAGGAAGGCCCAGAAGGAATAAGAGATAGCATGAGGAAAATTACAACAGCAGGAAGGCATGCTCATGGTAAAATAAATACTTGTGTTTGATGCTAAGAAAGCAAGCAAGAAAAGCACACTGGCATCAGACTGTGAAGAGGCTTGAGAGTTGTTCAAGGGTAGACTTTCATTATTAATTGTGAACAAAATTTAGTAACACAGTATATCCTTAGAAGATTTCCCTTTATTTGTCTTCTGATCAGATAGGGGAAACAGGAAACTAACAATTTAAATATATCCCAAGTAATATCATATAAAAACACCACTAAGAGAATTGTATAGTGGAAAACTTGTATTTTTTATACTGCAAAATTAAAATGTATAGTACTCAAAACAAACTGGTAAGATGGAAATCGAGTTGTGATAAGATTTCTAAGATCCTGAACACAGCCATAATGGGATCTACAAACATTTAAGGGTTAAAGTCCGCTAACAGCTCCCAATGTTTACAAAATTAGAATGTGATTCTAAACAAAAATCAAATACAGTAAGGATTTTATCTGCTTTTATGATCAATAACTAGGTTTCCTGTCATTTTAGTGCTATAATTTTGTAGCTACAGCAAAATTTTTCTAAACTATAGTGATGTTGACACTTTCACTTTGCTAGAAAAGATCCCCAAGAATGACAGAGCCCACAGTGGACATGCAAATTGCATATTGGGGCAAGCCAGACTCTAAAAGCCTAATCTCTACATTCTGTAGTCTAGAACATTCTGAATCATCCAGCAAGAATGGTTTAGAACTCAGCATTCTAGGGATGCCTGGGTGGCTCAGTTGGTTGAGCATCTGACTTCGACTTTGGCTCAGGTCATGATCTCACGGTTGTTGAGTTCGAGCCCTGCACTGGGCTCACTGCTGTCAGTGCAGAGCCAGCTTGGGATCCTCTATCCTCCTTTCTCTCTCTGTCCATCCCCGGCTTGTGCACTCACTCTCTCTCAAAGATGAACAACCATTGGGGCGCCTGGGTGGCGCAGTCGGTTAAGCGTCCGACTTCAGCCAGGTCACGATCTCGCGGTCCGTGAGTTCGAGCCCCGCGTCGGGCTCTGGGCTGATGGCTCAGAGCCTGGAGCCTGTTTCCGATTCTGTGTCTCCCTCTCTCTCTGCCCCTCCCCCGTTCATGCTCTGTCTCTCTCTGTCCCCCAAAAAATAAATAAACGTTGAAAAAAAAAATTAAAAAAAAAAAAAAGATGAACCATTAAAAAAAAAACAACAACAAAAAACAGTGGTTTTTTTTTTAAATTTTTAAAAATGTTTTATTTATTTTTGAGACAGAGACAGAGTACGAGAGGGGAAGAGGCAGAGAGAGCAGGAGACATAATCCACAAAGCAGGCTCCAGGCTCTGAGCTGTCAGCACAGAGCCCTACATGGGGCTCGAACCCACGAACCATGAGATCATGACCTGAGCCCAAGTTGGACGCTCAGCCGACTGAGCCACCCAGGCTCCCCAAAACACACTGTATTCTATAAATGCACCTTGGAGGTTGTTGGTAGTACTTAAAAATGCATAGGAGTAAACATCAGATCATAAATGGTTAATGGCTGTTTTTAAGAGACCAAGGACAAAGATTCACTTGACTCTGTAATTTGGGTCACAAGCTTTTTTTCTCATACATACACATAGAACTAAGTGTGCAATTTCACTGAAAATATATTGTGCATACTAATAGCCTACCAATCTCAGAATTCACAGTTAAAGAGAGTTAAAAGACACATTTTATATTCATTACCAACAAGTTCTATCGTTTCTTAAATACACTATGCCAGGCATAGCCATTGGTCTCTTCATGTATCTTTGATAGGAGAATCTAAACCATTCCTCTACGAAATACGTTGTTATAAAATTTGCCCTTATATTGAAAAACACAGTCAACAGAAACTAAATACAGATTCTTTAAAGTCCATTTGAGAATCTAGTTAATACATCTACTTAATAGGGGCATCTGGGTGGCTCAGTCGGTTGAGCGTCCTACTTAGGCTCAGGTCATGATCTCACAGTTCATGGGTTCAAGCCCTGCGTCAGGCTCTGTGCTGACAGCATAGAGCCTAGAGCCTGCTTCGAATTCTGTGTCTCCCTCTCTCTCTGCTCCTCCCCCGTTCATGCTCTCTCTCTCTCTCTCTCTCTCTCCTTCAAAAAAAAAAAAAAAAATCTACTTAACAGTATGCTGTAAGATAAATACTCCGGAGGACTGATAGAGGTGTTAATTTTTCAGGTGTTAGTTTTGTCATTTAATGAAATCAGTCTTTTTTTTTTTTAATTTTTTTTTTTTTCCGTTTATTTATTTTTGGGACAGAAACAGAGCATGAACGGGGGAGGGGCAGAGAGAGAGGGAGACACAGAATCGGAAACAGGCTCCAGGCTCTGAGCCATCAGCCCAGAGCCCGACGCGGGGCTCGAACTCACGGACCGCGAGATCGTGACCTGGCTGAAGTCGGACGCTTAGTCGACTGCGCCACCCAGGCGCCCCAGAGGGGTTTTTTTGTAAACCGATTTCTCAGAGAAAAATATGCCCCCAGAATTTGCATGTAACCTAACAATTTATGTGGGTCCTCTATGAATGAAGGTCTATCTGACTGGATACAAAATCTTTGGCTCACCATTTCTTTTCTTGAGTATGTCAAATGCATTACTCTATTTTCTTTTGGCCTAAAGCGTTAATGTACAGAAGTGCGATGACAATCTGACATCCCCCCCACCATGACATGTGGTCTTTCTGCCTAAAAATTTTATCACTACATCAAGCAGGCAAAAGCTGTAAATATTGATTGGAATTTTATGATTTTTATAGATTTTACATCTTATTTCTTCTTCTTAGCCTTTTCCTTATTTGTGTTGTGGGCAAAAGAAGAGTAAATAGATACTGTCTCAAATTCTAAAAGGATACACTTTCTCTTTTTAGTAAACACGGGCTTTAGTACAGGAACCTGGACATTGTTCATATATACTCAAAGATCCTGGGCTCACTTCTTGGTTATTAATTATGTTCTGGATAAGTTAAAATACAATATATTAAAATATGAACTGGGGGGAGGTGTTGCCTGGGTGGCTCAGCTGGTTAAGCATCCAAGTCCTGATTTCAGCTCAGGTCATAATCTCACAGTCGTGATATAGAGTCCCACATCAGGCTCCACACTGATCATGGAGCCTGCTTAAGATTGTCCCTCTCTCTCTGCCCCTCCACCGCTCATGCACCCCACCCCACCCCACCCCAAAAGAACAAAAAATACGAACTAGGGAAACAACTGATTTTAGAATGAGAAAGTCTTAGGTAAAAGCAGAGTTCAGAAATCAGAAGACAGGTGAAAAGTACGGAGACTTCTTTCAGTAACTAAGACACTTTTAAAGTAAAAGAACCCTGAGAGCAGTTGCCTGGCTATTTAAAACCAAAGGCCATAATTATATGCACTCAGATATCAATATATAACTGAAAGATTAAGTTCCTTCAAGACGTCAAGGCCTATTGTTATTTTTGGCTCCTACTGACCATAAAAGCACAAGGATGTATGAAAACGCACAGCAGTATCTGACTCAACCACACACCCGCAGGCATTTTCCCATCTATCTCTTGTAAAAAATGAAGAATAACATATTGTGAATAATCCAAATTCTCAACTAAAGAAAATATAAAAATGGGAAAAAGAACATAGGTTTTAGATTCAAAGGACTACAAATGTATAAGTCAAAGGTCTTTAACAAATATATGGAAAACAGAACTTATTTTTGAGGGGCACTTGGGTGGGTGGCTCAGTTGGTAAAGTGTCCAGCTCTTGATTTTGGCTCAGGTCACAATCTCGTAATTTGTGAGATCGAACCCTGCATTGGGCTCTGTGCTGACAGCATGGAGCCTGCTTGGGATTCTTTCTCCCTCTCTCTCTGCACCTCTCCTGCTCGCTCATGCTCTCTCTCTCTCCCTCTCCCTCTCAAAATAAATAAACATTAAAAAAAAAAATAACTTATTTTTGAGTCTCAATCTAAAGTCCCATCTAGTTTTATAATCCAAGAGCAATTCATGCTTTCTAGCTTAATCATCATGAGAAAGCCTAACTCATGTACCAACTTGTACATTACTCCTATGTTTGGTACCCAACACAGCATTTACACATAGTTAGGACTTTAGGCTTGTGGCTTTAGATTTATGGCTTATAATCTATGCCAGACAAAAAGAGTATTAAATGAATTTATGCTCCAGGAAAAGCAGTTAAATGATTACACCCAAAACAGATACAGCTAAACATACTTGGGGAGTCAGCAATGTCCTTTAATTAATTTCTTGTGACATTCTTCTGACCAACTGTATTCTCTAAAAAAGGATGCCAACAGTATCTTCCACACCACTTGCTCTTCTAGAACCCTGATGTTCTATTATCAAGAAAAGGAACTCTCTACTTCTCTTCTTTACAGGTCTGACTGGCTTCTGAGATACTTCCAAACAAAAGAACGTAGTACAAGTGACTGGGTGATTTCCGAGGCTAGGCTGTACAAGGCGATGAAACTGTCACTTTGTAAGGTAGGTGTCTGCTTTTGGAACTCCGGCACCAAGTAAGAAGTCTGACTACTCTGAAGCCGTCATGCTATGAGGAAGCCAAGCCACATGGAGGTGTTCCAGCTGGCAGTTCTAATGGTCCAATCCTTCGGGTCCAGGGGCCAGATATGAGAGTAAGCTTTCAGATAATTCTAGGGCCCAACTATCAAGTCACTTCAAGCCTTTGAGATGTCTCAGCTGAAGCCACAGATATCATGAGGCAGAGACAAACCATCCTAGCTTTGCCCTTTCTAAGTTCCTGATCCATAAAATCATGAGCAAAATTAAAAGTTGGCATAAGGCTGCAAGTTCTGGGATAATTCGTTACACAACAATAATAGCCAGAAGAGTCATTACTCTGCTCGCCACAACGGCTATGTTAAAAGCTCCTCTATTCTGCAAGAAAGAAGTAACCTCAATCTTTCCAAGACTACTATCCCCCCAAATCACTCATTTCATTCTTTCCTTGCTGGTCCTTCAACCTCTCTTCAGACTGCTTCTCTTCTGCCTAGAAATAGGCTCAAGGTATCCTTCCCAAAATCAACTTTCCCTGGTTCATATCCGACCTCACCCCCCAACAAGCTATAAAATGTTCTCTTCATTGGACAGCTAAGTTTCATGCAAGAACCTGCTACGGTCTCTCCAGTATGCCTGGACATCTCCATGACCCATCACTGGCCCCAGTCATTGGTGTCACTGCGAACTCTCCCTGCAGGTAATTCTCACTGGCCTTGTCTTAGCTTTCACCCTCCTCAAAATGTGGCTCAACTGAATGCTGCTATTTATTATATCCTGCTGTCTTGAAAACTCCTACTTTTATGCCTCAGACCTAATAGTCTTAGAGAGAACACTACCATCTCAGTTGTATTACTAATACAGGAAAAATGAGTATTCTCCTGGGAAGAATTTGGGTCTGGAAGTCTGATGAGAGATTCAAGTTTGAACGTTCACGCTGAATAGGAGTGACATAGTGAAAAGAGCTGAGTAGGCTGAAAGGATCAATAAAAGTTGTAGAAAGAGGTAACATGATTTTAATTAGCATATAAAAGGACAAAAGAGTAAAGCATAATCAAGATATGATGAAGAAATTATAGTCTAAGAGTTAAATCTTCTTTAAAAAATAAACACAGGGGCACCTGGGTGCCTCAGTCCAACTTCACCTCATAGTTCATGAGTTCAAGCCCCACGTCGAGTCCTGCACTGACAGTGTGGAGCCTGCTTCAGAGTCTGTGTCTCCCTCTTTCTCTGCCCCCCCCAGGGCTCATGCTCTCTCTCTCTTTCTCTCAAAAATAAATAAAGTTTAAAAATAAAGTAAAATAAACACAACGTCACATGACACAAAAAGAATAAAATAAAAATATGGACATTATTAACATTAGAAATAAAAACAAAGAGATTATTGGTGATACCATGTAGTTAGTGGTGCCATGTGGAACCATACTCATGTACTTCCAACATATGTATAAATCAGTATAATCTTTTTGGAGGGCAACTGGTGACATTTTTTTTTTAAGATTTTATTTTTACATAATCTCTACACCTAATGTGGGGTTCGAACTCAGGACCAGGAGATCAAGAGTCACATGCTCCAGTGCCTGAGCCATCCAAGCTCCACAACTGTTGACATGTTAAAATCAAAATATGCTGTGCTTAAAACTAGCTAATCCTCTCTACATATTTATGCTCAAAACAAATGCATAAGATGAATATACAAGCAGCTCCCAGTAGCATTATTTACAATAGTGAAAACTGAAAACCTTTAAATATCTGATCAATACACAGTTAGAGTAAGTAAATAAGAACACAATATTATACAGAAAACAATGATGCAGAACTATATTTAGATTCATGGAACTGATTCCATACATGTTGCTGGGTAAAAAATAGCATTATATGGATTATGCACAGATCAATTTCATTTATGGAAGTTATACACATATGGATGGATGTGCATATATACGTATTAATTTCTGGATAAACCCTTTCAATTCACCTTGGAGAAATGGGACTGTGGAAAAGCGTTGGAAGTAAAAGTGAGAATTTTAAGTTTTTGCTTACTTCCTACTTTGTTTGAATTTTTAACATTAAGCATATAAAACTTTCATAATAATTTTTTGAACTAGCAAATAAGAAGTAAACATATATTCCACAATATAAAGAGCTATACTGGGGTGCTTGGGTGGCTCCGTTGGTTAAGCATCCAACCTCAGCTCAGGTCATGATCTCACAGTTTGTGAGTCAGAGCCCTGTGTTGGGCTCTGTGATGACAGCGCAGAGCCTGGAGCCTGCTTCGGATTCTGGGTCTCCCTCTCTGCCCCTCCACTGCTCATGCTCTATCTCTCTCTGTCTCTTAAAAATAAATAAACATTAAAAAAAATTTTAATAATAAATAAATAAAGAGCTATAGGAATATGCATATTTGGTCACTTTCCACCATGGGCGTGAACCTCAAGTTCTAACATCAAAAGCCGATAAGGAACTGGGGGCATCACAACAGTGTTAAAACCGTTAATAATAAATCAGGACATCTGGGGTAGCAGTATACTTTCCCATGTACTGAGAGTGGAGGAAAATTCTCATGGACTCTCTAATGAAAACAACGTGTGTTACTATGAACCATGGCCTCAGCACATTCATGTGAGTACATATGCAGGCACACACAAATAGAAACTCCAAAGAAGATATGTAAATGGCCAATAAGCATATGAAAGGATGGTCAATATCAATAGTCTTTTAAAAAGTGAAAATCAAAATCACAATGAGATACCACTTCCATAAGAACAGAATGGCCAAAACAAAAGTAAGTATTGGCAAGGATACAGAGAAATTATAATCCTCATACACTGCTGGTGGGGATATACAGTGACATGTGGCTGCTTCACAAATCCAGTCTGACAATTCCTCAAGATATTTAAACAAGGAGTTACAATATGACCCAACAATTCCACGCCTAGGGTTACCCAAGAAAAAGAAAACATGCCCACTTAAAAACTCATATACAAAGTGTATGTGTATGTATGTGTATATATAGTAGCATATTTTTGATAGCCAAAAAGGAGAAACAACCAAATGTATACCAAATGATAAATGGATAAACAAAATATAATATATCTCGACCACAGAATATTATTCAGTATAAAAAGGGAGAAGGTACTAATACATGCGACATCATGGACCAAAGTTAAAACGATGCTGAGCCAGCCACAACAGGCTACACACTATAGTGCTCTCTTTACACCAAATGTCCAGAATAAACAAACTCATACACAAAGCAGATCAGTGGTTGCCAAGGACTGGGAAGAACAGGGAAGAACAGGGAAGAGGACTGACCGCTAACAAACGTGATTCTTGTTTAGGGTGATGAAATGTTCTGGAATTAGACAGTGCTAACAGCTGCCCAGTCTGTAAATACACTGAAAACAAATAAATCGCAGCCTTTAAAGTGGGAAATTTTATGTACAGTACTCCTCTCTTCCTAGCAGTTTCAATTAGCCATGGTCAACTGCAGTCTGGAAGCAGGTGACCCTCCTTCTGGCATATCACCAGGGGATCAACAGTAGCCTAATGCTAGGTCACAGTGCCTACGTCATTCCCCTCCTATCACCAGGAGATCAACAGGAGCCGAACACTAGGTCTGTCATTCCCTCACTTCATGTCATCTAGCAGGCATTTTATCATCTCACATCACCACTACCACAAGGGTGAGTACAGAACAGTAAGACATTTTGAGAGAGAGAGACCGACCGACCACATTTACACAATAACTTTTATTATAGTATACTGTAATAACTGTTCTATTTTATTATTGTTGTTGTGATCTCTTATTGTGCCTGATCTGTTTACAATTTAAACTTCATCACAAGCATGTACGTATAGGAAAAAAACATAGTATATATAGGGTTTGCTACTACCTGAAGCTTCAGGCATTCACTGGAGGGTCCTGGAAAATAACCCCCATGGATTAGGGTTTGGGGGAAGTATTGTAATCAATACAGAAAACTGCAGGAGGAAAAAAATATCAGGTTTTCAAGTACTGCTAGTCAATATAAAATAGGAAAAAGAAAAAAACAACAACAACAAAATCTAAAACTCTTTTACTTCATTTCAATATTCTCAATTCTAAGCTGACTCAGGATCCAATACAGACAAATAGGAAAATCATCATGATTCTGCCTAATCCAGAACATCAATGCTAAGGAGGAGAGGGACCTGGATATGGAACTCTTAAGAATACAGTTCTTTTTATCTACTAGCCTCAAGTGGGAAATAAAAACTACAGGCAACTCTATTATAAACTTTAAAATTGCTAAGAGACTAGACTGTAATCATTCCCACCAAAAAAGGGAAATGATAATTACGTGACACGATGGAAACGTTATCAAGCACTAAGGAGAGTAACCATGGTACAATATATAAATGTACCAAATCAACACCTTAACTCAGAAGACATACACCCTACACTTACATAATGTGTGTCTATTGTATCTCAGTAAAAATAAATTAAAAAAAAGCGAGAAGATAAATTATTCCAAAACCTGTCCCATTACTAGGTTCTGTTTATAAAAAAGTGTTTTCACAATCCTTAGACCCCACAGAAGAATCAAACATGCTTGGGCCCACCGAGATAATCGGTGGATGGTCCTGAGGAGCCACAGTGAAAGAAATGACGTGCAAGAGTGCTTCGGGTTTTGGCCAAAGAAGGAAGGTAAAGGAATTTATGTTCCAGTGAGTCCGTAAGGGGACTGGGAGAGGATGGGGCAGGAAAGTGAGCCATCACTGAGTGCACTCTTTCTGAAGCAGACTCCCGAGCCCAGCAGCGCAGGCCAGCAGAGAGAGGGCTGCGGGGTGGCTGCAGGAACCGTATCCGCAAAGGGCACGCGGAGGTGCACAGGTGCAGTGGCACAGGTGGTGCTGTGCACACCCCTGCTGGACTAAGTGGAGACAGAGGCGGCATCTGGACTGGGCTCTGTCACTGCTGCTGCACCACCCAGTCCCGCTCTGGCACCGAGCACGGCGGGGAAAGCCCCGGCAGCATGGCCAAAAGCATTCTCACAGTGGGTGCTGGCAGCGCCCGGAGCAGCGAGGAAGTCCATGACAGATGTCACAGTGGCTCCGGCCCAGGTCCCATGCCACCCACCTCTGGGGACATGCAGATCCCAAAGTGCCAACTGTGCAGGGAGCTAACAGGTAGGGACAAGAACTACTGACATTTAGAATGCAAGTAAGGCCCCTCTATACCCAAAAACTGGAAAATTCCACTCACACAACTGAATATGTATAGGGATTTTTCACGGAGACGAACAGAGCTGCTGTGTGCTCAGTTCCCCAATCTGTTCCATGTCAAGCGGAACCCCCAGTCTCTGGCTGCTCTCCTACCTCCCTGGCTGCTCTGTTTCTTTCAACTCGTTCTTTCTCCTCCTAGATTCCACCGAATCTCTCAAAGGCCTGTCCCTGAACAGCCTTTCTGCATCTTTTTTATTCACTTAACACCTCCTGCATGATTTATTTTCCTACCAAATCTGCAGTACTTGTGTAAGGCTGGGAAGGAGGCCACAAGACCACGTCGACTTCGCACGCAACTGCGGGGCTCTCTTGGCTGACACCAGCTGCGAGTCTGCAGCTCGGCTGTAATAGTTAATCATCTGTAAGAAGGGCTCGCAAAACTCCCTGAAGGGTGCTACACTCGTGGTCACCTCTTACTACAACATAAGGGCCACTGATTAAAATCAATCAAGGGAAGAGATGTAGGGGGCAGAATCTAGGAGGGTCCCAAACACACAGCACGCAGGTGTCCCCTGCCAGCGGAGTTCCAGACAGAGCCGATTCCTCTGGGTAATGACAGGTGACCACACACAGAGTACTGCCAACCACAGAAGCTCATCTAGCCCTGGAGCCCAGAGTCTTTATTGGGGCTCTGCCAGTGCATGGCCCGAGGCCCCCAGGTAAACAGACACTTATGAGGCTGGACACTCCAAGAGCTTAGACATTATCACACAGAACTTAGGGAAAAGGCCAGACCTCTCTTTGGGCAATGTTAAATTCTTTACTACACCATTTGCTAGCTGCTCTTCCGAGCCCCAGACTCCTACTGCTAGTTGTCTTTTTGATATCTACACCAGCTTCTTTAAACTAAAATGAATAAAGTCAAACTCAACAAAATTTCCCCAGACCAACTATGATTTCACTGTTCGTGTTAACAGTGCCAAATCTACTTTCCAAGAAGGAACTGAGGCAATTTGTAAAACCACAATACAAGATACAAAATTAGAAGGAAATTGGGGCAAAGAAAAAAACAGCCCAGAAAAAAATCAAATAGAATAATGCTGCGGTGGAGTCAGGACACAGAACGCAGTGCTGGAAATTCCTGCTCACTTGGTAGGGCAAGGCTGCATGTTTATTTGGATGGAAGTTTTTTTTTTAATAGCCAAATAATATCCAATACCAAGAAGAAATAACAAGCAGATTCAAAATTCACAGGGTCCTTAAAAAAAAAAAAAAAAAAATGATGCCCAGAAGGCACTGCTCTCCTTCCAGTCACATCAAGGTTCAAGACTTGGAATGTTCTCATTGCTGTCCTCCATATTCAATTGTTTGTCAAATGATCAAGATGCTTCCTCTGTGGTGCTGTTTGCTTTTCGACCTCGCCTTTCTATGTATCTTCTTTCTCTAGTCATTCAAGATTCACAGATGAATCTTTTTTAAATATAGCAGTTCCCTGTGCAAAATCTACAATGGTTCCTACTCACTGCTGTATTTTTCTTTTTAAAAACATTTTTTTCCTACTTACAAAGAAATACATGCTCAATACAGAAAACCAAGAAAAACAAGCAAAGAGGTAACACATACACACACACACACACACACACACACACACACACACAAATCCTATAATCCACACGTAAGTAGGTTTGGCAACCTTTACTTAGCAATTCTTTTTTTTAATGTTTATTTATTTTTGAGAAAGAGAGAGACAGAGCACAAGTGGGGGAAGGCTAAGAGAGAGGGAGACACAGAATCTGAACCAGGCTCCAGGCTCCAAGCTGTCAGCACAGAGCCCGACACAGGGCTCGAACTCACAAACTACAAGATCATAACCTGAGCCGAAGTCATACGTTCAACAGACTGAGCTCAAAGGACTGAGCCACCCAGCTGTCCCTACCTTCTTTTAAATAGAGATAAAATTTACATGCAATGGAAATCAAATGTCTTATGCACACAATTCCCTGATTATTTGACAAATGTTTACGCCCTAATCAACATGAAGAATATTTCTCCAAAACCACAAGACTTCCTATGTTCTCTCTCCCAGTCATGTTCTTCGTCAGCTATCTATGTAGCCAATATTTCTCCTAGTCTGAGGCTAGTCTTTTCTTTTTTTTTTTTCTTTTTTTTCTTTTTTTAACATTTATTTATTTTTGAGACAGAGACAGACAGAGCATGAACGGGGGAGGGACAGAGAGAGAGGGAGACACAGAATCGGAAGCAGGCTCCAGGCTCTGAGCCATCAGCCCAGAGCCCAATGCAGGGCTCGAACTCACGGACCGTGAGATCGTGACCTGAGCTGAAGTCGGACGCTTAACCGACTGAGCCACCCAGGCACCCCTGGTCTTTTCATTTTTAAAAATGCCTTTTAATCTGCAAGTATTTTTTATTTTGATGAAATCCAATTTATTAATTCTTATTCTGTAATTAATATGTCTTGCATATTCTCTAAGAAATCTTCCCTTACTCCAAGGCTGTGAAGATATCCTCCTACTTTTTTCTTTTTATAAGCTTTATACTTTTAGCTTTACATTTCAATCTATGATCCATCACAACCTGTAAAGAGACCTAAAAAATACCTACACATTTAACTGTAAAATCAGACACAATTAACAATGTCCACTCTTACCACTTCTATTCAACCTTATGCAGGAAGAAAGAGAAATAAAATGCATAAAGAATGTTAACAGGGGGCGGGGGGGGGGGAGTATCTGCAGTGAAAGGATAAATGACTGTATGTGCAGAAAATCACACACATGAACTGTTCTGTGTTCAACTTTGTATTTTTCACTATATATTCCTAACTGATGTTTTAATTTACTTCATGTACAAATTTCTTACCTTCATCTTCGTCCTCTACATCATGCTTCCAAACACCTCTTCAACCTAACCTACATATCAGCTTTTAGCTTGCTATTTGCTGGAAAACAAGTCACTTAGAGCTTTCCAGAGAACCTTCCAAGCCTGCAGGTGAGGTCAGAGAAGTGCCCTATGCTATCAACAAAGTCTAATAAATCCCAAGTGGCAAGGCCCCCTTTACATTTTCTATGAAGTCTTTTACCTCTAACCAAACAAACTTATTCCTCTAAAGGCAATCACAAATCTTTCATTTTTTTTTCATCTTACAATTAACTACACAATAAAGATGAGAAGGGGTATTTAAAAAGTTTCTTGATCTGCTCTCTTCGGTCACTATTTAGCAAGCCACAGATTATTCTACTAGGTCCAGGGACAGACTGCGAACACAAGACAAGCAGAGGTTCTGCCACTGACTAGTTTATATTCTAGCCCATGAAGTCTTAGAGAGTGGGGGCTGGTTTCTCACTCACCTTTATATTCCCTGTAGTAAAACACAACACTGTACACATAGTAAGCCTCAAAGAATTCAACTGTCATGCTAACTAAGGCTTAGGGATCAATACCCTGGTCAGCAGCAATCAGGCAACAGAATCTCCTCAGGCCCCATGAAAGAAATGTTAAGAAGGCCTATGTAATCAGTTCAAGAGCATCTATTATTCTGTTCATAGAGATAAGGAGAATTTCTTTTTAAGGCCTCAAGTAAGCCAAATTAAGCCAACTAATTTTAAAAACATAGACAACCATGGTGGGATTAAATATGTGCACAGCTTTAGTGATTTTAAGGAAAATAACTGTGAATGAATAAAGGTTATCATATATATTTATATGATATATATTTCTATATTTCTATATATATATAGAGAGAGAGAGAGAGACTAAAGACTACACTTCTATAAAACACCAGCTGTATGATATTGGTTTCTAAGGCAACCCTATGTAAGGTATATTCCTTGCTTTCTTTAAAAGAAGCTAAAGCTATAAGTCATAAGTCACATACTCTGAGAAAGACAAGGCTGATGAGAACGTATAACCGCCATTAAACTTTGAGAGTTATTAAAATTCAGCCAGTCTAAACTTTTTACAAGTCATCTGACATTTTTCTAGTGTGTGAATATTTACATTTTTATGCTATGTTTTGAAGAAGATATTCCTAAGCCGCAAAAGAAACAAACTGAATGTCACTCAAATGTGTATAATAAAGACCTCTGGAGCATTACGGATAATTTTAAGATCCAGGGAGGAAATGCAAGATGTGCATTCCGACTTGTGCGTCCTTCACGGTGCATCGACCTCCTCACTCCTGACATGCCTTCTGAGACACAGGTAGCATCAGTACTGTCTGTCCCTTAGCTGGAGCCTAACACTAGAGACAATTCCTTCATCCAACCAAAAATATTTATTGCACTGTGGACAGTATACATGCAGTGGGGTTGACAAAATACACAGCCCTTGCCCACAGGCAATCTTCCAGACTGAGGAGAAGGAGATCACAGATGCATGCAAAAATACATGTGCAATTCTACACCATGACGACTACTGGGGGGTGGCAGGTTGTGACAGACACCATTGTGAGGGACACAGGGAGGGGCCTAATTAAGATGTGATTCAGGGTTCGATGAAGGCCTAAGGAAATGACACATGCTTACCAAGTCAGCCCATGAAAGTGCTGAAATCAGTATCTGCAGAAACAATACAGGTGATGAAACTGTACAAGGTGCCAACTTCCTGAAGGATGATTTAAGAGAGCCCAAACACAGGAGCTCCAAGGAGTCCATCAGTGCAGGCAGCAGGATGTTAACACAGCAAGGTGCCTAGGTCACCACGGACCAGTCCTTGTAGCAAATACATGCTGAGGGCCAGAAACATTTTGAAACATAAGGTAGGTCAAAGCAGTTAATTCCCCTTACACAGCAGGAAGTGAACGGAAGCCACTTCTTCGTGGTAGCCGTGGTGCTCTGGAGGCATGGCACATACCTTGGAGGAGCCTGCTGAGCCCCTGAAACACGTGCAGTGCGGGGCGTACTCCCAGCGGTCCCGACTCTGGATGTACAGTCCAGCCCGGGACCACGTACCAGGTGCCCCTAGCGGTTCCGATGCAGGTGGTACAAAGGTCACACTCTGAAAAGCCACTTTACACGGCAATCCCCCCAGAGCAGGGGGCTCTACCCCGTCCGTCCGAGAGACACTCACCAAATGAGCAGGATTGCACAAGGGCCTCCCGGAAGTGTCTGTTTATTGGCTCACCCCGTGCCTGATCCGTGTTATCTCCTGGGCTTGGAAGTAAGAATCCAAACAAACTGCCCAGAGACGACATCAAAACAAGATAGGAAGAGAGAAACCATGCTGACACAGCTCTCTCCCCAGAGGCCAGGGAAACAGGCCTAGCAGAGGGAGGCAGTGAGGCCACAAGGAGACCAGCACGAACACACACGCGGGAACAGTCCTGAGGGGAGAATGAATAAATGAAGACAGAGCAGAGGAAACTAAAATTCACATTTCCTAAGCACCTTCCCTGTACCAGGCAGTATGGCACATACTTCATGTATTTGTCTCATTTTTATCCTCATAAAATCTTGAGTGGTACGATGTGGTTATATGTTACATTACGCGGAGAGAGGATATTATATCACAGATGAAGAAGCTGAAGCCTGGATGGAAAGGAGCTTGTCTGAGGACATAGGACTGGGAAGCGAGATTTTGAACCCAGGACTCTCAGACACCGAGGCCATAATCCTCCTGAGTTTGGCGGGAGAGCAAAAACTGAGATGAGTGGGCACAGGCTGGCTATGCAGAAAGAGAACGCACAGGCAAGCAGAAAGGAGCAAAGAAGAATGCTTTATCAATATGAGAACTTTACACAGTGGCCTTTGTGCTCAAGTGGCTGAGGTTTCCTGTGTGTTGAGTGGGGAAAGACCCGTAAAGAGGTAAAAAGAAGGTAGAATGTTGAGATGCAATTTGGTTGGTGATGAATGATCCAGAAGGGCAGACACCCAGTTGCTTACCGCAGCTACCGCAGGGTGCGGAGTGGGGGGGGACTTTCCACACTCCACCCCCAACATAACCTTTTTCCTAAGGTGAACAAATAGTTCTTTTGTGAAGAGATAAAACAGGGTAGTGTGGTTTGTTGTTGATGATGTTTTCTTTCTAAAAAGTGGCTGGCAGATTCATTCTCCAGGAATGAAGTCAAAGAAAACAGAAGTGACCAGAAAACAGAAAAGACACCTCACTAAGGGAATCATATTCCTGAACTGCCAAAGCCACCCCTGCCCTTCCCCTTCCTCAACAATTCAGTCCACAGTCATCACTAGATAGGGCCGAGCAGCAAAGATATCTGAGCACAGGCTAAGTAAGGCCGGAAGGGGACAGATGCCCAAAACAGCAGTGAGGATGACTGGTGATTCATCACATACAAGGAAATTAATCAAACAATTAAACGTAACAAGGATAATGAGAACCTAGCCTCTTATTTGTCGAAGAAAGAAACTCGGAAGTACAGAAAGGGAGAAAATTGGGCTGAATTCCCTGGTATTAGAGTGGAATTAGAGATATCTGATTAATTTATGTGTTTTAATATATCCATAAGTAAAAATAGAAACAAATATAAATATAGAAATAGATATAAACATAAAGGAAGAGTGTACGGGTGTCCCTAGCTCTAGGCTAAGGTATCTGGAAGCACTGTTGCCTCAACAGCAATAACCACATCTGATGCCTAGATCTTGTTTCCTAAGCACTATTCTCCACTAAAAGGAACGAGGGCTCCTTGTAGAAAGAGTGGATTCCAGGGCTGGAGTAGGGAAAATACGAGACAAGCCTGGAACAGTGTACTATACTTGAAAGTTGGAAAGAATGACAGGGACATCTCAAAAGGATACAGAATCAACCTGAAGGAGCTCCTTACGGCCAAATTTGGGCCATCAAAATAAATAAGGAGAATAACTAATTAGAACTCACTGAACAAAAGGGAACTCCATGAATGAGCCCATCTGAGGTAACTAGAAAGAATGACCAGACACAGAGATGGATGGAAGGGACAGGTGGAGACAGGAAGAGGAAGGAAGAAGAGGGAGAAGGAAGCAAGTTAGTTGGCAGGGGGATATTTATAGTCTCAAAGTAACTCACAACAACATACAATACCAACTAATTACCAGGAGGAAAGAGTAACTTCACAGGACAGATATCTGGAACACGCCATCTTAAAATAACCAACACCAACTGTAATGGTGCAAACCAAACTCGCATACTACCTGACAAAACGCAGTAAGAACACTTCTCATAGAACAACACTGTTTTGATATTCCAAATTAAGAAACCTGGGAGTGCCTGGCTGGCTGGTAGAGCATGCTACTCTTATTCTTGGGGTTGTGAGTTCAGGCCCCATCTTGGGCACAGAGATAACTTAAAAAAAAAAAAAAAAAAAAAAAAACAGCTACAAAATAAAGAAACAGTTTACCAAATTAAGAAGCCTTATACAAAATAATTGGCCTACAATCTTCAAAAATGTCAAAGTCAAGAAAAGACTAAGGAATTGTTCCAGATTAAAGAAAAAAGTGTTAATAAAGAGAAAAAACAAACAAACAAACAAACAAAAAACAAGTCCGAACTGGAATCATCCCCACCCCCCAACACAACAGCAAACCAAGACTTAATTCTAGTTTAAACCTAGCCCAGGAATGTGACCTTTTAAAAGTCAACCAGAAGTTTCCTGATAAGCACAAATGAGGTAATCTGCATGATAAAAATCCTGCTGCTCTCCACCTTCACCCCGCCCCAAAGGAAGATATTCTGGCAAGAAACAGTCCTTTCTTTTCTTCAGCTAGTAACTCCATGCCTCACCCTCAAAGTTCTCATTCTGTACAACTCCGGGAGCATCTCCACTTGCTAGATACAGGCGGGTGCTGCCTGGTTCATGAACTGCTTAATAAGGCCAGTTAGATCAGCTGCATTTTGTTTTTTAACCCAAGAAAACAAAATGTAGTATGAGTCTGGGAAGGACTGGTTTCATATAAAGGACGATATTGGCAACTGGCAAAACCTGAATGTTGTTTGAGGAATGAATAGTAGAGCTATAAACAATGTTAATGTCTTTTTTTTTTTTTTCATTTATTTTTTTTGAGAGAGACAGAGCGTGAGCAGGGGAGGGGCACAGAGAGAGAGGGAGACACAGAATCCGAAGCAGGCTCCAGGCTCTGAACTGTCAGCACAGAGCCCGATGTGGGACTCAAACCCACAAACTGTGAGATCATGACCTGAGCCAAAACCAAGAGTCAGATGCCCAACGGACTGAGCCACCCAGGGGGCCCCAAAAAGGTCACTTCTTGATTTTGATGGTTGTATTATAGTTACAAAGAATAATGTACCTGACTGTAGGCAAAATTTACTAAATAACTCAGATGTGAATAATTAGCAAGTTGGAAACTTAAACTCTATTTGTGGCTGGGGGCGGGGGGCGGGGGATGGGGCACAGTTCTTGCCCCAGACATTCCCAATCAGTTCCACTGACCCCTTGAATGCATTTATGTCCATTATCTTAGACAAAATGTTCCGATCCAGATCACAAAATTCACAGAGCAAGGCGTCTACTACATGTAATGCTGACTGGAAGCAGAAGTTACTTGCCAGAGTCAGGAATGAGACAGAGAGACAGAGAAGCTTACATCTCTCACATGTTTCAGCGAGGCTGACTTTAGTACTGGTTCGAGTTCAGCAAATGTTACCTAAAATCAGCCCTGACCGTGAAATCCTTCATTCACAGCCCTGTATTTTGGTCTGAGGTGTCTGTCCCCTCTGCTGCTCTACAGAGATGGTACAGGGATAAATGAGAGTACTGGTTACATCTCCTGACCCACACACTCAAGTGCCAGATGTGAGAACAAGAGCTCCCATTCCCGCACGGTAGAGCCCATGTGCTAAAAGAACTGTTCCTGCAGACCAAGCTAACAACACGGCCTAAGCAGTGAGATCAAAGACAGCTGTCCAAATCTCCTCTTCAAACAACTTCATTTGTGAACCAAGAAATGCAGATTTAGAGGGAGGATGTAAAACCTCTATCTTTTCACCTTTCCACAGGCTCTGTTATGTTCCATACCTGATGGCTTAGACCTTTGAGGTCATAATCACTACTCCTCCAAATGCTAAAGATCTACGTTCTTTTTTCTAAGGAAAACATTGATTCCATGTGTAGAAACCCACACCTATGGTGTGGAAACCCACTCTATGGTTAGAGTAGAAGATGAGTTCTTAAACTTTTACAACAGAACATAATTTTCTCTTCCTCTTAATGGAGACTTAAAAAAAGTTTCTAATGGTACTCCATAACCAACACCCAGATGGCCTGCAATCACTGGATAAATTCATACAAGACACTATGGAGTCAGGGATTCATTAATGCTCTATGGCCTGACCAGGTATCCATCTCCTGCCATCTATTATTTTTCTGTATAGAATGTGATCTACTTTGGGTGCCTCAGTGGCACAATCAGTTGAGTGTCCGACTCTTGGTCTCAGCTCAGGTCATTATCTCACGGTTTGTGGGTTTGAGCCCTGCACCAATCCCAAGCCCTGCTTGGGATTCTGTCTCCCTGTCTGTCTCTCAAAATAACTAATAAAAATAAAATTCTTTAAAAAAAAAGGGGGGGGGGGGAATCTGATTACATTGAACTTAATGAGTAGCAAGTCAGTGTCTCATCAATTGTTCAGAAGCTCAGAATTCCAGACTGTGATAATCTACTAAAGAGAATGAAAGTCCAAAAAAGAGAGAGAGAGAATATGAAAGTCCAAATGAGTAAATTAAGTAACAAAGAGGTGGTCAAATGGACACATCAACCTCCCTTTCTCCTACATTCTCAGAGTCCAGTCTACACAAAGCATACAGTCTGGATCACACTGTCCTCAATATTCATCACACAACATGCTTGCCTTTTAGGAGTTTAACTATACGCTCTTGATCTTTACAAAGCAATACAAGAACACTTCACCTGAGTAATTTCTATGTCTTCTGTGAAATCACAGCTAAAAACACAATCCACTGTGTCACACAATGGCAAAGCCCACAGAATGTCTTTTTCACTGAGTACAATGCCAGGAAAAAGTCTGTCTCTGTAAACAAATGAGCAGGCTTTCTTTCCACAGACAATGAATACTATGCAATTCAATGTTATACAGAGAAAAGGACTGGTTCCTTGTTACTCTTAGTCTGAAAACTTAAAAGTCAATTGCCTTGCACAACCGTTACACTGGCTCCCCTCAGGAGCCTGGTACCTTCTAGTCTCTATGCTCTTCTTAGATAGCTGCTGCTGTTTTTATCCTTAACTGTCCTACTTACAGTATCTTTAATTCTATTAGATTAAAATCCTCTTGAAAGTATTTATGTACATATGTATATACTGTCTATCTCTTACAGTTTTCCTTCTGCTATCTCTTACCTTTTCTGGTACCACTCTATACTTAATGATCTAGAAATTAAAAATGAGGGGCGCCTGGGTTGGTTACACATCTGACTCTTGGCTTTGGACCAGGTCACGATCTCACAGTTCGTGTGACTGAGCCCCAGGTCGGGCTCCACACTGACAGCACGGAGCCTGCTTGGAATTCTCTCTCTGCCCCTCCCCCACTCACGCTCTCCCTCTCAAATAAATAAACATTTAAAAAAAAAAAAAAAAAAAAAAGGTGTTGACACCAAGAGGTGAATTTAACATAGACCACACTGTCTGCATCAGTGACAAGCAGGCACGATCACCTTTGCAGTAGTCGGCGGGGTCCTCCTGCTCTTCATCATCTGATCCCAGGATCTCCTCCTCTGGCTCCGGGGGCGTGGGGTCTGGCAGAGGCGGTGGCGGTGGTGGAGGCGGCGGTGGCGGAACTAAGGGAGCTTTCTGCTGAGGCTCCGGCCTGAAATGGGAGAAGGAGAATTCCTATTTACTCAGAAGCCAATCTTGCATTATGGACACACATGAGAGTTTCTTAACACAAGAAAAAAATAAACCTGTCACACACTAGCTAGAAATGCTGGTTAATGCACCGCGTTCATTTTAGCTAAATTCAAGTAAGGTTTCAACATACAGGTCCAGAGGGAAAAAAAAATCACACTTTGTAGGCACATTTTCACTCAGAGCTTCAAAATTTCGTAAGTCCTGACAATATTATGAAATAAAGGGGAAACAGAAAGAGAACCCCCCCCACCCATGCTATATAGCCTTATTAAGTTAGAACACATCCCACAGAGATTATAAAAAGACAGATGAAAGCAGCTCTGAGCTTATAAAAGGACTTATTTTCCATTATTTTAAAATCAGAATTCCTTTTCCCATAGAAACAGTACAATGTGGTTAGATTTCCGGGATAACTCGTAAAAGCTAATACATGCTATTAACTGATGAACAGTTATTTTCATTAAGGAATTCAGCCATCTATCTCCCTTGCCTATCAAGAATACTACCCCAAACTGGAAATTAAACAATGAAAACACCCACTGTCAGTCAAATACAAAAGCAGCACATACATTAATGCAAGGTTTCCAAGGTTTGCAAATGCTAATTTCCAAATGTCACAAAAAGGCTAAATAATGGTTAGTCTGCTCTTTTATAAAAGATAAGAAAACCCACAATACAAAAAAATGTTTCTAAGCTTGAGAGATTACAGATGAGAGCCTTCTTTCAGGTATCTAGAGAAACTCGAGGAGAAACTCTTCCTGAGCCAGCACACAGAGTGCACGAACAGGCGAGGGAAATCAGGCTGACAGAGGTGTTCTCCAGAGAGGTTCACAGGGTAAGGAGGGGGTCTCTAGTCTGGGGAGCAAGGGGAACCCCATAAGCACTGATGTGTGCACAACTGCTCTTCTTTTTGGACTGCCAGTAGTCGTGCCCCCCTTTGAAAAGCACCTTTTGAGACTGCTCCTCCCTACACAAGGGAAGGCTGGTTCTGATCCGCTTTCTTCACTGTCGTACCGCTCAGGGCACAGACGGCTGAAGCTGACTCTACAGGCCTGGAACCTTCAGGCCGGCTGTCACGGGCAGCAAGCTCATCTGCAGTTGCCAGTAGAGGCAGGGCCAGCAGAGCCACCTGACCCCGGCCCCTCTCTAAGCCGGACCTCTAAATTCTTCCCAATCTGACAGCCCCCAAATAGCATTTACTGTATTGCTCTTAGCCTAAATTGGCTAAAGGTCACTTATGTGGTTTGCCACCAAAACTCAAAGTGCCACAAGCAACAAAGGGGGGTAGGGTGGAAGGCAGCAGAAACCCAGCAGTCACGAGGAAGGGGTGGGGACTGTGCCGCACAGGTAACCTGAAAGGCAAGCACTGGCAAGTTGAGTATCTTTGGCAGAGTGATTAAGGAATGCTTATGAGCTGAAAACGACCTGTATTGATTGCTATTTGCCACAATTTATGGAGACTCAAAGTTACAGCTCCCTGGGTGACAAACGTTAGGAACAGGGTGGTGATCACATCCTGAGTTAACCACTGCTCAAGATGGAGCCCTGGAAGGGGATAATCACAACCAAACACCCACATCACTGCCAGAATACATCCAAAAATACATCTAACAGACCTTATGGAAGTGTACTAATCTTTCTGGCAGCCTTGCAAATGCTCCTTTCCTTTTTAACATACATGTTCTTACTGAAAGTAGAATGGCAATGCACAAAAGAGAGGCTGGAAGAAGGGGAGGCAGGAGAGGGCTGCACCAGAGAGAAGGGGAGGTGAGCAAGATGAATGGTCTCACAAGAACCATTCATTCATTCTTCAGGGCTGTGAGCAGAAACTACTGAGCTGACCGATGTGCTCAATCAGAAACGCTTAGAAATTTTACACGAAAAAATGAGGAGATTCTCCAAATTTAAAAGAAAACATGTTATATTCCCTATAGAAACTATGTAACAATTAATGAAAAGAACAGAACTAGAGAATCTTCTACCTGTGCTCCTCACTACAGACCCTTGGGCCAGGTAATTAATTCACTGTAGTGGGGACTGTTTTGTACACTGTAGAATGTTATAAGCATCCCTGGCCTCAAGACATTAATGTCAGTAACATCCACACCCACCGCCAGTTGTGACCATCAAAAACTATGTCCAGAAATTAACAAATTCCCTGGGGACAAAATCATACCCATTTGAGAACCACTGCTCTAACAAGTGTTTTCTGTACTTGGCTTTATTCCTACAGAGTAGACTGTATCTGTAATAAGGGAAAACAAATTCTCATTTTCATGGGCCCATTTTCTCTCATTTGAGAGACTCATCATAATGTGTTTCTTTTAATTATTGTCCCCCCATTTGCTGAGCTGTCCACATCACTTAACAAAACTGTCAGACCCTCTGGTCTCAACGAGCAGGCAGGCACCTCTTCTCCCTCCAGTGAGGGCCACACTGAACAGGCAGACAGAAAGCGCCCCCAAGGCCACTTATTTCTCTCAAGTTAAAGGAAGGAGTCAGGGTACCTTGAAGTAGAAAGGAAGTTGAGTAATGTTGAAGTAATATTTCAACTATCACATCCTAACACCTAGGGCTATGCTGTCTAATCAGTGGGCACTGGCCACATGCCTGTACTGAGCACTGGAAATGGGACGAGAGTACAAATAAGACATGCTACGTGCATAAAATACATACTGGATTTCTGAGATTTCATACAAAAAAATGTAAAATATTTTATTAATAAGTTTACATTTATTATATGTTAAAACAATAATATTTGGGATAGAATGCAATATATTATTAAAATTAAACTCGCTTGATTTTACTTTTTTTAATGTGGCTACTAGAACACTTCGAATTACAAATGAGACTCACGTTATAGTTCTACTGGACAGCACCACCCTAGGCTCTTCAAATAAAAACCAGAGGAGTACTTGGCCTAAAAAATCAGAGATTCCTGGTCATACCAATGATGGTGAATTTTTCTAAGGCTTCTCCTAGTAACATGCCTCACATCAATGATCACCAACTATCAAATCACTTAAATCGTCATAGTAAGGTTCAGAACAACATAACTGCCAAATGTTATGGTGCTGATCATGACTCTTTTTCATCTCATTCATCCTTGTTACTGCCTACCACATAGGAGAAACACAAGTAAATATGTCTTAGGGCAGGTATAGGCACAAGACAAGGAGGCCACACCATCTTGAAGGCTGGCTTCTTCAAAGTGGATTCTTGTGGCTTCCACAGTATTCCTTTAATTAAGCCTGGTTAAATCTCAACTATTTAAAAGATCCAGAGGTAGCAGGCAGTTTATATCACCAAGTACATACTTAAAAAATATATCAACAGATTTTAAAAGTACCTTTTCATCAATCCTAATGAGAACCATCAAAAAGTTATTTCACAGAATAATTACTAGAAGCACTGGGGAGGAATCAAGATGGCGGAGCAGCATGGAAACCTGAGCTTGTCTCCTCCCTGAAATGCAGCTACATCAGCACCAAATCATTTTGAACACCTAGGAAATTGATCTGAGGACTAACGCAACAATCTTCGTAACTTGAGCCGCAGAACTTGGCACACACGCAGTGCAGGCAGGTGAACCGGGGGAGACAAAGAAGCCGTGGAGGGTGGTGAGCTATTGTGGCAGAGAGAGAAAGAGAAAGGCAGAGAAAGCAGTGCATCGGGATCGTACAAGAAAAGCACTCCCCACCAAAGTAGCCAGAGAGAAAGAGAGAAAGAGTAAAAATCCTCGCAGGGGACTGAACAAGAAACCTGTTCTCCAAAACCACTGCCAGGGAGAAAGAAGAGATTCAATACCACCAGGATTCTATAAACAGTGGAGCATAGACTCTGAAGTTCCCGAGCTCAGTGCCTGGCAGTGCTCTGGTGAGGAAGTAGGGCGAATCCCCAGGAGCAGGCTGCAGGGTCTGAGGGGTCTGTGTGCTACACAGGGAGAAGTGGTTGCCCTGCTTGGAGTGTATTTGGTAGAGGCCATATGGCCTCCCCTGGGGCAAAGGTCCCAGTGGACCCTGGAGAGCAGCACATATGCTGGTACAGGGACTCAAATGCCAGAGTGCCATGAAACCTGGCACTGGCTGGGTGTTGTGATTTGCCATAATCTCTGAATCACTGCCTCTGCGATTGCATGAACGTTTTTCCCGCGTAGGGTGGCACTCAGCCATCACTCAGTAAGACCCTCCCCAGAGGGTCAGCGTAGGTCCAAGCCACTGAGGACTCTGAAGCGTGGAATTCTGAAACAAAACCCCATCTAAGATAAAACTCTAGAGGGAGGTGCCACCTGGCAGCGGACAGCTTGAACATGGACAGGGTAGAGACAGGGAGTAGACAGAGGGCTGACAAAGGAGGGGCTTGATCGCGGGTCAGTAAGAACTCAAAGTTCCTGTGCTAGATACTAGGGAGCTGGGTGAAGCCATTTCCACCTCCCCTGTGCACACACAGCACACAGGCACATGGATCCACCCCAGTAGGCTAAGCAGAGCCACCTAGGGGAGAATGGAGCAATTACATCAAGCTCCACCCATCTGCACCCTCCAAGCACAGGCACCAGAAGACCAACATAAATCACTCCACCAGCTTAGTGTATGGACTATAGAATCCTTCGTAGTTTCAGTTCTAAGGGACACTGGATGTAACTTCATTCAGGTTTCATTCTGTTTGCTGGTTCCTTTATGTGTTCATTTTCTTTGCTTCAGTTTTTGCTTAAAATGTTCTTTTTTTCTTTGTTTTCTTTCTCTTAGATACAGAAAGAAAAACTTGTTTTTTACTTCATTTATTTTTTAAAATTTTTTATTCTATTTCATTTTATTTTCTTTAATTCTATTTTATTATATATGAGTTTTTTAATTTTCAAAGTTCTTCTTACCTTTTTTTCCCCTTTCCTTTCCCTTTTTCCTGTATTCCATAAAACTTCTTTCAACAAGTAGAACAAAACTCACCTAGGATCTAGCTTCCTTTTTTTTGATATTTTGTTTTGTTTTTAATTTTTATTTTATTAATTTTTTTTCTTCCAAAATGACAAAATGAATGAATTCACCCCAAAAGAAAGAACAGGAAGAAATGAAAGCCAGTAACTAAATCAACATAGTAAGATGTGTGAACTAGAATTAGAACCATGACAATAAGAATACTAGTTGGGGTGAAAAAAGCATAGGAGACATAAAAGAATCCCTTTCTGCAGAGACAAAAGAAATAAAATCTGGGGTGCCTGGGTGGCTCAGTCAGTTAAGCATCCAACTTTGACTCAGGTCATGATCTTGTAGTCTGTGAGATTGAATCCCACATTGGGCTCTGTGCTGACAGCTCAGAGCTTGGAGCACGCTTTGGATTCTGTCTCTCTCTCTCCCCGTCTCTCTCTGCCCCTCTCCTGCGCATATTTTGTCTCTCTCAAAAATACATAAACGTTAAAAAAAAATTTTTTTTAAAGAAAGCCATAAAAATACAGTAAGGCTGAAATTTAAAATGGTACAACTAAGATACAATCTCAAATAGATGGATGCCACAACACCAAGAATGGATCAAGCACTGAATTAGCATTACAGAGAATAATGAAGCAGGGAAAAAAAAGAGGGATACAAAGGCAAAAGATCACGATACAAGACTTAAAGAACTCAAGTGACTCATTAAAAGGTAGTAACATCCAAATCATAGGAGTCTCAGAAGATGAAGAGGGAGAAAAAGGGACAAAAGGTTTATGTGAGCAAATTATAGCAGAAAACTTTCCTTATCTGGGGAAAGACACAGACACCAAAAAACAAGAAGCACAGGGAACCATCATTAGGTTCAACAAAAACCAACCATCACCAAGGCATATCATAGTCAAATTAGCAACGTATACAGGCAGGAAAGAATTATGAAAGCAGCAAGGGGGGAAAAAAAAGTCCTTAACCTATAAGGGAAGACATTTAAGTTCACAGCAGACCTATCCACAGTAACTTGGCAGGCTAGAAAGGAATGGCAGGATATATTCTGAATCAGAAAAATATGCAGTCAAGAATTCTTTATCCAGCAAGGCTGTCATTCAAAACAGAAGGCGAGATTAAAAGTTTCCCAGACAAACAAAATCTAAAGGAGTTCATGATCACTAAACCAGCCCTGCAAGAAATTTTAAGGGGGTACTCTGGAGAAACAACAAAACAAAACAAAACAAAACCTCAAAAGGAACAAAGACTAGAAAGGATCAGAACATCACCAGAAACACCAACTCTACAGGCAACCCAATGACACTAAATTCCTTTCAGTACTCACTCTAAATGTAAATAAACTAAATGCTTCAATCAAAAGACACAGGGTATCAGAATGGATAGGAAAACAAGACCCATCTGTATGCTGCTTACAAGAGACTCATTTTAGACCTAAAGACACCTGCAAATTGAAAGTAAGGGGATGGAGAATCATCTATCATACCAATGGTCATCAAAAGAAAGCTGGAATAGCCATACTTACATCAGACAAACTAGATTCTAGAATAAAGACTGTAACAAGAGATGAAGAAGGGCACTATATCATAATTAAAGGGTCTATCCACCAAGAAGATCTAACAATTGTGAATATTTATGCACCCAATGTGAATGCACCCAAATATATAAATCAAAAAACTCATTTATTATAATACCATAATAGTAGAGGACTTTAACACCCCACTTACAACAATGGACAGATCTTCTAAGCAGAAAATCAACAAGGAAACAATAGCTCTGAATAACACACTGGACTGGATGAACTTAACAGATATATTCAGAACACTTCATCCTAAAAAGGAATACACATTCTTGAGTGCACTGGAACATTCTCCAGAATAGATCCTATACTGGGTCACAAATCAGCTCTCAACAAGTACAAGATCACACCTTGTATATTTTCAGATCACAATGCTTGAAATCAACCACAAGAAAAAATTTAGAAACACCATGAATACTTGGACATTGAAGAACATCCTACTAAAGAATGAATGGGTTCACCAAGAAATTAAACAGGAAATTAACAAGTACATGGAAGCCAATGAAAATAACAACACGACAGTCTAAAACTTCTGGGATGCAGCAAACGCAGTCAGAAGAGGGCAGTATATAGCAATCCAGGCCTTCATAAAGAAGGAAGAAAGGTCTCAAATACCCAACCTACCCTTACACCTAAAAGAGCTCGAAAAAGAACAGCAAATAAAGCCCAAAACCAGCAGAAGAAGGGAAATAAAGAGCAGAAATCAATGATAGCAAAGAAAAAAAAAAAACAAAAAAAAAAAAAAAAAAAAAAAACAGATCAATGAAACCAGGAGCTGGTTCTTTGAAAGAATTAACAAAACTGATCACCCCCTAGCCAGATTGATCAAAAAGAAAAAGGAAAGGACCCAAATAAGTAAAATCACGAATAAAAGAGGAGGGATCACAACTAACACTGCAGAAATATGAACAATAATAACAGAATATTATGAGTAATTATGTCAACAAATTGGGCAATCTGGAAAAGACGGACAAATTCCTAGAGACATATAAACTACCAAAACTGAAACAGGAAGAAATAGAAAATTTGAACAGACCCATAACCAGTAAAGAAATTGAATCACTAATCAAAAATCTCCCAACAAGTAAGAATCCAGGGCCAGATGGCTTTCCAGGGGAATTCTACCAAACATTTAAAGAACAGTTAACATGTATTCTTTTGAAGCTGTTCCAAGAAAAAGAAATGGAAGGAAAACTTCCAACCTCATTCTACGAGGCCAACATTACCTTGATTCAAACACCAAAGATCCCACTAAAAATGAGAACTACAGACCAATTTCCCTAATGAACAGGGATGCAAAAATCATCAACAAGATACTAGCAAAATGGATCCAACAATACATTAAAAGAATTATTCACCACAATAAAGCGGGATTTATTTCTGGGATGCAGGGCTGGTTCAATATCCACAAATCAATCATTGTGATACATTACATTAATAAAAGAGAAGATAAGAACCACATGAGCCTCTCAATATATGCAGAAAAAGCATCTGACAAAATACAGCATCCTTTCTTGATAAAAACCCTCAAGAAAGTAGGGATAAAAGGATCATACCTCAAGATCATAAAGGCCACATATGAAAGACCCATCGCTAATATCATCCTCAATGGGGAAAAACTGAGCTTTCCCCATAGGGTCAGGAACATGACAGGGATGTCCACTCTCACCACTGTTGCTCAACATAGTGTTGGAAGTCCTAGCCTCAGCAATCAGACAACAGAAAGAAACAAAAGGCACCCAAATCAGCAAGGAGGAAGTAAAACTTTCATTCTCTGCAGACGACATGATACTCTATGTGGAAAACCCAAAAGATTCCACCAAAAACTGCTAGAACTAATACATGAATTCAACAAAGTTGCAGTACATAAAATCAATGTATAGGAATAAGCTGCATTTCTATACACCAATAATGAAGCAGCAGAAAGAAATATCAAGGAATCGATCCTGTTTTCAATTGCACAAAAACCCATAAAACACCTAGGAATAAACCTAACAAAAACAGTGAAAAACATATATGCTGAGAACTATAGAAGGCTTATGAAAGGAATTGAAGACACAAAGAAATGGAAAAACATTCCAGGCTCATGGATTAGAAGAACAAACAGTGTCAAAATGTCGATACTACCCAAAGTAATCAACATACTCAATGCAATCCCTATCAAAAAAACACCAGTATTCTTCACAGACCTAGAACAATTGTAAAATTTGTATGGAACCAGAAAAGACTCCAAATAGCCAAAGTAATGTTGAAAAAGAAATTCAAAGCTGGAGGCATCACAATTCTGGACTTCAAGCTGTATTACAAAGCTGTACTCATCAAGACAGTATGGTGGCAGCACAGAAACA
The DNA here is from genome assembly GCF_018350155.1 of Leopardus geoffroyi. Taxonomy (NCBI): domain Eukaryota; kingdom Metazoa; phylum Chordata; class Mammalia; order Carnivora; family Felidae; genus Leopardus; species Leopardus geoffroyi. The sequence goes on along the minus strand of NC_059331.1, from coordinate 79,830,167 downwards.
GACACATAGATCAATGGAACAGAACAGAGAACCCAGAAATGGACCCACAAATGTATGGCCAACTAATCTTTGCCAAAACAAGAAAGAATACCCAATGGAAAAAAGATGGTCTCTTCAGCAAATGGTGTTGGGAAAACTGGACAGCCACATGCAGAAGAATGAACCTGGACCACTTTCTTACACCATACACAAAAATAAACTCAAAATCAGTGAAAGACCTAAACGTACGACAGGAAGCATCAAAATCCTAGAAGAGAGAACAGGCCCTTTGCCACAGCAACTTCTTACTTGACATGTCTCTGGAGGCAAGGGAAACAAAAGCAAAAACCAACTATTGGGACCTCGTTAAGATAAAACAATCAGCAAAACTAAAAGGCAACCCATGGAATGGGAGAAATTATTTGCAAATGACATTATCAAAGGGCTAGTATCCAAAATACAAAGAACTTACCAAACTGAACACCCAAAAAACAAATAATGCTGTGAAGAAATGGGCAAATGACATGAATAGACACTTTTCCAAAGACATCCAGGTGGCTAAGAGACACATGAAAAAATGCTCATCACCCATCATCAAGGAAATACAAACCATAACCACAATGAGATAGATACCACCTCACCCCTGTCAGAATGGTTAAAATCAACAACTCAAGCAACAACAAGATGCTGGTAAGGATGCAGAAAAAGAGGAACCCTTTTGTACTGTTGGTGGGAATGCAAACTGGTGCAGCCACTCTGGAAAACAGTATGGGGGTTCCTCAAAAAATTAAAAATACAACTACCCAAACCCAGCAGTAGCACTACTAGGTATTTAACTAAAGGATACAAAAATTCTGATTCGAAGGGGCACATGCACCCCAATGTTTATAGCTGCACTATCAACAATAGCCAAAGTATGAAAAGAGCAAAATGTCCATCAACTGACAAATGGATAAAGAAGATGTGGTTTATATATACAATGGAATATTTATTACTCAGTGACCAAAAAGTATGAATTCTTGCCATTTCCAACAACATGGATGGAACTAGAGTGTATTAGGCTAAGCGAAGTCAGTCAGAGAAAAAGAAGTGTCATATGATATCACTCATAAGTGGAATTTAAGAAACAAAACAGATGAATATAGGGGAAGGGAAGCAAAAGTAAGATAAAAACAGAGAGGGATTTAAAAAAAAATTTTACACAGGCAGGGGGGCGTGCCTGGGTGGCTCAGTTCATTAAGCATCCAACTTGGGCTCAGTTCATGATCTTGCGGTTCATGAGTTCAAGCACTGCATCACGCTCTGAATGAAGCCTGCTTCGGCTTCTGTGTCTCCCTCTCTCTGTCCCTCCCCCACTCATGCCACCCCCCTCAAAAATAAAAATAAACATTAAAAGAAAATTTAAAAACAGAGAGGAAGACAAACCATAAGAGACTCTTAAATACAGAGAACAAACAGAGGGTTGCTGGCGGGTGTTGGATGGGGGGATGGGCTAAATGGGTGATGGGCTTTAAGGAGGGCACTTGTCGGGATAAGCACTTGATGTTACATGTAAGTGATGAATCACTAAACTCTACTGCTGAAATTGTTATGTTAACCAACTGGGATTTAAATTAAAAAATAATAATTAAAAAAGAGTTGTTAGAAGCCCTTAGCAAGCCATGCAGGGAACCCATAAATATTTTCAACAAGGGTGCCAACACAATTAAATGGTGAACGAATGGTCTTTCCAACAAATGGTACTGGGACAAATGGTTATCTGCATGCAATAAAATGAAGTCATAACCCTACCTCACACACACATAAAGATTAATTCAAAATGGATCAAAGACTTAAATAAAGGAGCTAAAACTCCAAAACTCACAGGAAAAAAATACAAGTAAATCTTCATGATCTTGGGCTCAACAATGTTTCTTAGATTTGACACTAAAAGCATATGCAAGTGGACTTGATCAAAATTAAGAGCTTTTGTGTTTCAAAGGGCACTACCAGAAAGTAAAGTCATCATGTAATGATGGAAGAAACTATCTGGAAACCATACAAGATAAGGGTCTTGTATCTAGAATGTAAAAAGAACTCTTGCATAACTTGACAAAAAAAAATTTAATAGGAAAAAGATTAAAATAGACATTTCTCCAAAGATGACCTATAAATGACCAATAAATATATGAAAAAATGTTCAGCATCATTAGTCCTTTGGGAAATGGAAATCAAAACCACAATGACAAGTACTGTCGAGAATGAAGAAAGTAGAACCCTGAATTGTAACAGTAGTGTTCTATGGCCCAGCTGCTTTGCAAGCTGGCAGTTCCTAAAAACGTTGAATTCAGAGTTATCACATAACCCAGCAATTCCACTTCCGGGTGTAATACCCAAAAGAAATGAAAACATATGTCCCCACAAAATCTTGTGCGAAAATATTCATAGGACATTATTCGTAGCAGACCAAAAATGTGCATCGAGTGATAAATGAATAAATAAATAAAATGTGGTTAAATAAAATGGTAACATTATTCAGCAATAAAAAGGAATGAAAGTACTGTCACATGCTACAACATGGGTGACCCTTGAAAACATTATGCTAAATGAAAAATGCTAGGCAGGAGAGACCACATGTTATAGGATTCCATTTTATATAAAAATGTCCACATTAGGCAAATGTATAGAGAACTGAGTAAATTAGTAGTTGCTGAGGGCTGAGGGTAGGGGAAAGAAAGAAGAAGGGGAATGGGGATTGACTGTTAACAGGTACAGAGCACCTGCAAAAAGCTGTTTTTTAAAAAAACAAAAGGTTACACAACTATATAATATCTTTTTCTTTTTAGGAGAGAGAGAGAGTATGTCTTGCAAGTGAGAGAGGGGCAGAAGGCAAGGGAAAGAGAGAATCTTAGGGAAGCTCCACACCCAGCATGGAGTCCAATACGGGGCTCAATCTCACGATCTCATGAACTGTGAGATCATGACCTGAGCAGAAATCAAGAGTTGGGTGCTTAACCGACTGAGCCACCCAGGCACCCCTGTATACTATCTTTTAATGTCCACTCTCCAAGAAAAATTAGAAATAACTATCTTTAGATTTAGAAAACCTGCTACATATGGTCTCCTTCACAACTGCCCAGCCACATTTACAGTGAAAGGTAATACATAGTTCCGTAAAAACCAGACTGAGAATCTACCTAAATGTCCAAGTTTACACGAGGCACGAATTTAAAGAACATGTTCTCATATGACATCAACAATGTACCACCCTTAGCAACTAGAGTAAAAAATTTAGAACTAGTCATTTAGGTTTTTCACAAAGAATTACATTTATTTTGCTCTACATTAAACACAAGTAAATATTCCCATTACTCCAAACATAAAAAATGCAGTTTAAGAAAAAACACAAAATATTTTCTTCAAATATTACAATACTAAGATGATTTTATCATGTTTATCTACTGCATACTGTATTTCTCAAGTACATTTGCTCTACCACAAAGGGGAGGAAAACCGAACCCTAGCAAAATGCATGCACGATCAGCTCTAAATTGCCATGGCAACCAGATGGGAGTTCCCACTTCCTTCCAGCTGCTATTTCTTTCGAGCAGAGAAAAGGACAAGTAAACTTCACATTTGGCAGAAAAAGAAGTCCTTTCCTTTATTATCAACCTAAATGGCAACTGACACAATTCAAGAAATTCATTCATTCAGTTTTAACCAAAATATAAAGAAAAAGAAGTTCCAAATGAATTTCTCCTAGGAACATTCACACAAAGGCAATTTTTTTTCTTTCCTATGTCCACCACCTAATCTACAACTCACTCTCTTCCTCCCTCCCTCCTTCTTACTTTCCCATTCTTGATGGTAAATTGTTAGCCAGAGAAATATGCAATCTGCCATTTCTGCTTAAGGATAGAATCAATCAATACATACTTTCTCTCAAAAGAGCTTATCCAAAAAGGCTTGCTGTAACACTGGGCAAAGCTGCACAGCTAAGGAGAAAAACCCAGACTAGTTTTATGTGTTCCTCTATAATGAAAACACATCTAAACTTTATGTAACTTGAACCTGAATGTTAAGTGTCGGCTGTGGTAGGCCAACTTCTGAAAATGAGTCCCAATGACCCTCATCCTTGTAGAATTCCCAACTCCTCTGAATGCAGGTAGATCCTGTGAATAAGACATCACTCTCATCTTTATATTATGTTACATGGCAACTGGGCAGTGATGTTGGGTGGGTTTGACCTAATTACATGAGCCTTCTACAAGTAGAGAGTTTTTTCTCGCTGGTCTTAGAAGTCAAAGAGACGTGCTCTGGCTGGCTGAGAAGAAAGCAAATATCCACGGTGTGAACTGCCCATTAGGGCCACAGAGCAAGGAATTTCAAGTGACCTCTCAGAGTGAGCACGGTCCCCAGCCAACAGCTAGAAGGACTAACAAGGACTTCAATGCAAGGAAGTGAGTTCTGCCAATGACCAGTGATCTTGGAAGAGTGCTCTGAGTCCCAACAGAGAACTTTAGTCTTGGCCAACAGCTTGATTTCAGTCCAGTGAGAATCCAGCCATGCTGCGCAGCCCTAATTTCTGACCTACAGGACTGTGAGCTAATACACGCATATTGTTTTAAGCTGCTAAGTGTGTGGTAATTTGTTACACAGCAATAGAAAATGAATACAGCTGCCAAGTTAGTTCTCAGTAAGTAACAGAGCAGTTCATATTAATTTATCAGATTTTGGCCTCAACAGTGAGGCCTGGGCATTTTTTTTTTTTTTTTTTTTTTTAAATTAAAATGGCCAAAGGAATTAAGAAGCTGGGTATTCAAGAATGGGAGCCAATTCTTTTATGGGAAAAGACAGGTTTAAAAAAAAAAAAAAAAGGTATGTCCAATGTTTTTAATGTTTATGTATTTATTTGCAGAGGGAGAGGGAGAGAGAATCTTAAGCAGCCTCTACGCTCAGTGTGGAGTGCGACCCAGAGTTCTACCCCACCACTGTGGGATCGTGACCTGAGGCGAAATCAAGAGTCAGAAACTTAACCAACTGAGCCACCCAGGTGCCCCAGTATAACAATCATAATTCCAAGCCAGAAAGTTTAGACCTTCTTATTTTCTAAGACTACGTTGTTTTTTAGAATATGGAACACAGCCAACTAATAGTTGATGAAGATGTAAGTAAACAAATCTGCTTCCCAACTAATTAACATTTTAGACCACAAAGAAGTTGACTGATCACCTAACAATATATATATGACAGGGCTACATAATTCATAGGCCACTGAAACTGTTAATATCTTACAGAACATTTGTGGGACCTGGGAAAAACAGTGCTACTGAAGTGGAATAAAGACTGTCAGAAAAGTTTAAATCAGAGTTCAAAGGCATGTAAAAAAGACATCCTTTGATTCTACAAATAGAATAGTGTGTGCCACATTCCAGGAAGTTTCCTGGGAGCCCAGCACTGAGGGATACACAGTCTACAGGGTGGGAGAAATGCCATGTCACATGAACACGTGAACATAAATCGAATGCTCCCAGGTACTGTTATGGAAAAGGAGATGACAGAAGGCTGAGCCAGAAACATCTACATCCTGAGATCTTAAGATACTGACCAGAATGAGGTGTGGAGGGTAGGGGTGGGAGGTAGGGTGGAGGCCCAAGGCCCAAGAAACAGGGTGACCAGAAGCACAAAGGCCTAAAACACCCTCTGGAGTGGTGTGGCTGGAGATAAGCAAGAGTTTCTGCAGCAATCAGCTCACAGAGGAATGACTCAGAGTTCTAAGGAGTTTGGGCTCTATTCTTTTATTATTATTGTTTTTTTTTTTTAATGTTTTTATTTATTTTTAAAATATTTTTTAAATGCTTATTTTTGAGAAAGAGAGAGAGTGAGAGTGGGGGAGGGGCAGAGAGACAGGGAGACACAGAATCCGAAGCAGGCTCCAGGCTCCAAGAGCTGTCAGCACAGAGCCCGATGCAGGGCTAGAACTCACGAGCTGTGAAATCATGACCTGAGTTGAAGCCGGATGCTTAACCAACTGAGCCATCCAGGCACCCCTGGGCTCTATCCTTAAAGCAAGTAGGAGACACTGAAATGTAATTTTAGGTCAAGATTTGCTTTCTGCAAAGAACATAAGAAACTGGTACGTAGAATGGGTAGAAAGGATAAAAGCCAGAAGCAAGGAAACTAGTGAGAAGTCCAGAGAGGAGATGATAAAAAACATAGCTCAGAACTTGGTCATTCCACTGCTGGAGGTGGGTCTTTGCTTCCTCAATTTCTGGTAGTAAGACAGCATTGAGAACAGAGACAGGAGAAGGAGGAAGGGTTTTCAGAGAAAACCTACTTCTGTTTTAAGTTCATTTCAGTTTGAGAGGCATATGGGATGCCCAGCAGTGTAGGAATACAGTGGATTGCTTGGTATATAGAATCCACAGTAAGAAATGAAGGTCTGGGCTGTAAACAGAAGTAGATGTCTGAGCAAACAGCTGGCAGCTGAAGCCTTTCCAAGCAGGTCAGAGTGCCAAGGATAAATGATGAATGAGAGGGTGAAGGGCAGAGCCTAGTTCACAAAGTACAAAGTTATGAAGGCACCAACAGATTCTTGACTTCCCAGCTCATCATCCACAGCAATGATCCATACTATAATCACCAATATAAATTCATAGATTTCAATACAGATTTTAAAGAATACACATGCATAAAAACCTCATGGAAGCCTACCTTTTACATTAGGATGAGATACACGCTAAAAAAAGAAAAAGAAAAAAAGAACTAGCAAACCTAGGACCTGCATGGGCTTCTATCTAAGAGCTCTGTTTGTAGGCAGTATGAAGTCAAATGGGTGTAGGGAGAACTGCTACAAATAAAGAACTGTTTACTGAGACCTGTATGTTGATGAAACTTACCATAACCACTCACGATTGCCTCACGCGGCTCCGGAAATAACGCAACCTGTACCACTCTGGACGAGGCTTCTGCAAACTTCCCCAAGTTTTAAACCTAAAAGCAACTGTAATTATACAATTCAAGAGCCACTAGCCAAATTAATTACAACTTAATAAAATGTAAAATTCATCATCTTTAGTGACTCTAGCCTCATTTCAAGTGCTCGACAACCATGTACTGCTGGTGGCTATGGTATTAGGCAGTACAGATCCAGAACATTTCCATCAGCACAGAAGGCTCTATGAGACAACACTGCTATAGGCAATAATCTAGCAACATGAACTTCTTCTAGCATACTATTATTTTAATAAGTAAATAAGATCAACTACAAGAGTTTGGAACATTTTTCTATACAGCCCACTACTGGAAGTTTGAAAAATAAGCTGTAAAATTATAAACAAAAAGGGTATATTCATTTTGAATTTGACAGGTGAGTCCAAAATCTGAATACCCTTTGGCTCAGCACACCTTACCAGAATTCATCCTACTGATACACTCACGGTTACAATGTCTGCAAACAGCAATGTACTGGAACCTAAATGTGCATCAAGAGAGGCCTTATTAATAACATCTGATCGATCATGGTATGTGTATACAACACAACTCTGCTAAAAAGCACGAGGCAAATGAGACTAAGAAAATTCCATTCACAATAGCATCAAACAGAATAAAGTGCTTAGGAATAAATTTAACAAAATAGTGTCTAAACTTATACTATGAAAACCAAACAACATTATTGGAAGAATTTAAAGAAGGCCTAAATAAGCAGAAACACATCCCATGCTCATGGACAGTAGACTTAATACTGTTAAGATGACAATATGTCCACAAATGATCTATACATGCAATTCAATCCCTACTGAAATAACAGCTGCCTTAGTGGCAGAAATTGACAAGCCATTCCTAAAATTCATATGGAAATGCAAGGGCCCGGAATAGCCAAAACAAACTTAAAAAAGAACAAAATTGGAAGACTCACACTTCTTGACTTCGAAACTCCCTACAAAGGTACAGTAATCAACACAGTGTGGTACCAACACACATAGATCAACAGGAATTGAAGTCCTAGAAATAAACGCTCATATCACAGTCAACAGATTTTTCAACAAATGGTGATAGGACAACTGAATATCCACATGGAAAGGAAAAGTGGATTCCTAACTCACATCATACACAAAAAAATAACTCCTAATATGTCAAAGACCTAAATGTTAAGAGCTAAAACTATATAAATCTCCTAAAAAAGATGTTTGTCATCAGCCACCAAAAAAATGAAAATCAAAACCACAATAATGCCACTTCACGACTATTAGGATAATAATAAAAAATCAGTAATAATCAACAGGACAGGTAATACCAAGTGATGACAAGGATGTGCTAAAAGTAGAACTCTCACACACTGCTTATGAGAAAGGAAAATGGTGCAGTCATCTGAAAAACGGGAGGCAACTTCTCAAAAAGTTCAACAGAGTTACCATATGACACAGCAATTCCACCAGCAGGTATGTAACAAAGAGAAACTAAAACACGCATCGAAACAAAAACTTGCACGTAAATGTTCACAGCATCATTACTAATAATGGCCAAAAGGCGAAACGAGCCAAATGTCCATTAACAACAATAAAACAGTAATTAGGAATGAAGTACTGATAGATGCTACCATGTGGGTTATGGTAAGTCAAAGAAGCCAGAGTCACTACAGATCATACTGGATGATTGCATTTATCTGCAATTCCCAGAACCGAGGGACAGAAGATCGGTAGCTGCTTATGGCGGAAGGGGGGATGGGGATGACTACTCAAGCCTAAGAACTTCTTTTTAGGGTGATGAAAATGTTCTAAAACTAGGTGGTTGGTTGGTGGTGGCTGCACAACTCTTTATACTGGAAACCCTTTGAACATATATTTTTCGCTTGCTACATAAATGACTTTTACTGGCTTAAATTTTACATATTTTGAGTATTGTTTATTAAAAACCAAGGAGGGGCGCCTGGGTGGCTCAGTCGGTTAAGCGGCCGACTTCAGCTCAGGTCGTGATCTTGCGGTCCGTGAGTTCAAGCCCCGCATGGGGCTCTGTGCTGACAGCTCAGAGCCTGGAGCCTGTTTCGGATTCTGTGTCTCCCTCTCTCTCTCTGACCCTCCCCCGTTCATCCTCTGTCTCTGTCTCAAAAATAAATAAACGTTAAAAAAAAAAATTAAAAAAACAAACAAGGATTTATTTCAAGTTTTGAAATGTGCTTCGTAGTATGAGGCTATACTAGTATATGAGAACATGTCGATATACAATTATATTTTCTTGGAATGTTCTCTATACATACTTGATAGCAATCCAGCCCACCACCAGATGTGCATGGCCACCTAGACCTGTTCTCACAGAGCCTTTCCTGGCAAGGCGCAAAAGACCTTTTATTTTTCTTTTCTTTAAAAAAAAAAAAATGTTTTTTAACGTGTATTTATTTTTGAGAGAGAGACAGAGTGTGGGTGGGGGAGGGGCAGAGAGAGAGAGGGAGTCACAGAATCCGAAGCAGGCTCCAGGCTCTGAGCTGTCAGCACAGAGCCCGACACAGGGCTCGAACCCACAAACCGCGCAGATCATGACCTGAGCCAAAGTCAGACACTTAACCAGGCGCCCCAGACCTTTTATTTTTCAAAATGAAACTCCCACCAATGAAAACGCTGGGGCTCATGGCCAATCCCAGACCAATGTCAAAGTCGTATTTTCGATGCCCCTGGATCATTTTGTTACTGAAGTTCTTGTGAATCACGCTGATCACAAAAGAGAGAAACTGCTGGTGCTGGAGGCAGGATTCTGCAGTCTTCAAATATGTAAGTTTAATACAGTCTCTCTTATGAAAAAAGGCTGGAAAAGGTTAGAGATGACTTATTCCCCCCTCTCATTTCCTTGTAAATAATACTCCTTATTCTCATTTTAAAGTTTCAAACCCTAGCAGAGTAGCTCCGGCCCCAAGTGGAGGCCAGCCGGGCAGCCTCCCGTCCACCCTCTGGCCCGGTCACCTCCACTCACACAGCCACACAGGCTGCACACAGGCGCCTTGGTCACCACACAGTAGGAGGAGAGAGCGTCTGGGGCTGCAGCCCCACTCGCTGCCTGCTCCACCTGCTCCGTGGGGGAGCGCCAAGGGGAACCTGCCTGGGACGACCTGCAACCTCCCCTGCCACCTGGACCTAGGCCTGTGCTGAATCGTTCATCTTAAACGGATGAATTCTATTGTACGTCAATTCTCTCCCAATAATGTTGCTACACAAAAATACTGCGGCAGTTCAATATTTACCAACAGGGAGGATATGCCAGTGATGAACACAAAGGTGCAGAGCGTCTGTATAGGGCACGCATCATGTTTCAGAGACGGGAAGCATGTGCCTCGGCTTAATTTCTCTCTGGATGCAGCAATAAGACACTGGCAGTAACAGCTTTCTGCAGGGAAAGGAACTCAATGGCTGGTGATCAGAGAGAGCAATTAACTTTTTCAAAATTCCCCACACTCCTTTCCTACTTTTTCAATTTGGTACCATGTGCATGCCTACTGAAGTCATTTTTTTCTTTCTTTTCTTTTCTTCTTTTAAGCAGACTCCACGCCCAGCACAGAGCCCAACCCAGGGCTTGAAGTCACCACCCTGAGATCAAGACCTGAGTGCAGATCAAGAGTCAGACACTCAACGGACGAAGCCACCCCAGGGGCCCCTAAATTATTAACTTAAAGAGACAGGAAAGGGAAAACAGATGCTGGGAAAGGGGTTCCTATCTATGATACCCCTGTCCCTCCAGCACCTAGGGAGAATCTACTAATGAACAACAAAGTAAATGTGTCTAAGGCACAGGCAAGTCACACCTTACTCTACTTTAGAACTAGAGAGTTAGGATAAAGGTCAAAGTTCAAATGTCATGCAGCTTTCTGGTAGAAAGGCTGTGGGTTAGGTTTGAATACTAGTTCTATCATTTAAAAATCCAGACAACTCAAGCCAGTGACAAGTTCTCTGGGCCCCTAAGGAAAGTCAGAGGGTCATGATAATTAAAAGAGATGATACCTAAGTCACCTGGTATGTTAACTGTGCATGTGGTGGTAGGAAATCCTCTCCTCCCCACCCTCCTAGGCTGTGGGGGCTGTGATCATAGGTACACCAGGACACATCTCACCTAATACTGTGAGCTGACCTCTGGCCTTCTCTGTTCACCTGTGACTGTCCTAATGCACAGGCCAGCATCAGTCCCACCTCTTAACCCTTCTGTTTCTAAACGCATCTATTTTGTAGTCAAGATTAGCTAAAAGATTTAAGAAAGTTTCAACAAGGATCTCTCCTGTTCATTATTACATATTTCCACAAGGCAATAGGACAAATGACTACTGCTATTGTAATCATCTTAGAAGAGAGAGATGTCTAACATGAATTTTTAAAATTTAATGAGTAAGCAAATTGCTTCATAAAGCTTCTCCATTAACACATGACTTGTTCTAACTAGGTCTTTTTTGACAAGTACAAAGTTAAGCCCAGTCCTCGAAGACCTTGTGAACTAGGGTTCCACACAATGGCCTTTACGTATCAAACTGTTCCCATATTAAACTGTTTCCATGTTAAACTGTTCCCTAAAGGGGAAGAAATTCAGAACTGCTGGCACAGAAATTAAATCACCTGAAGATTTATTAGTGCTCTGCAATACATTCTACCTCTGAAACTTTAAAATTTCATTCATCCATATTCTTAAATATATGTTTTCAGATAACTAGCTTTATTTCTGAAGGCAGTTGTTTCAATTAGCACTAATGCCAACCTACTGTAGGAACTGTGTATATAGTTCTTCAAAGATTTTAAAGCACATAAATGTTATTCTTTAGGAGTGGCCATTCTCAGAGACTGATGGGTATCTGACGAAGCCATCAGAAAAACATTTTCCAAGAAAACAAGACATACTGCAAGCACCAAATCCATTCCCAGAGGCTCCAGAATAAAGGGAGAGTCGGTTAGGATTCCAACAAAGTGACCTGGGATCCAAGGACAGGCTCTAGGAGGAAATAAGACCAGAGAAGCAAAACAAGGCACCTAGGGTCAGCCAGTGAGATGGATGTGGGAGGCCATATAGCATACTTCTCCAGATTCCAGTGGAAGGGGAAATCCTCCCTAAGAATCTGTGATCTCAAGCTTCCCCGCATGCATGGTGAGCATATGAATTTATTATAATACCTACCCAGTCCCGGAAACCTCCCAAGCCAAGAAATTTAGAGTGCTTCTGGGTCACTGCCCTCCCGGGGCTCCTGGAAGAAGTAGAAACAAATCCTCTTGCGAGAAATGAACCCTCAATCGGGCCTCCTTGGGATTCCAAGTAACTAAGACTGTGGAAATGTAATTTCATAATTTTTTTTTCAAATCATCAAATAAACAAGGAAACAATCCTCTATGAGCAAGACAAAGAAATAATCAACAAAAATAGATTTCAGATACTAGTGTTGTGGAATACAGAATATGAAATAAGTATGTCCATAGTGTTGACAGAAATAAAGGAAGGAAATTAAAGCATAAGCAGGAAAAAAAAAAAAAAAAGACTTAAAATTTGTTAAATTGATTAGACCACAAACAAACTGGAAGGGAGAACTGAAGAAATCACCTAGGATGTATCACAGAAAGACAAAGACACTGAAAATACAAAAGAAAGGTTAAGACCTCAAGTAGAGACTGAGAAGGTCTAATTTATCTAATATTTGGGGTTCTTAAAAAGGAAGAAAATGGAGGAAAGGCACTATTAGAATTGATTTAAAAAAACGTAAATTCTTGGATTCAGAAAGCACAAAGTGTGCTGAATAAAAAGAAATCACAACAGAGTAAAACCAAAGAACACCAAAACAAAGAGAAAAATGTAGGGGGACAAACAGCCAGATTTCCTACAGAGAATGACAATTACATGGTCACCAAGCATCTCAAAAGAAAAACTCCAAGTCAAACAAGTAGTATGAGATCATTAAAGTGTTAAAGAGCCAATAACTGCATTCTGTTGTATAATTAATATATATATATGGAGCAAAGATATTTTCAGGTCAACAAAAACTGAGTACACCATTCACAGACCCTATTGTAAAGAAACTGCTAAAGAATGTATTTCAGAAAGGCAGAAAATAATTAGGAAAGGTCTAAATTACAAGAAAAAAATGGTGATTCTTAGCAAACTGGTACATATGTGAGTAAACCAAAATAAACACTTGAATGAGTATCTCAAGGTTGGTAACAAATGCATGGCTTAAAATATTTTTAAGGGGCCCCTGGGTGGCTCAGTCGACTAAGTGTCCAACTCTCGGTTTCAGCTCAGGTCATGATCTCGCGCTTCATGGGTTGAAGCCCCGCATCAGGCTCTGCGCCTAACAGCAGGGAGCCTGCTCGGGATTCTGTGTCTCCCTCTCTCCCTGCCCCTCTACTGCTCACTCTCTCACTCAAAATAAACAGACTTAAAGAAAATAAATAAATAAAATAAAATAAAATAAAATAAAGTATTTTTAAAAGCAAACTCTTAAACAACAGCACTATTCTGGAGCGCTTCACTCAAATTAACTCACTTAATCCTTGAGCAACTCTGTAAGTACTACTTAGCCACCCCATTTTCACAAATGAGGATAATTAGGCACAGAGAGTAAATAAGGTATTCAAAGTCACAAAGCTTGGTGAGTGGAGAGCCAGAAATGGAGCTTGCCCCACTAGATCGCAACTGGAAGCAGTGACAGGTTTCTAGACCCAACTTTCTAGTGGGACTAAAGATCTCCTACAGCACCAGGAGACTCCATGGAGGGAAGGGTAGGTGGGTAGCGGCTGCCACTGGAGAGGAGTCTAAACAGGAAACATCCGAGCAGACACCTACTGGGATGAGTCCTCTCTAGTGCCGATGCCCACTTACCACATTCGGACTTCTCCAACCACAGAGCGTGACTCATAAGACGGAGATGAGGCCCAGGAATGTGCATGTTTGGTAAGAACCCCAGAAGACTGATGCAGTAGTTCAAGAGCCATACTTTAAGAAACACCACTCCAAGCACATGTAACCACTATAAACATTACATACAAGTCCGTTGGTCTCATTTTCTGTTTTACTTTAATGACCTTTTTAACAAGAAAAACCATGTTCATGTGCACTTTAGATACAGGCGTCAAGTAAATCCTTAGACAAATACTGTGCCAGTTTCACGCTCTCCCAAAAGATGATGGCAGAAAAGATAAACTGTGGCTGAACAATGGAATAACTACTCAGTAATAAGAAAATAATAAGTACAAAAACATGAAGTCAAAAGCATGTGCTAAGTGAAAAAAGTGCTAAGTGACAAAGCCAAACACATGACTACATAGTAATTGACTCCGTTTTATTTGTTTTTAGTTCATCTGTTCATTTTTGAGAGAGAAAGAGAAAGCACAGGAGCTAGGGAGAGGCGGTGGAGCGGAGGGAGAGAGAGAGAGAGACAGAGAGGGAGGGAGGGAGGTAGAGAGAGGGACGAAGGGAGAAAGAGAGACCGAAAGAGAGAGAAAGAGAGGGAGACTTCCAAGCAGGCTCTGTGGGCAACGCAGAGCCCAATGTGGAGTTCGATCTCATGAACTGTGAGATCAGGACCTGACCCGAAGTTGGATGATTAACCCACTGAGCCACCCAGGCACCCCATGACTCCATTTTAAAAAGGCAAAGCCAGAGGCACCTGGGTAGCTCAGTCAGTTAAGCGTCCAACTTCAATTCAGGTCATGATCTCACTATCAGTAGGTTCGAGCCCAGCATCAGGCTCTGTGCTGACAGCTCAGAGCCCGGAGCCTGCTTCAGAGTCTGTGTCTCCCTCTCTCTGCCCTCCCTCACTCATGCTCTCTCTCTCTCTCTCAAAAATGAATGAACGTTAAAAAAAAAATTTTTTTTTAAGGCAAAGCTACAGTGATGGAAAGCAGATCAATGACTGTGAGGGGCTGGGGATGGGGGAAGGGCTGCCTCCAAAAGGGTGCAAGGGAAACTTTTGATGCCAATGAATATTACATCATGATTGTGATCCTAATGACACCATGTATGTGTGCACTGGTCACAACTCACTGAATTGTACACCTCAAATTGGTCAATTCTGACTTCATGTAAATTACACATTAATAAAGCTGACTGAAAAAAAGACCATCATTGCTGCCAGTGAATTCTCCCTGGTGAAACGTTCTTACCAGAAGCCCCCATCATACTCCAGCTGGTTAAGGTCCAGGGCTTTTCACAACCAAATGTAAAATACTGCAAACGCTTCAGTCATGGACATGAACACACGGGGCACTCAGTCCCGACCTTCGTCACCTAGTTGGAGACTACTCTCTTCCTTGCAAGGGCAGTTACTTAACAGGGAAGAAAACAAAAGCTTCAGAGCTGAGCGCAAGAAAAGCCTTACCTAAGGTGGAACAGATTCAAAACATAAAGCCATCATAGCAAATACTGTCGATGACTCTCCTGCAGTCACAGACGCCACAGTGTGAACCTACCTGACAGCTGAAGACGGTCCCGAAAAACATCAAACCCATAGCTCGGACAGGGCAGGGACTAAAGTACTCTACCAGCACAAGCATCTTACGAAGTCAGATCAAAGAGATCACAGGGCCTGGGATACTCTCTCCCCTTCCCTGGGTCATAAACTGCGCGACAGCACCCACAGTGCCACGTTCGGCTGGATCCCCGCGTACTGCGAACATCCCTCATTTACGTGTTCGAGAAATTTTTACTCAACTCTCTTCAGTAACTCTCTTCCATGAATCTTCATTCATGGAACGAGGAGTCTAACACTGTAGCAGACAGGTACATAAATAATATAAAACAAGGCAATCACTGGTGTGAAAAGGTTATTTCCTTTATTAACTCAAAACATATTCAAGTTACACAGTTTCCAACACTGTTATAAGGTCCAGCGGATACAATGACAAGAACAAAGTACATAGAAAGACAACAATGTTCTCTCTGGCCAGGTGAGTCCCACAGAATGCTTAGAGAAAGAAAGGAGTGACAACTGAGGCTGACCTGTGAGGAAGAAAAAGTGGTAGCTAGGAAAGGACTTTCAGGGCAAGAGGACACGAATGGGCATTATATGGCAGCAGGAAAGGGCTCATCCAGTCATGCTGATATACAAGCTACGGGAGAATACTGGCAGATATCCTGTTTTATTTATAATTTTTTTTGAAAGAGAGAGAGGGTGCAAGTGAGTGAGGGGCAAAAAGAGAGAGAGAGACAGAGAGAGAATCCTAAGACGAGCAAAGGGAGAGAGAGACAGAGGAAGAGAGAGAGAAAGGGAGAAAGGAAGAGAGACAGAAAGGAAGAGAGACAAGAAAGGAAGAGAGACAGAAAGGAAGAAGGGGAAAGAGAGAGAGAGGGGGAAAGAGAGAGAGAGAGACAGAGAGAGAAGGAAAGAGGGAAAGAGAGAGAAAGAGAGAGAGAGAGAGAGAGAGAGAGAGAGAGAGAGAGAGAGAGAAGCAGGGCTCACCCAAAGCAGGGCTCATGCTTACCTGATGAGGGGTCCACTTGATGCGGGACACGAGCTCACCCGAAGCGGGGCTTGAGCTCACCTGTTATGGGACTGGAACTCACAAACCCCAAGACCTGACCTGAGCCAAAGTCAGATGCTTAACGACTGAGCCACCCAGGCGTCCCAGAAATTCTATAAAGAAAGTTTGGGACCAGATTTTGACACCCTTGAATGAAGAATTTGGAGTTTATTTCTGGTAGGATATAAATGCCATGCAAAATTTAATCTACTTTTATTTTAGAAGCTGTAATAGTTCTTAAAAAGGACTATACATCAAAATCATGGGAAGCTTTTTCAAAAACAAAAGCCTAGAACCAGGAGACTGTGACGCAGTAGGTCTGGAATGTATCCTGGACACAAGTCACTAGGAGATTGGTACACACCCATGGTTAGGAATCACTGCTGTGAGGAGTCATTACCACCTCTAACAGATGTCTACCAGTAATGCACTCAAGGGTGCTTGTGATTCAAACACAGCTGAGCCCTGAACAATGTGGGGGTTAGGGACACAATCTGCATGTAATTTCTGACTCCCCAAAAACTTAATTACTGATAGCCTACTAATGACCAGAATGTCTTACTTACAACATAAACAGTCAATGAGCACAGATTTTCTATGTTATATGCATTATAGACCATATTCTTACAATATAGAAAGCTCAGACAAAAATATTTTTAAAATCATAAGGAAAATACATTTACAGTACTTTACTGTATCTATTTAACAAATCTGTGTAAGCGGATCTGTGCAATTCAAACCTGTGCTTTCAAGGGTCAACTCTACAAGCAAACACACAAACAGACATAGATACAAATAAGAATTTCTAATGCTCCTGAAGACTTCAGGAAATGGACCTCCACTTTAATAGACACATATTTCTTAAAAGATACTCCCCTGGGGCGCCTGGGTGGCGCAGTCGGTTAAGCGTCCGACTTCAGCTAGGTCACAATCTCGCGGTCCGTGAGTTCGAGCCCCGCGTCGGGCTCTGGGCTGATGGCTCAGAGCCTGGAGCCTGTTTCCGATTCTGTGTCTCCCTCTCTCTCTGCCCCTCCCCCGTTCATGCTCTGTCTCTCTCTGTCCCAAAAATAAATAAACGTTGGGAAAAAAAAAAAAAAAAGATACTCCCCTAATCCCACAGTCTGTTTTCAATAATCTACTTCAAGTAAAATCAACTTTTAGTTAATTCCATTAAAATATAAATAATTATACTCTTATGTATTAGAGTTTCATCAGAGAAGCACAGCTAAAGAACATCTAATTTATAGGTGTTTTTTTTTTTAATGTTTTTTTGAGAGAGAGAGAGAGCGAGAGAGAGAGTGAGCGCACACATGAGCGGGGAAGGGGCAGAGGGAGGGGGAGACACAGAATCAGAAGCAGGCTCCAGGCTCCGAGCTGTTGACTCAGAGGTCAAACCCATGAACCCTGAGATCATGACCTGAGCCAAAGTCGGACGCTTAACCGACTGAGCCACCCAGGTACCCCAAGAATGTCTAATTTAAACATGACTGATTAACAGCACACGTTTTTCTTCTGTTTTTCAAATAATAATAATAGTAAAGAAAACCCACGAGAACAAAGACAATAGGAAAGTAAAAACTGAGGAACAAGAAATTCAACGTTTTTAGAAAACAAAGTGAATGGAGGACATAATCACCAGGAAGAACATAAGCAGATACAACCAATAGTCGCTGCAGAAACAGACGCTGACCAGCAACTCGTCCACCCTGGAACCCCGAGAGCCTCAGCACTATGACCAGGGTGTGGGAAGAGGTCGGGGCAGGGGGAGAGTGTGCCGAAGACACAGAGCTCAGCTGGATAAAGCCATGGCTCCCTCTCCACACACCCGCTCACCCTCAGAGTAGGCAGATTACAACAGATCCTGGTAAAGACCAGACATTTTGGAAACATCAGGCACAGAGGATGTGGTAAGGTATTGGGATAAGAAACAGTTCTGATGGTGAACAGCGAGACTCTCAGACTCCTTACTCCACCCTGCTCCCAAAACACAAGCCCAGCTCCTCCCTCTTTCCCTGGGCAGAGGTTCTGAGAATTCTTTATTAAAGAAACTGCATAGTCCCACCCAGGCCAGAGCCATATATAATTCCAATAAAATTCTTTTCTTCTGGTCATCCTTCTCTTAATACTTTCCCTGTGATGTGTAAGAGCATTTAGGTGTCACCACTGGATTCTCCCCAGATGAAGATCAATCAGCTCCTCTACCAAGGTTCCTGTGAGGCTTTCCAGTGCTGGGTGTCGGTCACTCTTCACTAGGTATCATGTTGGATTGATGACCAAGGACAAGAACTATGCCTTGGTGCCTACGTACCTCACACAGGTGCTTTACTAGGACAGACATTAAATAATACATGCTGAATGAAAAATCGAAATGGAAAGGTGTATGAGGGGTGCCTGGGTGGCTCAGTCAGTTGAGCGTCCGACTTCAGCTCGGGTTGTGATATCCTGGTTTGTGAGTTCAAGCCCCAAGTTGGGCTCTCTCTTCTGTAAGCACTGAGCCCACTTCAGACATTCTGTCCTCTCTCTCTACCCCTCCCTTGCTGGCTTTCTCTCTTTCTCTCAAAATAAACAAACTTAAAAAAAAAAAAGTGTATGTATACCCACTATTTTCTAAATCTGATGTCCTTATGTTACACTGGTTCTCAACCTCAACGGAGTAACAGAAGTTTTCCGAAAAAAAAAAATGTATTTCCTAGTCCTTTCTTTCCCCCAAAGCAATAAATAATGAGGTTTCATCTGAAAGTATAAGAAATTCTGTTGAGAGGCTCCTGGGTGGGTCAGTCAGTTGAGCATCCGACTCTTGATTTCAGCTCAGGTCATGATGATCCCAGGGTCGTGGAATGGAGTTCCAGACTGGCTCTGCACTGAGTATGGAGCCCGCTTAAGATTCTCTCTCTCTTTGCAAATGACATATCAGATAAAGGGTTAGTATCCAAAATCTATAAAGAACTTATCAAACTCAACCTCCAAAAAACAAATAATCCAGTGAAGAAATGGGCAAAAGACATGAATAGACACTTCTCCAAGGAAGACATCAAGATGGCCAAACCGACACATGAAAAAATGCTCAACCTCACTCATCATCAGGGAAATACCAATCAAAACCACAATGAGATACCACCTCACACCTGTCAGAATAGCTAACATCAACAACTCAGGCAACAACAGATGTTGGCGAGGATGTGGAGAAAGGATCTCTTTTGCACTGCTGGTGGGAATGCAAGCTGGTGCAGCTATTCTGGAAAACAGTGTGGAGGTTCCTCAAAAAATTAAAAATAGAACTACCCTACAACCCAGCAATTGCACTACAAGTCACTAGGGATTTGTCCAAGGGATATAGGTGTGCTGTTTCGAAGGGACACATGCACCCCCATGTTTATAGCAGCACTATCAACAATAGCCAAAGTATGGAAAGAGCCCAAATGTCCATCGATGGATGAATGGATACAGAAGATGTGGTATATACATATACAATGGAGTATTCCTCAGCAATCAAAAAGAATAAAATCTTGCCGTTTGCAACTATGTGGATGGAACTAGAGGGTATTATGCTAAGTGAAATTAGTCAGAGAAAGACAAATATCCTACGACTTCACTCATATGAGGACTTTAAGACACAGAACAGATGAACACTAGGGAAGGGAAGCAAAAATAATGTAAAAACAGGGAGGGGAACAAAACAGAAGAGACTCGTAAATATGGAGAACAAACAGAGGGTTACTGGAGGGGTTGTGGGAGGGAGGGATGGGCTAAATGGGAAAGGGGCATTAAGGAATCTACTCCTGAAATCACTGTTGCACTATATGCTAACTAATTTGGATGTAAATTTTAAAAGTTAAATTAAAAAAAAAAAAAGATTCTCTCCCTCTGCCCCTCTCCCTGACTCACATTCTCTCCAAAATAAAAACATTAAAAAAAAAAAAGAAATTCTATTGAATAGATAATATTTCAATACATAAGGAATTCATGAGTAAACAATCTTCCTAATAACTCAGTCACAAACCAGTGGCAAGAACAGGCCAAACTTTCCAACTAGTGTGCACTTGACCTAGAAGCATACATGCTAAATAGTCTATTCATTACTACTTATTAGGGAGAATTTTAGGAACTCAACATATGATTTAAATCATGAAAAATGAAGCAAGATTTCATTTAAATGATTAATGTTGTCAAATCAGCAGACAAAAAACTAAATACACCCCTCCCCAAAAGATGGAGTCTAAATGTGACAATAAAATTAATATTTTAGGGGCACGTGGGTGACTCAGTTGGCTGAGTGTCTGAATCTTGATTTTGGCTCAGTTCATGAGACTGAGCTCGGTGTCCTTCACACTGAACATGGAGCCTGCTTAAGATTCTCTCTCTCTCTCCCTGCCCCTCCTCCCCTGCATGTGCACATGTTCTCTAAAAAAAAAAAAAAATTAATAATAATAATGTTTTGTATTCTAAATGCTTTAAGTGATCCTGTTTCTGCTAAATTCTTGGATCCATTTATATTGTTGACAGTCTGGCTTGTGATACCTAGCTAAAATAATAGCACTGTCAATAGTTTGTTAGTGTATAAAACACCTCACTGAAAGAATCCAAAACTAGCATATCTATATTCTAGTAGAATTTTAATACACTGTTTTCACTACAATTCACCTTAACCACTTGTGTCTATCAAGACACCCAGATTCCTAGCCCTAATTTTGTCATCCCAGGTTGTGGCTAATTCATTTCAAAGGGTATCCTGCATTGTTTAAAAGGTTTTAAAAGAGCACTGAAGAAGAAACAACAGGCACAACAAGTGCCAAATAATAACCTTTTGAAATATAAAGAGGAAAAAATAAAGAGTAGAAATTGATACAATTTTAAATCATTAATTTAAAAATATTTGCAATATTGAGTTGAAAGAGTCAGAAACTGAATTTTACATGAGTGAATTAGTCTAAGAGGTTTACTAATCCTGCTCACCACTTTTTGACCCCCCCAAGACACATGCAAATCTCTAAACCAGATTATATTGTTGCGTTTATAATATATGTCTTTACAAACTAAGTTGGTATTTTACTCCTTTCAATAAAAGTTTAAAAGTACAAAGTGGTGGTTAAAAGCACAGTCTGGAAAGTTCACAGACCTCATTTAAGATGAGCTCTGTGGCCTTGAACAGGCAACGTCACCTTCTCCGATCCGTACCTTTCTCACCACCATATTCATTACCCCAGCTGCATCAGCCGTCATGTCCCACCCTGGATCCAGACAAGCATCTCCACTAGCCTGCTGAACCAGTGTGCAAAACACCGTACGTCTCCTCTAGGATCTCAAACCAGTATCATATCATTGCCCACTTTCATCTCAACCACAGCTGTTTGCCAGGGTCAACACCTCAAAGCATTCTTTGAGTGCTCTCTTGAATATCGATGCTGCTGCTCCTGTGGCATATCCCTTATTCATCCCTCTGCCTTAAACAACAGTCTTCACCACCTTCTCTGATGCCTGGGCTCCTCCCCACTCAACCCACCTTCCTTCACCAGAGCTACCTGGCCAAGTTAGACACACGACCTGTGTCTCCTTCTCAAAAAGTACTATTTATTTGTCTTCAGATTAACAACAACAAAAAATTCTTTTTCATTATGAGAAATGTGTAAAATCACAGAATTCTAAAGAAACTATTTACAGTCCTAGTGTACAGAAATAAACCAGAATATCTCCATATATGTCCTCCCAATTTTTACCCATATATATCTTACATAATATGAGGTCATTCTTTTCATGAGCATTTTCTCCTGTTATTAAAAACTCTCGAAATGTCATTTTTTAAAAAAAAATTTTTTTTCAACGTTTATTTATTTTTGGGACAGAGAGAGACAGAGCATGAACGGGGGAGGGGCATAGAGAGAGGGAGACACAGAATCGGAAACAGGCTCCAGGCTCTGAGCCATCAGCCCAGAGCCCGACGCGGGGCTCGAACTCACGGACCACGAGATCGTGACCTGGGTGAGATCGTGACCTGAGCCGAAGTCAGACGCTCAACCGACTGAGCCACCCAGGCGCCCCTGGAAATGTCATTTTAATAGGCATAGACTACTTCATGACACCTATCTACCAAAATTACTTAACCATTCCTTTGTTTCCAGTCTAGGGAGACTGCACGTATACAATAATGTTAACATCTTTGGTCAAACACCTTTGCCTATATCTTATATATTATTTTCTTGAGACACAGTCTCAGAAGTACACAGACTGATCAAAAATTGTAGACATCTAAAAACCACACATACTGCCAAACTGCTATACACATTTCACTCTCATCATCAGGAAGCGTCTTTTTTGGTAGCTTAGCTGCATAGGATAGGCCCCTGCCCCCTGTCTAGTACAGACATCCCAGCAACAAGGCAGTTTCCTTACAGTGGTTCCTGACTCCAATAGTAACATTCCAGGCTATATAAAGACAATAAAGGTACTATAATCAACAAAGTTTGAAACTCAATATTTGAAGTAATATCTAATCTAACAATAACTGAAGATAATTTTCTAACAATTTAATAAGCAGAAAACAGTTTTTCTTAACTGCAAAATCACTGTTAAGTTTTAAAACCATCTTTTTTTTAAAAAGCCTACTTCAATATCTATTCGGAGTATTGCTAACTCTTTAAATACTATTCCCCCACATTCCCTATACGTTTTTCATCATTAATTACATTTTTGAGAAAGAGCATTCTGGTGTAAATACAGAAGCTGAATCTATAATAGCATGAGTTTTAAAACACATTTCTGGAAGACTTTCACTTATATGAACTATAACCACACTGACAATTTATTACATAGATCTGTGTTTGTTTCATCATGAGCAAGATTGATATGGCCCCTGACCTCCTGGAGTATTTTGCTGGGATTACACTGGAATCAGAACAAGAAAGTTTGTATTTCTAATTTTAATGGTGGAAAAAGCCAGCTAAATTCTAGTTACTACTGTGAGACAGGCATTATCTAAATGCTTTCACATTTATTCAAATACATTTTTTTAAAGACTAATTTCGTAAAAAGCACAAACAGCACAGAAGAAACTTACTGCCCTTCGTGCAAAATGACCCAGGTGTAAGACCAAGTGGTTCAGTCTGCCACTAAATGCACACAGACACCCTTCCGGAAGACCTGTCGCCTCAGCCCATGGCCTCTCAGCCCAGGAAAGGCATGAGACCGTGACACCTCACAACCTTAACTCCACTTGCCCAGAATGGGCTCAATCAAGGGCAGTAATTCCAAAAAGAGCTCTGTTCCTCTTCAGCTTAGAAACAAATTGCAACAACTATTCTTTACCACTGCTTTCGATTCTTCCCCCAACATCACAAAAGTGAAAAAGTGTCTTCAGAAGAGGTTCCTTCTGTGCTGACCACTCACAGACTCTCCACGTTTCAGGAATCCAGGCACAAGATGGAACTAAAGGCCCTTCCTTTGCAATTCATCCTGCTACACGTCTGCACCAGAATAACAAAAGCGTAGGTATCTCCCACCTCTGTGCAACCTTCTGCCATTTTTCCTCACTCTTCTGTTGACAAATTATACTCTTCCTCCAACCATCAAGTCCGATTTGATCAACTCCCTGTGAAACTTGTATCCCCCGCAGATGTGAGGACAGTGCTTCCTGCCTCCCGCTGGCGTGTTAATTAAGTGCACACACATTCTGCTCTCCCACTTGCCACCTGCAGGTTTAAGTACCACCTCCGACCACTCTGTTCCTGGTTCCGTGCCCTGCACCCTGCACATTTTCAAAACTCTGCATTCTTACTCTCACCTGTGTTTTAGATGGTTGAGATGGAGAACACAAGAACCCTGGATAACGAGTCCTTGCTACATGGGAGTTCAGTAGACAGTAAATGTTCAAAAATTTAACATTCTCTTCAATTTACAAACATGAAATTATTTCCTTGTTTTTTTAAAGTATTTACTAAACCCTTTTCTACCCTTAGTTTTCAAAAATACATCGAGGGGCACCTTGATCGCTCAGTTAGTTATGCATCCGACTCTTGAATTTGGCTCAGGTCATGATCTTACAGTTGGTAACTTCAAGCTGCATGGCATGTCAGCAGAGTCTGCTTGAGATTCTCTCTCTCCCGCTCTCTGCCCCCCCCCCCACAAGCACTCATGCTTGCTCTCTCTCTTAAATAAATTTAAAAATAAACCTTATAAAAAACAAATCAAATATCCAAGCATGATAAGATTATTACCTTATAATTCTGGATAATCTATATGGGAATTTAAACAAACAAAAAGTTTTACCTGGAAATCACATCAAAGCTTTATTAAACCACCTGACCAGTAAATGGTTCAACACCAACAGGGCATACTACCACAAATTATTTTAAGGGAGCATTCCAAACCACTTAACTTAATCCTGCTTACTGAGAACCATTATTTGTTCTTGTTTTTTTTCAAATTTTTAAAAGTTTATTTATTTTGATAGAGAGACAGCATGGGGGAGGGGCAGAGACAGCATCCCAAGCAGGTTCCGCGATTTCATTGCAGAGCTTGACGCAGGGCTCGAACTCACAAACCATGAGGTCATGACCTAAGCAGAGATCAAGAGTCTGACCCTTAACGGACTGAGCCACCCAGGCGCCCCCATTATCTGTGTTCTTATTTGAAATTACGCTTTCAGAAGTGATATTTTATCTTCACAAAGTAGTAAGTCAACTTCAAAAGACATTAAAAACTGTAAAAGATTCAAATCCTCATTATACCATGTTGGCCATGGTATACTTTCATTCAACAAGTATTCATTAAAGACCAATGATGGGCCACACACCGCAGTAGGCACAATACTGATTTACAAACAACAGGAGAGAACCATGGATGATGACAAGCACAAGCTCCACATCTGTCTGCACCGTCAGTGACTACTAACATGTCAGCTTTGAAGACTCTTAAGTAACAGCTCCAACTTATAACGACAGATGCAGAGAAGCAAAGTGGGTTTCCATTCCACTAGCAGGTGCACCTCTAGCATGTTCCTACAGAAAAACGGTTTATAAGCAACGTGTCGGTTGCAACTGTCAACTTTGGATTTTATCAAACTTCTTTCATGTGTAAAGGAGGACAATAAAGTAATAAAAGAATAAATGCAAAGCTGGCTTCTAGAAGCCAACTGCGACCAAAACAGAAGCTAAAATTATAGATGAAAGAAGGGCACCTTGGTGGCTCAGTCAGTTAAGCGTCCAACTCCTGGTTTCGGCTCAGGTCATGATCTCAAGGTGTCCTGAATTCGAGCCCCACATCAGGCTCTGTGCCATCAGCACAGAGATTCTGATTCTGGTTGAGATTCTCTCTCCCCACCCTCCTCTCTCTCTCTCTGCCCCTCCCCTGCTCACGCTGTCTCTGTCAAAAGTAAACTTGAATAAAAAAAATTATAGACCAAAGTCAGTGAATAACTAAAAATTCTTAAAATGTTTGAGAAAGCTAATTAATAAAACCAAAACAACCCAACAAATTAGCCCGATACCTAGTGGTCCATCTAAAAGTTCTGCAAAGATGTGTAATCTGTATCATGAGGCAAAACCAATTCTCTATTATCATCATTTAAAGTATCTCTATTACTATTCAAACAGGTAATTTGTTAGATAACAGTACCTTTCGTTTTTCCATCTTTCATGTGAAAATCACCTTTTTAGTCAAAACCAAACTAAAAAGAAATACTCTGTAAACATAAAAACATTAATTATAAAATTTTAGTTTTAGTTTTTTGGAAATGAGATCAAGCAGAAATGATGAACACAATCATCTCCCCATTGGAAGCCTGACTTCTCATTTAGTTCTCTGCATTTGCCACTTACAACCTAATCCATCCCTTGTGTCTCCCCATGCGCAAAGAGCACCACCACTCATGCACCTCGGTGGTCAACAGGGAAGCCTGGAGTTACCCTCAGCATCAGCCCTGCCGCTGTATCTCATCAGACACCAACACTCTGCCTGCCTCCTCCAGGTCTCCAGGCACTCCCCTTCCCACTCCCTCACTGCCCTACTCTGTCCAAGCCACACACATCCCTCAACTGAATCATGACCATGCTTCCCTCAACCTCTGTTCGTCCCACACGGTAATGAACGTGATCCTTCAAAAACACAAATCTGATCTCATCATTCTTTTCTTAAATCCTTCTGCCCTCGAGATAGAGCAAAATATGCTTAACATGATGAATACAGTTCTGACGGTCTGCGTCCTGCTTACTAATCTAGCCTCACTTCCCCACCTTCGCTCCTTTTTTCTCCGCCTCTTGTTTATTATATTCCATTATTTCAAAGGTACAGAACACGTGACCCGCCTACAAAGTTAACAAATTGTAACATTTAGTCACATTTGCTTCATATGTTTTTAGATTAAGGACTAACTATAGACAGCCGGGAAGACCCTCAGTTCCTTTCCCCTCCTTCCACAGGTTGGCAGTCATCCCCAAATGAAGAGTCATCATTCCTATCCACGTTTTCACTTTGTGCTCATGGACATATCATTTTACATTGTTACAAACATGCTAAAATGTCCATGCACAAGAGTTTCTCAAAGGCAGCCCCTGTCAAGCTACACTGGGTGACTCATGAAATCAATGTATTGGGTCATGGTAGTATTTTATTAAAAATGGAATAATGTAATTAAAAAAGTGTGTTTCGGGGCGCCTGGGTGGCGCAGTCGGTTGAGCGTCCGACTTCAGCCAGGTCACGATCTCACGGTCCGTGAGTTCGAGGCCCGCGTCGGGCTCTGGGCTGATGGCTCAGAGCCTGGAGCCTGTTTCTGATTTTGTGTCTCCCTCTCTCTCTGCCCCTCCCCCGTTCATGCTCTGTCTCTCTCTGTCCCAAAAATAAATAAACGTTGAAAAAAAAAAATTAAAAAAAAAAAAGTGTGTTTCATTTAGTAGGAGTATTGCTTCTTTAAATAAATTTCAGTTATACATGGAAAGATCTGTGTACACAGTGGGTCACAGAAGAATAAAATGTGGAAGCCACTCCTTGAGAGTACATACCTAGAAGTAAAAACTCCAATCAACAGACGAGACACATCTTCAACTCTGACACACTGGTGATTTAGATACTTATCTACCTGGGAATTAAAGTGTGAGGTAGAGCTCTGGTTTTAGTGTCTCACATACGGATAACCAATTGTACCAGCAGAATTTACAGACTAATAACTTCCACACAATATTAAATCACCCTGCCCTCTCTCTTCATTTTACATTCCAGTGCCTTTTTTTTTTTTTAAGTTTATTTTTCAAAGAGAGAAAACACAATCAGGCTTGGAGGTACAGAGAGAGGGAGGGGTGGAATCCGAAGCAGATTCCAGGCTCTGAGCTGTCAGTGCAGAGGCCGACATGGGGCTCAAACCCATGAACCATGAGATCATGACTTGAGCTGAAGGCAGATGCTTAACCGACTGAGCCACCCAGGCGTCCCAACATTAGAGTGCTTTTATGTCCTCCGTAATGTTCTGACATATTCTCCAAAAAGGCCACGTATAGCTTTTTTTTTTTTTAGAGTTATTTCTAGTAATTCACAATCACTATCCTTTCCTAAAAAAAAAAAAAAAAAAAAAGACCTTAACCCGTTCTAACTACTCCATGAATACACCCCTCACTTGTCGGTCATTCAGTCAAGGCTGGCTCAAGTTTCAGCTTGCCGCCATCTTCCATTTTGGAACATTCAGAATTCTAAATCAAACTGCAAACTGCCAGTTAAAATGTATCTTGCCATTATCCCTGACGTATTTCACGAATTTGGTATGTTAAGCTACTATTTAAAGTGAACTGGAGCGCTTAGGTGCCTCAGTTAAGCATCTGGTTCAGGTCATGATTTCACGGTTCTTGAGACTGAGCCCCAAGTCGGGCTCTGCACTGGCAGCATGGAGCCTTCTTGGGATTCTCTCTCTCTTTCTGTTTCTCTCTCTCTCTCTCTCTGCCCCTCCCCCATGCTCTCCCTCTTTCTCTCTCTCTCAAAATAAATAAACTTATAAACAAAGTGAAATAAATATCCTCCCTGGCCTAAAATTTTTCACGTTTTTCTTTTTTTTTTTTTAATGTATTTTTGAGACAGAGAACTGCTGAGCTACCCAGGCACCCCTTAAATGTTTACTTGCTAACTCAAAGGTAAATGTTTCATGAGGGAAAAAAAAACTCAAGACACACATCAGCTTAAATGTAAGAAGGGTGTTAAGGTATCAAATCAAGTGATTCCCTTTCCTTTCTGAAGCTTTCACAATCCTGTTAATGAGGTTGAATTTACCTAGAACGCTGCCACCATCCAAAAAGTCGCCAATGCAATTTGGCTTGCTTTTCTGCCTGCAACAACAGTGGATAATTAATTTAAGACCAGCAGCTAGCCCTTCTCCATTTGCAATGGGGACTCAGTGCCACTGTCACTGGAGCAGGCCACAGAGACATGCCAACCAGCAGTGCGGGTCATCTGCCCCGGAAGCTTTCTGTGTAAGATTCATACTTAGAACACGAGCTGTTCCCATCTATCCCACGTTCTGGGTGAAAGGTGGCAAGGAGGGCCTCCCAGGGTCCGTCAGTCTCTCATAGGTAATGGCCACCATACTGCCCAGAGGCACTCTCTACATGACACACAGCCTATATTTTCACTCAGAACATCTCAAACCTTCCAAATTTGGTGAAAATTTACCCAGCCATTTATCACATTTTAATTACAGATACAGACACAGAAATTTAATTTTATTTATAAAGTTCAAAAGGCCCCAAGTAGAAAACTAGGACTGGAGAAAATAGGGGCACCTGGGTGGCTCGGTCCGTTAAGTGTCTGACTTCGTCAGGTCATGATCTCAGTTCATGGGTTCTAGCCCCACATCAGGCTCTGTGCTGACAGCTCAGAGCCTGGAGCCTGCTACGGATTCTGTGCTCCCTCTCTCTCTGCCCCTCCCCTGCTTTTTGCTCTGTGACTCTCTCAAAAATAAACAAACATTAAAAAAAAACTATAAATAAAAAACACTGGAGAAAATAGAAAATAAATTCAGTAAAAATATTTTGCCAAAAATATATTGTACTTATTTCTTACAACTCAACTCCTCCTTCCAAACCATGTAATAGATTAGTAAGGTTCTACAGTTGTGCTGTCTAGAACTTATGCAAGGTAGCCACTAGCCACATGTGGCTAATTGACATTTTAGTTTTGGGGCGCCTGGTTGGCTCAGTCGGTTAAGCATCCGACTTCGGCCCAGGTCATGGTCTCACGGCTCATGAGTTCAAGCCCTGCATCAGGCTCTGTGCTACAGTTCAGAGCCTGGAGCCTGCTTCAGATTCTGTCTCCATCTCTCTATGCCCCTCCCCTGCTTGCACAGTCTCTCTCTCTCTCTTTCAAATATAAACACTGAAAGAAATTTTATATAAATAATTTAAAAAATAATTAATTAAGTTTTAGTTTTAGTACTTTCAAATAAATGAGCCTAAAGACTCAGCAGTCTCTTACCAGCCGTATTTCAAGTGCCGAACAGTCACATGTAGGGCTGCTTTACCACACTGGGCAGTGTTTCCACCACAGACTCCTACCAGGCAGGCAATGTTGCCACAATGTTGCCACAATGTTGCCACAATGTTGCCTACCAGGCAGGCAATGTTGTTCACAATGTTAAAATTTGTGAACTGTGCTAATCAAGTTAACTTTAAAATATAGTTTTACTACCACATACAAATTTCTGTTGAGTCTCAGAATCTAAAGATCTCTAGAATATGTTAATAACTATGTCAAAATATTTTATCTATTTATTTCTTTCTTTTAGTAATCTTTACATCTAACATAGGACTCGAACTTACCACCCTGAAATCAAGAGTCACATGCTTTTTTTATCGAGCCAGCTTGGTGACCCTAAATCTACTTTAAAGAAATACAAAATCATATTTGCCTGAAAGCATTTAATGATTCTATTTATATATTTCCCAGGATACAAAGTAAGAGAAATATTTCTTGCTTGTTTAAAAAAAAAAAGAAAACACATTGTGTATGTGTTCAAGGAAGAAGCAAAATTCATGCTCTAAAAAGAATTCCACATCACAAGTGGCAAAGACAGATCTCCTCCTCAAGTTTTGGGTTAAATCAAATTTGATTTCCTTCCAAGTTTGGGTTAAATCAAAAGAATATACTGATTGGGATATAAGGATAAGAGAGCAGGGACTGCTTTCACCTGCACCAGGAGCAAATCCCCTATCCTCTCTCACTTCCTCTCCGTTTCTGTGGAGACACCTTGGTGGTGAGAGGGGAGAGCTGGGACTATTAACTGCCTAGAATCAAAGGCACCGTAACAACTCCCAAACTCAATAACTGAAAGCAAATAAAGAAGTCTCACAACTCAGTGATAAAAAAGATAGATGACTCAATTTTAAATTGAGTAAAGGATCTTAACAGACATTTCTCCAAAGACGATAAACAAACGGCCAATAAGCACATGATGATAAGTAATGATGCTCAACATCATTAGCCATCAGGGACATAAATATAAAAACTACAGTGAGATGCCATTTCACACCCAATAGGATGGCTACAATAACAATTAAATAAAAGCTAATAACAAGTGTTGGCAAAGATGTGGAAAAATTGGAAATCTCTTCCATTACAGGTAGAATCTAAATAAGTACAGCAGTGGGGCGCCTGGGTGGCTCAGTTGGTCGAGCGTCTGACTTCGGCTCAGGTCGTGATCTCGCGGTCTGTGGGTTCGAGCCCCACATCAGGCTCTGTGCTGATAGCTCGGAGCCTGGAGCCTGCTTCACATTCTGTGTCTCCCTCTCTCTCTGCCCCTCCCCCATTCATGCTCTGTCTCTCTCTCTCTCTCTGTCAAAAATAAATAAACATTAAAAAAATCCAGCAGCTTTGGTAAACAGTCTGGCAGTTACTACAAAAACTTAAACATAAGTATTACCATATGACCTAGCAATTTCACTTCTAAGTATACCCAACAGAAGAAAAACAAATACATGTCCACTCAAAAATGTGCAGAGGGGGGCGCCTGGGTGGCGCAGTCGGTTAAGCGTCCGACTTCAGCCAGGTCACGATCTCGCGGTCCGTGAGTTCGAGCCCCGCGTCGGGCTCTGGGCTGATGGCTCAGAGCCTGGAGCCTGTTTCCGATTCTGTGTCTCCCTCTCTCTCTGCCCCTCCCCTGTTCATGCTCTGTCTCTCTCTGTCCCAAAAATAAATAAACGTTGAAAAAAAAAATTTAAAAAAAAAAAATAAATAAATAAAATAAAAAATTAAAAAAAAATTTGCAGAGGAATGTTCACAACAGCATTAGTCAAAAGTCAAAAAGTAGAAACCCAAATGTCCATCAACCGATGAAGGGATAAGCAAAATGTAGTATATATGTATACAACAGAGTATTATTTAGCAATAAAAAGGAATGAAGAACAAATATACGTTACAATATGGATCTACCTTGAAGCATTATGGTAAGAATGCTTCAAGAAGCCATTGACTAAAGACAACATATAGTATGGTTCTATTTGTACAAAATGCCCAAAATATGCAAGTTCATTGAGAAAAAAAAGCAGATCGATGAATGACTAGGGCTGGGGGGATGATGGGAAATGGGGCATGACTGCTAAAGGGTACAGGATTCTTTTGGGGGGTGATGAAAATGTTCTAAAACTTATTGTGATGGTTACACAACTCTGTGAATATACCCAAACTACTGGCTTTACTCTTTAAATGGGTGAACTATATGCTGTGTGAATTATAGCCTGATGTTTGTGTATGTGTTTTTACGTAAAATTAAATACATAGCTTATAGGGCACTTGGGTGGCTCAGCTGGTTAAGTGTCTGACTCTGGATCTCAGCTCAAGTCTTAATCTCAGGGTCATGAGTTCAAGTCCCATGTTGGGCTCCACGCTGGGCATGAAGTCTGCTGAATGAATGAATGAATGAATGAATGGGAAAATAAATGCATAGCTTATCACTTCCCTATTAAGCTTGAGTTGAGTAGGCTTTATAAGGGCAGAGATGAGGCTACCAGCCCAATGAAATCAGTCACACAGTGAGCCAGGGAGCCTGACGAAAATCAGAGGACGAATGTGAGCCCAGAATTTGAATGGGCATTATCCTAAGGCTTTACCAGGGGATGAGGTTTATGACTCCCAAAATCCATGTCCCTGAGTTTGAAGACAATCCCCCAGCAATTCTCCCCTATACAGCCCCCATAGGAAAGCACCTGTTACTTTAAAACCTCCTCCAGGGAAATTTCAAGGTACAAGGCATCAAGTCTACAAAGACTAAAGCACTGATACACAATCAGTAATCAGAATGTAAGTCTGAGAGTTTCACTGGTTGAATGGACATTAGAAACATACAGTCCTTTGATCTTTTCTATGTTTCCTCCCTTGGGTTCCAAGTTCATACTCTGGCTTCAAAGACAAAAAAGGTTTTCAGAAATACCTCATTACAGATTTGGAAGAATTCAACTCACTCTCAGATTCCTCAATACCCCCCAAAGATCCTAAGGTCCCCTTTCAATGTTTAAAAATTCTCTTTCAACAATGCAACTACTCCTAGCCTTAGAACTTCAGAAGCCACATTATGCCTCAAACCCAGAATTTTTCACAACTCAGAACCTATTACACATCACAGATATTCTCCACTTCCCATCCAGATTCACCTCACTGCAGTCTTGAAATTCTCAAGACATTTATGTTTTTATCTACTAGTCAATTCCTAGGCATCTGCCAGAAAACCAAATAAAACACGTTCCCCAATGTCTCCACTTCCTGTTCTAGGCAGGTCCCAGAAAGAAAATGAACTCCTGTGGCCAAGCCACCAGTATAAAAAATCTAACAAAAGTATTATATGGAATAACTACTGAGATCAAATGACTGTTAAGTATCATCCTAAGCTCTTATGTTTACTCACTCAACCCCCTTACAACACTCTTCGTGAATATGATTATTATTCTCCACTTTACAGAACAAAGAGCAATTTGATCTAAGCCTGGTAACTGGGGGACCCAGAATCATATGAAGGTTAATAATGAAGGAAAAGTCCAACAAGAGCATTTAACAA